>NC_052158.1:144665604-145291135 GCF_902713615.1 Scyliorhinus canicula | reverse complement strand
TTCAAGTTTTTTTTGTTAAAATCATTCTCTTAGTATCTGGATAACATGTTGCGCATGACCACCATGGTTGGATGATCAATGTAACAATTGTACAGGTTGCCAGCAGTACTGCAACTATTGCAAAAAATACAGCAATGATTGAGATAAGGGGGGGGGGGGGGGGGGGGAGGAGGAAGCATCAGGGCTGTTTGATGTTAACCCCAAACATTGGTGGAAGGCTGCCGCACTTCATTCTAGCAGCAAAAATGAGCAAAGAGCAGTGAAACATTTTAAATTTCTACAAAATTTGCATATATATGTTGTGAAGTTGCAATGCATAAACTGGCAAAGCAAATGGAAAAAAATTCCTGAACTTTTAATTTTGACACATCGTTTCTGAGGGTGTGCAGGTTTCATGTTTTAAAAAAAAACAAAATCAAACTATTGCGGCAGATTCTCTCGTTCCTCTCTCTTCAACAATAGCTTCAGGGTTATCCTGCTGCATCTGAACTACTGTCTCTTCATTGATTCCATCCTCAGCCTCGCTGCTATCTCCCTCTTCCTCCTCATATTCCGATGACTCCACTGCTTCTTGGCGAGATCGAGATTCTGACATGGTACCAAAAGAGTGAGCACTGGTGGAGGCCAGTGATGACCTCAGCAAAGGTGTGTTCTCGGAGGCATCGTCGTTTTCTTCATGGCTGCTGTCTACATCATCAGTTTCCGAATCAGATTCTCCCTGAGATGCCACCACCTTCTGTTTGCAGACAGGGCAGGTCTTCTTTGTTCTCGTCAGCCATGGGTCCACACATTTACAGTGGTATGCTAGGTACATGAATTAGGGGGAAACCAAAAAATTAATTATGACATTTGCAAACTACTACAGTAATTAACAATTTCACCATCTAATATCGTTGTGCTGGAAATTTGCTTGTTACAGGATCAAGTACTTGCTCACCATGTGAACAGGGCAGGATGCGAAGCTTGTCACCTTCTTCATACTCATCCAAACAAATAGCGCACACCTCATATTCATCACCTGCCGCAACAAAAAGGAATGGTTATGCTTTACTGCTCTATGATGACATGTTACTTGTGCAAGGCTGTTTGAACATGAACTATTATATTAAAAATGTCTGAATAGTCACTAATAGGCATTCAACCTTTCTCAGGATTTATTTAACAAGCTGAGTGACATTCTGTTTATACAGCAGATCCTCTCTTGGGGCACAATGAATAGAACCAGACAGCACACAGTGACATTTAATCTCTAGGCCTAATTGCAAATTTCCAGCTATCTTGTGCTCCTTGCTGGTGTATACGACAAAAATCATTTAGGTAAATAGTGGGTACGCCACACCTAAAGGGCCAGGCCTAGCTGCCTCTTCTAACAATAGAAATATGTGATACTCTAACTGTTCCCCACTAGCCATTAATCAAACTACGATTGCCAACAGTCAAAATACTGCAGATGCTGGAAATCGAAAATAAAAATAATGCTGGAAATAGTCAGCAAATCTGGCTTCATGTATCAAAGATGAAGAGCTATTGACCTTTCATCAGACTGACTGTGAACTCTCCCACCCCCAATTCCTTTGCAAACCCCAAGAGATGAGTGGCTGAAACACAATGCATGTTAGTAAATCTGATAACTTCACATAATCGGTCTCCAATAGTCTGTAAGCTTGAGAAATTCCCGCTTTGTTTAAATGCTGGTGCAAATTTAGCTGCAGCAAACATTGATGAATTTGCTTCCAAATTTAGCTAAAATATAGCATTTGGCTACCAGTCTTATGAAAAGGTGAGAAATTTCACTGTGGATCTTTTATTAATTTTTACAGGGTGTGGGTGTCGCTGGCTAGGCCATTTGTTCCCCACCTGCCCGGGCCCGAGAAGGTGGTGGTGAGCTGCCGACCTGAACCACTGCAGCCCATGTGATGCAAGTACACCCACAGTGCTATTAGGGAGGAAGTTCCAGGGTTTTGGCAGCAATGTGATGCAATATAATTCTTGCATCTCATATCAGTGTTTGCACTTCTAAACAGAGCCTTCTTACAGAAAAAAAAAACATTTCGAGGTGCTGCAACATTATTTCAAGAAACGTTCAGGAGTCAAGCAGTACAGAAACCCCCAAATACGGAGGTAACATTCCTTTCTTGTTCTTTGGAGTTTCTCTTTTGGCAAAGACACCAGCTTCTTTTAAAAATTATTCAATGATATCACTTCAAAATTGCCTAAAAATATACAAATACCGTGACATGCTGGATAATGACCACTTGTCCACAAATTTAAAACAAAGGTTCTGGAGAAAGCCTCTTAATGCAACAATTAAGAAATCTACACAATAAAGCTTTTAGGCTTTAGGCAAACAAATAGGCTAGAAAAAGTAAACGGGCAATTAGGTTAACTGAAAAGAAACCACTTCAAAAGTTTCCCACATATTAAATCCTTCATCTTATAGATCTTTGAACTTGGCATGCTGAGTGTTTAAAGGGTTGAATGGCTGCAGATGGGAAGACCTGTTCAACGACCCCCATCCCAGGAAAGACCCCTGACCTGAGCCCTTCCAGCTAATTTCAAGCAACCCGACCCCCACCTTTTACGAAGGAGCACCCTCGACACCCTGGAGGCAAGGGAGCATACCTACCATCCCTCAGGAGGGCATGCCACCAGGTTGGCACTGCCAAGTCACTTGAGGGGGGGGGGGGGGGGGGGCTTCAGTGATCAGGGTGGGAGGACCTTGCCAGCAATTGGTAGGGGGCGCTGCAGTGACATTTTGGGACCTGTCAGAGAGATTAGGACCAGCAAGAACCCCGATGTGCCATTGAATGGCACGGAAAACTTGATCCTGGGTAAAACATTTTCAGAGTGCCACGTTGAGTTCGCTCCTAGCACCAGCAGGAATCACTGTTTTTCCCCCTGATGGGAGCACTTAGTTTCCAATCGGAAGAATCTCATCCAAGGTGTGTTGATGCAAGGGATGACACATTTAATAAGCTCCAAAATTTGCCCGCTCCAACTCTCCTCAAACAAAGCTATTAATCTTTTAAAAAATCACTTGTACAAAAAGAGACACAAGCATGGATACAAATATTACTGCAAACTGGAAAATTTATAGCTAGGCAATTTCCTTTCGATCACGCGAACTCGCATCCCATCCTCCTGCTGCCTTGGGGAAGCGGGCAGCATAATCAAAGACCCCTCCCACCCCGGGTTATTCTCTCTTTCAAGGGGTAGGAGATACAAAAGTCTGAGAACACGCACTAACAGATTGAAAAACAACTTCATCCCCACTGTTACCCGACTTCTGAATGTCCCTCTTATGGACTGATCTGATCTCTTCACACATCTTCTCTACTGAGTAGTACTGCACTCCATATGCTTCACCCGTGCCTGTGTCTATATATTTACATTGCGTATTTACGAATGTCCTATGTTTTTTTCATGTATGGAACGATCTAGCACGGTAGTGCAGTGGGTATCATGGTTCACAGCTCCAGGATCCCAGGTTCGATTCCCAGTATGGGTCAATGTCTGTGCGGAGCCTGCACGTTCTCCCCATGTCTGCGTAGGTTTCCTCCGGGTGCTCTGGTTTCCTCCCACAAGTCCCGAAAGACGTGCTGTTAGGTAATTGGACATTCTGAATCTGCCTGTGTACCCGAACAGGCACCGGAATGTGGCGACGAGGGACTTTTTGCAGTCATTTCATTGCAGTGTTAATGTAAGCCTACTTGTGACAATAAAGATTATTATCTGTCTGGACTGCACGCAGAACAATACTTTTCACTGTACCTCAAATCTTTCAGATACCATAGCTGGTTTCTCAGCCTTGGACAATGCTCCATTTTAGCGATGCTGCCATTTTAATTGGTGACAAATTAATTCAAGGAACAACTGAAGAAAAGTTGCAGATAAAGGTCAGTGTGACCGTTTCTGAAAGTCTAACAAATTTAAACGGTTGATGTGACAAGAATATTCCCAGGTTACTCATTAATACAAGACCCAGACTTGGATGAAGTGACTTGCATACATTAGATCACCCACTGAAAGTTTAGCATTGGATCAAAATGATTCACAGGTGTCAGCTTGGCACAGTGATATTACTCTCACATCAAGTAAACGGTCATGTATTCATGGTTTTGGAGGTCAGAATAGTTGAGACATTTCCTTTCATTTTATTTCTGGGGTCTGGCTTCAACTCACCTAACCTGATGAAAATCATCTGTTGGCTGTTCGAGATAGAGTTTCAACAGTTTTTAAAACTAGGAATGTGACCGTCAAAAGAATCTTATCCAAAATCTCTGTAGATTCCACACTTGTCCAGATCTCAAGTTCTATACTGCAGTTATTAAAGCTGCCATTTCACTTTTACTCCTTAACATTGAACGCGGGGTGTTCCAAATAAAATAAATTACAATTGCCTCAAAATTTTATTTCTTTGTTTCTTTAAAAAAAAATCAATATTGATTGAAAAGAATGGATGCAAGAGACAGTCATTCCACAGTGTGTTAGGACATAAACTTCCTTGAATCTGAAATAGCAAATCTGCAAAGTTGGTTGAGGATTTATCATGTGAGCAAGTGGTTACAACACAACATGGAACAGGAAGGCGGCACATCCACTAACCAGAGAATGGCTTTTTGCACAAGGAATTAACAAATTGAGATGATATTTTACCATCCAATCCAGTTTTATACCTAGCATCAAGGTGAAGGAAGAAGTGACAACACCAGTAATAGCCACAATCCACTCGGAAACAGCTAAACCAGTGCAAAAGGTTGGGGAACGCTGAACACGAGTTACACCCAAAGGCACTTGCGCTCATTTTTCCATGATTATTTATATTGGTTCTTAGAATGCTGGATCAGACTCCATGGCCCCCAGATTGCACTGGTTCAAGAGGACTCTTCGAATTGCGGTAATTTTCTCAGACACATTGGCACCAAGAGTAAGTCTTAAAAGGTTTTTGGTATCCAAAAATAATTAGTTGCGAGGATCCACACATTGTGGTCGGATAGCATGGATTATTGTACAAACACATCTGGTTCACTAATGACCTTTAGGGAAATAAATTTGCCATCCTTAATCAGTCTGGTGTACATGCGACTCCAGACTTAAAGCAATGAGGCCAACTCTTAGCTGCCTTCTGAAAGAGCGTGAAGGGCCTAACAAGTCACAGTTGCATCATCGTGAAAAGAGATAAGTATGAAAGCGGGCCTTTCCAGTCTAGTTGATCTCAAAATCTCCCTCACAAAAATCTGCCAAAATTGGGAGAATTGCCCCTCAGATTAGGCTAGCAACTGCCTGCCAGAATCTCACTCACTGAATCATACTTCCAGCTAACATTCCAGACTCCTCGGTCATTGGGATACAACCTGCTTCCATGGCAGATCCACCAGAGGTGGCAGAATAGCGGTGTGCATTCAGAGGATGTGGCACCAGGTCAAACATGGACACGGAAACCTCATGCCAATTATCATTCAGCATCCTCCATCAGCTGATCAATGAGCACTCTAAAGCTGAACACCAATTGGAAAGGCAGCAAGGGCAGAGCACATACTCTGCGAGGAGCACTTCAATTTCCATCATCCTACCGACTGAGCCCTGAAGGAGAGATATTTGCTAGACTGGGTCTGCGGCAGGTGGTGAGACAACCAACACAAGAGGAAATTCTCTCTGATCTCACCTATCCACTTGCCTCAGTAAAAACAAAAACTCCTCAACCATATCTACTTTTACATACACTTTACATCCTTTTTGGTAGCACAGTAGTTAGCACTGTTGCTGCACAGCACCAGGGTGCCAGGTTCGATTCCCAGCTTGGGTCACTGTCTGTATGGAGTCTGCACGTTCCCCCTGTCTCTGCGTGGGTTCCCTCCGGTTTCCTCCCACAAGTCCCGAAAGGCGTGCTTGTTAGGTAATTTGAACATTCGGAATTCTCCCTCAGTGTACTGGAATGTGATGACTGGGGGCTTTTCACAGTAACTTCATTGCAGTGTTAATGTCAGACTACTTGTGACAATAAAGATTATTAAAGAAATGGCCGCATCACAAGAGCTACAATAACTGCTTCCGAGAATGATGGAGCACAATTTTCTTGTGCAGAGAATACTATGCTGCACTAAAACCTCCAATCATAGATACATTTAAACTACCCAAAGAACTTTTACCTTATAATTAGAGAATCACATATGCAGTTGATGGATGCCATATTGCTTACAGGAAATTGACTTGGGATATTGCGACCCCAGTCAGTGTAGGGTCCTTCAACTCTGGTATGAAAATTGTATTTTAATAGTCATAGGTGTATATTTATACACCTATTTTGTTACTTGAAACAATCATACAGCGCATACATCACTTTTGTAACAGATGGCAGCATGGTGGGGCAGTGGTTAGCACTGCTGCCTCACGACGCTGAGGTCCCTGGTCACTGTCCATGTGGAGTTTGCGCATTCTACCAGTGTCGTGTCGGCTAGGTGGATTGGCCATGCTAAATTGTCCCTTAAAAAAAAACATTTGTATCTGACCTCAGAAAGTAACTGCACCAAACAATTTCAAGATAAGCTACCTTTTCTCCCCCCACTAAATATTGTCTGAAAATATTTTACAATCAGCTTCTGGTTCCTTTTTACATAGTCTCTCTCTCCCCCCCCCAGAAAAAAAAACTATTTAAATCATTGCATTTTCAAACCTTGATTACTGCAATGATGTTCAAAACTTTACCCAAATAGGAAAGATTGGCAAAGTTGGGTGGTGCGCAGTTTTGTATAAATTAAGAACTCTTCTGGCGTCGCCTCGTACTTACTGGAATTGGAAACAATGGGGTTGGCAAGCAGTAATGGAAGGTTGCAAAGATTCTTTCGTCAGAGTCCCGTTATGATGAATTACTCACTGGGAGAAATGAATAACATTACCAGTTTTAGCAGATACATAACTGTTGGAAGCAGCTACTAAACAAAAGGCCTAAGTGCTGACATTAAACCCATTAGAACACGCAGCCAAACTGAGCTCAGGAGGAAGGGGAATGGATAAACACAGCTTTTGATAAAATATGAAAGGAAGAATACGTTCATGTTTGTACCAAGAATGTTGCTACCTGAATAACCCCCGTTAACTCTGGATGAATGCAGAGTTCTACTGTAAAGATGCACAGCAATCAAAATATCCAGGCCTTCATCGGTCACAGCAGCACATTTTTAAACTTCGGGGCATGATTCGGTCAGTTTCATGACTACATTCTGGATACCATCTGCGAGGTACAAATGGTTGCATATTCCATTTGGTGTTACTCTAGAAGGCTATCAGCATAGACAGCATGAGATAGTCAATGATCTTCCAGCAGTGGAAGTGATCGTTGAGGATCTGCCAGTCTATGGAAGTGCAGATATGATGTAAGAATATTGCAGACCATGATCAGGATATAGTGAGATTGTTAAAGAAGGTTTCCCAGATACACCTGAAGCTGAACAAGAAAAAAAAACAGCAACTGAAGATGACTGAGGTACGTAGGTCTGAGTTAAAGTATATTGGTCATGTCCTGACAGCGAAGAGATGTCACTCTGAATCTAATAAGGCGAGAGTTGTAGGAGATGCAACAACCAACAATAGTTTGGATTTGTGAACTTGCCGCCACAATAGTTATATGGCCACTCCATTCTAGCCTAATTGCTGAGAGGCAGTTATCTGTCAATCACCTGAGGCCTGTTTAGGGGCACATTGTATTCTTCTCTTTGAAGTTAAGGTATTTTTTGAGTCATCGATTAGCTGAGGTCTACATAAAAGACAGATTGAGAGCGCACTCAGTAAGCTCGCACTTTTCAAGGACACACATCCTGAGTGAGACTCATCCAGAGTGGGATTGCAACTTGGTAATTTAGTGCAGTGAGGTAAATCAGGGAAGGTAAGTGGAAAATCTAATTCTGCTGTTTTTTAGTTAAAAGTGCAGTGTGTAGCTTCGTGTCTGATTGGTTGAAGCTGCCCCCACCCTAATTGCTGAGAGGCAGTTATCTGTCAATCACCTGAGGCCTGTTTAGGGGCACATTGTATTCTTCTCTTTGAAGTTTAGGTATTTTTTGAGTCATCGATTAGCTGAGGTCTGCATAAAAGACAGACAGAGAGCTCACTCAGTAAGCTCGCACTTTTCAAGGACACACATCCTGAGTGAGACTCATCCAGAGTGGGATTGCAACTTGGTAATTTGGTGCAGTGAGATAATTCGGTGCAGAATGTAAGGAGGTGCTTTTTAACCCTGGTAAGTGACTGGTAAGTAGTTTTTCTTTTCATTGTCTAATTTATTTATTTTTATTTTGAAATTGTTGTTGTATAAGTTTACCTAAGGTTTAAGACATGGCAGGAGATCCCAGACCCGTGTCATGCTCCTCGTGTGCGATGTGGGAGCTCAGGGACACGTCCACTGTCCCTGGCTCTTTCACGTGCAAGAAGTGTGTTCAGTTGCAGCTCTTGTTAGACCGCTTGACGGCTCTGGAGCTGCGGATGGACTCACTTTGGAGCATCCGCGATGCTGAGGAGGTCGTGGATAGCACGTTTAGCGTGTTGGTCACACCGCAGGTGAAAGTTACTGAGGGAGATAGCAAATGGGTGACCAAAAGACAGAGCAAGAGTAGGAAGGCAGTGCAGGTGTCCCCTGCGGTCATCTCCCTGCAAAACAGATATACCGCTTTGGATACTGTTGAGGGAGATGGCTCACTAGGGGAAGGCAGCAGAGGCCAGGTTCATGGCACCGTGGCTGGCTCTGCTGCACAGCAGGGCAGGAAGAAAAATGGCAGGGCTATAGTGATAGGGGACTCGATTGTAAGGGGAATGTGGCAGGGGGATGGGAACCGATGCAGGAAGTTGGAAGGTAGTAAAACAGGGACAGAAGCAAAAGGAAGTAAGGGGAAAAGTGCAAGGCAGAGAAGACATAGTCAAAAATCTAAAAGGGCGACAGTACATGGTACAGTGACTGAAGGGAGCTCAGTGAATAGGCCCAGTAATAACAAAAGGAATAAAACTGGAGATGTTAAGATTCAAAACAGAGGTAAAAAAACCAACATAAGTGTACTTTACCTGAATGCTCGTAGTATTCGGAATAAAGTAAATGAGTTGATGGCACAAATCATCGTAAATGACTATGATTTAGTGGCCATTACTGAAACATGGTTAAAGGATGGTCATGACTGGGAGTTAAATATCCGAGGGTATCAAACTATTCGGAAGGACAGAGTGGATGGTAAGGGAGGTGGTGTTGCTCTGTTATTTAAGGATGGCACAAATCATCGTAAATGACTATGATTTAGTGGCCATTACTGAAACATGGTTAAAGGATGGTCACGACTGGGAGTTAAATATCCGAGGGTATCAAACTATTCGGAAGGACAGAGTGGATGGTAAGGGAGGTGGTGTTGCTCTGTTATTTAAGGATGACATCCGGGCAATAGTAAGGGATGACATCGGTGCTATGGAGGATAAGGTTGAATCCATTTGGGTGGAAATCAGGAATAGTAAGGCGAAAAAGTCACTGATAGGAGTAGTCTATCGGCCACCAAATAGTAACGTTATGGTGGGGCAGGCAATAAACAAAGAAATAACTGATGCATGTAGAAATGGTACAGCAGTTATCATGGGGGATTTTAATCTACATGTCGATTGGTTTAACCAGGTCGGTCAAGGCAACCTTGAGGAGGAGTTTATAGAATGTATCCGCGATAGTGTCCCAGAACAGTATGTAATGGAACCTACGAGGGAACAAGCGGTCCTAGATCTTGTCCTGTGTAATGAGACAGGATTGATTCATGATCTCATAGTTAGGGATCCTCTCGGAAGGAGCGATCACAATATGGTGGAATTTAAAATACAGATGGAGGGTGAGAAAGTAAAATCAAATACTAGTGTTTTGTGTTTAAACAAAGGAGATTACAAGGGGATGAGAGAAGAACTAGCTAAGGTAGACTGGGAGCTAGGACTTTATGGTGGAACAGTTGAGGAGCAGTGGAGAACCTTCCAAGCGATTTTTCACAGTGCTCAGCAAAGGTTTATACCAACAAAAAGGAAGGACGGTAGAAAGAGGGAAAATCGACCGTGGATATCTAAGGAAATAAGGGAGAGTATCAAATTGAAGGAAAAAGCATATAAAGTGGCAAAGATTGCTGGGAGATTAGAGGACTGGGAAATCTTTAGGGGGCAACAGAAAGCTACTAAAAAAGCTATAAAGAAGAGTAAGATAGAGTATGAGAGTAAACTTGCTCAGAATATAAAAACAGACAGTAAAAGTTTTTACAAATATATAAAACAAAAAAGAGTGGCTAAGGTAAATATTGGTCCTTTAGAGGATGAGAAGGGAGTTTTAATAATGGGAAATGAGGAAATGGCTGAGGAACTGAACAGGTTTTTTGGGTCGGTCTTCACAGTGGAAGACACAAATAACATGCCAGCGACTGATAGAAATTAGGCTATGACAGGTGAGGACCTTGAGAGGATTGTTATCACTAAGGAGGTAGTGATGGGCAAGCTAATGGGGCTAAAGGTAGACAAGTCTCCTGGCCCTGATGGAATGCATCCCAGAGTGCTAAAAGAGATGGCTAGGGAAATTGCAGATGCACTAGTGATAATTTACCGAAATTCACTAGACTCTGGGGTGGTCCCGGTGGATTGGAAATTAGCAAACGTGACACCACCGTTTTAAAAAAAAGGAGGTAGGCAGAAAGCAGGAAATTATAGGCCAGTGAGCTTAACTTCGGTAGTAGGGAAGATGCTGGAATCTATCATCAAGGAAGAAATAGCGAGCCATCTGGATAGAAATTGTCCCATTGGGCAGACGCAGCATGGGTTCATAAAGGGCAGGTCATGCCTAACTAATTTAGTGGAATTTTTTGAGGACATTGCCAGTGCAGTAGATAATGGGGAGCCGATGGATGTGGTATATCTGGATTTCCAGAAAGCTTTTGACAAGGTGCCACACAAAAGGTTGCTGCATAAGATAAAGATGCATGGCATTAAGGGTAAAGTAGTAGCATGGATAGAGGATTGGTTAATTAATAGAAAGCAAAGAGTGGGGATTAATGGGTGTTTCTCTGGTTGGCAATCAGTAGCTAGTGGTGTCCCTCAGGGATCCGTGTTGGGCCCACAATTGTTCACAATTTACATAGATGATTTGGAGTTGGGGACCAAGGGCAATGTGTCCAAGTTTGCAGATGACACTAAGATGAGTGGTAAAGCGAAAAGTGCAGAGGATACTGGAAGTCTGCAGAAGGATTTGGATAGGTTAAGTGAATGGGCTAGGGTCTGGCAGATGGAATACAATGTTGACAAATGTGAGGTTATCCATTTTGGTAGGAATAACAGCAAACGGGATTATTATTTAAACGATAAAATATTAAAGCATGCCGCTGTGTAGAGAGACTTGGGTGTGCTAGTGCATGAGTCACAGAAGGTTGGTTTACAGGTGCAACAGGTGATTAAGAAGGCAAATGGAATTTTGTCCTTCATTGCTAGAGGGATGGAGTTTAAGACTAGGGAGGGTATGTTGCAATTGTATAAGGTGTTAGTGAGGCCACACCTGGAGTATTGTGTTCAGTTTTGGTCTCCTTACTTGAGAAAGGACGTACTAGCACTGGAGGGTGTGCAGAGGAGATTCACTAGGTTAATCCCAGAGTTGAAGGGGTTGGATTATGAGGAGAGGTTGAGTAAACTGGGACGGTACTCATTGGAATTTAGAAGGATGAGGGGGGATCTTATAGAAACATTTAAAATTATGAAGGGAATTGATAGGATAGATGCGGGCAGGTTGTTTCCACTGGCGGGTGGAAGCAGAACTAGGGGACATAGCCTCAAAATAAGGGGAAGTAGATTTAGGACTGAGTTTAGGAGGAACTTCTTCACCCAAAGGGTTGTGAATCTATGGAATTCCTTGCCCAGTGAAGCAGTAGAGGCTCCTTCATTACATGTTTTTAAGGTAAAGATAGATAGTTTTTGAAGAATAAAGGGATTAAGGGTTATGGTGTTCGGGCCGGAAAGTGGAGCTGAGTCCACAAAAGATCAGCCATGATCTCATTGAATGGCGGAGCAGGCTCGAGGGGGGGCCAGATGGCCTACTCCTGCTCCTAGTTCTTATGTTCTTCTTCCATTCAGTTTCTGGATGGTAGCCCCCCCCCCCCCCCCCCCCCCCCCCAGGATATTGCTAGTGGGGGATTCAGTAATGGTAATGCCATTGAATGTGAAGGGAAGATGGTTAGATTCTCTTTAGTTGCAACAGGAACAAAGAGATCGCAGAGCTGATCGAGCATTTCTCCAAACACCAGTACTGAGCCAAGGAGGCCAACTACAAGGGAATCGGACCAGCTCTTCCTCTTGCTGACTGACAGCGGGCACAAAAACAACAACAGGCTGCAGCTGGACTTTACATTTGATTCCTCCACCCCTCAAGGTGGCGTTGGAGCATGGTGACTCTCTGCAAGCTCTCCCATGCAGAACCTCTTCCTCAATCTTTTATAACCGTTATTACAGTTATGTAATAATAATAATCATCTTTATTGTCACACGTAGGCTGACATTAACACTGCAATGAAGTTTCTGTGAAATGCCCCTAGTCGTCACATTCCAGCGCCTGTTTGGGTACACTGAGGGAGAATTCAGAATGTCCAATTCACCTAACAGCACGTCTTTTGGGACTTGTGGGAGGAAACCCACACAGACACGGGGAGAATATACAAAACCCGCACAGACAGCGACCCAAGCCGGGAATCGAACCCGAGAACCTGGCGCGGTGAAACAACAGAGCTAACCACTATGCTACCGTGCTGCCCTATGTTCTATAATTATTAAAGCATGTTCTATATATTTATGCATGTAGTGATCTGCCAGAACTGTACGCAGAACAATATAATTCACCGTACTTGATACACATGACAATAAATAAATAAAATAAATCTAAATCAAAGTTTGAATTCAGAGTATGAACATCCACGCAAAGTATGTACAGTGGTATTGGGGCACAGAACAAGCAGCAGCTTTTATTCACATCTTACAACATTGAGGCATGAAGTCACCCTGCAGTGTGATGCTAGCAAAACAGGACTTGAAGCAACCCTCATTCAGCAAGGATGCATGTGAATCCTCAGTGTTAAAGCAAACTGAATGATGCTCTGCACAGATTGAGAAAGAGTGCCTGGTTATTTTCTTTGCTTGTGAGCATTTTACCAGTAGCTGTTTGGGATAGAGAAAATTAAAGTAGAATGTGACCACAAACCACTTCAAAGCATTTTCTCAAACCATTTCTATCTGCTCCAAAGCTTCTGCAAAGGGTGGTGTTTCACTTCAAAATGATATATTTGTAAATGAAGTATAGGCAAGGGAAGCAGATGTACATTACCAACATACTGTTGAGAGCTGCAGTCCCTTAGAAGGAAACGGGATGATGCTCGTATAGAACGTGAAGTCTTCCAGATTCAACGGGAAGCAACATTGTGACATGCTCTGGAAGGCATCAAGCCAGGAGAGATATTAAATCTGACAGACAAGCATCTTGTTCACATCAAGCAAACTATGCAACAAGATGCAACTCTCCAAGTGCTACAGGAAGTAGTGATGAAAGGATGGCCTGAAACTAACAAGGGCGTGTTGCTGTACGAGTGTGTATTGGGCAGACAGAAATGAAGTGATTGCCCAAGATGGCATTGTGTGCAAAGAAACTAGAATCATCATCCCTGAAAAGATCAGGAGAGATGCGCTGAAGTACAGCCATGTAAACCATAGAGGAATCGACACTAGCCTGAAGGAGGAAAGGGAAGTGCTGTACGAGCCCAACATGAGCATTCAAATTAAGGATCACGTCAGCCAGTGTAATGCTGATAATGAAGATCAAGCTAAGCAAACTGAAAAGTTACTTGTGACTCAAAACATCACAGACAGATAATGAAAGAAGCCAGAAATAGACTTATTTACACTGAGGGGACTGATCATCTTGTCACCATTGGCTACTTTTTGGAGTTAGACCAGCTGATCCCAACAACTACCAGTGAGACCATAGAATGCCTGAAAGCACACTTCAGTTGTCAGGGCATTCTTGACACTGTGATGAGTGACAATGGCACTCAGTTCACAAATGAAGAATTCATGTGCTTCATGAATGATTGGGAAATTTAGGGCAGCACGGTTGCGCAGCAGTTAGCATTGCTGCCTCACGGCGCCGAGGTCCCAGGTTCGATCCCGGCTCTGGGACACTGTCAGTGTGGAGTTTGCACATTCTCCCCGTGTTTGCGAGGGTTTCACCCCTACAACTCAAAAGATGTGAAAAGTAGGTGGATTGGCCACACTGAATTGCCCCTTAATTGGAAAAAATGAATTGGGTACTCTAAATTTATTTTAAAAAATGAATGATTGGGAAATTTAATACGACATAGCATCTCAAAAATCCGAGGCAGCATTGAAAATTGTCAAAAGGATGATTTTAAAAAGGTAGGTCCAGCACGGTGTGTACAAGGCAATATGGGTTGATTAACACTTTTTTTCTACAAATTTAGAATACCCAATTATTTTTTTTCACAATTAAGAGGCAATTTAGCGTGGCCAATCCACCTACCCTGCGCATCTTTTTTTAAAAAAATAATTTTTATTGAAAAATTTTGATTTTATACAAATTTTGACACACATAGAACAGTACAGCACAGAACAGGCCCTTCGGCCCTCAATGTTGTGCCGAGCCATGATCACCCTACTCAACCCACGTATCCACCTTATACCCGTAACCCAACAACCCCCCCCCCTTAACCTTACTTTTATTAGGACACTACGGGCAATTTAGCATGGCCAATCCACCTAACCCGCACATCTTTGGACTGTGGGAGGAAACCGGAGCACCCGGAGGAAACCCACGCACACAGGGGGAGGACGTGCAGACTCCACACAGACAGTGACCCAGCCGGGAATCGAACCTGGGACCCTGGAGCTGTGAAGCATTTATGCTAACCACCATGCTACCCTGCTGCCCCTTAGTAAAGGGCACCTTAGTAAAACACCGAATAAGGCACCTTACACCTTAGTAAAATACCGAAAATAACAATAATATTAACAACCATATACATTCGCCCCACCTCCATGAACAACACAGCATTTTTAACAACAACGCAAATTAACACACTATAAAGTTACAGAATAGACACTACAATAGTGCACCCCCCCCACCCCCCCGGGTTGCTGCTGCTATTGGCCAAGTTACCTATGAGCCAGGAAGTCCAGAAAAGGCTGCCATCGTTTATAGAACCCTTGTATTGATCCTCTCAGGGCAAATTTGACCTTTTCCAATTTTATAAATCCCGCCATGTCACTGATCCAGGTCTCCACGCTTGGGGGCCTTGCATCCTTCCACTGTAACAGAATCCTTCGGCGGGCTACGAGGGACGCAAAGGCCAGGACACCGGCCTCTTTCGCCTCCTGCACTCCCGGCTCTACCGCAACTCCAAAGATCGCAAGTCCCCACCCTGGTTTGACCCTGGATCCAACCACCCTCGACACCATCCCCGCCACCCCCTTCCAGAATTCTTCCAGTGCTGGGCATGCCCAGAACATATGGGCGTGGTTCGCTGAACTCCCCGAACATCTGGTGCACCTATCCTCACCCCCAAAGAACTTACTCATCCTGGTCCCGGACATGTGGGCCCGGTGCAGCACCTTAAATTGGATGAGACTAAGCCTTGCACATGAGGAGGAAGAGTTAACTCTCTCCAAGGCATCCGCCCAAGTCCCGTCCTCTATCTGCTCCCCGAGTTCCTCCTCCCATTTAGCCTTCAGCTCCTCCACTGACGACTCCTCCACCTCCTGCATTACCGTATAGATGTCAGACACCTTCCCCTCTCTGACCCACACCCCCAAAAGCACTCTGTCCATCGTCCCCTGCGAGGGCAGCAAAGGGAATCCCTCTACCTGTCGCCTAGCAAACGCCTTTACCTGCAGGTATCTGAACATGTTCCCTTGGGGAAGGCCAAATTTATCTTCCAGTTCCCCAAGGCCCGCAAACCTCCCGCCAATAAACAGGTCCCTCAATTTGCCCTTTGCCAACCCCTAAATCCCCCATCCGTGTTCCCCGGGATGAACCGATGGTTGCCACCCAGTGAAGCCTCCAACGAGCCCCCTGTTTCCCCCCGATGCCGTCTCCACTGTCCCCAGATTCTTAGGGTCGCCGCCACCACCGGGCTCGTGGTAAACCTCTTAGGGGAGAGCGGCAACGGTGCCGTTGCCATGGCACCCAGGCTCGTACCTCTACATGACGCCATCTCCATTCTTTTCCACGCCGCCCCTCCCCCCTCCATCACCCATTTACACACCATTGACACATTGGCTGCCCAATAGTACCCCAGAAGGTTGGGCAGCGCCAGCCCGCCTCTATCCCTTCCTCGCTCCAGGAACACCCTCTTCACTCTCGGAGTCCCATGTGCCCACACAAAGCTCAAAATACTGCTAGTCACTCTCCTAAAGAAGGCCCTGGGGATAAAGATGGGCAGGCACTGAAAGAGGAACAAGAACCTCGGAAGCACCGTCATTTTGACGGACTGCACCCTCCCCGCCAACGACAATGGCAGCATGTCCCACCTCTTGAACTCCTCCTCCATCTGATCTACAAGTCTGGTGAAGTTATGCTTGTGAAGAGTCCCCCAGTCCCTGGCCACCTGCACCCCCAGGTACCTAAAGCTCTCCCCTGCCCGCCTAAGCGGGAGCCTACCAATTCCTTCCTCCTGGTCTCCAGGGTGCACCACAAACACCTCGCTCTTGCCTAAATTTAATTTATAACCTGAAAAGGTCCCAAACTCAGCTAGCAACTCCATCACTCCCGGCATCCCTCCCACCGGGTCCGCCACATACAGTAACAGGTCGTCGGCATACAACGACACCCTATGTTCCTCTCCACCTCGCACCAAGCCTCTCCACCTCTCTGAATCTCTCAACACCATCGCCAGCGGCTCGATTGCCAGTGCAAACAACAAGGGGGACAGGGGGCAACCCTGCCTGGTCCCTTGGTAAAGCCGGAAGTACTCCGACCTCCTCCTATTCGTGGCCACGCGCGCCATCGGGGCCTCATATAGCAGCCTCACCCATCTAATAAACCCTTCACCAAATCCAAACCTCCCCAACACCTCCCATAGGTACCCCCACTCCACTCTATCGAAGGCCTTCTCCGCATCCAGCGCCACCACTATCTCTGCCTCCCCCTCAATCGCCGGCATCATGATGACATTCAGCAATCTCCGCACATTCGTGTTCAGCTGCCTTCCCTTCACAAAACTTGTCTGGTCCTCGTGCACAACCCCGGCACACAGTCCTCTATCCTGGTGGCCAGGATTTTTGCCAGCACCTTAGCATCCACGTTGAGGAGAGATATGGGCCTGTATGAACCACACTGCTGGGGGTCCTTGTCCTTCTTTAAAATTAACGAGATCAGCGCCCGTGACATCGTCGGGGGCAAAGTCCCCCCTTCCCATGCTTCATTGAGTGTTCGCACCAGCAAGGGGCCCACCAGGTCCACAAACTTTTTATAAAATTCCACCGGGAACCCATCCGGCCCCGGTGCCTTCCCTGACTGCATCTGCCCGATCCCCTTAACTAGCTCCTCCAGCTCAATCGGCGCACCCAGCCCCTCAACCTTCTCCTCCTGCACCTTCGGGAAAGAAAGCCTGTCAAGGAACCTCTCCATTCCCCCCCTCTCCCCCGTTGGCTCCGACCGGTACAGTTCCCCGTAAAAGTCCTTGAAGACCTCATTCACCTCTACCCCCTTCCGCACCACATTCCCACTCTTGTCTCTCACTCCAGCAATCTCCTTAGCCGCATCCCGCTTACGGAGCTGATGAGCCAGCATCCTACTCGCCTTTTCACCATGTTCGTACACTGCCCCTTGTGCCTTCCTCCACTGTGCCTCCGCCTTTCTAGTGGTCAGCATTTCAAATTTAGCCTGCAAGCTGCGCCTCTCCCCCAACAGTCCCTCCTCTGGTGCCTCTGCATACCTTCTGTCCACCTCCAGCATCTTTCCCACCAGTCTATCCCTCTCACTCCTCTCCCTATGTGCTCAGATGGATATCAGCTCCCCACGAATTACTGCCTTCAGGGCTTTCCAGACCATCCCCACCTGAACCTCCCCCGTATCATTCACCTCAAGGTACCCCTCAATAATTGCCCGGACCCTCCTACACACGGTAGGAGCACGGTGGCATGCTAGGGCATCCTAGGGCAGCACGGTAGCATGGTGGTTAGCATAAATGCTTCATAGCTCCAGGGTCCCAGGTTCGATTCCCGGCTGGGTCACTGTCTGTGCGGAGTCTGCACGTCCTCCCAGTGTGTGCGTGGGTTTCCTCCGGGTGCTCCGGTTTCCTCCCACAGTCCAAAGATGTGCGGGTTAGGTGGATTGGCCATGCTAAATTGCCCGTAGTGTCCTAATAAAGTAAGGTTAAGGGGGGGTTATTGGGTTACGGGTATAGGGTGGCTACGTGGGTTTGAGTAGGGTGATCATGGCTCGGCACAACATCGAGGGCCGAAGGGCCTGTTCTGTGCTGTTCTATCTATCTCTACCTCCTCCTCCGCCAACAACCCCACATCCAACCGCCACAACGGACGTTGGTCTCGCACCTCTCCCATCTCCAACTCTATCCAATGCGGAGCGTGGTCGGAGATTGCGATGGCCGAATACTCGGCCTCCTCCACTCTCGGAATCAGTCCCCTACTTACCACGAAGAAATCTATCCGAGAGTAGACCCTATGTACGTGGGAGAAGAAAGAGCACTCGCGTGCCCTCGGCCTCACAAACCTCCATGGATCCACTCCACCCATCTGATCCATAAACCCTCTCAGTACCTTGGCCGCCGCCGGCCTCCTACCCGTCCTAGAGCTGGACCGATCCAGTGAAGGATCCAACACCGTATTAAAGTCCCCCCCTATGATCAGACCTCCCGCCTCCAGATCCGGGATCCGTCCCAACATACGCCTCATAAAGCCCGCATCGTCCCAATTTGGGGCATACACACTAGCCAGTACCACCTTCTCTCCTTGTAGCCTGCCCCTAACCATCACATACCTACCCCCCTTATCCACCACCACCTCCGATGCCTCAAACAACACATTTTTCCCCACCAGAATCGCCACTCCCCGGTTCTTCACATCCAACCCAGAATGGAAAACCTGCCCCACCCATCCCTTCCTCAGGCGGACCTGGTCCCCCACCCTCAGGTGGGTCTCCTGAAGCATTGCCACATCTGCCTTTAGCCCCTTCAGGTGAGCCAGTACCCTCGACCGCTTCACCGGCCCATTCAACCCTCTCGCATTCCAAGTGACCAACCGGATCAGAGGGCGTCCCGCCGCCCTCCCCCATCGGCTAGCCATAGCCCGTCGACTGCCCGCCCCAGGCCAGCACCCCCTGCCCGACCCAGTCCCCATAGCGACAACACCTCACCTCTGTCCCCCCAGCCCCCCCCCCCAGCTCCTTCTTGACCCTACCAGCAGCAACCCGGTATTCCCCTTTCCCCCCTCCCTTCCCCCCCAGGCTAGGAACCCTCCCAGCCGCGAACCGTCCTCCATTGTACTTCCGTGGGTCAGCTAACTTCTGCTGACCCCGGAAACTCCCGCCAATAGCCCGACCCCTCCCGAAGTGGGATCATCCACCAATCTATCCCTCCTCCAGGCACCGCTCCAGCGCGGGGAAGAACCAGTTAAGGCCCCGCCTCCCCCGTCACCGTCTCCACCCCCCATCCCCGCAGCGCGGGAAACCAGAGGAAAGCCCGCGCTTTCGCACTGCCCTTCTGACGCAGCTCCCAAATATCAGCCCCCCTCCATACCCCCACTCCGACTTAGAATACAACAGACCCCCCCAACCCTCCCCACAAGATACACAGCCCAAACAATGCCCCACAGAACAAAAACAAAAACATAGCAGAACAACCCCTCCGTAAATAACCATATCAACATTGCAAAAGTACTAAAACAAGAAGAGAAAAAGAGAACACAGCAACAGCAGAATCCAGCACTAATATATTACAGCCGATTCGCAACCCTAAACCCCTAGTTCAAGTCCAGTTTCTCCGTCCGCATGAAGGCCCACGCCTCCTCCGGGGAATCGAAATAATAGCGCCGGTCCGAATAAGTTACCCAGAGGCGTGCGGGCTGCAACATTCCGAACTTTATCTTTTTTCTATAAAGCACCTCTTTCGGCCGATTAAATCCGGACCGCCGCTTAGCCACCTCCGCACTCCAATCCTGGTAGATCCGTACTACCCCATTCTCCCACTTGCTGCTCTTCACCTTCTTGGTCCAGCGCAGCACGCACTCCCGCACTCCTGAACCGGTGGAACCTCACCAGCACCGCACGTGGGGGTTCATCTTCCTTAGGCCTCCTGGCCAGCACCATGTGCGCTCCCTCCAGCTCCAAGGGCAGATGGAAAGACCCGGCCCCCACTAGCGAGTTCAGCATTACAGCCACGTAGGCTGCCAGGTCCGACCCCTCTAGCCCCTCCGCAAGGCCCAGGATCCGCAGGTTTTGCCGCCTCATGCGGTGATCAAGCTCCTCGAAGCGTTCCTGCCACTTCTTGTGGAGTGCCTCGTGCCCCTCCACCTTACTCACGAGGACCACGGCCTCCTCCTCTCGTTCAGTGGCCTGCGTCTGCAACTCCTTGATGGCAGCACCCTGGGTGGACTGAATCTCTGACAGCCTTCTGTTCGTTTCCTGCAGAGTGCTCAGCACCTCATCCTTGAATTCTTTAAAGCAGCGCAGGAGATCAGTTTGTTGCTCCTGGGCCCACAGCCTCCAATCCTCTGGGGCTCCTCCGGCAGCCATCTTGGATTCCTTCCGCCGTTTTTTCTGAGGAGCTGCTGCCGTTTTTTTCCCCTTTCCACTCCGAGTTCGAGGCATGGACTGTGGGGAAAGTTGTTCAGCACACCTTCCCCCACCGGGAGATGTCGAAAAATTTCCGTTTTGGGCTCTCAAAAGAGCCGAAAAGTCTCTTTAAAACGGGAGCTCCCAAATGTGTGGCTTCCTACTCCATCACAGCCACCGGAAGTCCTACCCTGCACATCTTTGGGTTGTGGGGGTGAAACCCACGCAGACACAAGGAGAATGTGCAAACTCCACACAGACATTGACCCAGGACCGGGATCGAGCCCAGGTCCTCAGAGGACTGCTAACCACTGCTGCCACCATGCTACCCTGAGAAACACAACTACTGAAGGCATGAAAAGCTCTCTAGTCTAGCGACTAATGCCAACTACACCCAGACTTCTTTTCCAGGAGTTAAAACGCTACTGAAGGCTTAAGTTGAATGAGTGACACGATGAAAGTGAAATTACAGAAAGCCAAATTTCATTTTGATAAACGTGTTAAATCAATGCCATGTTGAGAGTTGGAGAGCTGGTCATTGTGCAAACATGCCACACACTCATCAAAAGTCAACCAACCTGGAACTTGCGCAGAGCAGCTCTCACCTTGATTGTACACGGTGAAAGAGAGAACGATCAGATAGATTGTCACAACCACAGACATCTACTTTCACCCAGAGAAGCTGCTCCGTCACAGCAGACAGCTGTTGAGGAAGAGTTGATTTTGCCAAGTGAACAAAGAACCGAATAACCATCAACTTCAGAGATCAGCTGGTCCTCAACAGATCAGCAGTAACTAACACTTATCACAGCAACAACACTTGTTATGGCAACAACTTCGCTGGAGAGGCATCACCACCACAGGAACCAGCAGACACCAGACGAACATCCAATAATAACTTGTACGTGCACCATAAGTAGACCTGAGCAAGATTGAATGTGAATCGCATGTGTAAGGACAAACTAGAATGAACACTTTTTTGTTCAAGTGTGATTTTTTTCATTATCGACCATGATAGTGGGTGATTTTTCTTCCTTTTTTTTTAATGAAAAGAGGGATGTTTGGACAAATATATTTTGTACACTGCAGCTTGCCATACACTTGTGACCTCTGATGTCATCTTTTGTAAAGAAAGGTTTTTTTTAGGGCCAGAATTGCAACCCAACACAAATCCACAGCTAAGGTACAATGAACCAATGAGGAACCAAAGCCCAGCAATCAATGCACTCACCAACTCTTTAGCAGGCATACATTTACAGGCATGAGAAGAGTTAATTGCGAAGTATGCCCCTCGCTGGAATCTTTAGTGTGAAAATCCTGCTAAAAAGCCGCTTCCGTTCCAATTAATCTAGAACAACCAATTTGGATTTAGCTTGGCGACCTTAATGCTCTGTCAAGGCATTTTCTCACTAGAGTGATCAATTTATTCAATCCCCACCAAATGTATCTGGTGTAAATTCCAGACAGCATTCGTCCGCTCTTGGGCTCGACTCGGTGGGTGATTTTAGGATCACACTGTGTGATGAACGGTTATTGTATTACTGTACCCTTGTCATCATGTAAGGTGATGTCCCCTTTAAGACCGGGCTTGGAACCTTGGGGGACTCCGCCTCCAGCTCTGCCCACCTGGGAGTAGTATATAAGGGGCCACCTTGCAGGCGGCTACCACCGGCTCCCTATCCGACCGCAAGACCGCCCATATACTGCCTTCAAGGCAGCCGGCCTGCTCCGACTTCCTCAGGGTCCCCTTCGGCGTCACAAATGGGGTCTCCGCCTTCCAGAGGCCGATGGACCAAATGGTGGACCAGTACGGCTTGCGGGCTACATACCCGTATTTGGACAACATCACCATCTGCGGCCATGACGCAAACCTCGAAAAGTTCCTCCAGACTGCCCGAGCCCTCAACCTGACCTACAAGGAAAAAAATGTTTTCCACACAACTCGGCTAGCCATCCTCGGCTACATCGTGGAAAACGGGGTCCTGGGTCCCGATCCCGACCGCATGCACCCCCTTAAGGAACTTTCCCTCCCCCGCAGCCTCAAGGCCCTCAAACGGTGCTTGGGGCTTTTCTCCTATTACGCCCAGTGGGTCCCCAAATATGCGGACAAAGCCCACCCACTCAAAGAGCACGATTTTTCCCCTGTTGGCTGAGGCCCGATTGGCCTTCAGCCGCATCAAGGCCGACATCATCAAGGCTGCTATGCACGTGGTGGACGAAACTATCCCTTTCCAGGTAGAGAACGATGCATCAGACATCGCCCTGGCTGCTACCCTCAACCAGGAATGCAGACTAGTAGCGTTCTTCTCCCAGACCCTCACCACCTCCGAGATTCAGCAGTCTGCAGTCCAGAAGGAGGCACAAGCCATAGTGGAAGCTGTGCGGCGCTGGAGGCACTACCTAGCCGGTAGGAGGTTCACCCTCGTCACTGACTAACGTCGGTAGCCTTCATGTTTGATAATGCATAACGGGGCAAAATAAAAAACGATAACATTTTGAGGTGGAGGATCGAACTCTCCACCTACATGTATGATATCAAGTATCGTCCAGGAGAGCTCAACGAGCCCTCAGATGCACTGTCCCGTGGCACGTGCGCCAACGCACAGGAGGATCGCCTGTGGGCTATCCACAATGACCTCTGTCACCCAGGGTTACCCAGCTCATCCACTTTATCAAGTCCCGCACCTACCTTACTCCACCAAGGAGGTCAAGGCCATGACCAGGGCTTGCCAGATCTGCACGGAGTGCAAACCGCACTTCTACCGGCCAGACGAGGCTCGCCTCGTAAAGGCCTCGGGGCCCTTCGATCAACTAAGCGTGGACTTCAAAGGCCCCCTCCCGTCCACCAACCGCAATATCTACTTCCTCACCGTCATCGATGAGTTCTCCCGCTTCCCATTCGCCGTCCCCTATCCCGACATGACCTCGGCCACTGTGATAAAGGCACTGCATAGCATCTTCACCCTGTTTGGTTTCCTCGCTTATATCCACAGTGACCGGGGAACATCGTTCATGAGCGATGAACTGTGTCAGTATCTGCTCAGCAAGGGCATCGCCTCGAACAGAACGACCAGCTATAACCCGTGGGGAACAGGCAGGTGGAAAGGGAGAACACGACAGTTTGGAAAGCTGTCCTTCTGGCTCTACGGTCGGTAAGTCTCCCAACCATCCGCTGGCAGGAGGTCCTACTCGATGCCCTACATTCCATTAGGTCGCTCCTCTGCATGGCCATGAATGAGACCCCTCATAACCGCTTGTTTGTCTTCCACAGAAAGTCCACCTCCGGGGTCTCACTTCCACCTTGGCTGACGGCTCTGTGACCTGTTCTTCTCCAGAGGCACGCGAGGAGCCATAAAACAGACCATCTGGTCGAGAGGGTTTGATTACTACGTGCAAACCCCCGATAAGCCTACGTCGAGTACCCTGACTGCAGGCAAGATACGGCTGCTCTCCGGGATCTGGCACCAGCTGGGTCCCCCGCTACAGACATCCCATCCCTCATGGCTCCCCTGCGGGATACGGCAGCCACTACTCCCCCCCCCCCCCCCCCCCCCCCCCCAAGAGGTCCCACGCCGACACTGCTGCCCCCAGCCCCAGGTATTTCCTCTGCACCCTGATCCCCTACCCCATCCCGGACCTTGCAGGCGGCACCCAGTAAGCACCCGTCTCAGCACCAGGCTAGTTCTTAGCTTATTAAAGCCTTCTTTACCGTTTTACTCTCTTGCGTCATTATTGACGGTACTACACACTGAGAAATACGTAGGAGTGTGTCTTGGCCATTTTCCTTTTGGTGCAGTCTTTTTGGTTATAAGCTGGCCTACATCAAGCTTTTGGCAGAAGGCCATTCTGACAAAATGGCTGCCAAACTAACTACTCAAAAAGAAAATGAGATTAGCAAAGCAGGCTTCAATTGTTTGAACTACGCAGGGACAAAACAAAAACGAGCAGGGGCAGTGAATATATTATGGCTAGAATAGCCAAATGTCCTGAGGTGTCAAAGAAAGTTTAAAAGAATATACCAAAAAGAAACTCAATTAAACAGCTATGTAAAAGGAAGAGCCCTTACCAATGTTCCGAGATATGTTAATACAATAGGGATTGTTTACTACGCCTACAATGTGTTAAATGTTCTCCAGTTACTGTGTATTCTTGCTTCACAGCCAGAAAGGCAAATTATCATTCCCGAATTTCTGCTGAATTCTCAGAAATGTCCCACTAAGAAGTCGGAAGAGGGTGCAGGGAATTCTAACCCTGCACTTTTGCTGCAGGGTCACTTCATTCTTAACTTCTGTTCATCATATTAACCTCTTTCATAGCCCGAGCCACTCAGCAGCAATTTCTATTATGGTACTTAACTTCTGGCAGCTTGCATAATAGCAGTTTTCTTTGATTAAAGGAAATGAGCTCTCAGGGTCTGGGCTTTGCAGACCAGTTGATGTCAATTATCCATGCCTAGTTGGTCAGGGAAGTTCGTACCAGGCTTCTCCTTGAACCATTGCATTCCTTATAACAATGTTATGTGGAGAACTCCAGGATTATGATTCAGTGTCAATTCAAGCATGATGGTGTATGTCCTAATCAGCATGATGCACGACTTGGAAGGGGAACGTACAAGTGACGGCATTCCCATATTATTGCTCTTGAAGCTGGCAGAAGCATGTGGGCGGCACGGCAGCACATTGACTAGCACGGTTGCTTCACACCACCAGGGTCCCAGGTTTGATTCCTGGCTTTGGTCACTGTCTGTGCGGACTCTGCACGTTCTCCCCATGTCTGCGTGGGTTTTCTGCGGGTGCTCCGGTTTCCTCCCACAAGTCCGAAAGACGTGCTTGTTAGGTAATTTAGACATTCTGAATTCTCCCTGTGGACCCGAAAAGGAGCCGGAATGTGGTGACTAGGGGCTTTTCACAGCAACTTCATTGTACTGTTAATGTAAGCCTACTTGTGACAATAAAGATTATTAAGTAATGTACACAAATTTACACACAGGCTATGTGGTTCTTCAGCTGCACCACAACAACAATTGCAGTGTGCTCATATCCTCAATTTGCATTGACATTTACACTGCATGATTAATGATTACAATGTCATTACTACAGGTTTAATTTATTATGAATTTCCACACCTATCCCTTTTATTTATAGAGAAGCCAGCCCTCAGATCGACATTATTTGGAGCTGTGTTTTCTGATGCATGTCCCATTCTTTACAACAAACTCCCCATCAGTCTTACAAGTCAATGAGACAGCATTACTGATACGAAACTGGAGTTTGATTTATTTATCCTTACTCTACCTAAGACTATAGCATAAGCAAGTATTAATGGTAGAAGAAATAGATGTACACTCACTGTGTCTCGTTCAAGGCAATACGGACACATTCTATTGTCTCGCCCAGTAAAAGGCATGTCATATACTTAACTTTAAACATGGACTGTGTTCATGTGGAAACTTCTGGAACTACCTATCTTTAAAAATGACCACAATGAATTGTTAAGATAATTGCCTAGATGGTGACGTGAACTCTGTGACTTCAATCCAGACTATCCAGCTTCTGGAGAGTTCCAAATGAATCCTATTGGGTGGGGGTCTACCTCTCCAATGGACACACCTAGACAGATCTCCTTTGTGGAATTCAAGCTGGTCATTGTTTGAAGCTTACTTGCTCCTCACCCGAGGTGTGGTGATCCTCAGTTAAATCACCACCAGTCAGCTCTCCCCCTCGAAGGGGAAAGCAGCCTATGGTCGTCTGGGACTTATGGCTACTTTACTCTTTACTTTGCGAGTCCAGTGAAGGAGGAAGTTTCTCCCCACTCTTCATTTGCAGCTCAGATAAGTTCACATGGTTGGAAGTTGCATTTCAGGATTACTTTGAAGTGAAGAATAGGTTATGAAGTCAGGCCCTTATAGTCGATGTATCAGGTCTAATTTCTTCACAGGTGAACTCAGTTTTGGAGTCGGACTGAGAGGCTTATAAAAAACACACACTTATTAACCTCTCGGTTCTCAACAGGAAAATGTGACCACAGCCTTTTTCTGCAGCTGTAGTCTTGATGAGTTTTAGGATAAAAGGATTTCATATCACCCGAGAAGGGAATGGTTTGTGGTATTGTCTAACATGGGGATCAGGAGCGGCAGTTGGATGATCAGCAGTTTTGGGGGAATGGAATAGAGGGAAGAGGAGGTGGGTCTTATGCACAAGATAGGCTCAGAGAGGACATGCGGCTAGGTGGAGAGAAACAAGACAGGAGACAGAGAGAGCGAGAAAGAAAGAGAAAGTAAAGAGAAAATGTGAAGAGACAGCAGGAGACAGACAGACAGACAGAAGGGAGGAAAGCAAGAACCTGCATAATTTTGTTTTATTCGTTTATGGGATATGGGCATCGCAGGCTGGACCAGCATTTATTACCCATCCCTAATTCCCCTTGAGGCAGCAGTTAAAGAGTCAACCACATTGCTGTTGATCTGGAGTCACATGTAGGCCACAGGTCACAGGTCAGAATGGCAGATCTCCTTCCCTTGTTCTGAGTGAACCAGATGGATTTCTACTACAACCAACAATGGTTTCATGGTCATCATTAGACTTTCAATTCCAGATTTTTGTTGAATTCAAATTTCACCATCTGCAGAGGCAGGATTTGAACCTGGGAACCCAGGGAATTACCCAGGGTTTCTGGATTATTATTCTAGTGACAATGCCACTGAGATAATTTTGAAATGCACACTAGTGCCACAAAGTGCACTGATGTTATCTGGAAGGGGATCCCAACTTGGAACACCGGTTTGTGGGGGTGTATAATTTAATTTTGTTTCAGTACGAGGAGACAAGTGAACTCCCAGTGAGAATAAATAGTGCTGCCATCGTGTAACAATTATTTGTATTTAAAAAAAAAGTACCCAATTAACGGGCAATTTAATGTGGCCAATTCACCTAACCTGCACATCTTTTGGGTTGTGGGGTGGGACTCGCGCAGACACAGGGAGAATGTGCAAATTCCACACGGACACTGACCCAGGTCTGGGATCGACCCAGGAACTCAGTGCCGTGAGGCAGCAGTGCTAACCACTGCACCACCGTACTGCCAGGTGTACCAATTATTGAATACTATTTAAGTAAAGACAAATACACACAAATAGGACTACTCTATTCTCATGTAATTAAAATGTATGAATTTGCACAGTTTATACAGAATGTACCCCTTGTTACAAAATATATCTACGACACCTGAACTTTAAGACTTCTCCCATTCTCCAAATATCATCCAAACTGAATAACCAGCTATAGTTACCACACAATACAGGGATGATATTCAAATCTGGGTCTTTTCCTGGCCCAACAAAGACATTTTAAAACTGCTGTTAAAGGTTTTCTGCATTGCCTTGGCTCCAAAATTTAGAAGCTCGTTTGCTGTAAACTTGGCCTTCAGGCTTGGTTTCTGCAAAGTGGCCTGTCCACTTTGAGACTGCTAGGTGGTAATTGCCTCTCTTCCCTGCTAATACTTTCTCCAGGCAGATTCATGATAATAGACATTCAGCAGTCAATCTGCATTCAACTGGAGTCCCACAAACTGCAATGAAAATCAATCTCAAGTCTTGGTAGTGCTCATGACACTAAATGTTGACCAGGACACCAGAAGGATTCACCTACTCTTCGAACAGTGTCAGAGGATCTTTCGCTCGAGAGAACATACAGGATCACTGTTTACGATCTAATTGAAATGATGGCACTCCAGCATCCTTACAGTGCTGCCCAGAAATGTCAGCTTGGATTAAGAGCTCAAGGTCTCTGGAGTGGGATTTCAATGATCTTCTGATGTAACGACAACAGGTCTACTCACTGAGCCAAAAGCTAAACCTCTCACCCATAAAATCCACTTTCTTCAAACAACCAATTGTCTCTTGAATTAATTTTGTCCATCGTTACAGTGACTTTCCTAATAACTTATTCCATATGGATGTTATACTTTGTGTGAAACTGCTCTGTCAGAATGCTCTGTTCATGCTTAATTTTTCAGTGGTACTGTAGTGGTTTTGAATCCCTTTCCCATGTGAGCAGTTAGCCTATATCTACCATCAACTCCCTTCATCATTAAATTTTACTTAGTTTACTTTTAAGTTTTTATTTAAGTAAGAATGACAACATTTCCCTTTTCAACTTAAATTCCAGAAACCTGGCATAGTCATTGCTTCCCAACGCCCTCTTAAGAACAATTTCCTTCTTACGTTGGGAAAGACAGGATCAGACTGATCTATTGTTGCAGCTGTAGTCACATAACCAGCTGACGTCCACATTCCAGGATTACACGGGCAGTAAGACTGCTTACGCAAAATAACCATGGACAGTGCAATCTGTCACTCTTGTATCCTAATCTGAGTTCCTAACATCTAGTTGGGGATGGGGTTAACGTGTGAAAATCAGAAGAGGAAACAGAGGGCTATGGACGTTAGATGAACATAAATAATGTAAACTACAAAACATCATAAAATTATGAAAACACTGTGCGGAGTGTAATTATTCAGATGTGGGGTCCAGAAATAAATGGATTTTGGAAATTTGAACCAGTAACAATTCACCAATCAGGATATTAAATATAGTGTTAATTGCAACCGACCAACTGTTGAGAACTAGCTCCGAAACTGAATGGCTTTCTATGAAGGGAACCAAGGAAATGAAAACGTATGGGATCATGTTGGAAATGGAGTTGAGGCAAAAGATCAACAACTTCTCCTGCTGAATGGCAGAGCAGACTCTGAAGAGCCAAATTACATACTCCTGCTCCTAGTTATATTCTTTGTATTTTATGCTAAAGTCATGAAAATAGTGGTGATATGAAAACATCAGGGAAATCCAAGATTGGAATATTTTATACTGGTTATATATTCTAAGAACTGTGGGAAGAATTAAGTTACTAAAGGCAGGGACAGAATGGCTATATGCAAATAAAATACTGCAAATAAAATAGGTGCTTAACCAAGTTAAGTTGATAACAATGGGAAACAGAACACAAAGGAAATTTAATAAGGTGTTAAAGTGTAGCCACCTAAAATGGACACTGGACTAACAAGATGGAGAATTGCTAAGACTGCAGGGAAAAAGCAGTTTAGCCAAGACAGCAGTCTGCAAAGGCTGATTAGCATTTTGCAAGCAGCAAAACCAGTTTCTGGCCAGGTGGAAGATCTCAAACCAAAGGTGTTAATAGCAAAACGCTTTGCATATTAATGAGGCAATCCAGATCTGGGCACACACAATGGCAACATTTAGGTTTGAATAGATACTTTAAGTGGATGTCCAGACAGAGCGGCACCAGAAGTATCCACCATAGAAACCGCCCCCTCCATCGAGGAGAGACCCTCACATTGGGGGAATTCAAAAGATATCGATTAGGATTTGATCCAATCGATACCTGAAGGTGAAAGCCCGCCCCAAAAGAGGCACGGACATTGGGGCCCTATAAAGATAGACCCCCACACATGGTCCTGTCTGTTGTTTTCGTGCTCCGGCTTTGACTTCGACCCAGAACTTCGACTTGTATCCTGACTCCAGCCGTTGAGCACCAGCCGCCGAACCGTAAGTGACAATACGACGCTCGCTACGCGAACCAGGCCCACTAGACCCCCAGCGACCAGCACACTCTCTGAAGGTTGCAGACCAAGATCGGAACGAAGGCCTCGCTCCCTGACCTTGCTTGTTCCTGTTTAGTTAAGTATTCTGATCGCTTAGTTTAGTTGTAGCTTAGTCCCTTAGCGTGTGCATGCGTATTTATTATATTTGTATAATAAATACTAATCGTTTGGAACTTGCTAATCGGTGTATCGTTTTATTACTTTGAACCTGACCTTGGAATATTTGTGAGGTGTCTAGATACGGCACCTGGCGACTCCCGAGCTGAAAATACATACATAGAGCCTAGCAGTGTTAAGCACACGGCCTTTAAACGGAGGCGTGTTAATACACTCCAATAAACGCGAATTACACTCAAGTAAAACGTGCAACAAAAGGTTCAGAAGAAGGGACAAGGTGTGAAGAAAGTGTCATATAAAGTGTGGGTACTTTGCATTTACGCTCAAAGCTAGACTCAAGAAATGAAGGTAATAACCTATGCGGAGGGCTGTTATATTAGACCTCAGCCAGAAGTAGGAATAACTGTTCAACTCCCAGCAAGCAGTGGATCTGAAGAAAGCCTGCCTTGAAAAGTCAGCTTGTTTGTTCTCCCTCAAACTACTCAAAAATATATAACTACCTGGTGTGGTAACTGTTACTAGATTCTTATCGTTTGAAATTCGATAAGGTGTTGTGTAACATTTGGGGAATATTATCTCTGAAGGTAGTGGTGAAGAAAGGATAGTTTGGAACTATGTAAAAGTAATGATACGCTGTATGACCATTAGTTGTGTATAGTTCAAGTTAACTTTTTTGCTGTTTATTTTATTGCTTAAAAAACATATATTTTATTTAAAATCATCAGAAATCATCTGGGACATCAATCTCTGGATTCCAAACCGTTCCTCGCATTATATCAATTGCAAAAACACAGTTGAGGGCAGTTGTTTCAAATTTCCCTTCTGGCATTTCAAATAACTTGCCAGTTACCATTAGACTTTGTCTTTGAGCAAATTGGGCTATCTTGGCAGGATATTAAAATAATAATTCCTTGGTTGCCTTGGAATTAGTCAATTTAAAAGCAACAAGAGTGAGGATAGTATTGGATCAGGTGTGGCATTGAGAGGTTCTAAGTGGGTGACTGTAAAATGGCTGTGGCAATGGTTAAAACTGGTCTGGGAGTTAAAAAATGTAACACTGAAGGGTTTGCAAGGTAGCTAAAGCCAAATTTCTTTTTAAAATTAATGTACCCAATTCACTTTTTCCAATTAAGGGCAATTTAACGTGGCCAATCCACCTTTCCTGCAAACCTTTGGGTTGTGGGGGCAAAACCCACGCAGACACGAGGAGAATGTGCAAATTCCACACAGACAGTGACCCAGAGCTGGGATCAGACCTGGGACCTCGACGCCATGAAGCAGCAGTACTAACCACTGCGCCACCATGCTGCCCCGCTAAAGCTAAATTAACAGAATTGGCAGATAGGTTGCAATTGGGATTATCTGCAAGAGTAAGGAAAGCAGACATATTGAAGGTATAGCACAGCATTTGGGATTGGAAACAGTCCCCGAGAGATGGACTTCGCTAAGGGGCAAGCCATTGGAATAGGTTCAAATTCAATTGAAGAAAAAAAGAAGAGGAGAACGAGAGGAGAGGGAAAGAGAAGAGGAAAGGAAATGAGTGTTTCAAAACAAACAGACAGAATGCAAAGAGGGAGATAGAATGCAGAAGGAGAATTGGAAAAATTATAAAGGGAGGAAAGAGAAATGGAGAGAGACCAAGAAAGCTGACAATTCAAGAAGTACCTTGAGGCGGAAAGGATGGAGTTATTTCTGGAATAGAATCCAGTGGGGAGAGGTTTAAATTCATACAGTTTCTTGCAAAGTGTGAAGGAAGAGATGTGACCGCATGTTTTAATTAATTTGTGAAAATAGCTAAACAGATGAAGCGGCCAAAAGGAATTTGGACATTACTTTTACAGAGTAGCTTAAGTAGGTAGAGCTAATAGGGGTATATGCATCTCTTTCAGACGAAATATGATGCAGTGAAGATAGCAGTTATGAGTGCTTCTGAGTTGGCACCAGAGGCATAAAGACAAACGTTTCAAAATATAAGAAAACAGCCTGAACCAATTTATATTGAATGTGAAAGAATTCAACAAAGTAACTTTGATAGGTGAATAAGAACATTTAAATTGAGGTAACCTATGAAGTCCTTCGAGAAGTGATTCCTTTGAAAGAATTTATGATTCACTGCCTTCAGGTGATATGAGCTCATGTGGAGGAACAAAACGTTAAAACTGCTAGGCAGGCAGCAGAGCTAGCAAATGGCTGTCAACTAGTAAAGTCCTATAGTCCCAGATTATCCTAGGCTGCTTTTCCCTTTGAGGGGGAGAGCTGACAGGTGGTGCTTTAATCTGAGGATCGCCACCTCATGTGAGGGGCAAGGTTGAGAAAATGAATCTCAGCAGGTACGAGTGCTCATTTGGAGTGTTGGTGCAGACTCAGTGGGCTGAATGGCCTCCTTTTGCACTGTAAGGATTCTATGATTCTAACTACGAAGTCAGAGATTTTAGAACAAGATAAGTAGGTAGGATTTATTCACAGAGAAAAGTAATAAACAGTACTGGCTGCAGGGGTGAAAATGTGTGCACAGCCTATTCAAAATCATGGTCAGCAGCAGGTAGCAGGTATGTTTAAAGATTATGTTTAAAGATTCTGTCTGTGAGGGCAAAGTCTTTTCACGTCTTCAAGATGGAAGGGGCAAAGATGTTTGAATCTTGAGAAACATGGGAGTTAATCAATCATTAACGTTTTAGATGAGGATATCGGTTGTCCAGATGGATGTTTCAAGAAGCAGTTTCAATAAATGGAATTCACAGGGAAACAAAGAAAATGCCATTGTATAAAGTAAACTTGGAAAGTAGTTTGAAGACAGAAGTGAGTGTAGGATTAGTAGAGAAATTGCTTATTGTGGTGTTCAATTTATCTTAGGGAATGATAAAGCTAGGTCACTGATGATAGCGATGCCTAATGTGGTCAAACAGGCAATAGAAAAGCAATCCACACAAATGTTGTGGGTAGAAAGCCCTGATTTGTAGGCACATAAGCTGAAACAAGAGGAGGAGTTTGGAGACAGGGCAAGGTGAATTAAGTGCAATTATAGTATCTTTAATAAGATGGTTCAGGTACAAATATTGGAGATAGTGATGCTGAAGATCAAGGAAGCTAACAGAGCTACAGCAACAAGATCCGAAGATAAAGCAGATATATCAAACAGCACAGTATACTCCATGGTGAATTGAATGAATTATTAGTACAGTTCAATTGTAATCCTAATATGTCCAAACAAACAATATTGAGATGACTTCTGAAGCATTTGGTTGTACCTGGAATCTCTGTGTTTCCTGTCTCTATTATTCAACAATGGAATATGTTTGAAAATAGCATAGACAAGTGGGATCTACGCAAGTATTAAGGACATGTCTGATGGTAAATGAGGAGTTATTCAAAATCCCAGAAGGAAAACTTGAAGCAACTGCCCTTAACTGCATTTTTGCAGTTGATGTGAGGAATGGTTTGAAGTCGGGAGAATGATGTCCCAGATGTTTCGTGATGATTTTAAACAAAATAAATGTTAATTAATCAATAAAAGAAACAACAAAAAATACTGATTTCCACTCTGTCTTAGGAAGGGATTCCACACAATCTATTAAGACTTTAGTAAAAGATTCCTCCACCCTCTGACTGAAGAAGTTCCTCCGCATCTCTGTTTTAAAGGATCGTCCCTTTTGTGAAGGCAGTTAACTTTGCTATATTTGCAAGCTAGTTTTGACACCTGTTAAAATGTTGTACTGAGAGTTCACCCAAAGTAACTTTTAACCAAATATTCCTGTATTAATTCCAGATCATTTAACCCCTATTTCTTTCATGTCCTGTCAAAATCCAGAGAAACAAAATTGCAGTAATAATGGACATCAAGATACCATAAGTGATTTACAGTCAAATTTCCTGCAGGCTCAAACATCCAGAAATTCAGAAAGCTATGTGTAGGCACAGACATCCGATATCCCACATGTAATTCTGTGCCATGATCCAGGCACACACCATTACTATGCTAGAGCTTTCCAAAACTACTCAACCATGCCTGCCTATAAAATCATTTCACATGACCCTGATTGGTCACACACCCAATTACCAATAGATCTTTTCTGGTTTCAACAGTATGATTGTACTACAGATTCCGGCGCTGCCGATCTTAAAGTAACTGTTGGTCTGTCGGCTCCGATAAGTCCTGCTTGTGACAGACAGAAAAGAGATGAAGAATTTAGCTGGCTTGTTGCAACTGACAGCTGTTCACAGTGGTGAATGGTAGTGAACAGCAGTAGCTGACAGCTAAAGAGACTAAACTGCATTCAGTTGTTCCCAAGGAATAGATCAACACTTCTCCCAAGATTTAAACTTACTAGTTCTAGTTCCACCCTTACGTATCCTGCCGAGGACAACTGCAAAGCTTTTAGTACATACAATGTAACTTGTTCACAGTACATTGCAACAGAAACTGAGGGAAAAAAAGGTCAACTCAAGCTACTTGTATGGTGACAGAGTGGACAAAGATTTGACAGCTGGTAAACAAAACAGTTAAGTCATAATTAGCCCGAAGAGTCAAAGGGCTCGAAAGGTTAACTCTGCTTCTCTCCTAATAGATGCTGGCAGACTTGCTGAGTTTTTCCACGTCCTGGGTTCTGGTCCCAGATTCCAGCATCCACAATATTAAATACTTTAAGTCAGAATAGCTGCCTGCTTTGAATTAGTTTCCATCTTCCATTTTGCCCTCTTGGCCATTTGCCAGTTTAGACTGCATTTTTGCACTGAAACCTCTTCCCATATTAATTAGCACAAATTGGCTTAAGCAGAATGGTTTGGAATACAAATGCAGTGTCTGCAAAGCCCCAGAACCTTGCAGTGATAAAGTTAGCACAAAGAGAGAAAGTGCAAACACAAAAAGGAAATCAATCCCCACTTCTTCAGGAGCATACCAGATATATTTACAATTAAGAAAATCATTTAATTACACTATTTTATTATATTTTGTGTGTGTGTGTGTGTGTGTGTGTGTGTGTGTCTGTCTGTGCGCACGCGCGTGTGTGTGTGTGTGTGTGTGTGTGTGTGTGTGCGGGGGTGGTGAATAAAAGGGGGTTAGCAGCAAATAATTAAATTTATCAAAGTCTCGAACTAAGGTTAAGCAACATCAAGGCAAGCTTTAAACTCAGGACCCATATATCATGCTACATAAATACACTTCAGAAATAATTCCTAGATTTGCAATAACACAGGTTCCCCCTAAGTCAGGGGTGGGCAAACTACTGCCCGCAGGCCGCATGCGGCCCGCCAAAGGTCTTTATGCGGCCCACCAAGATAAAGTCATAAAAAATTTTTTAATTTTTTTTTTTTTTTTTAAAAGGTTAATTGTGGTGGGGGGGGGGGGGGGGGGCTGTTGGGTTACTTACTGGTATAGGGTGGGTACGTTGACTCGAGTAGGGTGATCATTGCTCGGCGCAACATCGAGGGCCGAAGGGCCTGTTCTGTTCTGTACTGTTCTATGTTCTATGTTCTATAATCCTCTTTAACTGAGCCAATTTTTCAAACCAATGTGCAGGTTTTATTGGTGCCTTGACCTCAATCTGCCATCTCCTCACAGCAATATCTAGCAGTAAAGCTGATGCAAGATTCTTCCTATGTGCAGGTCTCAAGTGACAAATCCATAATGTCATGGGTGAAGTCATTTAAAATTTTTTTTACAAACATGGTTAAGAAGAGCGGTCATAACTAAGATATGCAACATAGGTGGGATCGCACAATTTAAGATTTGTGAGGCAATGATTTTCTGGCAGGTTACAGGTCTGTTTCAACTGTGTACAGTACATTAAAGTGCACAGTTGATTGGATTTAAAGTAGTATGGAATGAAACGAGATGCCAGATCTCTGGCTGTAGTACTGTATGTAAGCAGATACTGGCAGGTCACCAGAATCTGAATCTGAAACTCATCCCCGACTGCTACTGTTCCAGAGGCATCTGGATATCATGAGACAGAAGTAATATGAATGTACAAAGCGAAAGGCAGATCAGGACATTCCCAAGCATTACTAAACTACCAACTGCACCTGGCCCTCACCATTACACAGACAGAAAAAACAAGCAACATGTTTTCACTGATTGACTTATTACTGCTCAAATTGTTCCAATCTTAGCAGTTAAAATTGCATAGCAGCATGTGAAGAATGATAAACACAAATTCAATCGAGATTGGCGAGTCTATTGCTAGTCATCATATTTTAAAGTGCTCAATTGGTAGCACTATTGTGTCTGAATAAAAGGCTGCGGGTTTAAGTCCCACTCCAGAGATTTGGGCCAAAACAAATTCTGGACCGATATTCCAGTTCATTACTGTGGAAGCGTTGCACTGATGGGATACCAATGTTCGGATGAGGCTTTAAACCAAGGCCCTGTACCCTCTCAGGTGGACATGAGAGATCTCATAGTATGATTTCAACAGGAAGAGGAGTTCTCCCCAGTGACCTGGCTAATAGCCTAAAAAAAAATTAAATTATGATTTATTGCACAGCCGTTTGTGGGAGCTTGATGCACACAAAATGGTTGCCACATTTCACATTTTCTACATTGTGACAGTGGCTCCACTTCAAAAACAACATCATTAGCCATAAAGGGCATTGGGCGTTTCCCGAGATTGTGAAAGGTGCAAATGCAAGTCCCTTTCTCCATCCACTAAAAGTGAAGGAAGTTGCCAACAAATTTTTAACAGCTGGTTGGGCAGTCGGTAAGGGCTCAGATGACAGTGTTTAAATTTACAGTGTGAATCAAAATGCTGCTGAAGTGGAGAACATGCTGACAGTGCGGTCAGTCATTACAGAACCCAACCAGTTGATTGAGGGATAAATACACGTCAGGACACCAAGGAGAACACCTTTAAATCCTAAGCATGCTGATAAAAGCAGAGCAACAGACTTTAAAACGTACCGCTGATCAAAAAAGATATAGCAGGGTGGGAAGAGGGGCGAGTGGGGACCATAAACACTGACATAGTCCTGTGTGTACAGCACCGGAAGTTTATGTGACATGTAAAAACTAAATTGAGTACAGAAACTGAAAAAAAGTTGTGTGGAATGAAGAATTGCTGGATTTAATTGCAGGATATGACCATGTCAAATTGCTCACACTGACCATCAACATGCCAAAAACAGCTGTTGGTGAGAAAACCGATTACTTAACTACCAACTCCAAAATTGAACATTACAACCCACAAAAATACATTGGAGAGATTCAAGATTTTAATTTGATCACTCGGGCTTGATTTTTGTACTGTTTGTGAATATGCAACTCCCATTACTTACTGCCTTGCTTTGTGCTTAATTACCCCAGCTCAATACTGTGCCTTGAAGATCAACAACAACAACTTCAGTTTCCCTTTCCTTATACTATTACAAGCTCACGAGAAGGAAAGACTTCCTTTGTATAGATTCTCTGTTACAAGCTACAGGGATGTGGGATAAAGCAAAATGCAGAGTAAGGAAATAGGGAATTGGGTAGGAAACAAGATTAGATCAGTACGCAACCGTTAGTCATTTACTCGAATTGGAAACATAACATTCATCAAAATAAACGGGACTAAGGCTAGTATACAGCTATAGCAAGTCATTTGGAAAAGTGTAGAATGTTGGGAGGGGAATTGATTACAAAAGTAGGAAGGTTATGCTTCAGCTGTACAGGTTTATTAGACTAATATCTGGAATGAGCGGGTTGTCTTATGAGGAAACGTTGGAGAGGTGTGGGAAGGGTTTTATATGAATATTTTGTCTTGTGTTTACAAGCGAAATGGATGATGCAGTCATAGTAGTCCAGGAGGAACACTGAGATATTGAATGGGATAAAGAGAGAGGAAGCACTCGAAAGGTTGGAAGTCTTGAAAGTTGATAAGTCGCCAGAGCCAGATAGATAGTTTCCGAGACTACTGAAGGTGGTGGTGGGGGGGGGGGAGCTAACTGATGCTCTGAGAATGATTTTCCTATCCTCACTGGATACAGGGGAGGACTGGAGAAATGTAAACGTGGTTCCATTGTTTAAAAAGCTATTGAACAAAATGCCCATTATAGGCCAGTTAGTCTTACGTTGGTGGTGGGCAAATTAGTAGAATCAACCGAGAGAGAGAATTAATGGTCACATAGAAAGGCATGGACTAGTCAGGGATAGTCGGCATGGATTTGTATTGTTTTTAATAAATTTGGTTTAGCACGGCCAATCCACCTAGCCTGCACATCTTTGGGTTGTGGGGGCGAAACCTACGCAAACACGGGGAGAATGTGCAAACTCCACACATACAGTGACCCAGAGCCGGGATCGAACCTGGCTCGCATGGATTTGTTAAAGGAAAGTCTTGCCTCATAAATTTGATTGAATTCTTTGAGGAAGTGACGAGGATTGATGAAGGTAATGGACTGGATGTTGCGTACATGGATTTTAGCAAGACGTTTGACAAGGTCCCACATAGATTGGTCAACAAAGTAAAAGTGCATGGGTTACAGGGCAACGTGGCAAACTGGATAAAAAGGGTAATGGTTGATGGCTGCCCTTACAAATGGAAAGTTATTTAAAGTGGTGTACCACAGAGCTCGGTGTTGGGATCCTTACTGTTTGCGTTATAAATTAACCACTTCGATGTCAACCTTGGGAACATGATTGGGAAATTTGCAGTCAACACAAAGATTGGCTGAATGGTGGACAGTGTAGATAGTTATAATCTCCAAAATTATATAGATAGGTGGAGTGGGCGATAAAGTGGCAGATGGAATTTAACACAGAGAATGTGAGGTCATGGATTTAAGGAGGTCAAACGGTTATAGGAAGTACACAATAAATGGGAATATACCAAGAGCGGTTGAAGAAGTGAGAGACCTTGGTGTAAAAGTACACGGGTCCCGAAAGGCAACAGTTCAAGTAGACAAGGTTGTAAAGAAAGCGTATGGAATACCCTCCTTCCTTGGTAAAGGTACTAGAACATAAAAGTAAGGATATAATGTTGGAATTGTAGAAAACAATGGTGAAACCACAACTGGAGTAGTGTGCGCAATTCTGGTCACCACAATGCAGGAAGGATATAATTGCTCTAGAGTGTGTGCAGAGGAGGTTTACACGAATGTTGTCAGAGATAGAAAAGTGTAACTACGAGGAGACATTGGATAGGTTGGGGTTATTTTCCTTGGAACAAAGGCGGCTGAAAGATGACTTAGAGGTGCAGAAAATTATGAGGGGAAGAGGTAGAGATAACATTGTTTCCCTTGGTGGAGAATTCTAGAACCAGGGGACATAGATTCAAGATATGTGGCAGGGTGTAGAGGGGACATGCGGAACAACGTTTTTTACGCAGAGGGTAGTGGGAGTCTAGAATTCGCTGCCCGAGTTGATGGCGAAGGCAGAGACCCTAAACTATTTTAAAAAGTACCTGGATCTGCACCTGAAGTGTTGGAAGCTACAGGGCTATGGACCGGGTGCAGGTAAGTGGGATTAGAAAAGGCATCTGGGTATCCTCAGACTGGCATGGACAAAATGGGCCGAATGGCCTCTGTGTGCTATAACTTTTCTATGGTTCTAGGTTAGGTTTGTATCCACTAGAGCAGGCTTTTTCAAAGTGGGGGCCACGACCTGTGCATTTAAAAAAGGTCAAGGTGCACCCTGAAATCAACATAAGTATCCCAACTACCAGGCAGGATCAGCAGGATGGAAAGTTTTTGTGATGGGAGATAGGAGAGAATACGAGGCCCGGGAGCGAGAAGTAGAGTGGACCGCTGGGCTGACAGACATGCCAACAGCAAGCCAGATGGTTAGCTATAAATTTAGATCCATTCCAGACTGAACCCGAGTAAAGCACATCCGATCGTCACCAATCGGTCCCATTCGTCATTGAACTAAAGTCTTTCAATCAACTAACCTTGAATTCAATAGCTTTTGGGGTTCCCTCACCAAGAGACTCAGTCCCCATCTCTGTAGAGAAGGAGACCCCCGCCTGCAAGCCCTTCAGATACACACACTCTCTATCTCTCTTGGTCCTCTTATTGGAAGGAGCTTTTGGGAAGTCAAACACTAGGTTGGAGAGTTTACTCATCCGTTCAAAATGTTTTGGAGAAAACAGCCTCTTTCTGTCTGGGTGTTGACCCTCACCTGAATCAAAACTTGCTGCATTTACCGGATTAAACCTAGCACTGAACACTCACACTCTGATTCTTTGTCCCATTCAATATCCCAGTGTTCCTCCTGGACTACTATGACTGCATCATCCATTCCGCTTGTAAACACAAGACAAAATATTCATATAAAACCCTTCCCACACCTCTCCAACGTTTCCTCATAAGACAACCCGCTCATTCCAGATATTACCTGTACAGCTGAAGCATAACCTTCCTACTTTTGTAATCAATTCCCCTCCCATAAGTTTAACTTATAGTAATGTTCTGGATTCATCTTTCCCGACCGTGGCATGGTGGCACTGTGGTTAGCACTGCTGCCCCACCGCACCAGGGACCCGGATTGAACTTGACGGTGTGGAGTGGAGTTTGCACGTTCTCCCCACGTCTGCGTGGATTTCCTCCGGGTGCTCCAGTTTCATCCCACAATTCAAAGATGTGCAGGTTAGGGTGGGGTTACAGGATTTTGGGGATAAGGCAAGGGCCTAGGGTAGGGTGCTCTTTCAGAGGGTCGGTGCAGACTCGATGGGCTGAATGGCCTCCTTCTGCACTGTAGGGATTCTAGCACAATTCGTCTTCACCTGAAAGATTATCTTTAAGATTAAGGGTTGGTAAAAGGGTTAGTAAGCCTAAATTTCTGTCGTCTTTCCTGTGTTAGTTCCTGTGTGGTACAGTGGATAACGTTCCTGTCTCTGCATCAAGACAGCTGTGGTTCACCTCCACATCAAGGCTAACCCCCACCCCCCCATCCCACAATCAACATCACACACAAATAAAGTTAATCTGGTCTTTATCACATTGCTGTTTGTGGGAGCTTGCTGTACATAAATTGGCATTACAGCAGTGACTGTACTTCATTAGCTGCAGATTACTTCGTACTCATTGTTAAAGTGTGAACAAAATGCAAATCTTTTCCCCCCCATAACTAAAACATTGACATCAACCTTGGTGCTCTCTTCGCCACTTTGAATACCTCTGAATAACTCCCCACTTACACAGAGTCAATTTTACAGCACAGAAAGAGGCCTTTCGATCCATTGCGTTTGTGCCAACCATCAAGTGGGTCCCAAAGGTCAGCCAGCTGGCAAAAAATGGGTCCCGGGAAAACCAGCTTGCAAAACGTTGCACTAGAGTTTAGAAGAGTAAGAGGTGACTTGATCGAAACATTTAAAATCCTGAGGGGTTCTGACAGGGTGGACGTGGAGAGAATAGTTCCTCTTGTCCTAAAGATCTTGACCTCGGGGTCACTGTTTAAAAATAAGAGATTGCTCATTTAAGAGAGAGGCGAGGAGAATTTATTTCTCAGAGGGTCCTGAGTCTCTGAAACTCTTTCTTAAAAGGCAATGAAAGCAGAATCTTTGAATATTTTTACGGTAGAAACAGATAGATATATTTTTAAATTTAGAGCACCCAATTCATTTTTTCCAACTAAGGGGCAATTTAGTGTGGCCAATCCACCTAACCTGCACATAGAACATAGAACAGTACAGCACAGAACAGGCCCTTCGGTCCTCGATGTTGTGCCGAGCAATGATCACCCTACTCAAGTCAACGTATCCACCCTATACCAGTAACCCAACAACCCCCCCCCCTCCCCCCCATTAACCTTATTTTTTAGGACACTAAGGGCAATTTAGCATAGCCAATCCACCTAACCAGCACATCTTTGGACTGTGGGAGGAAACCGGAGCACCCGGAGGAAACCCACGCACACACGGGGAGGACGTGCAGACTCCGCACAGACAGTGACCCAGCCGGGGATCGGACCTGGGACCCTGGAGCTGTGAAGCATTTATGCTAACCACCATGCTACCGTGCTGCCCTTTTGGGTTGAGGGGGCGAAACCCACGCAAACATGGGGAGAATGTGCAAACTCCACATGGAGTGACCCAGTGCCGGGATCGAACCTGGGACCTCGGCGCCGTGAGGCTGCAGGGCTAACCCACTGCGCCACCGTGCTGCCCGAGATTGATAGAGTCTTGACTAACACGGGGGTGAAAGGTTAGAGGGGGTAGTATAGGAGTGTGGGGTTGAAGTTACAATCAGGCTAGCCATGATCTTGGTGCAACAGGCTAGAGGGGCCTAGTGGCCTACTCCTGTTCCTAATACGTTCTATGTAAAATAAATTTCTCTTGCACTTGTTTTCTATTGGCAAGTTCCACTCATCTACTATTTCTCACACAACTTGACCAAGCTGTATGGCAGATAGGAGAGAGAGAAAGGTACAGGGCAGAAGGCAGCAAGTGGAGAGGAAAGATTATTGCCATCTTTGAGGTAGAGGTACAAGCCAACAGTGGAACCAGGTTTTTCATTAGATTTTGTAATAAAACTTACAAGAATATTACATTTGCGTCAAAGTTTAATAAATGGGAGGAAGGAGATTTTTATTACGATGAGCAAAGGCAGTAAACGTTACAAGTTTCAACAGTGAGATGGACATTTTGACAGGCTAAGAGATGGGAAGTGAGCAAACCTCGGAAATACCAGTGACAAAAAAGGAGAAAAAATATAAAAGCACATGGCAAGGTCCATTAAAAAAATTGACAAACAAGAGGGTCTGAAAAATTCAAAGATTAAATTGCACTGAAATTCACCTTAAAACAGAAGGGGGTGGGAACCTTTTATCCAACATGGACAACAAAAGAATGGACCAAGAGGCGAGGTGAGAATGACTGCTCTCCACATCAGCATTTGACGTGTGGCATCAAGGAACCTGAATTAAACTGAAGTCAGTGGGAATCAGCGGAAAAATATTCCACTGGCTGGAGTCATACCTAGCACAAAAGGAAGATGGTTGTGGTTGTTCAAAGCTAATTCTCAATCCGAGGACATTGTTGCAGAAGGTCCTCAGGGTAAAGTGTTAGGCCCAATCACCTTCAGCTGCTTTGTCAATGACCTTCCGTCCAACACAAGGTCAGAAGTAGGAATGTTTGCTCGTGATTGCACAAAGTTAAGTACCATTCACGGCTCCTCAGACAATGAAGCAGTCTGTGTCCATATGCAGCAAGAACTGGACAAAATCTGGCTTAGCTTGAAGTAACTGAGTGGCGAGTAACATTAGCGTCACAGTGCTGGGCAATGACCATCTCGAATGAGAGAATCTAACCACCTCCCCATGGCATTCGTCACTATCTTCCTCACTATCAACATCCTGGAGGGTTACCATTGACCAGAAACTGAACTGGATTAGCCATATAAATACTAGCCATATAAATAAGAGGTCAGGGACTGGGAATTATTCAGCGAGTCCTTGACTCCGCAAAGCCTGTGCACCTTCTACAAGGCACAAGTCAATGACATGATTGAATACTATCCACTTAACTGGATGAGTGCAGCTCCATCAACACTCAAGAGCTTTACAACATCCAGGACAATGCAGGCTGCTTGACTGGCATCCCATCAACCACCTTAAGCATTCAATTCCTCCATCAACACTGCACAGTAGCAGCAATGTGTACCATCTATAAGATGTACAGCACTAAGGATCCTTTGACAGCACCTTCCAAACCAATGACTTCTACCACCAAGAACAAGGGCATCAGATACATGGGAATACCTCCAACTGCAAGTTCCCCTCCAAGCCAAACAGTATCCGGACTTGGAAATATAAATAGTCATTCCTTCACTGCCGCTGGTTCAAAATCTTAGAACTTCCTAACAGCACTATGGATGTATCTACACCACATGGACTGCAGCAGTTGAAGGCAACGGCTCACCACCACCTTCTCACGGGCAATGAGGAATGGTATCAACCATCAGTAAATGCTGGCCTAGCCAGTGTTGCCACATGTGAAATACATTTTTAAAAGTCCGACGAGTTGGATTCCAGCCTGTTTGACACAATAGGGGAGACGGTGGCATGTGGTAATGTCCCTGGACTAGTAATCCAGAGATCCAGGCTAATGCCCTGGGGGCATGGCTTCAAGTCCCGCCATGGAATTGAAAGTTCCATGGTCACCATTACGATCATCAATTGTGATAAAATACCAACCTGGTTCACCAGTGTTGTTTAGTGAAAGAAATCTGCCAACCGTACCTGGTCTGGCCTACATTTGACTCTTAACTGTCCTCTGAAATGGTTTAGCAAGCCAAGAAGGGATAGGGAACAGATGACACCTACAGCCCTTTAAAGAACCACAAAAATGGCAAATTGGTCAGGGGTTGCCACTTTCGGACTTGTAAAGTGCAAGGTCTAATTTGGATTACCCGTAAAAGGGAAAGTATCACAAAAATTTGAACAACCGGTCAAAACAAGCTGTTTATGTTGCTACCATGTAGTGGCGACACAACCATCAGTTCAAAAAGGTGTTCTGCCTACAACACAACCAAACAATATGTTCCTCCGGCTGTTCATAACAGGCAGGGTACAGACCTTACTCAACCAGCCTGCATTTGCAAAATTCGAAACAAGTTCCATGATTGGTGAGCACTTGCTGAACAATCCTAAGTGTGCTAATAGCTACACTGACAACTAATTTATGATAATCAGCTGAGCTCATCACACGGCTCATTAATGTTTGCAAGAAGTGTATATACATTCAGATACAGGAACCTTTTCTCTGCAAACAAAAGGAATATGTCCCTACCTTGCACCTTTTGTAGATGACCCAGAAGCATGGGGAACCTTTAGTTCCCCGTAGCTTTCTTCAGGACAACATCCTGACCAACCATATAGCATCCCCCCCCCCCCCCCCGCCTTTATCCGGTAGTATAAATTATTATAATATTCTGAAATTTGGCATTCTTGCGTTTGTCCAGATAATATGATGATGAAGAGCTTTGGCAACATGTCTTTCTTTTCAGCAATATTCTAGTTTATTCTTCCTCAATTACTGTAGTTAGAATTGACCACAGGAATTTTAGACCTTGAAATTATCAAGCATCAACAGATTCCGACCACTGAATGGAGCAACCAAGACTGCATGTTATCAGAAGTATTAATGAAATCTGTTTTACATTCCACCCATGACAGAATTACAATTCCTTCAAGTGCATATTACAAAGATTGATATTACTTGTACATTACCCACCCACGTGTATTTCAATCTGGAAGAAATCTTTTCTAACTGACAATGCAAAATTACTTGCATCCTGCTGGTTCCTCCAGTTTTAACCCGACCATTACGTCAATTTCCTCTTGGACGGAGTTCATCCTCATGGGAATTTTACAGACAAGTCTGCTCTATGTTTATGACTTCCTGGAATGAGCAAGTAGTTTGGCAATGATACATCAGTTAAACTTTTGCCCTCTGGAATCTAATGCATACAGCCTTTCTCAATGCTTTTGAAATATTTCCACATAGTTTGGAACAAAAACCCAATCAAAAGCTTGCACACAAAAAAGTCTTTCCTACGAGAAGCCAATGTTTATCCTGTATCTGTGGCTTTCATTACATGGCCAAAATTATTGAGCTTACACGTTGCCATACAAGGAAGAATCATATCAGTTACTAAATATGCCGCAGCAATGACTCAGTCACTTTGCCTTTACTCTCCCCTGCTAACAGGTTTCCAAAGGTTTAATTGCCATAAAATGGACTCATACAATTTACATTAAAAAAATAAAGCTAGCATATTTAGCAAAGAATGCAAACGGTGTCAGAATATACATTTTTAAAATTAATTGAGAGGTTTAAAATTAACTTGAAATGCACATTTATAAACCTTTAAAGCATTCCCTGACAGAAAGCCTTTCAAAGCAGGGTTTAATAATTTTTAAAAATAAATTAATTTTTCCCAATTAAGGGGCAATTTTAGCATGGCCAATCCACCTAGCCTGCACATCTTTGGGTTGTCGGAGCGAAACCCACGCAAACATGGGGAGAATGTGCAAACTCCACACAGACAGTGACCCAGAGTCGGGATCGAACCTCAGAGCCACGAGGCAGCAGTGCTAACCACTGCGCCACCGTGCTGCCTGTCAAATAATAATTTAATAACATTTATTGGGACATAATCATAGATGGCAGTGATAACAATTAATTCTTATGCGACCGTACACAATGTTTCTCCTAGATTTCCAGTACTCTACTTCAGTGTTTTCCAAACTTTTTTTACCAACCGGTGGACCTTTGGGACCCACGCTGGCAGACGTTCGCGGTCCATGCTGGCCGACCTTAGCGACACACTATTATTGTTTACCATTAATGCGGCAGATCAGCCTGCTTGTTCCTCACAATCTCACTCAATGTTGCATTTCTCCTAAGGACTTCAGCTGCCGATTTAAATTGTCACTGCATCCTTTGAAAAAAATTAATGGGAGGTTTATCCTGGAACTTGCCATGCTTAGTCTTCAAATGCCTTTGAAATTTTGACGGTTTTAAACTTTAATTTGCTAGTACTCCCCTGCATGTAACACACATGGGTTTTGCATCTTGATATCCATTGGCACAATTAACGCCATACCTCAAGAAATCATCTTTATACTGCTTTGTTTCTGATTTCAGTTTCTTCTTAACTGTTTGTTCATCAGAGGCCCTGGAGCTCTGGATACAGCTCATACCAGCACTGCTTTGTCCTGCCTTGGACTCTCCCTAGAAGCTCTCTCCAGCAGATTGAATTGTGAGATCCTGCCCAATAAGCCTCCCCCCCACCTAACCCCGGCCTGCCCAGCTGGAAGATTTCCTACAATCTCCTGCTGAACCAACCAGTCTCTGTACATCTACTTCTTTCTCATCAGCATCAACTGTAAAGCAAATCCTACAATCTTGGTCTTCAGTCAGCTAAACTATCAATTCCCAGATAAAAGAATTCCTCATTGGACTCTGGAAGTCAAGCAAACTAATATTAATTTCTGTCATTATTGTACTGTTGATAGATGCAGAACTCTGCCTTCTATTACCCCCCTTTACTGTGTGCGCGCATGTGTATAATAGAGTAGGAAGTTGCAAACACTACGCTTCATTAAATAAACAAAGTACTAAAAAAAACTAAGTTTCTGAGTTAATCATTACGCACATTTGCTACAGGCTATTGATAAAATAACTGGATCATATAAACCAAGGGTTTGGGAAAACATGCCACGACATACTTTAAAACTAATTCACAACACCTTCTGCTTTGATAGGTGGCGAGAGGAGCAAATAAAGACTTTGTCTGTCTCTTTCTTGTCCAAAACACTTTACAAGTACATCCCTGAGAAGACCGTCAATTTGTAGAGCATCAACCAAAAAAGCAGGCGGACTAATAAATGGGCTTTTATTAAGAGAAGTTAATTGAAGAGGCGTTGAATCCTGAAGTCATTAGGAGCAACATAAGCATGTCATAGAATTTACAGTGCAGAAGGAGGCCATTCGGCCCAGAGTGTCTGCACCGGCTCTTGGAAAGAGCACCCTACCCAAGCCCACACCTCCACCCTATCCCCATAACCCAGTAACCCCATCCAACACTAAGGGCAATTTTGGACACCAAGGGTAATTTATCATGGCCAATCCACCTAACCTGCACATCTTTGGACTATGGGAGGAAACCGGAGCACCCGGAGGAAACCCACGCACACACGGGGAGAACGTGCAGACTCCACACAGAGTGACCTAAGCCGGGAATCGAACCTGGGACCCTGGAGCTGTGAAGCAATTGTGCTAACCACAATGTGTAGCCATGCTGGCCACGCAAAATGGACACTGAGCCAAACTAAAATGGAAGACAGAAGGAAAAGCCTGTTTAGTGAGAACAGACAGCCTGCTCTCAACTAATTAGCATTTTGCAAGCAGCAAAACAGTTTCTGGCCAGGTGCAAGATCTCCAAGCCAAAGGTGTTAATGGCAAAGCGCTTAGCATTCTGATGAGGCAGCCCAGATCCAGGCACAAACAATGGCAACATTTCCATCTCAATGTAACACTTAATTGGTTGTGCAGACAGGATGGCACCAGAGTAACGAATATCGAAACCACCCCCCAACATCGAGGGAAGCCCCCGCATTGGAGGATTTCGAAGGTAACCGTTTGGAAACGCTCCAATCGGTACCGAAAGGTAGAGCCCGCCTAGAAGGGGGCAAGGACATTAGAGAGGGGTATAAAGGCAAATTCCCCACAGAGCCCGGTCTGTTAAACCCGTGCTCCGGCCCTGATAGACATCTTGCATCCTGACTCCAGCCGTTGAGCACCAGCCGCCGAAACCGTAAGTTCAACGCTCGCTACGCGATCCAAGCCCACTAGACTCCCAAGTACCAGAACGCTTGCTGAAGGCTGCAGTACAAGACCAGGACGAAGGCCTCGTTCTCTGACCTTGCCTGTTCCTGTTAGATAAGTATTCGGTTCACTTAAGTTTAGTTATAGCTTAGTCTCTTAGTGTGTGCATGAGTATTTATTATAACTGTATAATAAATATTGATCGTTTGAACCTTACTAATCGGTGTATCGTCTTTATTACTTTGAACTTGACCTTGGAATACTTGTGACGTTGTCTATACGGCAACTGGCGACTCCAGAGCTGAATAAATACATAGAACAGAGCCTAGTAGTGTTAAGCACACGTCGAATACGGAGGCGTGTTAATACACTCCAATAAACGCGTTTTACAACCACAGTAAAACGTGCAACATATGCTACTGTGTTATTGCTATGAATTAAATGAAAATTTTAGCTAAGTTAGTTATGCTAAGGGAAAACAAAGAGCCAGGACCAATGGGATAAATCCCAAGATCCCAAAAGAGTTGAGAGGGAAAATTGCAGTGTCTTAAAATCATTCTTCAATATCCAGCATCAGTGTGTGCTAGACGACTGAAGAAAGGATAACGTCATTTTATAAAATGAGAAAAACAAAGACGTCATATAACATTACATCTGTGGGAGGGAAAATTTTGAGTCTTTAATTAAGAATAAAATTATTATATCTTCAGAGAAGGCCAATTAGCTGGGAGTAAAGCCAGCAAATATTTCCTAAACCCATACATAACAAACCAGACATGGCATATGGGGGAAATTCCAGTGATGTATTTTACATGGCCCTTAAGGAAGCAAAGGTACCACATAAACAAGATTACGAGAGTAGATTAAAGGATGAGGGACGAGGAGGAGGCTGGCGGCAAACAACTAAAAATTATGGATGAAATTAAATGAAAATCGCTTGTCACAAATAGGCTTCAAATGAAGTTACTGTGAAAAGCCCCTAGTCGCCACATTCTGGCGCCTGTTCAGGGAGGCTGGTACAGGAATTGAACCGTGCTGCTGGCCTGCCTTGGTCTGCTTTCAAAGCCAGCGATTTAGCCCTGTGATAAACCAGCCCCTGCCTTCCTGTTCCTTATTTATATCAGAAATTTGGATATTGTGGAATGCCTGTTGATGAAATCAAAATAGGAGGTAGTTAATTATTTAGAATACAAAAGGATATTGCAAAAGAATATTGATTAAACTGAGGAAAGGACTAAAATATAGACTCCAGCAAGTTAGCATGAGGTGCTGTATTTTAGAAAACACGAAATAGAAGTAATTATATTCTGCGTGCATGTGGATTCGGTGCGGAGGAAGAGCAGAGGGACCTAGTATTATATGCTCACAGAACGGCAACACCTCAGGTTTATACGGTTCAATTTTCCTCCTCATTTGATATTATGGGGAAGGGAGAACAATGAGAGTCTTGCTGACCATCTCTTTTATTAATTCTGGTTGTCCACAGTTTATAGATTTTCATTCTGTCCCTCTTGAAGGTTGCAGTATGAGCAGTCAAGTAGACATTGGTCATCATATGACAGTTTGGACAGCGGATGTGGCAGGATTCCCAAGGCAGCAGGAACAATGGCAGCCTATCCTCATCCTAGGGCAGCACGTTAGCACAGTGGTTAGCACCGTTGTTTCACAGCTCCAGGGTACCAGGTTCAATTCCCGCTTGGGTCACTGTCTGTGCGGAGTCTGCATGTTCTCCCCGTGTCTGCGTGGGTTTCCTCTTGCCGCTCTGGTTTCCTCCCTCAAGTCCCGAAAGACGTGATGTTAGGTAAATTGGACATTCTAAATTCCCCATGTATCCAAATAGGTGCCGGAAAGTGGTGACGAGGGGCTTTTCACAGTAACTTCATTGCAGTGTTGTAAGCCTACTTGTGACAATAAAGATTATTATAAATATACACTTTACAGCTAGTGGTCAGCAGTGGGTAGAGGTTTTTTTTTTACTAGAACATAGAACACAGTGCAGAAGGAGGCCATTCGGCCCATCGAGTCTGCATCGACCCACTTAAGCCCTCACTTCCACCCTATCCCCCTAACCCAATAATCACTCCTACCCTTTTTGGTCACTAAGGGCAATTTATCATGGCCAATTTACCTAACCTGCACGTCTTTGGACTGTGGGAGAAAACTGGAGCACCCGGAGGAAACCTACGCAGACACGGGGAAAACATGCAGTCTCCAGACAGACAGTGACCTAGCAGGGAATTGAACCTGGGACCCTGGCGTTGTGAAGCCACAGAGCTAACCACTATGTTACTGTGCTGCCCTTGTCTATATGGACAATCTTAATATTGGCCCTTCCCCTAATTTCACTTAGTGTTGAATTGTATTCCCCTCACATAAATCAAGGTATTGCAATTCTAAAGTTTCAAAATGTCGTGTTTTTTTAAAAAATCGTAAAGTTGCCAGAGCCCCAGATGTTCCCCTTTAAAAAAAATAAATTTAGAGCATCCAGTTATTTTTTTCCAATTAAGGGGAAATTTAACACCGCCTACCCTGCACATCTTTGGATTGTGGGGGCAAAACCCACGCAAACACGGGGAGAATGTGCAAACTCCACACGGACAGTGACCCAGAGCCGGGATCGAACCTGGGACCTCAGTGCCATTAGGCAGCAGGGCTAACCATTAGGCCACCGTGCTGCCCTTGCTTTCCCCTTCGAGGGGGAGAGCTGACTGGTGCTGCTTTAACCGGATCACCTCACCTCGAGCGAGGGGCAAGAAGGCCTTCATGAATAACCTCAACTGGTATGGGTTTAACTCAGTTGACTGAATTGTTGGTTCATGAAGCGGAGGGAGGCCAACAGCACTTTATTTTTCATAACAACATGTTAGGAGACAATTAGGAAATGGGGCGAGAAAATTAACAATGGTTTAATAAAGTAAGTGTTTCTTAGATTGCTTTGTATTCAGATTGGCAGGGGCGACTTCCCTGGTGCTATTAGAAATAATGATTTGGAAAATATATAAAAATTAACATAATTAAAACCTATTGGTGGAAGGATGGAGAACCAGAGGACACCAATTTAAAGTGATTAGCAAAAGAAAATAAAACAGCAATACAAGGAAAATATGTTTTTGCTTTTGGCACAGCCCATGTGACAGGGCAGATTTAGATGGGGCTTTTGAAAAAGATAATTGGATATATTGTCTGAAGAGAAAAGAATTGCCAGATTACAAGAAAAAGGGAGGGGAGTAGAACTAGCCGAGTTGCTCTTGTAGAAAGCTGATACAGGCACAACATGGCCTCCTTCTGTGCTGTAACCGTTCTATGATTCTGTTCTACACCTAGCCATGAACTTTCGGGAACTTCAATTTCAGCAGATGTACTTGTGCACTAGCACTGCTCTTATGATCGTGAAATGAACACTGTGGGATGGAAGGGCAAGATTATTACTGAGCGCTCCTTCCTGAACTGCAGAGGAAGGGGGTACATCTCAAAAGGAAAAAAAAAAACTTTCTTTGACCTAACCACATCAGCTGTAAAAGTGCAGAATTTACATAGCTCTGAAAAGGGTTATCCAGGTCAGTTAAACGAGCCGCAAGGCTAAACTCTGACTTATCTCTTACAGGACGTTACTTCCATGTACATATTGCTCTATAGCAGCTACCTGCTGTACAGCGGTTTTTGAATAATCCATCCATCCCTGGGGGAATATCCACAGGTTTGTGCATCATGATGATTCTAGATTGCTGACGTGGCTCTAGAGGACAGCATTTGCAGGAGGCTGCAATATTGCTAGTCGTACAGTAAGGCCTGTGTTGTCTGGCACCAGGAGAACTTATTCTCTAGATTTACAGCTACTTAATACAGGATCTGAAAACAAACTGCGCTAACAGCTGCCAGAACTGCAAAGGTGACCTTACTTACCTCACAACCATTTGAACGGAGCAAAGCCTAAATGGCACAAAAGATAAAGTAACAACAGGAATGCTGTCCTATTGAAATGTAACCGTTTGAATTACATTGTACATGTTGTGCCAGGCTTCTCCTTGGTCGTTTTATCCAACAAAGCTAAAAGTTTGTATTTTAAAAGAGCCTGGCACCAAACAAAAATTAACCTGATACCTCTTATTATTCTAAAACCCTACCAATAATGTTATGACAGCGTTTGTTGATTTACTGCTGCTGTAGTAATTCTGGTTACAACAGAAAGTCCCTGGATTGTATTTGTCTCAGCATTTCATGCTTGGTCTTTGCTTGCCAACAAGAGCTAGAGGCAAGCAGCTCTAACTAAATGGTAAACGCAATCCAGCAATTTCTACATAAAGTTGCTGCTTAAAGTTACTTTCTCCTCTTCAATTTTCCCCACTTTATAAACTTGTGGCTTTCACTAAGGCACAGCCATAGAGGATGCTGGGCCTCGGCGGCTGTCTTGGGCTTTTACAGGTTCCCTTAGTGCGATCTCACTGTATTGCGTAAATGAGCAGCTTGATGGCACAGCAAATGGTACGGACTGGTAGCACAAGGAGGTCAACGTCAATCCATACAACTAGCATAACATTTGCAAAAACGAGAGGTGTGGCACGTTCCTCTCCCATAAACAAAAAAAAATTAAAACAGGCTTATTGGCAAATGGCCGACATTTATTCTTATAATGCACAGAATATTAAAGGGCTGAAAATTTCTATTTCCATGTTTTGATCCAGTGCAACAATTTGAATTCATATAGCACCCTATGTAGAAAAATGTACCAAAGAAGCTTTAGAAGTCTGTACGCTCTCCTCTGAGTGGGTTTTTCAAATCTTCTAGGATGCTGCCACTTTTTCCCTTTCAATTTGATACCATTTTAATTTCCTTAGTTAGCAACAGATCCTCCTCGCTGAGTCTTTCTTATCTTGTAAACTATTTTTCCAGTTCACGTTAGCCAGTTCTGTCTTCATACACCTGTAATAGCCTTCATTGTTGAAGTTCAAGGTTCTAGTTTCAGGCCTACTTTTCTCACCCTCAAAATGAATGTGAAATTACATCTCACCCACAAACTAAATGTGATCCAAGATGTGCAGGTTAGATAATAATATATAATAATCGCTCATTGTCACAAGTAGGCCTCAATGAAGTTACTGTGAAAAGCCCCTAGTCGCCACATTCTGGCACCTGTTCGGGGAGGCCGGTACGGGAATTGAACCCGCGCGGCTGGTATTGTTCTGCATTACAAGCCAGCTGTTTAGTCCACTGTGCTAAACCAGCCCCTGATGGATTGGCTATGCTAAATTGCCTCTTCGTAGTCAAAGATTAGATCAGGTTACTGGGTTACGGGGATAGGGCGGGGGACTGGGCTTAGGTAGAGTGATCTTTCAGAGGATTGGTGGATACTTGATGGTCTCCTTCTGCACTGTAGGTAAAGGACTCTGCTCCATCCAGTCTGTCCCCCACATGACACCTTGGGCATCAAGGTATAATAAGCAGTCCCTACCCCATCCAAAAAATATTTGTGATTACAGTTCAAAGATCAAATCAAACTTATGCTGATCCATTTAAATTTTGCACACTTATTCTCATGCCATGCTCACATCAACAAAGCAAAAAAAAAATTGGTATTACTGAATTTTTAAACACCCAACCTGCCACCATGATATAGTTTGCTGCAAGGATCAATATATTAACGCTCCAGTATTAATATGTACCCCCTTAAAAGAAATAAAGACTCTGAAATTACTACTTATTGCTAAACAGTGAAGGGTAAATGGTGATGTAGCTCCTTTGCTGGGCCTTCGTAGGCCACGTTGCAGTTGGAGCCATTGGAATGAGTGCGTGGAACCTAAGGCGTTGCTAGGAGTAGATCTGTATAGTTGTATTGTTAAAATCCTCAGTGTATGCAGTTGTTCTTGATCAATAACAGCCTCCCCGAACAGGCGCTGGAATGTGGCGACTAGGGGCTTTTCACAGTAACTTAATTTGAAGCCTACTCGTAACAATAAGCGATTTTCATTTCATTAATCCTTTAATCCATTATTTACCACATTTAGCCGCCTCGCGTTATTACAGCAAATATCACAGTAAACAATGCAGTTTTATCTTTCCAGTTGGAAAACCTGTGAAATGGTCACTAAATATCTCGAAAAATAAATTTTAAATTGTCATATAATTACTGTACGTGCATAAAATATTTTCCATAAATTATTTTTACATAAAATGCTTCAACTTGAATTAAAATGGAAAGTTTACTTGAGAATGGAATGCAGAATTAATTTCATCAATGAGAACAACCCTCCCCCCCGGGACTTAGTCCCCAGATGGAAGAATTCCAACATGAAGTTGTCCTCTCTGGAACAAATAACAAGAAGCTGTTTATTACAATGCCTCGATGACGACACCTGAGAGTTGCTTGCCTGGCAGATTTACTGGGCATTAATGGGGGGGGGGGGGGGGGGGGGGAAAGAGAAGAGGACCTATAATTATACCTAAGTGACTCACAGCACACTAAAAATAGGAAAAACTTGAAATCAGTGAAATAATAGGCAAAAATCACAACAGGTTTGCCTTGAATTCCCCTACCTAATTAAGTGTCCACACCCACAAGCCTACATGCAATTTTAAGGTGCTAGAAAACAACAACGGGTGAAAGGCTTACAGCTTACTTTAGACAAGCAAAAAGAACTCTATTTCCTTGTGTAGTTTGGGCAGGAATAACATTTTCAAAAGAATGCAAATTCCCCTCACCATTTTCCTTCACTTTGTTCTTTTTAAAAACCATTTTTTAAATTAAAAATTTAGAGTATCCAATTATTTTTTTCCCAATTAAGGGGCAATTTAGCGTGGCCAATCCACCTACCTGCACATCTTTCGGTTGTGGAGGTGAAACCCATGTAAACATAGGGAGATCTCCATACTGTGCAAACTCCATACATACAGTGACCCAGGGCTGGGATCGAACCCAAGTCCTCGGCGCTGGTGGCAGCAGTGCTAACCACTGTGACGCCGTGACACCCACTCCTTCACTTTGTTCAACTTTGCTATTTTCCATTTTTTCCAAACCTTTAACATTACCTTCTCACAATAAAGTCTGAATCCAAGCTCCCATGAAGTTTTAACTTGGTTCCTAGACTTCCTCTGCTTTTAAGGAAGGTCAGCTCTATCTCGTTTACATATATTAAAATCCATACTTACACTCTTAGAAAATCACAGCTGCTGTCTGAACCTCTCGTCAGCCTTGGCAACCATTAGCCAAGCACATTTTTGTTGTTGTATGCAACAATGACTGCCTCTGGATGTCAGCAGTGGTCAACAAAATGACCAACACCCAGAAGCTGACCTCCATATGCAAATTAGTTCAATCCACCAGCAACCACATCATAATATTAAGAGTTACTATCCTGGATTCTGGTTGTTGTTACCCTTGTAATTGCCTCTCCTACAGGTCCATAACACAGCAATATTTTGATTTAAAAATTATAATACATAGAAAATAGAAGAAGGTCCTTCGAGCCTGCTAATAATAATAATAATCTTTATTGTCACAAGTAGGCTTACAGTAACACTGCAATGAAGTTACTGTGAAAAGCCCCGAATCGCCACATTCCAGCGCCTGTTTGGGTACAGTGAGGGAGAATTCAGAATGTCAAATTGACCTAACAAGCATGTCTTTCGGCACTTGTGGGAGGAAACCGGAGCACCCGGAGGAAACCCACGCAGACACGGGGAGAACGTGCGGACTCCGCACAGTGGCCCAAGCCGGGAATCGCACCTGGGATCTGGCACTGTGAAGTGATGGTGCTAACCACTGTGCTACCATGCCGCCCTACCGTACCATACTCTGCCATTCATTATGATCGTGACTGATCATCAAGTTCTATACCCTGATCCCGCCTTCCTCCTATATCCCTTTTGCCAAAGCGCTATATCTAATTCCCTCTTGAAATTACACAATGTTTTGGCCTTGTCTACGTTTTGTGGTAGGGAATTCCACAGAGTCACCAGTCTCTGGGTGAAGAGATTTCTCCTTGTCTCAGTCCTAAAAGTTTTACCCCTTAGCCTCAAACTATGACCCCTAGTTCTGGACGCCCCCACCATCGGAACATTCTTTCTGAAGATACCCTGACCCTGTCTAATCCTATTGTAATTTTGCAAGTTTCTAAGAGGTCCCCCTCAACGAATATAATTCGAACCCATTTAGTCTCTCCTTGTATGACAGTCCACCATCCAAGGAATCACTGTAAACCTTCACTGCAGTCCCTTCATAACAAGAACATCCTTCCTCAGATAAGGACACCAAATCTGCACGCAATACTCAATGTACAACCTCACCAATATCCTATACAACTGCAGTAAAAGATGTCTATTCCTGTACTGAAATCCTCTCTCTATGAAGGCCAACATACCATTTGCCTTCTTTACTGCTTGCTGTACCTGCGCGCTTACCGTCAGCAACTGATGCACGAGGACACCAAGGTCTTGCTGAGTAACCAACTCTCTCAATTTATAGTCATTCAAATAATAATTTGTCTTCCTATTTTTGCTACCGAAGCGAATAACCTCACATTTTATCCACATTATACTGCATCTGCCATGCATATGCCCACTAACTCAGCCTGTCCAAATCCTGCTGAAGCAGTTCTGCATTACCCTCACAGCACAGCTTCCCACCCAACTTTGTATCATCTGCAAATTTGGAAATAATACATTTAGTTCCCTTATCCAGATCATTAATATACAATGTTAACAGTTGGGGTACCACAATAGTCACTGCCTGCCATTCAAAAAAGACCAATTTATTCCGACTTTTTGTTTCCTGTTTGCTAACCAGCTTTCTATCCATCAAGGCACTACTCGTGATCCCATGCGCTTTAACTTTACATAGTAATCTGCCAGGTGACCTCGTCAAAAGCCTTCTGAAAGTTTAAATAAACTACATCCACTGGCTCCCCCTGGTATTCTACTAGTTACATCTTCAAAGAATTTTAGTAGATTTATCAAGCATGATTTTCCTTTTATAAATCCATGCTGACTGTCTGATTACGCCACTGCTTTCCAAATGCTCTGATGTGGAGATGCCAGCATTGGACTGGGGTGAGCACAGTAAGAAGCTTTACAACACCAGGTTAAAGTCCATCAGGTTTGTTTCAAATCACTAGCTTTCGGAGCACTGCTACTCCGCCATCCTCCACAGCTCCTCACCCATCGAGGTGAACTGGTCGCTATGCTGTGACAGTGCCTCCACCACCCCCTTCAACCTCTTTCCCTGCGCCTGAACCTCGACTGCTGTCTTCATCGCTGCTAACTTTACCGAGGCAATTGCCTTGTCCACCCATTCTTTAAGCGAAGCCATCATCTTCCTCCGAAGCACCTCCAAATGCTTGGCAAATGGCCTCTCAAACTCCCACCGACATTGCCTCGATCAGAGTTTCCACCCTGAGGGGAGCCCCCCCCCCCCCCCAAATCTTTCTTCCTCTAGGACTCACAGCAGCACTCGCCGACGGGCCCTCACTTGGCCCTTCTTTCCAGGACCTTTCTTTGGACTTCGACATTCCCTAACCTCCTTATGATTTCCTACTCCAAAAACTGAACAGAGACCAGGCATAAAAGTTCAAAAACCAGGGACTCTAGCAGGAGCCACCTAACGTGTGACACCATACCCTTCCCCACTGGAGTAACCCGTCCAGTTTGTACATCCCACCTCCCCCAGAACCCGTTCCAATGCCCCACGAATCTAAAACCCTCCCCCTCACACCATCTCTTCAGCCACTTATTCATCCGATACATCCTACAATTTCTACACTGACTATCATTTGGCACAGGTAGTAATCCGGCGATCACAACCTTTGAGGTCCAACTTCTCAACTTTCTTCCTAACTACCTATATTCTGCTTTCAGAACCTCATCCCTTTTTTACCTATGTCGTTGGTACCGATGTGTACCATGACCATTGGCTGTTCACCCTCCCCCTCCAGAATATCCCGTAGCCACTCCGAGACATTCTTAACCCAAGTACCAGGGAGACAGCATACCATCCTGGAGTCTCATTTGCGGCCACGGAAACGCCTATCTATTCCCCTTATATAGGATCATTTCCTGTGTTAAGAAATGAGAACATGATATTTTTGCATTCATTAAACATCCATCTATTATAAATTAAATTCAGGGCAGAACGTGGCGCAGTGGTTAGCACTGCTGCCTACGGGGCTGAGGAATGGTTCGAATCCCGGCCCTGGGTCACTGTCCGTGTGGAGTTTGCATATTCTCCCCACGCCTGCGTGGTTTCGCCCCCGCAACCCAAAGATGTGCAGGTTAGGTGGATCGGCTGTGCTAAATTGCCCCTTAATTAGAAAAAAATAAGTTGGGTACTCCAAATTTAGAAAAAATAATTAAATTCTGAAGTAATATAACTTGGCCCTTGACCCCTTTACTCATGACTATTCTTTTAATCGCATTTTCTCATATTTGGAAGGATTTGTATTGAAAATTAATATAACATATCCAGAATAGCTTTTAGCATATACTGGATGTAAGATTGCCCTGTTGAGATGTATGCTTGTTCAGGTGACAACACTAGTGCCAGAAGTTTCTGGGTTAAGTCCTATTCCAAGACTGTGGCCTATGATCTACTCTAGGTCACTGGGTATCATCAGAGTTGTCTTCTTCCAAATGAAATGCAGGCTCCATCTTTGAGCATGAGTATTTTCAGTTATCTGGTCAATATTCCTCCCTCAAATAAAAAGATTAATTTATCACCAATTGTTTTTTTCTATGACCAGGTGTTTTTGGCAAGATAGAACAAACTCAAAAGTAATTCATTGGCTGTGAATAACTGGCGTCTCCGGAGGATGTAAAAGAGGCTTTATAAATGCAATTTCTTCCTCTTTCAACTATTTTGAGGAATTAGCACACGATTTCCTGGACATTCTCCTTGTGTTTTCTTGGATGTCACCCCCACAACCCAAAGATGTGCAGGCTAGGTGGGTTGGTCATACTAAAATTGCCACTTAAGTTTGAAAAAAAAAAAATTGGATACACTAAATGTATGAAAAAAAAATTCCCAGGGCAGCACGGTGATTCAGTGGTTAGCACTGCTGCCGACAGCACTGAGGATCCGGGTTCGAATCCCGGCCCTGGGCCACTGTCCGTATGGAGTTTGCACACTCTCCCAGTGTTTGTGTGGGTTTCACCCCCATAACCCAGGCCATTGGAGACCCCGTGTGCGATGATGCTCTCGGCAGGATGGTACCCTGGCACTCCCGCTGGCACCAGGGCATGTTGGCACTGCCAGCCTGGCACCGTAGAGGTGCCAACCTATCCAAGTGGCACTGGCACCGACACTGCCAGAGGGCCAGGCTGGCAGTGTCAAGGTGCCCAGATACCAGGTTGCCCGTGCCAGGGGTCAGGCCTTCCCAAAAAGGACATCAGTGAACCTTGGGTTTTTACCTTTTATAATTTATATCAATGAGTTTGATGAAGGTACAGAAGACATGGCTACTACATTTTCGGATGATACAAAGTTAGGATGATAGTAAGTTGTGACAAGGAAATAAGGTTCTGTAAGGGGAGGACATAAGGAGGTACAAGGGGACATGGATAGGTTGAGCAAGTGGGCAAAGTAACATACTGTCATGGGTAGAAGATTAACAAGCAGAAAGTAGGCATAATTTATTTTTCAGGTTGGCAAGATGTATTGAGCGTCGAGCCATAAGGATCAGTGCTGAACCTCTATTGTTTACAAGTTATTTAAATGACTTGGATGAAGGGATGGTTGTCAAATTTGCTGACGACACAAGATAGGTAGCGAAGTTGTGAAGAGGACATGAAGAAGACATAAGGCAGCTACAAAAAGATATAGATAGGTTGAGAATGGGCAAAGATTATTTTTTTAAAATAAATTTAGAGTACCCAATTAATTTTTTCCAATTAAGGGGCAATTTAGCATGGTCAATCCACCTAGCCTGCACATCTTTTGGGTTGTGGGGGTGAAACCCACGCAAACACGGGGAGAACGTGCAAACTCCACACGGACAGTGACCCAGAGCCAGGATCGAACCTGGGACCTCGGCGCCGTGAGGCACCCGTGCTAACCACTTGCGCCACCGTGCTGCCCCGATAAGGCAAATGGATTATAATGTGGGGAAATGTGAAAATGCTCATTTTAGCAGGAAGAAACAGGAAGCAGCATATTCACGCAGAGGACTGAGGTGTTCATTTTCCCTGACTCCAATAGCTCTAATAACACCAACCGCAAAAAACAATCTAAAGGAATCCAGAGTTCTGCAGGAGATATGATCTGTCCAGGCCTTCAAAAGGAGACGAGCATAGGTGGTCAAAAGTCGTAGCAACAAAAAAATTAAAAACCCGACAATACAATTTTACTGGGGGTGGGGGGTATCCTCAATCCACGTGAGGATTTGTCCAACCCCATCACCCATCACATCAAATATGCACCATCACCCTGCCGAGGCTCCAACCATCTTCCTTTAGACAAGGGGTGTCTAAAGTTCCCTCCCTTCTCATGAATGCAAGGATCACAGACCATTAAAAAAAGGGATTAGACTGCGCACAACCCGCATATAACTTTACCGATTCAATATGTTTTTTTCTAAAACAGGATAATAAACAACCCTTGCCCTCATGCTCAAACATTGCACACCCTTGTCAGGAGAAAAGGCAACAACACGATAACAGCAGCATAATCACAAGAGAATAAAGTCCAGGATTATTGATTAACAGCAGGACAATAACACCATCTGTGTTATTTGAAAGGGCCAAGGCCATGACAGATTCAGCAAATTGCCCTCAGGGTCCTACAAGAGATCCATCATATGAAGCATCTTCACCTCCCCACGACTTTGCCCCGGCACTGTGGCGGCTACGTACCTCTGCCCCGGCTGTGAGGGAACTGAATAATTAAGGGTATTCAACATCTAGGAAAGCTGGGCGAATAAAACTTGTCTAGCACCATTATTACAGGATGGGTTCAGTACATTGGTGTGAGGATTTTAGATTGAAATATTAAGACGGAGAATCAGTTTGGGTGGAGCCAGGAAACACCAATTGGCCACAAACGTGTGTGCTAGTTATTTGTAGGCCTCAAACAGTAGTGGTAATGTAGGGTATAGTATTAATCAGGGAATTAGGGATGCAAATAACAAGGGCAATTTTGTAATCATGGTAATCATGGGAAGGGCAACATGGTGCACTGCTGCCTCACAGCGACAAGGACCCAGGTTCGATTCTGGTCTTTAGTGAATGTCTGTTGAGAGTTTGCACGTTCTTCCAGTGTCTGAGTGGGTTTCCTTAGAGTGCTCCGGTTTCCTCCCACAGTTCAAAAGATGTACAGGTTAGATGGATTGGTCATGATCAAAGCGCAGGGTTATGGGTACAGGGTTGGGGTGGTGAGCCTAGATAGAGTGCTCTTTCGGAGGGTCAATGCAGACTCAATGGGCAGAATGGCCTCCCTTCTGCACTGTAGGGACACTATGTGGGACTTCAATCTACGTATAAACTGGGTAAACTTAATTAGCACTCATGCTAATTAAGTTTGTGGAGGACAAATTCTTGTACTGTATATGAGACAGTTTTCTAGAACAATATCTTGAGGAACCAACTATACCTAGTGTTGTGCAATTCAAAAAGACTAATTAATAATAATTTTGTGGAGGAGCCTTTAGGAAAGAGGACCATAATATTATAGGATTTTGCATTAAATTTGGAAGTGACAGGGCAGCACGGTGGCTAGCACTGCTGCCTCATGGCACCGAGGACCCAGGTTCGATCCCGGCCCCGGGTCACTGTCTGTGTGGTGTTTGCACATTCTCCCCGTGTCTGCGTGGGTCTCACCCCCACAATACAAAGATGTGCAGGGTAGGTGGCTTGGCCACACTGAATTGCCCCTCAATTGGAAAAAAAAAATTTGAAAGTGACTTGGCTCAATATGAAACTAGAGTCTTAATACTAATTAAAATAAACTATAAATGTATGGGGGGAAATTGCTGTGGTAGATAAGAAAATTTATCAAAATGTATGATCGCAGACATATGATGGCGAGCATTTAAAGAATTAACAAATATTCATTCACTTGAGACGCAAAACCCAACAGGAAAAGTGATGGAATCATGGCTAACAAGTTAAAGATTGTATTAGATCAAAGGCAGAGGCTTATGGGCAGCATGGTAGCAGTGGTTAGCACTGTGGCTTCACACTGCCAGGGACCCAGGTCCAATTCCCGGCTTGGGTCATTGTCTGTGCAGAGTCTGCACGTTCTCCCCGTGTCTGCGTGGGTTTCCTCCGGGTGCCCCGGTTTCCTCCCACAAGTCACAAAACATGTGCTTGTTAGGGGAATTGGACATTCTGAATTATTCTTCCTCCGTGTTTCCGAACAGGCACCGGAGTGTGGCGACTAAGGGATTTTCACACTAACTTCATTGCAGTGTTAATGTAAGCCTGCTTGTGACATTAATAAGGATTATTATGAAGCTGCTAAAAAAGTAGTAAACTTTAGAAATGTGAGCATTTTAGAATTCAGCAGAGGAGGAACAGGGGCGCCACAGCGGTTAGCACTGCTGCCTCACGGTGGCAAGGACCCGATCCCACCTCCGGGTCACTGTCCATGTGGAGTTTGCACCTTCTCCTCATGTCTGCATGGGTCTCTTACCCACAACCCAAAGATGTGCAGAGTAGGTGGATTGGCCACGCTAAATTGCCCCTTCGTTGGAAAATAAAGAATTAGATACTTAAAATTTATAAGAAAAGGTGAATCAAGAAACTGATAAACAAAAGGAAAAATAGAATATGAATGTAACGGAGCCAGAAACACAAAAACGGGACTGCAAAAACTTTTATAGGCATAGAAAATGGAAAACTTAGCAAATACAAATGTGGGTCCATCATAGGCAATGGCCGGTGCTGGCTCGATGGGCCAAATAGCCTCCTTCTGCACAGTAAATTACATGATTCTATATTAGGAAATAAGGAAACGACAGAGAAACCAAATAAGGTTTCTATCTTCCTTGACAAAGACAGACACAAAGACTACCGGCAATACTAGAGAATCAAGAGACTAGTGAGAAAATAGTACTAGTAAAAATAGTACTGGAGGAATTAATGGGATTGAAAGTTGGGAAATCCCATGGACTTGATGATCCACATCCCAGAGTGTTAGAAGAGATGACTGTAGCGATATTGAATGCCTTGGTGATCATCTTCCAAAATCCTAGAGATTCTGGAATGGTTTCTGCAGCTTTGAAGATAGCAAATATAACCCATTATTTAATCGGAAGGAGAGAAAAAACAGAGAACTACAGATCTGTTAGCCTCACATCAGTGCTAAGTGCCAGAGTCTGAAATAAAGGATGTGATAACTGGACACAAGGTTGGGCAGAGTCAACATAAATTATGAAAGGGAAATCATTTATGACAAACCTGTTGGAAGTTTTTTTCAGGATGTAAGCAGAATAGTATATAGGAGGATGTAGGAGGATGTAGTGCATTTGGATTTTCAGAAATTTTCAATAAGGTCTCACAGGAAGTTAGTAAATGAAATTAAAGCACATGGGTTTGGGGTAACACACTGGCATGGATTGACCATTGGTTAACAGACAAAAACAGGAGTAGGAATAACCAGGTCATTCTCAGGTTGGCTAGTGACGAGTAGTACTGCAAGGATTAATGTGTAGGCTACAGCTATTCACAATCTATATCAATGATTTTGATGTGAGGACCAAAAGTAATATTTCCAATTTTGCCGATGACACAAAAATAGGTGAGAAGAGTAGGCAAGATCATGGCAGATTGAATTTAGTATGGAAACAATGTGAGATTATCCTTGATAGTAGGAATAGAAATGCATGATGAGAGATTAGGAAGTACTGATGTCCAAAGGGTGTCCTTGTTCATGAATCACTGATGCAGATGCAGCAGATGTGGTATTGTGTATAGTTTTGGTCTCCTTATCTAAGAATATTCTTGACATGGAGGGAGTACAAAGATGATTCACCAGATTGATTCGAGGTTTAGCAGAATTTCCGAGGAGGGGAGACGGAGGAGACTGGCTCTGTATTCTCTAGTTTACAAAAAACTTTATCTGATACTAATTCTTGTTGAGCTCGAGTGGATGCAGGAAGGGGTGGCATGGTAGCACAGTTGTTAGCACTGTTGCTTCACAATGCCAGGATCGATTCCCGGCTTGGGTCGCTGTCTGTGCAGAGTCTGCATGTTCTCCATGTGTCTGCGTGGGTTTCTTCCGGATGCTCCGGTCTCCCCCATGAAAGACGTGCAGTTAGGTAATGTGGACATTCTGAATTACCCCTCTGTGTACCCGAACCGGTGCCAGAATGTGGCGACTTGGTTGTTCCACAGTAACCTCATTGCAGTGTTAATATAAGCCTACTTGTGACAATAAAGATTATTATTATAATAGGAAGGACATAGCCCCTGGCTAACCAGGAGACAGTGTCTCGGAATAAGGGTAGGCCATTTAGGACTGAGATGAGGAGCAATTTCTTTACTCAGAGGGTGGTGAATCTTTGGAATTCTCTATCTGAGAGCGCCAGAGGCTCAGTTATTGAGCATGTTCAAGACAAAGATTGAGAAATTTTTAGATATTAAAGACATCAAGGGATATCGGAATAGTGCTTGAAAGTGACACAAAATAGAATCAGACATAATCTAGGTAAATGGTAGAGCAGCTTAAGAGGCTGAATGGTCTACTCCTGCTCGTATCACCTATGCTCCCAATATTAACTGCATTCATACTCTGCTCAAATCTTGTTTATTTCAGTCATGTTTTTCCTTTTAGGTATAAGCAATGATCAGAAAGAAGGCAGATGCGACATTTGGGCAGTTTTCCCTTTCCACAAAAATAAAAAGGAAAATCAGTTACATGGTTAGGGAGTAACCTGATTTTCAATTAAAATGAAATAATAAAAATATACTTCCCAGTGATTCAGCTTCAGTTATTAGAAATACATGAAATCAAAAACAGGCTTTGCATTGGAATTATCCCAGTTACACTTTGGATTTACATCCAAGTTGCCAATGTAACCACAATCCAATTTGCAATCCTGCTTTGATGGAGTTCATCAGCATCATGAAGTATTCTAAAATCATGTTTTATATTGAAAATGACTGCATGAATGGGTCGGAAGTCACGGAATAAGTTTAAAAAAAGACTGAACAGCATTTTAAGTGATTTAAACAGCAATTCCTAAAATGACTGGACATCTGCATGAACTACACCTTAACATTTACAAAGCTGGGCAGCACGGTGGCCTAGTGGTTAGCACAACCGCCTCACGGCGCTGAGGTCCCAGGTTCGATCCCGGCTCTGGGTCACTGTCTGTGTGGAGTTTGCACGTTCTCCCCGTGTCTGCGTGGGTTTCGCCCCCACAACCCAAAAATGTGCAGAGTAGGTGGATTGGCCACGCTAAATTGCCCCTTAATAGAAAAAATAATTGGGTAATCTAAATTTATATATAAAAAAACATTTACAAAGCTATCAGAATGGAGACGGGCAGTCTGGGGATACTCACCCAGGACAATAAGCTTAAAGGAGCGTGAACTGCCTTCTCCTGAAATACTCCAAAGACATTCAGACATAATCTAATTATTCATGTGGATGAGGACCAAGCTTGAACCCAATCACAATGGACCGTGGCCAACTAGAGTCTCACTGACCACCAAAGTCTAATCACTTTATTTAAAAAAAATTTTTAAGAGTACCCAATTATTTTTTCCCAATTTAGGGGCAATTTAGCGTGGCCAATTCACCTACCCTGCACATCATTTTGGGTTGTAGGTGTGAGACACACAGACACGGGGAGAATGTGCAAGCTTCACACAGACATTGATCCGGGGCCGGAATCGAACCCGGCTCCTCAGAGCAGTGAGGCAGCAGTCTAATCACTTTAAACAATGGAGTTGAAACAAGCTCATTATGACCATGTCTGGTGACTGGTCCTTTGCGTTCATAGATACTTATTTGCACAGTCAATGAGCAGAAAGAGCATGAACTGGTTAACAGCAAGGTCATTTGTGGTACCTTTTCTCTCCAGCCATTCTGCAAGTATACACTGCCTGTACTCTGACCACTCTACACTGAAGCATCTTTAATATGAACCAAGCAGCTGCTGACTCCAGAAGAGAACTTGCCATCGATATATTAAATAATCTCAAAGCAGAATGCGGAAAGATCACCGAGCACAGCCTGAAATCATCCAAGTCTTCAATCCATAGGACCTACATATAATTGCCATTCTTTTGGGATTGGTAAAATAATTTTATTAACCTCAGTTTTGTAACTTTCTCCTGTGTGCGCGCGTGCGTGCATGAAAGTTGGCGTGTTTTAAAAATAAATTTTACAAATTTTACAATATTCTTACATCGCAAGTACAATAAATACTATTTCCTTTTCTTTAAAAAATGTACATGTCCATCTGACGTTTGCAGTAGCACTTAAGCATTCATTGAATTGGTCAGCAAATTCTCTTCTAGAACTCCAGTTTGCAGTCAACCAAGAGGTAGAAAGAGAGAGAATGAACCATTCTACCATTTTATCACCTGGCTGAAATTTGGAATGAATCACGACTTAAATGCGTACGTTACTTTGGCATTAAACATTCCACACAGCCAACTCATTATAAATGCAGAGACAACAGGAGCTGAACTCTATTTTTCTCAGTGCAAAAAAGAAACAGAGGGAAAATCATCATAATTAATTTCATAATCTAAGACAGAACTCTTCTGCTGGACTGCGTGCTGTAGTTGGGAGGTGCCATCATTCTTATAAAATGAGATGAAAGCTCATCTAGACAATAGATTGAATGGAGGAAAGCAAAAGAATTAACATGCAGTATTAGTATGGCATCTTTCATCGTCTCAGGAATCCCAAAGTACTTCATAACCAATTAATCATGTTTGAATCACTGCTGTAAAAGTGAGACAAATTGTGCACAGAATGATCCAACAAGTTAAACTATTTCAGTGAAATAAAATCAAAAATACTGAGGATGCTGAAAATCTGAAATATATTTTCCATCAACTCCAGCATGATGTTACCACCAAACACATCTTCCCCCGTATCCTTCTCTGTCGGCATGTCGAAGGGACCGTTCCCTCCATGACACCCTGGTCCACTCCTTTAACTCCCCCCAGCAATTTCATCCCTTCCCAGAGGCAATTCCAAGCAATTGCAGACGGTGTAACATATACCCATTTACCTCCTTCTTGTCACTGTTCAAGGCCACAAACACTCCTTCCAGGTGAAGTAGCGTCTCCCTGTACTTCTTTCCATTCCGTTTACTGCATTCACTGTTCACACTGCAATCTCTTCTACATTAGGGAAACCAAACTCGGACTGTGTGGCTGCTTTGCAGGACAGCTTTGCCCATATTGGTCTCATATCCCCATTTCTGTCCTCGGCCTGCTACAATGTTCCACTGAAGCCTAACGCAAGCCTTTGAAGGAACAGCATCTCATTTTCTGATTAGGCACTTTGCAGCCTTTAGGACTCTGAACAGCACCCTCCTGGGTTAGTTGTATCTTGTTCATTTTGCTTTCAGTCAGCACCGATCCTTTTTTTGCCATTAACACATTCCACTATTTTACTTTTAGACAGTGTTAACCTTTATTCTGCTACTAATACCTACTCTGGACCAAAGCTCTAGTCTTTAATGCTGTCACCGCCACTCCCTTTTCCTTGTGTTACATGACATCTTTGTTATTAATCTCTCCTGCCATCTAACCTATCCCCGATCTTCTGTTTTGCGCCATCTGCCCCTCTCCTCTTTTCAACAGCATAAAGCCCATCACACGTCTACCTCTCTTCAGTTCCGAAGTGTCACATCTTATTCGAAACATCTTACCTGCTTCTCTCTCCCCAGATCTGCTGAGTTTTTCCAACATTGTGTTTTTAATTATAATCTATTTTAGTGAATTCAGTTGAAGGACAAATGTTGTCTAGAACACTGAAAGACCAATTCTCCTTCAAATAAAGTGGTGGGACCTTTTAAGTCCACATGATGGCAGACAGAGCCTCTGTTTACCATCATCTGAAAGATCACAGAATCTACAGTGCAGAAGGAGGCCATTCAGCCCCTTGAGTCTGCACCGGCTCTTCGAAAGAGTACCCCACCTAAGCAGATACCTCCACCTTACTCCCTAAGCCAGTAACCCCACCTAACCCAAGGCTAATTTAGCATGGCCAATCTACTCAAGTTGCACATCTTTGGACTGTGGGAGGAAACCAGAGCACCCGGAGGAAACCCACGCAGACATGAGAGAAGGTGCAGACAGTCACCCAAGCTGGGAATCGAACCTGGGACCCTGGAGCTGTGAAGAACAGTGCTAACCACTGTGCTACAATAAGGTCATGCATTGCGCTGTCACTTTTGGATTTATACCTACAAATGGCCACATTCTACTCCCTAACAAACAGCAACCTACAGCCATTAATTTAATTTAATTTAAAGCACATTTAAATACTGGAGATAGAATGAGGTACAATAGAAATGTCTCCCCCTTGGGCGGCACGTGGCTCAGTGGTTAGCACTGCAGCCTACGGTGCTGAGGACCTGGGTTCAAATCCCGGCCCTGGGTCACTGTCCGTGTGGAGTTTGCACATTCTCCACGTGTCTGCGTGGGTTTCAGCCCCACAACCCAAAGATATGCAAGTTAGGTGGATTGGCCACTCTAAATTGCCCCTTAATTGGACAAAGAAAATAATCGGGTACTCTAAAAATTTGAAAAGAAATAAATGTCTCTCTCTTTAGGGAGAGAATTTAGTGAGAATTTTACAAATTTCCAACTATCTGCATCAAAAAAAAACTTTATTGCTGTTCAGCATATTTGTCATGTTAACTAACTTTTGAATGATCTTGCTGAAACATTTAATAGATAGCAAATTAATGCAGCAATTTTAAAAAGGGCAAGAAAGAGGGCAGCACGGTGGCCTAGTGGTTAGCACAACCGCCTCACGGCGCTGAGGTCCCAGGTTCGATCCCGGCTCTGGGTCACTGTCCGTGTGGAGTTTGCACGTTCTCCCCGTGTCTGCGTGGGTTTCGCCCCCACAACCCAAAAATGTGCAGGGTAGGTGGATTGGCCACGCTAAATTGCCCCTTAATTGGAAAAAATAATTGGGTAATCTAAATTTATTTTTAAAAAAAAGGGCAAGAAACATTTGGTGCACTATCCAAACATTCTGTGATTATCTTTGCTTAAAATTAAATAATGTGGTTGTGGAAAGAAATAATAAATGCAATTTTTTTTTTCCCTTCATAAAACAGCCCTTCTACAAATCATGAGTGCTCTGGGCTTTACATGGTTACAATGGTGGCCAAATAAGCATAAACTGCTCACTGACCAAACAGTTAAATAGGTGGCACCCGAGGATTTATACGTTTATTGCTTGAACAATGAAACAGTAAAGCATTGTAGGTACAGGCATTCAGATCTCTAAACTGAAAATACAGTATGTTTTTGAAAGAGCAGCCATAAATGCTTCTAAATAAATGCAAATTACTGCGGATGCTGGAATCAGAAACAAAAACAGAAAATACAGGACAATCGCAGCAAGTGTGCCAGCGTCTGTGGAGGGAGAAGGGAGCTAATGTTTCGAGTCTGGATGACTCATTGCCAATGCCTTTAAATAGGCAGGCTACACCCACCACATCCACACAGGATAGTTTAATAGATTGAAAAAGCATTGCCAAAGCAAGCTGCTCCTCCAAAAGTTCAATCTTGGGATATGTTTCCACAAACCAGATATTACAACAGCTTTTCATTAAAGAGAACTAAAAATGGCAAATCTCCCACACTGAGAATAATATACCACCATGTCAGTTTTATTGGGGAGTACTTAATTATTCCTCATGAAAGATAAGTGGGGGCACACAAACCTTTTTAAAAAATAAATTTAGAGTACCCAATTCTGTTTTTTCCAATTAAAGGGCAATTTAGCATGGCCAATTCACCTACCCTGCACATCTTTGGGTTGTGGGGGAAGAGACTCACACAGACACAGGGAGAGTGTGCAAACTAAACACGAGTGAGTGCGCGCAAACTAAACACGAGAGAGAGTGCGCAAACTCCACGAGGGAGTGTGCGCAAACTAAACACGAGGGAGTGTGCGCAAACTAAACACGAGGGAGTGTGCGCAAACTAAACACGAGGGAGTGTGCGCAAACTAAACACGAGGGAGTGTGCGCAAACTAAACACGAGGGAGTGTGCGCAAACTAAACACGAGGGAGTGTGCGCAAACTAAACACGAGGGAGTGTGCGCAAACTAAACACGAGGGAGTGTGCGCAAACTAAACACGAGGGTGTGCGCAAACTCCACGAGGGAGAGTGCGCAAACTCCACGAGGGAGAGTGCGCAAACTCCACGAGGGAGAGTGCGCAAACTCCACGAGGGAGAGTGCGCACACTCCACGAGGGAGAGTGCGCAAACTCCACGAGGGAGAGTGCGCAAACTCCACGAGGGAGAGTGCGCAAACTCCACGAGGGAGAGTGCACAAACTAAACACGAGGGAGTGTGCGCAAACTAAACACGAGGGAGTGGGCGCAAACTAAACACGAGGGAGTGTGCGCAAACTAAACACGAGGGAGTGTGCGCAAACTAAACACGAGGGAGTGTGTGCAAACTCCATGAGGGAGTGTGCGCAAACTCCACACGGACAATGACCCGGGGCTGGGATCGAATACGGGTCCTTGACGCTGTGAGGCAGCAGTGCTAATCACTGTGCCACCGGGGTCACGATTACTTAATCCTAATTATAGAGGCTGAAATAAAAGGCACCATTTCTACAAATACGTAGACATTTTTGCTTTCAACAACTGTTTAATTCCAGTGAATCAACTGACTTCCTTTTATTCCCTAAACGTACCTCATGCAAAACTCCAAAAGCATTCATCATAGGTCTAAGCTATGACTTTTTGACACTGTTAACATTACTGTAATATCAACATAAATCTGGCAGAAAACCAAAGGAATTGAAACAGACATTTGGCTAAAACATAGCTATTTTTAAAGTATTTTAAAATAAAAATATAAATAGGGTAGAATGGTGGCACAGTGGTTAGCACTGCTGCCTCACAGCGCCGAGGTTCTAGGTTTGATCCCGGCTTTGGGTCACTGTCCGTGTGGGGATATGCATCTTCGCCCCCACAACCTAAAGAAATGCAGGGTGGGTGCATTGGCCACGCTAAATTACCCCATAATTCGAAAAAATTAATTGGGTACCGTCAATTTTAAAAGTATAAATGTACGCATTAATTCATTCTGTGGTTTGCTGAACCAATTTTGCAAAGAAGCTTAAGAAGAAATATTAGGCTGGATTTTCAAGCTTCGAAGGCCGAATGATGATGCATTATCAACATCACCAAATTCCCGAGAATCTATAAAGATTTCTTTAGACCTGAATGATTGATGCCGGTGCTAAAAGCCAATGTTAGTGCCTTTTCAATATCTTTTTGTAAAAGATGCTAGGAGATGCAGCCTTAATTACTCCTTTGGGTAGCAAGTTCTACATTCTCACCACTTTCGGGGGGGGGGGGGGGGGCAGCTCCCGCAAGAATATCCATTGACCTCGGGCGGGATTCTCCGGTCACTGGGCGAGCGCGGCCGGAGAATCCCGCCCCTCGTTCATTTTAATGTTTTCATTGATGGTCAGCCAAAGGTGGTGAGTGACTGATCTAACCCGGACACTTCCTGTAGGGACCCCCACAAGCACAGATGCCAGTCTGCATCAAAGTAGCTCCAGTCCATGCTAAAAAAACAACTGAACGCAATGGATATAGAAAAGGCTGTGGGCCAAATAACGTTGCAGCTTTAGTGACGAAAGTTGTTCTATAGCCTTCCAAACAAGCTTTTCCAGATATGAGTCTATCTGACAAAGTGGAAAATTACCCAAGTATGTCCTGCCCCCAAAAAGCTGGACAAATCCAATGCAGTTAATTACTGCCATTTCAGTCGGCTTAAAGGTGTTGCTGACTGAGTAGCATTTACTTATCAACAACCTCTTCAACGGTGCTCACTACAACTCAGTTCCAGACTTCATTGCAGCCTTGGTCCAGACATACACAAAAGGGCTAAATTCCAGAAATGAGGTGGGAGTGACTACCCTGGACATCAGTGTTGTCTTGTGTTTTGTTGCAATCTTCCTCAATCCAACTGCCAGCAGAGTGGTTAGCACTGTTGCTTCACAGCTCCAGGGTCCCTGGTTCGATTCCAGTCTTGGGTCACTGTCTGTGCGGTATCTGCACGTTCTCCCTGCGTCTGCATGGGTGGTGCTCCGGTTTCCTCCCACAAGTCCTGAAAGACGTGCTGTTAGGTAATTTGGACATTCTGAATTTCCCTCCCGTGCACCTGAACAAGTGCCGGAATGTGGCGACCAGGGGCTTTTTGCAGTAACTTCATTGCAATGTTAATATAAGTCTACATGTGACAAAGATTATTAACTACACTACCCATTTGGGGGCAGCACAGTGGCACAGTGGTTAGCATTGCTGCCTCATGGTACCGTGACCCCAGGTTCGATCCCGGCTCTGGGTCACTGTGTGGAGTTTGCACATTCTCCCCGTGTTTGCATGGGTTTTGCCCCCACAACCCAAAGATGTGCTGGTTAGGTGGATTGGCCACACTAAATTGTCCCTCAATTTGAAAAATGAACCGGGATCGAACCTGGGACCTCAGCGCCGTGAGGCAACAGTGCTAACCACTGTGCTGCCCTCATTCAATGCAATCATGACTGATCTGATATAATCCTCCACTTTACTGCTTTATCCCCAAAACTCTGGATTCCTTTATTGATTAAAAATGTCGATCTCAGCCTTGAACTTATTGGGCGACCCAGCCTCTACAGATCGTGCGGTAAAGAATTCCACAGATTCACTACCCTCAGAATAAATTCCTCCTCATCTCCACGACCGCTTACTCCGAGATGGTGCCCTCTGGTTCTAGACTCTCCCATAAGAGGAAGCATCCTCTCAGCATCTACCCTGTCAAGCCCCCTGAGAATCCCATATGTCTCAATAAGTGTGCCCCTCATTCTTCTAAACTCCAAAGAATATAGATAGGCTCAACCTTCATTTTGTTTTATAAATTTAAGTGCCCAATTCATTTTTTCCAAATTAAGGGGCAATTTAGCATGGCCAATCAACCTAACCTGCACATTTTTGGGTTGTGGGGGTAAAACCCATGCAAACATGGAGAGAATGTGCAAACTCCACACGGACAGTGACCCAGGGCCGGGATCGAACCTGGGACCTCGGCGCTGCGAGGCAGCAGTGCTAACCACTGTGCCACTCCTCAGAGCAGATTGTTGAATAATAATAATAATCTTTATGGTCACAAGTAGGCTTACATTAACACTGCAATGAAGTTACTGTGAAAAGCCCCTAGTTGCCACATTCTGGCGCCTGTTCGGGTACACTGAGGGAGAATTCAGAATATCCAAATTACCTAACATCATGTCTTTCGGGACTAGTGGAGTGAGATAAGAAAAATATTTCTTTTTTCAAATTTGTGGTTATGGAGCATCAATCAGGCAGGGAAATGCCGCAAGGAAGAGCTGCAGAATTTGATAATGTCAAGTTAACACAGCATGGCAGAAATATGCGCTCCTCATTTGCACATTATTTATGTTTTCTGTTTATTTATAAGGTCACCCTGGAGAAATTGGGTCAATGTGTTTAGCAAAATTCTTAATCATAGATCACTGTATAAAATCACAATGGTAATACTCAGCGTAGTAGAAGGAAGGACAATATGACAAGTTTAAACACATGCGAACAAAGAATGAAATCAGGACTGTAACCAAACTGAAAAAAGCTCTTTTTTGGAGGCCCTGAGGTGATGGAAATTTTGATTCACAAATTTATACTCAAAATGCATAGCGCAGAGCTCCAAATATAAGGGAATGATCATGACAGCCATCCATCAAATAGATTGTTCCAAACAAATCTGTCTGACAGCAGACATTAGAGTACATTAACAGCTCTGCAATAAACATCTCAGAATGCCAAGCTGCAATCAGCACCCAAGATTTGTTTCATATTATCCCCTAATAAGCTGTCATCAATATAACTCAACAGCAATGTATTTGCCAAATTATCAAGTCTGTCCTCATCTCATCTGGTGGGGAGTTGAGGAGTGGGGATTTTTTTTCCACCGAGTTGACAAGATCGGAAATGCTGTACGTGAAAAGTTGGTGGAAGCTGAATCCATAAATAATTTTATGGATAAAAGCAAATTACTGCGGATGCTGGAATCTGAAACGAAAGGGACAATGCTGGAAAATCTCAGCAAGTCTGGCAGCATCTGTAGGGAGTGAAAAGAGCTAACATTTCGAGTCCGATGACTTTGTCAAAGCTAACAGACAGAAAGAGTGGGAAATATTAATACCGTGGAGTGAGAATGAAAGATGACTCATAGCCACAGAAACCCACGGAAACCGGGTGCAAATGGCCACAAAAGCCAAGGGGAAAGAGTGCTAATGGCAGTCCTCAGAGAGAACAAAAGATGTGAAAAGATGTGAAAGGCCAAACAGCAGAGAAACTATCAGATAATTTTATGGAAATGGTATATAATTATTCTTTCAAAGTGCTAGCATGACCACGATAGGCAGAATGGCCTCCTGCTTTGCTGTAAGCTGCTCTGATTCCAAGTTAGCCTCATAAAAAAAATCTAAACCATTAATTAAGCCTTTCGATGGCGGAACATAACAGAACTAACAGAAGCATGTCACTAAATAAAAACGAGAGCTACATTAGCGATTCCTTTGAACATAACTTTTGGTGAAATAAATCACACAAGAGTGAGATAGACTATTAAAAAAAATCACATTAAGCACAATTTGTTCTCCCAGTGTAAGTCACTAAAACCGAACAAATTCAAATTGGTAATTTTGCAGCAGAACCTATTCTGCACTCATAGTTCACAAAATGAGGAAGAAGCTCAGCATTAACAATCCACAATCCAGCAGATTTCTACCATTAGTAATGTGCAGCTGCAATGGTTTATCTCTCCCACTCCCCTCAGTTTGTCAGGTGGGACCCAGTTTGAATGGTCTCCTGTGCTGTAAATTTCAGATGTATCAAAATAACGGTCCTTTGAGAAAATCCATTGTCAAACTAGGAGAATTTAAGATTATGGCTTGCTGGTTTATTCAATGATGTCCTCTTCTTCATCTTCCACCCACACAGTCCGCAGAATCTTAGTGCATCAGCAAATTAACCTTGAAGGACTTTAGTAATTTCAGTCACCGAAGTTACAAATAATTTGTTTCTTAAACTCTTCCAGTCATAAAACAAGGATACAACGACAGAGGTTCACAAAGGTCCCAGATGTGGTTATATTTATTGGGCCGCCCCAGAATATTCTTGAAAGTTCTGGATTCCAGACATCTTTCCTTTAATTTCTGTTTAAGGGATGCTGAAGGGTGTATGCATGGATTCAATTTGAGATCAGAGCTAGTCGACTAGTATCTCTGTGAAAGACGCACTCAGTTAACATACAAGAATAGTTAGGAATGTATTCCAATAACAGTGAGGGGGAGAAAGAGAGATTGAAGCACAGGTCAGCCATCACCTAAGCTGATCTGCTCCTGCTTCAGAAGTTTTGAACACTCATTTATACACTCATTTTTCATCAAAGGTCAAACATTGATTCAACTAAGATTTCTAATTGATAAAGCATGGAATTGAGAGAATTAAGACTGGAAATTCCAATGCAGAGCCCTACTATAGCGCCTCTCAAACTGGCGCATCTGTGCCTGTGTGCACTTGCAACAGAATTAACTACAAATGGAAAGCATCACCAGCAGTAGGACTTTTTACATAAAAACATTGTATATGGTATAAAAATTATGTAATAGTTATTAAAACAAGTGATATTAGATTGTGTAGGAACGAATAACAAGTGTTCGCTTACTTTAAAGATAAATCTTAGCTTTGCAACAGCATGCTTCTCATTAGGCTAACATTTTGTTATTATTTGAGTCATGTTTTCTGTTAACATCAGGAATAGAAAAATCAGTCACATTCAAATGTCAAAAATCAAATTTAAAAATAATTAGTTTTACGGTCACGAGCGTTGCTGGCTGGGCCAGCATTTATTGCCCGTCCCTAACTGCTCTCTGTTGCAGAGGGCACTCGAATCAACCCCATTGATCTGAAGCCACATGTAGGCCAGACCAGGTAAGGGCAAGGCTTTTACAACAATCAACAATGTTTCATGGTCATAGTTAGACTTTTAGTTCCAGATTTTTATTAAATTCGGGCCCCCACATCTTGCTCTGGGTAGAGTGGACGTGGAGAGAATGTTTCCACTTGTAGGAAAAACTAAAATTTGAACTGTTTCCTTGGAGGAACAATTTTAATAATAATAACCTTTATTGTCACAAGTTAACACTGCAATGAAGCTACTGTGAAAAACCGTTAGTCAGCACATTCCAGCGCCTGTTCAGCTACACATAGGGAGAATTCAGAAATTCCAAATTACCAAACAGCACTTCTCTCGGGACTTGTTGGAGGAAACCTGAGCACCTGGAGGAAACCCACGCAGACACAGGGAGAACGTGCATACTCCACAGACAGTGACCCAAGCCGGGAATTGAACCTGGGACCCTGGAGCGTGAAGCAACAGTGCTAACCACTGTGCACGTGTTACGTGGCATAGAAATTATCGATCAGCATTAGTTTATACAAACCCCTTAATTTCATAGGTGTTAGATATTTTTGTTTCAGGATTGTCACATTCAGAAATATGAAAGTACCACAAAATAAAAATCTGGGAAGAGATCCACTGGGCACCACAGCAAACATTTCTAACGTGTGTTCCCCAGGTTTTACCAAGATCACTCTTGAACAATCACCACATTCATCAAGGTGTTCCAAAGTAATTCACATATAATGAATTAAGCTGTAATAGAATGAATGGGGAAGGTGTCATATTATTTTACCCAAGTGTCAACAGATCAGTTATTCAAGAGGTCAGCATGGAAAATTGTTGAAGCAACTAATGCTTTGCCATGTAGTGAACACATAAACTGTTGCAAGTATTAAGGGTAAATTAAATAAATGTGAAATAGGTGATGACGCACAGTTATCAGAAAATACTAGGGTAAATTCATAGAGTCAGAAGTCTACAGCACAGTGAAGGCCCATCGTGCCAATGCGTTTGTGCCAAAAACAACCTACCATTCTAATCCCACTTTCCAGCACTTGGCTCATAGCCTTGTACACCATCGCACTGCAAGTGCACATCTAAATACTTCTTAAATATTATGAGGGTTGCTGCCTCCACCACCCTTTCAGGCAGTGAGTTCCAGACTCCCACTACCCTCTAGGTGAAAAAGATTTTCCAGATATCCCCTCTAACCCTCCTTCCCCTCACCTTAAATCCATGTCCCTGGTCATTGATCCCTCCACCAAGGGGAAAACATTCTTCTTGTCTACTCTATCTATGCACCTCATAATTTTAAACATCTCAATCATGTCCCCCCTCAGTCTCCTCTGCTCCAAGGAGAACAATCCAAGTCTATCCAAACTCTCTTCATAATCTCCAGCCCAGGCAACATTCTGGCAAATACCCTCTGCATCCTTTCAAGTGCTATCACATCCCTCCTTTAATGTGGATTTCAGAATTGCACACCATACTGTAGTTGTGGCCTAAATAGCATTTTATGCAGTTCCAGCATAACCTCCCTGCTCTCAAACTATATGCCTTGGCTAATAAAGGCAAGTATACCATATGGCTTATTTAAAAAAAATAAATTTAGAGTACCCAATTCATTTTTTCCAATTAAGGGGCAACTTAGCATGGCCAATCCACCTAGCCTGCACATCTTTGGGTTGTGGGGGCGAAACCCACGCAAACACGGGGAGAATGTGCAAACTCCACACGGACAGTGGACCAGAACCGGGATCGAACCTGGGACCTCGGCGCCGTGAGGCCGCAGTGCTAACCCACTGCGCCACCGTGCTGTTCCGATATGCCTTCTTAACCGCTGTATCCACTGCTACCTTAAGGGACCAGTGTACGGGCACATCGATGTCCCTCTGATCCTCGGTGCCTCCCAGGGTCCTGCCGTTTATCATGTATTCCCTTGCCTCATTTGTCCTGCCCAAGAGCATCACTTCACACTTATCCTGATTGAATTCCATTTGCCACTGATCAGCCTGCCTGTAATCCAAGGCTATTCTCCTCACTATTTACCACCCCACCATGTTTTTGTATCATCTGCACACTTAATGATTAACCCCCTACATTCATGTTTAAATCATTTACTAAACCACAAACAGCAAAGCCCCAACACTAATCCCTGCGGGGGGCACCACTGGACACAGGCTTCCAGTCAGAAAACCCTCGACCAGCCCCTTCTGCTTCCTGCCACTCAGGTCCAATTTCCTTGGATCCCATGGGCTCTGACCATCACTCAGTTCCCATGTGGAACCTTGTCAAAAGCCTTGCTAAAGTCCAAGTAGGCTACTTCAAATGCATTTGCCTCATCTGCACATCTGGTCACCTCTCCAAAACATTAAATTGGTCAGACACGACCTGCCCTTAATAAAATCATGCTGACTGTTCTTGATTAATCCCTACTTCTCCAAATGCTGATTAAATGTGTTTCTCAGAATTGCTTCTAATAGTTTCCCCACCACGGAGGTTAGACTGATTAGCCTGTAGTTGCCTAGTTTATCCCTTCCGGAATAATGGTAGCACATTGGCTATCCTCCAGTCCCCTGGCACTGTTAGCACTTTGGCTTCACAGTGCCTGGGACCCGGGTTCGATTCCCAGCTTGGGTCACTGTCTGGACAGAGTCTGTACGTTCGCCCTCTGTCTGCATGGGTTTCCTCTGGGTGCTCCGGTTTCCTCCCACAAGTCCCGAAAGCTTGTTAGGTGAATTGGACATTCTGAATTCTGTGTACCCAAACAGGCGCTGGAATTTGGCAACTAGGGGATTTTCACAGTAACTTCATTGCAGTGTAAATGTGATGTGGAGATGCCGGCGTTGGTCTGGGGTGAGCACAGTAAGAAGTCTTACAACACCAGGTTAAAGTCCAACAGGTTTGATTCAAACACGAGCTTTTGGAGCGCAGCTCCTTCCTCAGATGAATGGCGAGTGTAAATGTAAGCTTACTTGTCACACTAATAAAGATTATTATTACTACTCCTGTGGCCAGAGAGGAATTGAAAATTATTGCCAGCACCCCTGCGATTTCCTCCCTTACCCCTCACAACAGCCTGGGATACATTTCCTCCAGCCCTGCAGATTTGTTTACTTTTAAGTGTACCAGACCACTCAGAACCTTAAAGAACAATATAGCACAGGAACAGGCCCTGCGGTCCTCCAAGCCTGCACTGGTCATCATACCAACCTTTAGGGGCAGCACGGTGGCACAGTGGGTTAGCACTGCGGCCTCACGGTGCCGTGGTCCCAGGTTCGATCCTGGCTCTGGGACACTGTCTGCGGAGTTCGCACATTCTCCCTGTGTCTCTGTGGGTTTCTAGGTGGATTGGCCACACTAAATTGCCCCTTAATTGGAAAAAAAATGATGAATTGGGTACTCTAAATTTATACAAAAAAAAGTTACCAACCTTTGCCAAAACCCTCAGCACTTCTTTGTGCCGTATCCCTCTATACCTATCCTATCATGTGTTTGTCAAGATGCCTGTTCAACACCGTTAATATATCTGCTTCCACAACCTCCCCTGGCAATGTGTTCCAAGCACTCACCACCCTCTGCGTAAAAAACCTGCCTCGCACATCTCCTCTAAACCTTGCCCCACAGAACTTAAACCTATGTTTAAGTGATGACTGACCCCTGGTGACTGACTCCTCCACCTCCTCTCTGTCAATGATCTCTTCAATTTTATACAGTCCTTCTCCCTGATTTTTATATCTACATCGTCTCTCTCATCAATGAACACTGACATGGAGTGGAACTTACCAGCTGATCACGCCTGCGGGATATTCCGGTCCCACCGACGGCGCACGGGTTTCCCGGCGATCAGTGGTGCAGTCACTGGGAAATCCCGTCGACAACAGTAGGACCAGAAAATCCCGCAGGCGAGCCGCCTCCGCCGCCAGAAAACACAGCAGGTAAGTCAGTAAATCCTGCCAAAGTATTCATTTAGAACCCGACCTACATCTTCCAGTCCACACACAAATTACTATTTGGGTTCTTAGTGGGCCCTACTCTTTCCCTCATTATCCTTTTACCCTTAATGTATTTGGAAAACAATGCAAGATTTTTCGTTATTTCACCTGCCTGTATCCTTTCATGTCCCCTTTTTCCTCTCCTAATTTCCATTTTCAGTTCCCTTTTGCACATTCTATACGCCTCTAGGGCTTCTGCTGTTTTGAGCCCTCAATATCTGCCATAAGCCTCCCTTTTTCTCCTTACCCAATGCTGTATATCTCTCGATATTCAGGTTTCACTGGATTTTTTGGCCCCACCCTTTTTCTCAATTGGCCCCGTCTTCTTCTTCTCCTCAATTCCTTCTCGAATGTGTCCCACTGTTCTGTCACAGATTTACCTAAAAGTGTCTACTCCCAGTCCACTCTGACCAAATCAAATTGATCTTATTATAATAAGATCAGCTGATCAGTAGCTCTGCTCTGCTGCCCTCCAGCAGAGGGCAGCAGAGCAGAGCTACTGATCAGCTATCCTGGGGAAATTTGCATACGTGCAGTGCGGTCAGCCTAATTTGAAGGTGTACCTGCGAAGGAGACCCAGGAGTTTGAGTGAAGGCAAGCATCCAGCAGAGGGCAGCAGAGCAGAGCTACTGATCAGCTGTTCTGGGGAAATTTGCATACGTGCATTGCGGTCAGCCTAATTTGAAGGTGGTTTGTGGAGGGGCTGTTGTCAAGTGACAGTTAAACCCGAAACACTTCGTCAGTGTTTCCCACCCTACCTCCTCCTCTAACCAAACCCCCCCCCCTCTCCAAACGGTCGTTGGGAAGCGGGAGCAGGGGCCTGTCCTGAAGGTGAGTGAGTGCCTTTAAATTTGCTTACCTTTCAGCGGGAGCAGGGTTTGAGGGAATATCAGGTAAACTCTTCCTTTATTTTATTTTTCTTGTTTTTTTTTTAATCTAGAGGTGATGTCAGGGAAGGCAGTACAATGCTCCTCCTGCAGAATGTTTGAGGTGAGGGACACCGTCAGTGTCCCTGCTGATTTCATCTGTGGGAAGTGCAGCCAACTCCAGCTCCTCAAAAACCGTGTTAGGGACCTGGAGCTTGAGCTGGATGAACTTCGGATCATTCGGGAGGCAGAGGGGGGTCATAGATAGGAGCTTCAGGGAAGTAGTTACACCAAAGACTGGAGATAGATGGGTAACTGTAAGAGGGTCTGGGAAGAAGCAGTCAGTGCAGGGACCCCCTGTGGTTGTTCCCCTGAGTAACAAGTATACCGTTTTGGATACTTGTGGGGGGGGGGACTTACCAGGGGTAAGCCATGGGCTACGGGCCTCTGGCACAGAGTCTGTCCCTGTTGCTCAGAAGGGAAGGGGGGGGAAAGGAGTAGAACATTAGTAATTGGGGACTCAATAGTCAGGGGCACAGATAGGAGATTTTGTGGGAGCGAGAGAGACTCACGTTTGGTATGTTGCCTCCCAGGTGCAAGGGTACGTGATGTCTCGGATCCTGTTTTCCGGGTCCTTAAGGAGGGGGGGGAGCAGCCCCAAGTCGTAGTCCACATTGGCACTAACGACATAGGTAGGAAAGGGGACAAGGATGTCAGGCAGGCCTTTAGGGAGCTAGGATGGAAGCTCAGAGCGAGAACAAACAGAGTTGTTATCTCTGGGTTGTTGCCCGTGCCACGTGATAGTGAGATGTGGAATAGGGAGAGAGAGCAATTAAACACGTGGCTACAGGGATGGTGCAGACGGGAGGGATTCAGATTTCTGGATAACTGGGGCTCTTTCTGGGGAAGGTGGGACCTTTATAGACAGGATGGTCTACATCTGAACCTGAGGGGCACCAATATCTTGGGGGGGGGGGGGGGGGGGGGGGGGGATTTGTTAGTGCTCTTTGGGGGGGTTTAAACTAATTCAGCAGGGGCATGGGAACCTGGATTGTAGTTTTGGGGTACGGGAGATTGAGAGTATAGAGGTCAGGAGCACAGATTTGACTTCGCAGGAGGGTGCCAGTGTTCAGGTAGGTGGTTTGAAGTGTGTCTACTTCAATGCCAGGAGTATACGAAATAAGGTAGGGGAACTGGCAGCATGGGTTGGTACCTGGGACTTTGATGTTGTGGCCATTTCAGAGACATGGATAGAGCAGGGACAGGAATGGTTGTTGCAGGTTCCGGGGTTTAGGTGTTTTAGTAAGGTCAGAGAAGGGGGCAAAAGAGGGGGAGGTGTGGCGCTGCTTGTCAAGGACAGTATTACAGTGGCGGAAAGGATGCTAGATGGGGACTCTTCTTCCGAGGTAATATGGGCTGAGGTTAGAAACAGGAAAGGAGAGGTCACCCTGTTGGGAGTTTTCTATAGGCCACCTAATAGTTCTAGGGATGTAGAGGAAAGGATGGCGAAGATGATTCTGGAAAAGAGCGAAAGTAACAGGGTAGTTGTTATGGGAGACTTTAACTTTCCAAATATTGACTGGAAAAGATATAGTTCGAGTACATTAGATGGGTCGTTCTTTGTACAATGTGTGCAGGAGGGTTTCCTGACACAATATGTTGACAGGCCAACAAGAGGCGAGGCCACATTGGATTTGGTTTTGGGTAATGAACCAGGCCAGGTGTTAGATCTGGAGGTAGGTGAGCACTTTGGAAACAGTGACCACAATTCGGTGACCTTTACGTCAGTGATGGAAAGGGATAAGTATACCCCGCAGGGCAAGAGTTATAGCTGGGGGAAGGGCAATTATGATGCCATTAGACATGACTTAGGATGTGTAGGTTGGAGAAGTAGGCTGCAAGGGTTGGGCACACTGGATATGTGGAGCTTGTTCAAGGAACAGCTATTGCTTGTTCTTGATAAGTACGTACCAGTCAGGCAGGGAGGAAGGGGTCGAGCGAGGGAACCGTGGTTTACCAAAGAAGTGGAATCTCTTGTTAAGAGGAAGAAGGAGGCCTATGTGAAGATGAGGCGTGAAGTTTCAGTTGGGGCGCTTGATAGTTACAAGGAAGCGAGGAAGGATCTAAAGAGAGAGCTAAGGCGAGCAAGGAGGGGACACGAGAAGTCTTTGGCAGGTAGGATCAAGGAAAACCCAAAAGCTTTCTATAGGTATGTCAGGAATAAAAGAATGACTAGGGTAAGAGTAGGGCCAGTCAAGGACAGTGGTGGGAAGTTGTGTGTGGTGGCTGAGGAGATAAGCGAGATACTAAATGAATACTTTTCGTCAGTATTCACTCAGGAAAAAGATAATGTTGTGGAGGAGAATGCTGAGACCCAGGCTATTAGAATAGATGGCATTGAGGTGCGTAGGGAAGAAGTGTTGGCAATTCTGGACAAGGTGAAAATAGATAAGTCCCCGGGGCCTGATGGGATTTATCCTAGGGTTCTCTGGGAAGCCAGGGAAGAGATTGCTGAGCCTTTGGCTTTGATTTTTATGTCATCATTGGCTACAGGAATAGTGCCAGAGGACTGGAGGATAGCAAATGTGGTCCCTTTGTTCAAGAAGGGGAGTAGAGATAACCCCGGTAACTATAGGCCGGTGAGCCTCACGTCTGTTGTGGGTAAAGTCTTGGAGAGGATTATAAGAGTTACGATTTATAATCATCTAGATAGGAATAATATGATTAGGGATAGTCAGCATGGTTTTGTGAAGGGTAGGTCATGCCTCACAAACCTTATCGAGTTCTTTGAGAAGGTGACTGAACAGGTAGACGAGGGTAGAGCAGTTGATGTGGTATATATGGATTTCAGTAAAGCGTTTGATAAGGTTCCCCACGGTCGTCTATTGCAGAAAATACGGAGGCTGGGGATTGAGGGTGATTTAGAGATGTGGATCAGAAATTGGCTAGTTGAAAGAAGACAGAGGGTGGTGGTTGATGGCAAATGTTCAGAATGGAGTTCAGTTACGAGTGGCGTACCACAAGGATCTGTTCTGGGGCCGTTGCTGTTTGTCATTTTTATAAATGACCTAGAGGAGGGCACAGAAGGTTGGGTGAGTAAATTTGCAGACGACACTAAAGTCGGTGGAGTTGTAGACAGTGTGGAAGGATGTTGCAGGTTACAGAGGGACATAGATAAGCTGCAGAGCTGGGCTGAGAGGTGGCAAATGGAGTTTAATGTAGAGAAGTGTGAGGTGATTCACTTTGGAAAGAATAACAGGAATGCGGAATATTTGGCTAATGGTAAAATTCTTGGTAGTGTGGATGAGCAGAGGGATCTCGGTGTCCATGTACATAGATCCCTGAAAGTTGCCACCCAGGTTGATAGGGTTGTGAAGAAGGCCTATGGTGTGTTGGCCTTTATTGGTAGAGGGATTGAGTTCCGGAGCCATGAGGTCATGTTGCAGCTGTACAAAACTCTGGTACGGCCGCATTTGGAGTATTGCGTACAGTTCTGGTCGCCTCATTATAGGAAGGACGTGGAAGCTTTGGAACGGGTGCAGAGGAGATTTACCAGGATGTTGCCTGGTATGGAGGGAAAATCTTATGAGGAAAGGCTGATGGACTTGAGGTTGTTTTCGTTAGAGAGAAGAAGGTTAAGAGGCGACTTAATAGAGGCATACAAAATGATCAGAGAGTTAGATAGGGTGGACAGTGAGAGCCTTCTCCCGCGGATGGAGGTGGCTAGCACGAGGGGACATAGCCTTAAATTGAGGGGTAATAGATATAGGACAGACGTTAGAGGTAGGTTTTTTACGCAAAGAGTGGTGAGGCCGTGAAATGCCCTACCTGCAACAGTAGTGAACTCGCCAACATTGAGGGCATTTAAAAGTTTATTGAAATGAAAAATGAAAATCGCTTATTGTCACAAGTAGGCTTCAAAGAAATTACTGTGAAAAGCCCCTAGTCGCCACATTCCGGCGCCTGTCCGGGGAGGCTGGTACGGGAATCGAACCGTGCTGCTGGCCTGCTTGGTCTGCTTTAAAAGCCAGCGATTTAGCTCAGTGAGCTAAACCAGCCCCATATATATTTAGAGGTACAAACTCCCCGTCGGGGAATTGAACCCCGCTCTCCCGCGTGACAGGTGGGGATACTAACCACGATACTAACGAGTATCGGACATCGGGACGAGTATTGGATAAGCATATGGATGATAATGGCATAGTGTAGGTTAGATGGCCTTTAGTTTTTGACTTCCCATGTCGGTGCAACATCGTGGGCCGAAGGGCCTGCACTGCGCTGTATCGCTCTATGTTCTATAATCTGCCTTCCCCCAGTTTAGAACTTTGATCTCAAGCCCATCCTTGTCCTTTTCCATATCAATCTTCAATCCAACAGAGTAATGATGACTGTCCGCAAAATGCTGTTACTTCAACCACTTGCCCAGGCTGTATAAGGCTCCGGTCAGACCCCATTTGGAGTATTGTGAGCAGTTTTGGACCCCATATCTAAGGAAGGACGTGCTAGCCTAGGAAAGGGTCCAGAGGAGGTTCACAAGAATGATCCCTGGAATGAAGAACTTGTCGTATGAGGAACATTTGAGGACTCTGGGCCTGTACTCGTTGGAGTTTAGAAGGATGAGAAGGGATCTTATTAAAATTTACAGGGTACTGCGAGGCCTGGATAGAGTGGGCGTCGAGAGGATGTTTCCACTAGAAACAGAGGATGCCATCTCAGACTAAAGGGACGATCCTTTAAAACAGAGATGAGGAGGAATTCCTTCAGCCAGAGGGTAGTGAATCTGTGGAACACTTTACCACAGAGGATGTGGAGGCTAAATCACTGAGTGTCTTTAAGACAGAGATAGAAAGGTTTTTGATCCAGAAGGGGATCAGGGGTTATGGGGAGAAGGCAGAATGGGAATGAGAAAATATCAGCCATGATTGAATGGCAGAGCAGACTCGATGGGCCGAGTGGCCTAATTCTGCTCCTATGTCTTATGCTGGCAAAGTGGTTATGCAAATAGTAATTCAGCAATATTCTGGCATTTTGACAGCTTAAATTAAGTTTGAACTCTGAAAATAAAAAGCTGCTATTTGTAAAATTTTAAAACTGTTGCCAGTCCCAGAGGACCATAAGCTTCTCTTCCCGAGAGCTGACTGGTGGGTGGTAATTTAACCAGCGGGTCACCACTCCTTGGGTGAAGTTAAGAAGCCTGGGCCTTCATGAAAAACCTCAGCTGGTATGGGAATTATACCTGCGCTGTTGGCACGTTATGCTTCATGAACCTTCCAGCCAACTGAGCTATTGGTAAAGTTGGCATGAAGCTGTCAGTTTGCGGTTTTTAAACAGCAACTATTTCACTAACGTCCTATAGGACGTCATTTCATCGGAACATGTATTAATTATGGTGTTTGCAGTAATCAGCTTACTGGTTTACATATTCTGCCAAATGCTCGGAAATGGCAGCCATTACCTGTGGAATCGAGGACACTCAGTCAGTGTCATTTAAGTACAAAAATTGGCAAATACCAAAAGGATCGATTACCCGTTGTAAGAATCGCTTCAGAATGAGTGGGAGATCCTGATGAATATCAAAAGTTCTCTTTATCAAATTAATCTATTTTATCTTATGGCAAATCTTCACTACAAGCTTGACCAAGCACTTGCTGAGAGAGGGGCAGAGAGAGAAATTGATTGGGTTTCAATACAACCATTAGTGACATCAGCATGCTGGTCCTTTAGCTGGTCTATCAGAGAGCATTATGTTGTTGGGAAATAAGCTAGCAGATCAGACCGGTGGTTTATTTTGGCCACTCACAGAAGCTTACAGAGTGTGGCTCCGCACCTTTATTCCTGGCTGACAAAATAAACGTAATAAGGTGACCAGCGTTGCCTTAACAGGAGAACAAAAATGGAGAATTGCCTCCGCCTATAATAATAATAATAATCTTTACCGTCACAAGTAGGTTTATATTAACACTGCAATGAAGTTACTGTGAAAAGCCCCTTGTCGCCACATTCCGGCACCAGTTCAGGTACACAGAGGGAGGATTCACAATGTCCAATTCAAGTCTTCGCGACTTATGGGAGGAAATCAGAGCACCCAGAGGAAACCTACACAGACAAAGGGAGAATGTGCAGACTCGACAAAGACAAGTGACCCAAACTGGGAATCGCACCTGGGACCCCGAAGCTGTGAAGCAACAGTGCTACTCGCTGTGCGACCGTGCTGTCTATCCAACTGACTTCTATTCCTTGCAATCACTTAACCACCTTGAATATACAAAACCAATTAAAAATTTTGAACCAAACAGTCCCCCTGCAAAATACAATTCACAGGATGGATCTTCAAAAGGAGATCAGTTGTTGCAGGGAAAACACGGCTTAATTGTTGGGTTTATTTACCAATCTGTAATAGACTGAATTGCCTTAAACATCTAATCTCACCACAGCATCTCTCATAGGCAAAGGAAAAGGTCAAATGGGAAGAATCGATGTATGCACTACCCCCAAATCTAGATTACCAACATGTTCAACAAGGTCAGACCTAAACAGGCTAAGCCTACTCACAACGTCCTGAATAAATTTTTCTGCAAAGCCAAAATGGTCTTCAACAATAGATTTAGTTAACTCGTCTTATTAATTGTGCCCGAACAGCGCCCTGTGCAAAGCAGTGCAGCTGCAGCAAGCTCCATTTCATTGAGACAGAGAGACCTTTTGTTGAGTTACAGTAACACTTGCATTCAAGGTCGCATTTTACACCACCATCATTTGCATACCATATTTAAACTCGGAGACATGAAGGCTGCATGGAAGATTTGCATCTTTCTACAAATGTAACAACACCTAACATAAAAATAATTATTTTCCAAAGTGCAAATTAATTTGCCCATTTACAAATTGTTCCGTCAAAATCCAAGAGGGGCGGGGAAATCTTCGAAGAATATCCTTTAATAAATGTCACGTCCATTTTTAGAGGGAAAAATATGGCGTCGTGAGGAAATAAGAGGTACTCCAAAATAGGGTGGGAAACACATTAAAAAGTGGTATATTTCTCATCAAGAATATCATATAACTGGTGCGTAAATACAGCTTCCCTAACCCATGTACTAGCAGTGAATACCAATATTTCTGTACGTGTAAGGAATGTGATGGAAGAGCAGCACGGTGGCACAGTGGTTAGCATTGCTGCCTATGCACCATGGGTGAGGACCTGGGTTCGAATCCCGGCCCTGGGTCACTGTCCGTGTGGAGTTTGCACATTCTCCCCGGTTTTGCGTGGGTTTCACCCCCACAACTCAAAGATGTGCAGGGTAGGCGGATTGGCCACACTAAATTGCCCCTTAATTGGAAAAAATAATTGGGTACTCTAAATTTATTTTAAAAAAGGAATGTGATGGACAAACATTCTTGTGCATAGGAGAGTGATTGGCCACTATATATTCAAGTACTTGCATTCAAGAACATTGCTTTATTCTGGTTTTAGATTGTCAGCTTGTCCCGGCTCTCTACAAACCTACACAGGACGGCTGGACCAGTTCTAGCAAACTGGAGCTCACAGCTTTATTAAAAAGGCAGCTGGAATAGCAATACAAGCATGATCGCAATGAACTCCTGCACTGGCTTCTAGTCGCCTAAGGGGGCGAGAGCAAATTCTTTCAGATTTTAATCTGTTTGCTGTCACCCCGAGGAGATTAACATGCCAACTAGTGGACACGGGGAGCCTTATCATCATGCTTCTTCCAAATTACAAGTGCAGTTACTTCCCTCATTGAAGCCCCAGCTAAATTGGTAGGACTAAAATATCACCACTATTTCCAGAACTTTCAAAAACTGTTGTGACAGTACAGGTTGATCACTAACTGTCTGTTTTTGACACAATTGGCATGCTAAAGCAATGGGGGGGGGGGGGGGGGGGGGGGGGGGGGGGGGGAGAGAAGAGAATAGCAAATTGGTAGCACAGCAGAGTATTCTGAACTGCACTGCACAAATAGTGTTCAACAAATCACAACACTTTTAGCACTTACTGTAAAAGTGGCGTGTTACATGCAAATGAGCCTAATGCTTCAAATTTAACAGTTCAGTAAATTTAGATAACATTTTCATGCATAATTTTAGATCCCTTTTTCATGCATTAACATTTATACAGCTATAAAAACATGCAGTTCATGCTACACCTGACCATTATTTCTGGAAATACCTGCATGATTAGATCTAATGGCAGAGAAAAAAAAGCGCTGTTCAACAATGGGGGGGAAAATGGCTGCTTCCACAGTGTTAGAACATAAGCAGAAACAGGCCATTCAGCCCATTGAATCTGCGCTACCATTCAATGAGATTATGATTGACCTGATATAATCCTCAAATTCACTTTCCCGCCTTATCCCTTTAACTCTCGATTCCCTCACTGATTACAAATCTGTCCATCTCAGCCTCAAACATACTTCAATGACCCAGCCTCTACAGTAAGCAATTCCACAGATTCATAACCCTCAGAGAAGAAATTCCTCCTCATCTCGGTCTTAAATGGGTGACCCCTTAACGCAGATTATGCCCTCTAGTTCTAGACTCTCCCACAAGGGGAAACCTCAGCATCTATCCTGCAAGTCCCCAGAGAATCTTATTAGTCTCAATAAGGTTGTCTCTCATTCTTCCATCTGGGATCAACCTAGTCCTTCTCTGACTTGCCTCCAATGCTAGTATAAGTTTCCTTAGATAAGGGGACAAAATCTGCTCATAGTGCTTCAGGTGTGGTCTAACTAGTGCCTTGTATAGTTTTAGCAGCATTTCCCTACTTTTATACTCAATTTCCTTGGAAATAAAGATCCATTTGCCTTCCCGCGTACCTGCTGAACTTGCATCTTGTTACTCGAGGGAGATATGAGGAAATTGGGTCCAGAAATAAGATCCCAATGTAGCAGGGGTTAACCAGTCTGAGGGGAGAAAAACCTGCCAACACACAGTCTGAGGGATACGCCCACACCTGGCCGAGTTGCACTGTCCAGTCAGACCTGAACTCTTTAGTGGGAATGCACAGGATGCTCCAGATTCATTGTTCTTTGGGACACTCCTGTCTGACCAGTTATTAGCCCTTTACAGAGTCTGATGGCCTCTTTGTCCGTCAATGAGAGGTTAGTTGCATATCAATAGCATGGCACTATTCTTTTGTATAAAGGGCAGTGGGCAATCAAACAGCCAAGATAACGCTGATGGGTTCAAGCCTGGAAACCCCAGAAGAGAACCTTTGCTTGAGGGGCTTTGTGGAACTCAGAGAGAAGGAATGCTATTTTGAACAGTTGCAGAGGAGAAGGCTTTGAAACTTGACTGAGAATGTCATGAAAGTTGCCAGAGGCAGGCTTTAGAAAAAGGATTCAGAACTATGTCCCTACCAGAAGAGAAATTGCTGCGTAAATGCAAGAATTGCCTTTGTCTGCCTGTGAAAGTGCCATGAGTGCTACATGTTTTATTACAGTGTTGATTAATGGGAACTAGTGTGTAAAGGTTAAGAAACTGTATGCAATCTGTTCTTGTTAGGGTTGAAGTTTAAAAATTTAAATATTGTTTTCTTTTCTTTTAATACATTTGCTTATAATCAAGCCCCATTTCTTATATTATCACTCCTAGAACTAAATGATCTTCCCGCACCGTCTTAAAACTTAGTTAAGGTCCCGTTTCAATCTCTTCACCACTGTTGGGAGCTGACAAGGCATCCATAACAATATTAGCTTTTTGTGATTTATGCACAACAACCCTCAAATTGTTCTGTGCTGCACCTTTCTGCAATCTTTCTCCATTTAAATAATATTTGGTCACTTTATTCTTCCTACCAAAGTGTGTAACTTCACATTAAGACAACTACCAAAGCTACACTGCATGGGAAATCAATCAGTAACATTTAAGATTCTTAGGCTAAAGTTAAGATCATTTTCCTAAACTTTGCATAGTTAATAAAACACTGCTTGCAGTCTGAAGAATGGGCAGTGTGTTAATCAGATGAATGCTGTTTAGCTTTCAGACCATGTTCATGTTTAGAAAAAGGCTAAATGAAAGCTTGAAGGGAACTACGCCAAACAGGATCTTTTCCAGCATTAGATATCATTAAATAAAGAGGGGAAAACCTTTCATATAAATACAGAATATACATCTGCCTGCAGTATCGATAAAATGCTTAAAGGCCTTAACATGTCTCCTGTAGATTACAAACCACTGTGCAGCTATTTCAATCTCTAATTTACCCAGGTACAGGCAGAAAATGGAGATGGATTATTAAATTAAGTCTGGCTCTTAAATATGGTTATGTAAATTACAAAGCTCTATTGGACAGCAAATTAAACACAACAAGCTGGGCAGGTAATAAAATCTCCAGAAATTGTAACTCGTATCAATTGACCTTCACACAAGGTCAATAAAAGTGCCAAAATTGGATTCTATTTAAACTGGAATGTGCGTCAGAAAGCTATACATTAAATAATTAAGTAATAACATGGTTTTCTCATGACTCCTTACAAAATATCCCAGTGGGTTAAGTGGTCTGACATGCCCTAATTCACCAGTGCCTAGCTTTGAACTCTGTTCTCTCATTGAGGGGAGGTGCCAAACGGAATCAAGACGATTCCCAGAATGAAGCAGGGCAGGCAAAGGGTAGCGAAGAGAACCAAAATAAAAGTCAGTGCGCCTTGAGCTCTTCTAGTAGTCCCAGGGAATCAAAGTCGATTTATTGCTCATCTGTAAGTTCACCGGAAAGGAAGTTAAAATATACTACTGCAGGAGAGGTTTCCAAACTTATCACGTAACTTTACAGTACAAACTCACATCAAACATCACCGTGGATGTTTACAGCAATTTACGCAAAATAGTCAAACAACTATTAAAAAAGAACTTGGTTTCTAGCTAAAGCCGTTTTGTCAAATATCAAAGAAGCAAATGAGAAATTCTCGTACTTTGAACAGGCAAGGCACGGCAGAATCTGTGCACTGGACTTGGATAATCTCGTGCCTATGAAAAATAGGGCACACTGGAGCTTTAAGCCTCTGTGGCAACATTTCAACATAATTACAATGACATAATTTCACAATCTCTCAGCAGCTGCCTCAGGGCATCACAAAATAAATGTGACAGCTCCAACAGGGATAAAAGCACGTCCATGCGTCATAAAGAAGCTATGTGACATAACAGGCCAAGGAAACACTTCCGTTTAAGTTCACAATGAATAATTCAAACAAAATTGCCATCCTAATTTGAGATCCTGTTGCCCAAAATTAAAATCACAAAGTCAACTGAATCAAACAAAACCAGTCTAAGATGTAGTACAAAGAGATAACAATACAAGTGCATAAGTTTCCAACAAGTTCTCAATGCATAAACATACCAATGAGGTGCAGGAGTAGGCCACTTGGCTCCTCGAGCCTGCTCCGCTATTCAATAAGATTAAGGCTGATCTGCTTCGACCCCCCCCATTGCTGCCTACCCCCGATAATCTTTCACCCTCTTGATCAATCAAGATTCGATCTAGCTCTGCCTTAAAAATATTCAAAGACTTTGCTTCCATTGCCTTTTGAGGATGAGAGTTCCAGAGACTCAAAAACAATTCTCATCTCTGTCTTAAATGAATGATCCCAAATGAATGATCTCAAGAGTTTTAAAAAAGTGACCTCAGTTCTACATTCTCCAACAAGACTCTTCTAAACTCCAGTGGATACAAACTGAACCTCTCCAACCTTTCCTCATAAGGCAACCCTTCCAGTCCTGGTATTAGTCCAGCAAATCTTCTCTGAACTACTTCTGAAACAATTTACATCTTTCCTTAAATAAGGACATCTATACTGTACGCAATGCCAGACACTGACAGCATTGGCTTGAATGATTGTTTGATACCACTAAGATGCGATGTAAATAATGTATAAAAAACTTGCAACATTTGCAATCAAAATGATAGACGGTGTCACACAGTCATCATTTATTTTTTCACTCTGGTCCCTCACCCCAACTGATCCCAAGGCTGAGGTCTCTCCTGTCCTCTTTTGAATCTTCCTTGCCCACCACCTATCCCAACAAAACTAACATTCCCATCAACTCCTGTCCCATTATGGTCGTCCAATTCAACCCAAAGTTTTTTGCCTGCCCTTGATTTCCATCTTTTTCCCTCCACTGAGTCATTGGGGTGCTCCCATCCGCTTCAGGCCTCCTTCCATCCCTTCCTTATAGCTCTCAAACTTCCCTTTCTCCCCATCCATCCCTTGAAATCCTGAAAGTCATCTAATTGTCAGAAAAACGTGTTCTTGCCCAACTATCTGCATGTGTCACTGCATTTGTCGGTGTACCATTTGTCAATGTACTCTGTCAATTATTCTTTTTTGTCTACTATGCATGTAATATGTACGTTCCCTTGGCCGCAGAAAAATGCTTTTCATTGTACTTCGGTACATGGTGGTTAGCATCAATGCTTCACAGCTCCAGGGTCCAGGTTCGATTCCCGGCTGGGTCACTGTCTGTGTGGAGTCTGCACATCCTCCCTGTGTGTGCGTGGGTTTCCTCCGGGTGCTCCGGTTTCCTCCCACAGTCCAAAGATGTGCGGGTTAGGTGGATTGGCCATGCTAAATTGCCCGTAGTGCAAGGTTAATGGGGGGATTGTTGGGTTACGGGTATACGGGTTACGTGGGTTTAAAGTAGGGTGATCATTGTTCGGCACAACATCGAGGGCCGAAGGGCCTGTTCTGTGCTGTACTGTTCTATGTGACAATAAATCGAATCAAATCATACTGGTCGCCTTAACACCACTTACTAGTTTTCCCCTCAACAAGCAAACCCTTAATCGATGAACGCCTTATAAGTAGCATTAGGATACTTGCGACTCTATATCCATTTCATGACTTGTAACGTCTTAGTTAGATAGGTTTTCTCCAATGAGTCAAAATAGGAAAACAATTTCACGATCCAGCTGGTAGTTCTTGCTCTAAAGACTTTGCACAATTTGATATTGAGAAATTAATATGTGGGTGGCAGTGGCACAGTGGTTAGCACTGCTGCCTCACTGTGCTGAGGAACCAGATTCAATCTGTCCGTTTCAAGTTTGCACATTCTCGCCGTGTCTCACCCCACAACCGAAAAATGAGCATGGTAGGTGGATTGGCCACGGCAAATTGCCCCTTAATTGGAAACAAAATAACTGGGCATGCTAAATATATTTTAAGAAAAAGAGAAATACTTCAGCCATATTCAAAACAAAAGTCACTTACAAAAATCACTTACCCTTTTTGAATTTGTGCACTGGAAGTTTTTTCAGCTGATCTTTACGTAACCTGTTCCTTCTTGCCCGGTGTCTGTCTTGGATAAACTTTGAAATCTAGAAAGCGAGTAAAGCAATGAGATTACAAAATATTTATATATTCTAGAATGTGTGCACACCAAATTGAAAGATCCTTTCTCTCTGTACAGACAAAACGATCCCATCTTGTTGATCAATAAATCTCAAATGGGTTCAATATTCAAAGAAAAAGTCTTTAAAATGACAACATTTACATGGCACTTTTCACAACCATGGGACGTCCCAAAGCGCTTTGCAGAAAATTAAATACTTTTGGAGTGTAGTTACTGTTGTAGGAAATGCAGCAGGTGATTTGCACACAGCAAGCGCCAAGAAACAGCAATATGATAACGACTGTATACTCTTCCTTTCCTGTGATGTTACTGAGGTATAAATATTAGCCAGGACACTGGAGATAATCCCCTGCCCTTCCTCAAAATAATGCCAACAGATCTTTTACTTATATTTATGTAGCACCTTTCATAACCTCAATGCATTTTCAAGCAAATTTAAATATTCATTATAATGTAAAAACACTACATCAGGTCAATCTGTCTAACTCCTCCTTAAATTTACTCAGTGTCCCTGCATCCACCGCACTCTGGGCTGGCGAATTCCACAGATTCACAACTCTTTGGGAGAAGCAGCTTTTCCTCAAATCTGTTTTAAATTTGCTACCTCTTGTTCTAAGATTATGACCTCTTGTTTTAGAATGCCCCACAAGAGAAAGCATCAACTCAACGTCTACTTTGTCCATACCTTTTAAAATCTTGTACACCTCAATTAGATCTCCCCTCATTCTTCTAAACCTATAGGCCTACTCTGTTCAATCTCTCCTCATATGACAAACCCCTCATCTCTGGAATCAAGGTTCAGCTCAGGAAAAGAAACATTAAAGTTGTGCAATGTTTGGAACAGTCTGCTGGACAAATTTAACAGTCTTAAAACTTCAGTGGGAGACAAATAATCATACTCTCATCATCATAATTTCCATTTCATTTTCTTTTCCCACTCCCGGTCCCCTCCCCCACAAGATGATAAAAATGAAAATTGAATCAATCTGCACAAAAGGCTGTATTAGTCATAGTGTAATGGTTCCACTCTTGCCTCCTGTATTCAAAGGTTGTGGGCCAGAGACTCAATCACAAAATCTAGGCTGGCAGTCCAGTGCTGTTATGAAGGAGTGCCACACTATTGAAGGTCTTTCAGATGAAACATTAAACCAAGGTCACATTTGCCTTCTTAGGTGAAGGTAAAAGATCCCAAGGTACTATTTTGAAGAGGCGCAGTGACTTCTCCCATTGTTATCCCTCAACAGGAAGTCCTAGCTGCCCACAACCAACAACAGTAAGAAAAAGATTGAGAGGGGGGGATGTACGTATGTAGTTTGCTATATATGCAAAGTTTCTGCTGCATTTTCTACATCATAACCATTAGCATCCTTTGGGGCATCCTAAGGGTGTGAAAGGCGCCATATAAATGCAAGTATTTAGGCTAAACAGGACTTTGAGGAAATGGGATGTGAAACACTATCCAGCCAAATTAATCTAAATATTGTAATAACACTTGATTACCATATTTTATGCTATTGAAGTTAATGAGCATTTGTGTAAACACCTTTTCCCAAACCTTGATAGCATGAAGCTGATCAATGGTTGGGGACGTCTGCTGTCAAGCAGTGATTCTCCTGTCTATGGAAATGGAGAGAGAAAAACCCGAGCTGGCCAGTGATCGAGCCTAAAGTCCTGGCCAATGATTTTAAGCAAGATTATAACCACAATACCTAAAACAGAGCTTCAGGATACTGCAACAGGAAGAAATTCCACACAAAATGTCCACTTCCAGGTTGCCTCTAACCAGCAATTACAAATGATGAGAACAGGAACAAGAGGTGACAGTGTCACCAGCAAACAAAGATTTAAAACATTTAGGCGCAGGCAGCAACTCCAGGGAACATATGTAAACATCTTAAGACAGGAAATAATTTTGAGCATAGTTAATAAGTCATGTGACTTTCTTTGGCTCAAACATAGATCAACTTCGTTATTAGTTCCATGAAAAGGTCAGCTCGACTATTAGTACCATCATTTTTGCACAGGATTCCTCTAGTGAGCACTTCGAGCCAGGAAATGCCATTATACAGCTTAAATGCATTTTAACTGTACTAAATTTTTCATATATCAATGCAATACCGGTGTCTTAACTATTCATGTTAGTCTTACTGAAGAAATAATTATACTGATAGAGCACCAATGACTAAGATAAAAGTTACATTAATTCCAAGCTTTAATATTTTTATTGTAATTTGTTTTAATATATAAAAAGTGAAATAGCATAGTGCTTTGTTGCTGAGGAAATAAATATCGAATAAGTTACGAGGTGGGTCAAGAAGACTGTTATTTCTGAATGTTTTAAAAGGATTATCTTTATGGGAAAAACAGGATAGGATTGTGCACTGCTCCACAGAACTCCCCATAAGAATTCCTGATCCTGGCTAATCATTTGGGAAGAGTCAGATGGAAATAAAGGGAACAGAAACCAATGGTCAAGTCTCTGACATCCCTTAATTAAAACATTGATAGGTTCGTTGCCCATGCTTTGGGTCAGATACTAGAAGATCCGTAGCAGGGGAAATGAACTTGGGTTAACCTGAAATTTAGTTAACTTTTTGAAAAATCACTTTACAGTGCCCATTTTTAAAATTCCAATTAAGGGGCAATTTAGCATGTCCAATCCACCTACCCTCCATATCTTTGGGTTCTACCCACAGATATCTTTGGGTTCTACCCACAGATATGGGTAGAATGTGCGAACTCCACACGGACAGTGACCAAGGGGTGGGATCGAACCCAGGTCCTCGTCGCCGTGAGGCAGCAGTGCTAACCATTGCACCTCCATGATGCCCCAATTTAGTTAATTTAATGGAAATTGAATTGATTTAATATGCTCGTTGTCATCTTGGACATTAGTAAACCTTTCAAATGCTAAGCGATTGCATTTTTGAGTAGGAGGTCTACGGGTAATGTATTAGCATGAATAGAGGATTAGTTAACTGACAGGAAGCAACGAGTGGGGATAAATGAGTGTTTTTCTGGTTGGCGATCAGTGGCTAGTGGTGTGCCTCAGGGATCAGTTTGGGGCCACAAATGTTTACAATTTACAGACAATTTGGAGTTGGGACCAAGTGTAATGTGTCAAAGCTCACGAATGACACTAAGATGTGTGGTAAAGTGTGCAGAGGACACAAAGTCTGCAGATGGATATAGATAGTTTAAGTGAGTGGGCAAGGGTCTGGCAGATGAAGTACAATGTTGGTAAATATGAGGTTATCCATTTTGGTAGGAATAACAGCAAAATGGACTATTATTTAAATGGTAAAAAATTGCAGCATGCTGCTGTGCAGAGGGACCTGGGTGTCCTTGTGCATGAATTGCAAAACGTTGGTATGCAGGTGCAGCAGGTAATTAAGAAAGCAAATGGAATTTTGTCCTTCATGGCCAGAGGGATGGGAGTTTAAAAACAGGGAGGTTATGTTGCAGCTGGAGACGGTCCTGGTGAGGACACACCTGGAGTACTGTGTACAGTTCTGGTCTCCTTACCTGAAAAAGGATGTATTGGCACTGGAAGGGGTGCAGAGGAGATTCACTAGGTTGATTCTGGAGATAAGAGGATTGGCTTATGAGGAGAAATTGAGTAGACTGGAACTCACCTCATTGGAATTTACAAGAATGTGGGGGATCTTATAGAAACATAAAATTATGAAGGGAATAGTTAAGATAGCAGGGAAGCTGTTTCCACTGGCGGTTGAAACTAGAAGTAGGGGTCATAGCCTCAAAATAAGGGGGAGCAGATTTAGGACTGAATTGAGGAGGAACTTCTTCGCCCAAAGGGTTGTAAATCTGTGGAATTCCCTGCCCTGTGATGCAGTCGACTCTATCTAGTTGAATGTTTTTAAGGCAAAGGTAGATAGATTTTTGAACAGAAAAGGAATGGTGAGCAGGCGGGTAAGTGGAGCTGAGTCCACAACAAGATCAGCCATGATTTTATTGAATGGTGGAACAGGCTCGAGGAGCCAGATGGCCTACTCCTGCTCCTAATTCTTATGTTCTTTCAATTATTGATTAGGGACAATTATTGATTCATGCAGAAAATCTAAATTTGATTTCCAATTGCTTAAATTTCATAAAGCCAAAAGTGAACAGCCCTAAAAATAAGTAAAATAAATTTTAAAACATGTTTGTTTTGACTGATGATTATCCTATTAAATGAAGTCTAAATAAAGCCGAATTAAAATTTGAAATTATTCAGCCCATAACTTCCTCAGAGACAATCAGTAGTGGATTGCCACTCTAGCGATTCACCTGCACTTAAAATGGAAAGCGCCTGTTCTCGCCGGAGTTTCCGGGCTCAGAGACTGAAGAAGCGAAATGCAGCCCCTTTTACGGCACTAGCTGCCATAAAAGCCGGTGTATTTAAAGGTCTCACCATCAGGGAGACGGTAAATTTCTTTTTTGAAAAAAATACATCGAGTACCCAATTCATTTTTTCCAATTAAAGGGCAATTTAGCGTGGTCAATCCACCTACCTTGCACATCTTTGGGTTGTGGGGGCGAAACCCACGCAAACATGGGGAGAATGTGCAAACTCCACACGGACAGTGACCCAGAGCTGGGACGAACCTGGGACCTCGGCGCCATGAAGCAGCAATGCTAACCACTGCGCCACCGTGCTGCCCTGGGAGAAGGTAAATTTCCATGGTAAGTGAATGGGATGTGGGGATGTGGATCCTGTCCAGGTGGCAGGGGGATACCGTAGGGAATGAAGTTCTTGGTTGGGGGGAGGTGGTGTGTGGGGATCACCTGGGTTGACGGGACTGTACCGTGTGGGACTTGGACTGGGTGCGTAAAATAGTTGTCTGATGTAAGATGTGCTTTTTTTCCTTCAAACTCTTTCAGAGTAACTATGAGTGTAAAACTGGCAGTCATTCAAAGTTAGTGATTTAAATCGCTTCTGTCTGATGGTTCCCAGACCAGCGCAATTGCCCAGGGCCAGTTAGCCCTCTAGACAATTGCCGGATAAACCCTCACATGGGACCTTCCTAGAGGGATTCCCCAGCGCACCTTTTGTGTACCTACAACCCCACCCCCAAATCCGATACTGGGAACGACATTATGGCCCACTTCAAAGATGAATCAGAAAATTATTTGCTGAACGTAAGTTTCAAAAATTCATGATTAAATTCAAACGGTTGTTAACCAAGAAAAATAATTCAACAAAATAAGAATGGCTCTGGATTGTACAGCATTGAAGTTGTAACAGCTAGCCCACTGATTGGTAAATCTAAGCCCCTCAAATTATGGAGCCAAATTCAGAAGCTCCAATTAACACTTGGCACAGGCTCCAAGTTTTTTAAAAATCAGCTATGATTATTGACTATTGTTAGAGCACAGAAATCTCCTTAAATAAAACTGAAGTTGGTCAATTACACACAATAGTAGATTCTTGCATGCAACTAACTATAACTTATCCAGAGATGCATAGACATCATATATAGATTAATAAACCATCTGGACCCTTTGATTAGGTTATTACCTGGTAATCAGATCCAGGATTGCATTGTTCTATGGATATACCTATGCAAGTAATCTAATCAAAAAATGCAGACCTTTATTAGAATAAATGGGTATGTGAGAACTGAAACAAGTGGATCAAATCACATCAACAAACAAAGGAACAGAGACTGATCTGTTTAGAATTGTTATCTGAATGTTGTGATTAGACTGGACTCTTAGTTGCACCAATATCTGATCTTCTGGCTGAGAACACCAAGAGACATTAAATAAGTAATCTCTGCTGTTTTAGATGAGACATTGAGGCTCCACTTGTCTCTCCTCAGGTGGAACTGGAATGTATTGCGGCGCCTCTTAATGAATAGCCGATGACTTCACCAAATGTCTCAGTTATCCCCCAACCAGCACAGTTGGTTTATGGGAGGAACTGGAGGCATGCGACCGTGACTATTATTCAAGAGTGATTCTTTGGCTGTAAAGCACTTTGGTATATTCCAAGTTTGTGAAAGGCACTGGAAGTCTTTTTCGTTCCATTCTAGAACCCAAGTTCACTCTCGGTCAGAACAACGGCACTGAAGACACTACGTCTTGATGTCTGTTAAGGACCCTAACAGCTGGGATTGTGCAGCTACAATTACATCAAAACTTTGTGTTCACTGTCATTCAAATTGTGAAATTTACATCAACTTCTAGCCTTTGCAGGTGTAAAAGTTAAATGCAGAAATCCAGTAGTTGCCATCACTGATTCCTTGCATCATTACAGGCCACTCATTCAAATGTTTGGCGGTGATCTCTAGTGAGACTCACACATACGGAATTCAATCATGTCAGCGATATCAAACAAGAATGCTGACATGAAACTGTACTTACAGGACCCAATACTTTCTCGGGTGAGAGAATGAGACAACTGGCACAGAAGTAAAGTTGAGATAAGATTCAGTCAAAGAGCCTGAATGCTAAGAAAGTAAATTACTACATTTTGCAAGCATTATTATTTTGAAGTGATTTATATTCCCAGAACCCCGCCGCTATGTCCAAATTAGCAGAGAAATAAAACATAGCCGAGTGTGAGCCACCTGGTGGAGTTAATCATATATTGCTTTGGATTTGCACCATTTACTCCGTTATGAAGTTGGGTGGGGACAAATTGATAGCTCTACCAAAGAGCACATATGCTATAGGATGAATGGCCTCAGTCTGTACCATAATATTGTGTTGTAGAAGAACCCCTCCCCCATGGAAATTTTTAGGGCGGGTTTAAACTAAATTGGCAGAGGGGTGGGATCTTCAGCAGCAGGGAAGCAAATGAGGGGCTGAAAGGAGATGCAGCACTCAGCAATGGCACTAGGCATGATAGGCAGGAGCACGGTAGGGAGCGGGAAAAGCCTGTTGGATTAAATTGCATCTATTTCAATGCAAGAGGGCCGACAGGTAAGGCTGATGAACTCAGGGCATGGATACATAGGTACGGAGACTGGGATATTATAGCTATAACTGAAATATGGTGAAGGGAGGGACAGAACTGGCAGCTTAATGTTCCAGGTGCTTTAAGCTGGACAGAGGTGAGAGTAAAGAAAGGAGGGGGAGTTGCATTTTTGATTAAGGGAAGCATCACGGTCGTAGTCAGAGGTTAAATAACCGAAGGATCATGAAGCAGGGCTTTGTGGAACTGAGGAATAAGAAGGGGATGGTGACCTTATTGGGGTTGTACTATATTATAGGCTCCCAAATAGTCAACGGGAATTAGAAGAACAAACATGCAGGGAGATTGGGGAGGCTTGCAGGAGTAACATGGTTGTCATAATAGGGGATTTTAATTTTCCAACATAGACTGGGACTGCCATCGTGTTAAGGGCTTAGATGAGGTGGAATTTCTTAAGTGTGTTCAGGAATCAAACAAGCCCGACACAAATTCCGCTACCTGGGGATCCAAATAGCCCATGACTGGAAAGGGATCCACAAATGGAACTTCACCAGTCTGACGGAGGAAGTAAAAAAGGACCTGCAAAGATGGAACACACTCCCACTCTCCCTCGCAGGGAGAGTCCAGACGATCAAAATGAACGTACTGCCCAAGTTCCTCTTCCTGTTTAGATCCATTCAGATCTACATCCCCAAGGCCTTTTTCAAAGCGCTGGACAAACTAATCATGGCGTTCATATGGGGGGGGGGGGTAAAAATGCTAGGATCCCAAAGAAGGTCCTACAAAAAACAAAATCCGGGGGGGACTAGCCCTCCCAAACCTACAATTCTACCACTGGGCAGCAACAGCCGAGCGAGTAAGGGGATGGATCCAGGAGCCAGAGGCCACGTGGGTGCGTGCGGAGGAGGCCTCCGGGCCCTCGCCACGGCAGCACTCCCATCCCCACCTAAAAAACACTCCAGCAGCCCAGTGGTGACAGCCACCCTCCAATCCTGGAACCAACTGCGGCAGCAATTTGGCCTGACCAAAATGTCGGACAAGGCTCCCATCTGCAACAACCATAGGTTCGCACCAGCACTGACTGACGCCACCTTCAAAAGGTGGAGGCAGGACGGAGGGACACTGACAGTCAGGGACCTATACACGGACGGCAGGATCGCTACACTGGACGAACTGACAGAGAAATTTTGGCTAGCCAGGGGGAACGAGCTACGGTATCTGCAGCTCAAAAACTTCTTACGAAAGGAGACAAGGACGTACCCACAACCGCCACGACAGACACTACTGGACGCAAGCATCCTAGATAAAGGGAACTGTAGCAACATGTATGACCGACTGGTAGAAAGGGCCGACACTGTACTGGACGCAACAAGAAAGAAATGGGAGGAGGAACTGAGGATTGAGATAGTGTGGGGACTCTGGAGCGAGGCACTGCATAGGGTCAACTCCACCGCCACGTGTGCAAGGCTCAGCCTGACGCAACTAAAAGTGATACATAGAGCCCACTTAACAAGAACCCGTATGAGTAGATTCTTCCCGGAGGTGGAGGACAGATGTGAACGGTGCCAAAGAGGCCCGGCCAACCACGCCCACATGTTCTGGTCTTGCCCCAGACTTGTGGAGTACTGGACAGTCTTCTTCAAGGCTATGTCCAAAGTGGTGGGGGTCTTCAGGGTTTCAGACCAGCCAAATCTATTCCTGGGGAGGAGGGCGGACACCCATGCCTTTGCCTCCCTGATCGCCCGCCGTAAAATCCTGTTTGGCTGGCGGTCAGCAGCACCACCCAGAGCTGCAGACTGGCTGTGCGACCTCTCGGAATCTCTCCAAATAGAGAAAATCAAATTCGCCATCAGAGGGTTAGACGACGGCTGCCACAGAACGTGGGAGCCATTCATGCAACTGTTCCGGGACCTGCTTGTAGCCAACGAACAAGAGGAAGAATAGCCAGGTGGCCAAGAATCAGGGGAAAATGGTCGGGAGTCGGGGGAAGGTAGCCGGGGCATGGAGGGGAGAGATGAACTGGGGACAGCTAAACCTGGGGAGAGGAGGGCGAACCGTGGAGGGGGGGGCAGGGAAGCGGGAGCCGGAGGGAGGACACGGTTTGCCAAAACGTGCATGACATCTCCAGGAGCGGGGAACGAGGAAACTGGAGATTGAGGACGGGAGGAGCGGCAGAAGCGGGGGCGAGCGTGGGATGGCAGCGAGACCCGTCCGGGAAGGGCGGGCGACAGCAACACACAGCACAGCCAAATATCGCACGCTGTGATTTTCTCCCCGGCACCCATCTGTGTACATAACGGTAATTATACCTTGTTCAAAAAAACCCAATAAAAACATTTATTAAAAAAACAAGTGTGTTCAGGAAAGTTTCCTCAAGCAGTATGTGGAGGGTCCTACTCGGGGAAGGGCTAAACTTGACCTACTATTGGAAAATAGGACAGGGTAAGTGACTGAGGTGATGGTGAGGGACCACAGTTTTATTAATTTTAAAATAGTATGGAAAGGGACAAAACTGGTCCACAGATGCAAGTTCTAAATTGGGGTAAGGTGAGTTTTGATGGAATGACACAGGAGTTTGCAAGGGCTGATTGGAGTTGCTTGTTTGAGAGCAAAGAGACCTCAGGCAAGTGGGAGGCCTTTAAAAATGAAATAGCTAGAGTTCAGGGTCTATATTATTAAAATAATAATAATAATAATAATGTTCCTGTTTGGGTGAAGGGCAAGGCTGGCAGGAGTAGGGAACCCTGAATGACAAAACATATTGAGATTCTGGACAGGAACGAGGAGGCATGGCTCAGGTACAAGCAGCTGGAATCAAGGGATTCCCTGGAGGTGTACATGGGATATCGGCATATACCCAAGAAGGAAATTAGGAGGGCAAAAAGGGGGGCATGAGGTAGCTTTGGCTGAGAGGATTAAGACGAAACCAAAGAGATTCTTGAGTATCTTAGAGGAAAAATAATAACGAGAGAGAATACAGCCCCTCAAGAACCAAAGTGGGCACAGATATGTGGAACCATAGGAGATGGGAGAGGTTCTCAATGAATATTTCTCTTCTGTGTTTACTGTGGAGAAAGACATGAAGACTTGGAACCTGGGAAGGTTAGTGGCGATACAGTAGAGGTGGTGATGGACATATTAAAAAGTATGAAGGTGGATAAATCTTCTGGCCCTGACCTGGCATATCCAAGAACACTGCGCGAGGCCAGAGAAGAAATTGTGGGAGTCCTGGCTGAGATATTTGCATCATCGTTAGCCACGGTTGAAGTACAAGACTGGAGGGCTGCAAAAAAAAACCTGGGAGTTATAGATTGGTAAGCCTAACATCTGTGGTGGATACATTGCTAGAGAGGATTCTGAGGGATAAGATATATAGGGATTTGGAAAGACAGGGTTTGATTAGGGTTTGATTAGGAGTAGTTAGCATGGCTTTGTGCGTGGGAGATCATACCGTAAAAATCTGTCACAGTTCTTTGATGAAGTGACCAGGAAGGTTGATGAGGGCAGGGCGGTAGACGTACACTATATGGATTTCAATAAGGCCTTTGATAAAGTTCCACATGGTAGGCTGCTCTGGAAGGTTAGATCACATGGAATCTAGGGAGAGCTGGCAAATTGGCTTGATGGTAGGAAGCAGGATGATCTAGCAATCTCTGTGGGTGTTTTTTTTTAAAGTTCAACAGCAAATGCTGTTGCTTTGATGCTGACTGTAAAATCCAAGTCAACACCTTCAGATTATTCACTGAGCTCATAAAGGGAACAAGTCCGTAGCACAAAATTTCACACAAGTTAATATTATTCTTTCAGTTCTGTTCAAGTAGGGCCTGACGACAGATTTGCGAAAGCATTTATATTTTTCTGGTGGTGCATTAAGTGGAAAGTTGACAATTATTTCCCATCACGGTTTAAGAGAGATATTGCATATTGCATGAAACAATTATTATGACTGGCAGGGTGCTTAACATTGTTACTGGCTACACAAATGACAAATACTGAATCTGAATATTCAAGTTCCCAATTCTGTCTTGACATAACATACTTTCCCTCTAAAATTGAAAATACACATACAAATAGGGAGTTTGTAACCTGTTCAAAAGAAGCAGACACAAAGAACAAAGAATAATACAGCACAGGAACAGGCCTTCGGCTCTTCAAGCCTGTACCGGTCATACCAACCTTTGCCAAAACCCTCAGAAAGAACAAAGACACATGCTATGTTACTAGTTTGCGACCAATATAGGTGCAATGGGATTAATTATTCTCTGAGGCTATCAATTGGCAGCAATCCCAAACAGGTTACAGGTATAAATTATTCATTATGGTACACAATCAAAACACAGCTCAAGCTCTGCAATATCTGAATCTTGTGGTATTTTCACAATGCAATAATTATCCATTTAAGTATAAATTATTACATACCATAAAAACAGCAATGAGGATTAAACAGATTCCCACTATGATGAGGAATGGAATTAGATAGTACTCCAGCGGAAGGCTAAAATCGGGTAGTATCACTATATGGCCACTGTGGAGAAACACAATAACAAAGAATGTTTGCAGATAGTTACGATACCGTAACTGGTGATGGCCATCAAAGCATAATTCCAGAAACGCTGCTAGAATACACATAACAACAATGATCATCATATTGGTTTGATTACATTGTTACATTAGCAGTGATGTAGGCATCACAGTTTGACACATAACAGCTGTGCAAAACAAAAGGAAGCCCAGATTGTATAACTTGATTTTTATGAACTGAGGCCATTGTGACCATTTGTCCTGATGCAACAAGGTAGTGAACATGTAGCAATACCATGAGTGATGTCATGATGACTACACTGGAGTCAGACTGTGATGTAATTGTGACAGCGCAGCACCGCAAGCCTGCAAACATAATTGTCACACACCTTTCAAATTTGGGGTTTTAATTGTAGTTTGTTTTGAAAGCAGTCTTTGCTTCACCAGATTGCAAACCAAAATAGTTACTCGCAACAGATTTCAGATCAGAATTCAAATTTTACTGACAAGAAATACATATTAAATGAATGGCATTTACAACAAGAATAGCAAACTTGAGTAAATGGAAAATCAGCTGGTTTCAGCCCCAGGTGTTTACTAATATATATATAATCTGAATGGAGATTTCCAATTGCTGATTTCAGAATTTGCCACTTGCTGATCAATTCTATTCAACCTGCAGTGTATTGAAATTATGGCATTTTGGTTGATGGCATTTTTTGAATAACCAAAAAATGTATAGATTTTGCTGGCAACTTCAGTTTTGCCACCGTGCTGTTGAATGTCAGGACATCCCGGTTAAATGGAATGGTTAGTGGCACAATGGTTAGCACCTGCTGCCTCACGGCACCGAGGACCCTGGTTCAGTCCCAGTCTCGGGTCACTGACTGAGTTTACACATTCTCCCCGCCACAACCCTGAGGATGCGCAGGGTAGGTGGACTGTACACACTAAATTGCTCCTTAATTGGAAAAAAATAATTGGTACTCTAAATTTATTTTTAAAAATGGAATGGTTGAGAGCCATGCACCAATGCTATGAGAGTGGCCCAACAATGAATCTGCTTTGCTGTTCTATCTTAGAACATAAGAACATAAGAACTAGGAGCAGGAGTAGGTCATCGGGCCCCTCGAGCCTGCTCCGCCATTCAATGAGATCATGGCTGATCTTTTGTGGACTCAGCTCCACTTTCCAGCCCGAACACCATAACCCTTAATTCCTTTATTCTTCAAAAAACTATCTATCTTTATCTTAAAAACATTTAATGAAGGAGCCTCAACTACTTCACTGGGCAAGGAATTCCATAGATTCACAACCGTTTGGGTGAAGAAGTTCCTCCTAAACTCAGTCCTTAATCTACTTATATTGAGGCTATGCCCCCTAGTTCTGCTTTCAACGGTAGTGGAAACAACCTGCCTGCATCTATCCTAACTATTCTCTTCATAATTTTCTTTGTTTCTATAACCCCCCCCCCCCCCCCGTATTCTTCTAAATTCCAATGAGTACAGTCCCAGTCTACTCAACCTCTCCTCGTAATCCAACCCCTTCAGCTCTGGTATTAACCTAGTGAATCTCCTCTGCACACCCTCCAGTGCCAGTACGTCCTTTCTCAAGTAAGGAGACCAAAACTGAACACAATACTCCAGGTGTGGCCTCACTAACACCGTACACATTTGCAGCATAACCTCCCGAGTCTTAAACTCCATCCCTCTAGCAATGAAGGACAAAACTCCATTTGCCTGCTTAATCACCTGTTGCACCTGTAAACCAACTTTTTGCGACTTGTGCATGCGCACATCCAGGTCTCTCTGCATAGCAGCACGTTTTAATATTTTATCATTCAAATAATAATCCCTTTTGCTCTATTCCTACCAAAATGGATAACCTCACATTTGTCAACATTGTATTCCATCTGCCAGACACTAGCCCATTCACTTGACCTATCCAAATCCCTCTTCAGACTTCCAGTATCCTCTGCACTTTTCGCTTTACCACTCATCTTAGTGTCGTCTGCAAACTTGGACACATTGCCCTTGGTCCCCAACTCCAAATCATCTATGTAAATTGTGAACAATTGTGGGCCCAACACTGATCCCCGAGGGACACCACTAGCTACTGATTGCCAACCAGAGAAACACCCATTAATCCCCACTCTTTGCTTTCTATTAATTAATCAATCCTCTATCCATGCTACTATTTTATCCTTAATGCCATGCATCTTTATCTTATGCAGCAACCTTTTGTGTGGCACTTGTCAAAAGCTTTCTGGAAATCCAGATTTACCACATCCATTGGCTCCCCGTTACCTACCGTGCTGGTAATGTCCTCAAACAATTCCACTAAATTAGTTAAGCACGACCTGCCCTTTATGAATCCATGCTGCGTCTGCCCAATGGGACAATTTCCACCCAGATGCCTCGCTATTTCTTCCTTGATGATAAGATTCCAGCATCTTCCCTACTACCGAAGTTAAGCTCCCTGGCCTATAATTACCCGCTTTCTGCCTACCTCCTTTTTTTAAAAACGGTGGTGTCACGTTTGCTAATTTCCAATCCGCCGGGACCACCCCAGAGTCCAGTGAATTTTGGTAAATTATCACTAGTGCATTTGCAATTTCCCTAACCATCTCTTTTAGCACTCTGGGATGCGTTCCATCAGGGCCAGGAGACTTGTCTACCTTTAGCCCCATTAGCTTGCCCATCACTACCTCCTTAGTGATAACAATCATCTCAAGGTCCTCACCTGTCATAGCCTTATTTCCATCAGTCACTGGCATGTTATTTGTGTCTTCCACTGTGAAGACCGACCCAAAAAACCTGTTCAGTTCCTCAGCAATTTCCTCATCTCCCATTATTAAATCTCTCTCATCTTCGAAAGGACCAATATTTACCTTAGCCACTCTTTTTTATTTTATATATTTGTAGAAACTTTTACTATCTGTTATTATATTCTGAGCAAGTTTACTCTGATAATCCATCTTACTCTTCTTTATAGCTTTTTTAGTAGCTTTCAGTTGCCCCCTAAAGATTTCCCAGTCCCCACTAACCTTTGCCACTTTGTATACTTTTTCCTTCAATTTGATACTCTCCCTTATTTCCTTAGATATCCACGGTCGATTTTCCCTCTTTCTACTGTCCTTCCTTTTTATTGGTATAAACCTTTGCTGAGCACTGAAAAATCGCTTGGAAGGTTCTCCACTGTTCCTCAACTGTTTCACCATAAAGTCTTTTCTCCCAGTATTCTCTCATCCCACTATAATCTCCTTTGTTTAAGCACAAAACACTAGTATTTGATTTTACCTTTTCACCCTCCATCTGTATTTTAAATTCCACCATATTGTGATCACTCCTTCCAAGAGGATCCCTAACTACGAGATCATTAATCCATCCTGTCTCATTACACAGGACCAGATCTAGGACCGCTTGTTCCCTCGTAGGTTCCATTACATACTGTTCTGGGAAACTATCGCGGATACATTCTATAAACTCCCCCTCAAGGCTGCCTTGACCGACCTGGTTAAACCAATCGACATGTAGATTAAAATCCCCCATGATAACTGCTGTACCATTCCTACATGCAACAGTTATCTCTTTGTTTATTGCCTGCCCCACCATAACGTTACTATTTGGTGGCCGATAGACTATTCCTATGAGTGACTTTTTCGCCTTACTATTACGGATTTCCACCCAAATGGATTCAACCTTATCCTCCATAGCACCGATGTAATCCCTTACTATTGCTCGGATATCATCCTTAAATAACAGAGCTACACCACCGCCCTTACCATCCACTCTGTCCTTCTGTATAATATGATACCCTTGGATATTTAACTCCCAGTCGTGACCATCCTTTATCCATGTTTCAGTAATGGCCACTAAATTATAGTCATTCACGATGATTTGCGCCATCAACTCATTTATCTTATTCAGAATCCTTGTCGTTGAACCCATATCTTCATGTAACAACCTGTCGCGTCGCTTTTCATTTATGTTTTTACTTCCCATTTTATTCCTTTTAGTATTACTGTGCCTATTCATTGAGCTCCCCTCAGTCACTATACCTTGCACTTTTGCCCTTTTTGAAATTTGACCATGACTTCTCTGCCTTACACTTTCTCCCTTTTGTTTCTGTCCCTGTTTTACTACCTTCTGACTTCCTGCATCGGTTCCCATCCCTCTGCCACATTAGTTTAAACACTGCCCAACCGCTCTAGCAATATTCCCCCAGGACATCAGTTCCAGTCCTGCCCAGATGTAACCCGTCTAGTTTGTACAGGTCCCACCTCCACCAGAACCAGTCCCAATGCCCCAGGAATCTGAAACCCTCCCCCTGACACCATCCCGTCAGCCACAGATTTATCCTATATATCCTGTCATTTCTACTCTGACTAGCACGTGGCATCGGTAGTAATCCTGAGATCACTACCTTTGAGGTCCGATTTCTTAACTTCCTTCCTAGCTCCCTGTATTCTGCTTTTATGACTTCATCTCTTTTTTTACCCATGTCGTTTGTACCGATTTGTACCACGGCCACTGGCTCTTCACCCTCCCCCTCCAGAATGTCCTGTGCCCTCTCCAAGACATCCTTGACCCTAGCACCTGGGAGGCAATATACCATCCTGGAATCTCGTTTGCGGCCACAGAAACGCCTGTCTATTCCCCTTACAATTGAATCCCCTACAACTATTGCATTGTGACACATATTACTCCTCCCCTCTGCAGCAGAACCAACCGTGGTGCTACGAGTTTGGCTGTTGCTGTCCTGTCTCCCCCCCCCCCCCCCCCCCCCCCCGAGAGGCTATTCCCCTCAACACTATCCAAAGTGGTATATCTGTTCTGCAGGGGAATGGCCACAGGAGATTCCTGCACTACCTGCCTCGCTCTCTTGCTCTGTCTGGTGGTCACCCATTCCTTTCCTGCCTGTGGAGTCTGAGCCTGCGGTGTGACCACCTCTCTGTATGTGCTGTCCATAATGCTCTCCGGCTCGCTCTTACTGTGCTCTCGTAACAAAACAAGAAAAGTGGTACTTTTAACCTTCTAATTGTTCCAACATTTGCTCATGTCTGATTGTAATGGTTTGTGCATTTAATTAGCAGACTCTTTCACGTTAGATATTTTGGGGCAAGTCTGGAACATCCAACCATACTTTATTTATGTCTACTAATAACTGTCGGCTCAAAGTTAAATTTTTACTTGAAAGCTAACTGCATTAGGGTTAGGAAAAAAATGCTTTTGGCTATTTGATGCAAAGACAGTTAACTTTCAATCAACAGCAATTTATGTACTAGCTCTCCATTTTCTCCTTAGAAAAAAAGCAAACCAGGAAATGGTTTAATAACGTATATTACAAAGAAATAATTACATGGCTCATATGAAAGTCAGTACATGCAGCATCGTGCAAAAATAAACTGCAGTCAATTTAATGCTGCTATAGCTTCCCAAGCCCATCTGCTCCTCCAACAAGGGCAAAAGGAAAACAAAAAATTCTTAAATCTGGTCAGGAGACGGGCGGCTCGGTGGGGCAGTGGTTGGCACTACTGCCTCATGTCGTCGAGGACCCAAGTTCAATCCCGGCCCCAGGTTCAATCCCGGCCCCGGGTTACTGACCGTGTGTAGTTTACACATTCTTCTCGTGTCTGCGTGGGTCCCACCCCACAACTCAAAGATGTCGAGGGTACGTGGATTGGCCATGCTAAACTGCCACTTAATTAGAATTTTTAAAAATCTGGTCAGGAGTCTCTGGTGTTGTGTTGCATCAGGAATCTTTGTTTTTTCCTCCCTTTGAATTTCACAGTAACTAACATCAATGAATTATAAATATTTATGTTACACACATGAACAGATTTCTGCAAAAAGTAATTAATTCTGAAGCATTCATTTTAGCTTAGCATGCTGTAGAAATGTCATCTTAATTTTCATTTCATTGTTATGTTTATTAATAAGAGCGACATTCTACTTCCATCTGCTTAATTATTTAATGTCTAATTGTTATCATTTAAAATCATGGAAGAGTTTAGATAGGGAAAATAAAGAAAAGCTGTTTCCAAAAGCTGAAAGATTGATAAGTAGATGGCACAGATTTGGTACCTGGCAAAAGAAACGGAGGTGACAAAAGGAAAAATAATTTTATACAGCAAGTGATTAGGATTTGTAATGCATCCTAGATAGGGTGGCGGAGATGGAATCAATAGGAGTTTTCAAAAGGAAACAGGATAAATACTTGAAGGAAAAACGGATAGGAGGATGGTGGGATTAACTGGATGGTTCTTGTGCTCGGTGCAGTCATTGGCCCAAATGGCAGCCCTCTGTTCTGTACGATTCTCAGATTTCCTTTCTTGCTAGAGCACTGGTAAGAGCCCCCAAAATGTGGCTTCAACAGTTTTTACATGAAGGAAAGTTGTGGTGGTAATGGGATATTTTGGCAGTATTCAGTTCCCTTTTTCCAAACATCAACCCCTGCTAGAAACTGGTAGGTATGGATCTGGCGAGGGAAGGATCTGTCCTGGCCATCATGGAATCCTTGCCGCAGTCAGTCAGCCTTCTAGCTGCTGAATCCTCCTTCAGTAAGTAGTGGGAAGGAGAAATCAGGGAACAGAATTTAAAAAAAGAAAATCTTTGACTGCATTTGGGTTGAAATTATAACTCTTCTGTACTGCAAGTGTCCTTTCTGAACTTGTAACTAAATCCAGGCACAGGGATTTTAAAAGATGGAACTCTTTCTGGGATTTCCATGTCTATGGGGTGAATATATAATGCTGGCTAAGGATAAGGTGCAAATGGCAATTTCCAATTATCATTTCATATGAAAACTCCAATGGGTTTATTTCCAGTCAGAACTAGAACTCGAGTCAGAATGACCGGAGGGGTTTCCCACGGTTTCATTCACCAAATGATAGAAATAATTAATAGTAATTTCCAATTACTGTTGAGAAAGAGTTTGGATATTTTTCTTAGCCACTCCGATTGTGAAAGCTCTCGTTTGCTTATCAGGTTTGATCAGCTGGTCGGAGAGATGCTCCCATCTTTCACTCTTTTTAATTTAAACTCTTAAAAAAAATTAAATCAAATAGAATAGCAGTCAGATTGGCAGTGTACACACAATAAATTGTTGTAACTTATTTTTTTTTTAAAAAGGTACATATGTAATGTCAATGTTTAAAAAAAAATTTAGAGTACCCAATTCATTTTTTCCAATTAAGAGGCAATTTAGCATGGCCAATCCACCTAACCTGCACATCTTTGGGTTGTGGGGGCGAAACCCACGCAAACACGGGGAGAATGTGCAAACTCCACACGGACAGTGACCCAGAGCCAGGATCGAACCTGTGACCTTAGCGCCGTGATGCTGTAACTTGTTTAATTTACACTCATTAAGAGGACATGCAGCCAATTAATATTCTCTAAAGTTCCAATTTGTGTTTACAATAGATGCAAATATTCACATGCACCAATTCTTTTATTTTAAAAAAAAATAAAGTGCCCAATTCTGTTTTGTTTCCAATTAAGGGGTAAATTAGCATGGCCAATCCACCTACTCTTCACATCTTTGGGTTGTAGGGGTGAGACCCATGCAGACACGGGGAGAATGTGCAAGCTCCACATGGACAGTGACCCGGGGACAGGATCATACCCGGGTCAGCGCCATGAGGCAGCAGTGCTAACCACTGCGCCACCCATGCACCAATCTTTTAGTAAATAATAATAATCGCTTACTGTCACAAGTAGGCTTCAATGAAGTTACTGTGAAAAACCCCTAGTCGCCACATTTCGGTGCCTGTTCGGAGAGGCTGGTACGGGAATTGAACCCGCGCTGCTGGCCTTGTTCTACATTACAAGCCAGCTGTTTAGCTCACTGTGCTAAACCCGCCCCTTTTAGCTTCATAACAGTTCAACCCGATTATCAGAACAAAGGAAGAGCAGGAGCAGGTCACTCGGTCCTTTGAGCCTCCTGCGCCATTCACCTTTCAGAGTTTGTCGTCAGGCAGACTGCTGATAGTGCCACAATTTCTCCAACCAGAAAGGATTTGCACGGTAACAATATATTGCCATATGAAAACAAAGTACTGCCGTATTCAGCATTTTGATTTATTATTTTCAAATAATAAGAGATTGCACAGCTAGGATAAAATTAACGTTTATAACAAGGGCAGCACAGTGGCACAGTGGGTAGCACAGTTGCTTCATAGCTCCAGGGTTCTAGATTCGATTCCGGCTTGAGTCACTGTGTGTTGCGGAGTCTGCACGTTCTCCCCATGGCTGCGTGGGTTTCCTCCGGGCACCCTTGTTTCCTCCCACAGTCCAAAGATGTGCAGGTTAGGTGGATTGGCCATGATAAATTACCCTTAAGTGTTCCAAGTGTCCAAAACGGTTGGGTGGGGTTACTGGGTTACAGGGATAGGGTGGAGAAGCTGGCTTAAGTGGGGTGCTCTTTCAATGGGCTGGTACAGACTCAATGAGCTGAATGGCTTCCTTCTGCACTGTAAATTCTATGAATTTTAGGGTTGAAATGTGGAATGAGTCTTGATCACAGAATCCTTTCATGCCAATGTCAAGTTTCTGAACGATCATTCTAATTTAGTCCCATTTCCATATTTCTTTCCCATAAACAAGCAAATCAATTTTCTTCAAGTACATGTCCAATTGGATATTTCAATAGAATATAATTCCACCTCCCATTCAGATAGTGCCATTGTGTGAAGAAAGTTCAACTAATTTCCCCATCTGTTCTTTTTTCAATTATTGTAAATCTACGATCTCCGGCTACCAACCTTATTGCCAGAAAAGAAATTACTCCCTACCTGCCTCAAAATATCACATAACTTTGAATACCCCCATAACCCTGAACCTTTTATTTTCTTTATTTGTTCACGGGATGTGGGCACCACCATTTATTGCCTAAAGATGGTAACTGTAAAGAAGGCAAAGGAAACATTATAATTAAAGCTGAAGGTTCGATTTTAAAGACTCAAGTCACACTGCCCTGTCCCACCTTCACATCTCCAGAATGAAGCGAGGTTTAAATTACATGCCCCATAATGCAAGGGGAAAGGTTAGTTGTAATTAGATGAGACCAAGTTGGAGATTAAAAGCCTACAGATTAGGGTGGCACAGTGGTTAGTACTGCTGCCTCACGGCACGAGGACCCAGGTTCGATCCTGGCCCTGGGTCACTGCCCGTGTGGAGTTTGCACATTCTGCCCATGACTCCGTGAGTCTCACCCCCACAACCCAAAGATGTGCAGGGTAGGTGGATGGAAATTTTTTGTTTAAAAAAAGGCTACAGATTGTAGTTTTGAGGTCCTCTGAAAGAATGAGATAGCACAGGGGGCAAAGCAACACTCCTTTATTCCTATATGATGCAGAGAGGAGGAAACTGAATAGGAAAGAATGCTGTTACAATGGAAGGAAATACGACTCAATAACTTTTTTTAAATGCATAAAAATTGGCTATTTGGAATGAGAATACCTTTCTAAACAACCTAGTTTCAAGTCTAAGTTTAAAACTCACAGACCAAATTATGATGGAAGGATGGAGTAAAAATTAATATATGCACTACTTACCCTCTTAAATAGCTAAATTCTTCCATAAGGTATTTAGCTGTCGCTTCCCCAATAAACACAGATGGAATGGAGATTTGTTTAAAAATATCAACTGTAAAACAGAATGACATTGTGTGAAATTCAGCATTGCAAGCAAATTTACTGACGCATAAATTAGATTAATTCAAGCACTTTTGGACCTCGAAAAGGTGGTGTCAGGACTTCCTTCCCATCAACACTCATTGCGAGACAGCACAACAGCTCAGACATGTTGAGAGACATGACAAACGCCTCCTCAAACGGGAGAGAAGTACCTCCCACTGGAGTGAACTTAACACATCCTAGAAACCAACCACTTTTTAAAAATTTGAACAAATCAACTCATTTTGATTGCAAAAACCAGTCATACAAATGAACTTTGGTAAATACATTAATGTTCTGAATACCCACATCTGATAGAAGTAAAAATTATGGGGAATCATGAATTTCCTCCATTCTCCTCGAAACAAAGCTAGTTTTTGTTTGATTTTGGTCCAACATGGAAATTAGTACAAAGGTATCAGTTGTTCAACAAAAGTATTTCCTGCTCCCAAGAATTCTATGCTCAGGGTGCATAAGCTACAGGGTACACTACAAGTCTAGGTATTTCCCCAAAAAAGTTACAATTGGTAGTGCTGTACTGACTCTTAAAGATGGACAACAAAGGCTGGCCTTGCTAGCCCACATCCTATGAAAGAATAAAAGAAAAAGCCCTATAATTTTAATTATATTTTTAAAAAAACAATTGGTGTTTATAGCACACTATTATGCCAGGGGTGATACCTCGATGTAATTCAGATATAAAAATGTTTTATAGAATACACACCCTCAGGGTCAACTCAAAGCACACTTCAGTGGTCCATCCATTTTTATTTCTTAACTTGTGATTGGGGTGAGTAAAAAAAAAAAATCACTTCATGTCAGTTTTGTCAGAAGGCAAGAAATCCTCCTTCATCAGGACCAACACTCACCATGCAATCAAAATTAACTGTTCATTCACCTCATTGCTGTTTGCAGTAATTCACTACGCATAGGTTATACTGCAGGTGAATGCAGCAGTTAATGATTATACTTCTAAAGTTGGTTGTCAAGTGATCTTTGAAAGTCAAGCGATGCAAAGTCTTTGAAACTTACAGAAATGCTGCATAAAGGATCCGAGCAATAGAGACTATTGGTGTTTGGTGGGACTAGAGGCTGAAAGTTGGTGTGAAGGATTAGGATTTGCCTGGGGAAGAAAGTCACTCAAAGGGATAGAGCAGTAAAAAAGGCTGCAAGGATAAAAATCACAATATAAATTCTAATTCACAATAGACGTCACAGCACCTTAACTACTGTTAGTGGCTAATGAAGTTACTACTTTAATAAGGTATTTCACACAATCATGGTATCAATAGAATGTGTGATGGAAGTGCCGCAAAATACTTATTTATATTTAACTGGTGAGAATGATCTCATTACCCATGACCACATATAAAACCCATATTCCAGGCGGAGTTGGAGAATTGGTTCGTAAGGGAGAATATCCAATGGATGAACATTTCAACACACTTCTCAATTCAGGTAATGTATTATCTGTATTTAGAGAGAATGAGTGCATTCCTTAGATGCATTTTGAAATACAATCACAGCCAAACCAAGTTTTACCTGAGAAATCAATTATCTGATCAGTTAATTTAATAATATAGCTAAAAACAATAGAACAAAGATAATTCTGTAAATATAATTCTAGTAAATATAAATTCTGCAATGATAATTCTAAATCACTTTTATTTTTTAAAACACTGACGGTTTGAGTGCTACAGCTGCACCATTAATGTGTCTGGTATAATCTGGCATGCATTCTTCGCTAAATAAATCGTTGAATTATCTGGACAACCTATATTTAACTAGTATTAATTACCTAAACCCTATTTTAAAAATAAAACAAACATTAAAGCTGGTTTCTATTGGTATTAATTTACTGTGGCCATTCCTTATCCTGTTCCTGAGTTATTTTAGAGGAACTGGAGAACTGACATTGGTAAACAGTGGGACTTAGAAAGTGTCAACTATAACAGATGAAACAGTTGCCTGCCTGAACATGAACCTTCAGGATAGCTTTGCTCATCTACTGGCCCTCCAATGTGTAAACAGGATAACACTGCAATTGTGGTATTTGATATTGGAAAAATCTATATTATGGTTTGTTTAGCAAGAGGATCATTCAAGAATCTCTGCAAAACAAATTACAAGTATCTGGAGTTGAGTGCTTTTTTTTTGCCTCTCCCAGGAGACATGGTTGCTGGGGAGAGTGGGTGGGAAGTACCTTGTCAAGATGCTCCAGCTGCCATGTGTGGGGAACAGGCTTAAGGGAACATGGAATTATACAATGGTTACAACTCAGAAGGCCACTCAATCTATTCAGCCCGCAGTTCTCTGGGAGAGCAATTTAGTGAGTTCCACTCCCCCAATCCTTTCATCATGGCCCTGCAATTTTATTTTCCTTTACATGTTTATCCAATTCCTTTTCAAAAAGCCACAAACCTGCCTCCACTCTCTCAGGCACAGCATTCCAGATCATAACACTCAACAAGAAAAAAAAAATCCTCATCCTGTCACCAAGCATAGTGGTTAAAAACCTGTGTCCTCTGGCTCTCGACCTTTCTACCATTGGAACAGTTACTAAATCACTCTCTATGGAGAACAACCCAAGCTTCTCCAATCTATGTAACTCAAACCTCTCATCCCCGAAACCGTTCATGTAAATCTTCGCTGTATCCTTTCTAAAGCTTTTACCTGCTTTGTAAACTGCAATGTCCAGAAATGGACACAATACTCAAGTTGAGACCAAATCAGTGTTGATAAAGGTTCATCAGACAGAACATGCTACATATGGTATGAAGCTTTGTTAGACCTACTCTGTAATTTTACAGAAGGCATAATGGAATTTACAAGCCAAATAAATATATATACAAATACTTGGCAAAATATTTTATGCTATTCTCACTACCATGTTTTGTTATAATGCTGCATTATTAAATAAGAAGTGTATTTTACAAGAGGAAAGAGGGAATTCATTGAAAAACAGAGGGGGGAGGAATCTCAATGGCAAAAGTGCAATTTCTTGAAAATATGTAAATTTTAAAATCAGGATTATAATGACCCCGTGCTACAAAACATTATTCTGTACTGTAAGACTCCTCCCCAACACAGCTTCGACCATAAGAGAGGCTGGTAATATATTAAAATCCGAATTTATGGATGTATTTGCATGGTACATCACACTCCATAAGATTAGCACTGGTGTAGCTGAAATCACTTCGCTACATTTGCAGTGTAAATTGGATGTGAAACTTGAACTCTCCAAGTAAACAGAGACTCCACATTCCAAGGTCATGCATTACACTTTCAAGCCAGACAACAAGTTGTATTTACATTATAACCACAACGTTGGTGCAAAGTGAAGCCTCAATTCTCTTAAGTCTCCAAGTTGCCCGTTGGGTTTTATGCCATCTGAAAGCAAACCACATTCTTCAAAACTAAATTCTTTGTCTTCCTGAACTGGGCAATTAGAATCGAGTATGCAAACAAGCAAGCAAATATATACCAACGACAGCAGCTTGCATTAATGTACGGCCTTTAAAGTAATCAAACATCCTAAGGCACTTCAGAGCAGTGTTAGGAAACAACATTTGGGAGTGGCACAGTGGTTAGCACTGCTGCCTCACAGTGCTGAGGACCCAGGTTCAATACCTATCCCAGGTCACTGTCCGTGTGGAGTTTGCACATTCGCCCTGTGTCTACGTGGGTCTTACCCCCACAACCCAAAGTTGTGCAGGCTATGTGAATCGGCAACGCTAAATTTCCCCTTAATTTAAAAGAAAAGAATTGGGCACTTAAAATAAAACAAAAAATAAAACAAAATTTGCCAATCACATTTGGGAACATAAGAACATAAGAACTAGGAGCAGGAGTAGGCCATCTGGCCCCTCGAGCTTGCTCCGCCATTCAATTAGATCATGGCTGATCTTTTGTGGACTCAGCTCCACTTTCCGGCCCGAACACCATAACCCTTAATCCCTTTATTCTTCAAAAAACTATCTATCTTTACCTTAAAAACATGTAATGAAGGAGCCTCAACTGCTTCACTGGGCAAGGAATTCCATAGATTCACAACCCTTTGGGTGAAGAAGTTCCTCCTAAACTCAGTCCTAAATCTACTTCCCCTTATTTTGAGGCTATGTCCCCTAGTTCTGCTGTCACCCGCCAGTGGAAACAACCTGCCCGCATCTATCCTATCTATTCCCTTCATAATTTTAAATGTTTCTATAAGATCCCCCCTCATCCTTCTAAATTCCAACGAGTACAGTTCCAGTCTACTCAACCTCTCCTCATAATCCAACCCCTTCAGCTCTGGGATTAACCTAGTGAATCTCCTCTGCACACCCTCCAGCGCCAGTATGTCCTTTCTCAAGTAAGGAGACCAAAACTGAACACAATACTCCAGGTGTGGCCGCACTAACACCTTATACAATTGCAACATAACCTCGCTAGTCTTAAACTCCATCCCTCTAGCAATGAAGGACAAAATTCCATTTGCCTTCTTAATCACCTGTTGCACTTGTAAACCAACCTTCTGTGACTCATGCACTAGCACACCCAAGTCTCTCTGAACAGCGGCATGCTTTAATATTTTATCGTTTAAATAATGATCCCGTTTGCTGTTATTCCTACCAAAATGGATAACCTCACATTTGTCAACATTGTATTCCATCTGCCAGACCCAAGCCCATTCACTTAACCTATCCAAATCCCTCTGCAGACTTCCAGTATCCTCTGCACTTTTCGCTTTACCACTCATCTTAGTGTCATCTGCAAACTTCGACACATTGCCCTTGGTCCCCAACTCCAAATCATCTATGTAAATTGTGAACAATTGTGGGCCCAACACGATCCCTGAGGGACACCACTAGCTACTGATTGCCAACCAGAGAAACACCCATTTATCCCAACTCTTTGCTTTCTATTAATTAACCAATCCTCTATCCATGCTACTACTTTACCCTTAATGCCATGCATCTTTATCTTATGCAGCAACCTTTTGTGTGACACCTTGTCAAAGGCTTTCTGGAAATCCAGATATACCACATCCATCGGCTCCCCGTTATCTACTGCACTGGTAATGTCCTCAAAAAATTCCACTAAATTAGTTAGGCATGACCTGCCCTTTACGAACCCATGCTGCGTCTGCCCAATGGGACAATTTCTATCCAGATGCCTCGCTATTTCTTCCTTGATGATAGATTCCAGCATCTTCCATACTACCGAAGTTAAGCTCACTGGCCTATAATTTCCTGCTTTCTGCCTACCTCCTTTTTTAAACAGTGGCGTCACGTTTGCTAATTTCCAATCCACCGGGACCACCCCAGAGTCTAGTGAATTTCGGTAAACTATCACTAGTGCATCTGCAATTTCACTAGCCATCTCTTTTAGCACTCTGGGATGCATTCCATCAGGGCCAGGAGACTTGTCTACCTTTAGCCCCATTAGCTTGCCCATCACTCCCTCCTTAGTGATAACAATCCTCTCAAGGTCCTCACCTGTCATAGCCTCATTTCTATGGCCAAAGGCTTGAGGGGGTGTGTTAAAGGGGAAAAGATAGAGAGGTGGGGAGGTATAGGGAGGCACTTCTAAAATTGAGAGTCAAGGCACAGCCATCAATGGTGAATAAATTAAAATCAGGGATTTTTAGGTCAGAATTACAGGAGTACTGGTATCTGTGGGCTGAGGGACTGGAGGAAATTACAGAGAAAGGGAGGTTGTGGCCACTTGGAAGGATTTCACAGTAAGGATAAGAATTGTAAAATTTAAGGTATTGCTTAACCGGGGCCAAGATTCATCAGCAAGCAGAGGTGCGATGGGTGAACAGGAGGACTCAGTATGAGCCAGCAGAGTTATGGATAAATTTAGAGGGCCAAATTGGCAAAAGGTAAGTGCTTTTGTCATTTTTGTAAGGACTCTGAAAACATTTTCTTTTACAATGAGATGACTGAATACTGGTATAGAAACTTAATTAATTATTCTTTATGTGGAGATGCCGGCGTTGGACTGGGGTGAGCACAGTAAGAAGTCTTACAACACCAGGTTAAAGTCCAACATGTTTGTTTCAAACACTAGCTTTCGGAGCGCTGCTCCTTCCTCAGGTTATTAAGCACGTTGCAAATATTCCTCAACTTCTTCTTTCATACAATTCCATCAACAGAACAGCCAATTCCATCAACAGAACCGGCCAATTCCATTTGGAGGGCTTTAAACTATAAGGGGGAAGGGGGGAGGTGACTCTGTACAGGGGATTTTGGCTTTCAAAACAAAAGGATATGACAGCACTACAAGGCTGTTATTTAGGTAATGACACCCAGATTGTGACAGGAAGGAACAGAGTGAACAAACAAAATAAAAAGCAACAAATAGGGTCAAAAAGGGAAATAACGGGCAACATTCATTCAGCACAAAATAAATAAATTAATGGTACATTTTGAGGTTAATGGGTATGATCTTTAGCCATTACAGAGATGCGGTTTAAGGAGATCAAACTGGGGACTAAATATTCAGCGGTATGTGACTTTTTGTAAGGACAGGCATAAAGGAAAGGGTGGCGGGGTAGCTTTGTTGGAACCGAGCAGAAGCTGTAGCATCATATGGGTGGAAATAAGAAATAACAAGGAGAAGACGACACTGGTGGGAGTAGTCTACAGGCCCCCAAACAGTAGCTATTTTGTGGGGCCGAGAATAAATCAGAAGCTAATAAAGACATGTAAAAAGGTAGTACTTTAATCATGGGTGACTTTAATCTTCATGTAGATTGGGAAAATCAAATTGGCAGATGTGGCCATGAGGAGGAATTCCTAGAGCATATTCAGGACACTTTCCTGGAACAGTGCTTTTCAAGCTTTCTTCCCTGTGACCCACTTTTGCCAACTGGTTGACCTTCGGGACCCACGTGTCAGCCGACCTTCGCAACCCACGCCACGTTCACTTATTGCGAAAGGGGAATCTGCTTCCTCCTCATGCTCTCGTTTGAATTTGAAGTTCAAAGGAGGAGGGGGCATATCAGGTGCAGACCTCAGCCGGTTCCTGTGTGCCATCTTCATCTTTATGAAAACGGAAAATCTAACCTTGCACATGTAGGTTATCGTGAAAGGCAATAGCAATAAAATGCTCGTTTTACTCAGCACTGGATACCCATGGGAGATGATACTCCAGAATGCTAACAGCCTCATGGGTTTTTGGTGTGCTTTTAATGTGGTCACAGGATACATAGAGCAGCATGATCTTTTAATTTGGAGTAAGTTAATAACGGCCTCTGGGGTCTCAACCTCACATTTTTCACCCATCACTTCTCTTTCAAAATCTGAAACTTCTCCTCTCATTCAGGTTCAATTCCGACCTCAGATGACTTTTGTGGAGTGTGTACATTCACCCAGTGACTGCGTAGGTGTCCTCCGGATGCTCCGGTTTCCACCCACAGTCCAAAGGTGTGCAGGTTAGGTAGATTGGCCACGCTAAATTGTGCCTTAAGGTGGGGTTACAGGAATAGGGGATTGGGCCTTAGTCATGTGGACAGCAGAGTTGCCTGGACTGGGCAAGGAGCTCAGCAGGAAAGACAGTTGATCAGCAATGGCAGACGTTTCTGAAAACAGTTCATAACTCACAACAAACATATATCCCAGTGAGGAAGGAGGATTCCAGGAAGGGGATAAATCAACCATGATTCACCAAGGAAGTGAAGGATAGCATTAAACTGAAAGAAAAAAGATATAATGTGGCAAAGATAATGTGGCCAAGCCAGTGGATTGGGAAAGTTTTAAAAACCAACAAAAGATGACCAAAAAAAAAGGGAGAAAGTAAACAGAGGGTAAACTAGCAAACAATATAAAAACGGACAGAAGGGCTTATTTAAATATGTAAAATGAGACCAACATAAACATGGGCCACCTATGAGATTGGATAAATAATAATGGGGAACCAGGACATGGCAGAAGAGTTAAACAAATACTTTGCATCAGCCTTCACAGTGGAAGACACTAATAATATTCAAAAAATATTAAATACTCAAGGGATAGAAAGGCGGGAGGGGGGAGGGGGGGGGGGGGGAAGGAAGAGAAAAGAGATGGAAGAAGTAAATACAATATCACTCGGGGGGGGGGGGGGGAATACGAGGGAAAACGAGGGAAAATATCGGCTAAAGACCGATAAATAATAATCTTTATTAGTGTCACAAAGTAGGCTTACAATAACACTGCAATGAAGCTACCGTGAAAATCCCCTAGTTGCCACAGCGCCTGTTCGGGTACACTGCGGGTGAATTGAGAATGTCCAAATCACCTAACAAGCACGTCTTCTGGGACTTTGTTGGAGGAAACCGGAGCACCTGGAGACGACCTACGCAGACATGGGGGACGACAAAGACAGTGACCCAAGCTGGGAATCGAACCTGGGTCCCTGGCATTGTGAATCAACAGTGCTAACCACTGCACTGCCATGCCCCGCCCCCCCACCCCACCCCCACGGGCCTAATAAATTAATCCCAGGATATTAAAGGAAGTAGCTACAGAGATAGCAGTCGTAATCTTCCAAAAATCCTTCAATTCTGGAAATGCCCCAGAGGATCGGAAAACTGCCAATGTAACACCTTTATTCAAAACAGGAGGGAATCAAAAAACAAATAACTATAGGCTAGTTAGCTTAACTTCTGTCATCGTGAAAGCGTTAAGAGTTCATTATAAACGATGTAATAGCAGAGCATTTAGAAATGCATACTATAATCAAGCAGAGTCACGAAGGGGAAATCATGCCTAACAAAGTTATTAGAATTCTTTGTGGTAATGAGCTGGTAATAAATGGAGGGGAACCAGTAGATGTAATGTACTTGGATTTTCAAAATAGCATACCAAAGGATACCACAAGAAAGGCTACTTAATAAGATAAGAGCACATGGTGTTGGGGGTAGTATATTAGCATGGATAGAGGATTGGCTAACTAGTGGAGTGCCACAGGAATCCATGCTGGGGCCATAATTCTTTACAATACGAGGGAAATAATACGCTATTGCCAAGTTTGCGGATGACACAAAAATAGGTGGGAATGCAGATGGTGAGGATGACAGTCTACAGAGGGATATACACAGGTTAGCACAGTGGACAAAAACCTTGGCAGGTGGAATATAATGTAAAGTTATCCACTTTGGTAGGAATAATAAAGGAGCTGAATATTATTTAAATGGAAAAAGACTCTTGTGGAAGAGTCTAGGACCAGCAAGCATAACCTCAGACTAAGGGATTGCCTATTTAAGACAGAGATGATAAGGGATTACTTCTCGGAGGGTAGTGAATCTGGGGAATTCTTTACTGCAGAGGGCTGTAGAGGCTGGGTCGTTAAGTATGTTCAGGGCTGAGACAGACAGATTTTTAATCAGTAATGGACTCAAAGGAATAAGGGAGTAAGTGGAGTTGAGGATTATATCACTTCAGCAATGATCTCATTGATTGGTGGAGCAGACTCGACGGGCCGAATGGCCTACCTCTGCTCTTATATCTTATGCGCATAAATGCAAACATTTGCAGCTAACCTTTGATAGTGCAGGATTCAAAAATTAACTCTGACAAGAGTTTCTTCACAAAGAGAATACTTTCTTTCATAAACACCAGAAATGTTCCACCATTGCAAGCTCCTCCCTGGGAGTTGCACACTTTATACTGGGAGAGTTTCAGAACAGGAATAGTTGTTGTCTACATAATAGCCCCTCACCCCCAAGTCAGATATTTTTTTCCCTGAATCCCATTGATTTTTTTTTCCTGTACACTATAAAGGCTTAGTAGAGGCATGAACAATGTTTGCCTTAACAGGGACCATGGCATAACAGAGACTTTACTGTATATCTGTAAAACCAAGAACTGCTAGAGAAACACAAGGTCCAACCAGTAATAAAATTAAATAAGAGTCGTCAAACACACAAGTGAAAGCCTTTCTTGTGCTGGCAGCAGCAAGGCAATCATTATGAACTCGTTTAAATTGGCCCCAGTTACATTAGAGATGGCAACATTGGAAAGCTGGGGGAGCAAAACTGTTAATTAAAATATTTTAAATCTTAAAATATTACCACTTCCAACAACGCATTTTTTCTTGGATATGGTTGAGAAAACAGATAATACAATTTACCTATACCAATTTAGCAAGACATTAAATATATAGCACTCCTTTGTTGCACTGTGAAATTTATATACGGCATCACCCTGTATCCATTAACTGTAAACTACGCAGAAACAGTTTTCAAAGCTTATTACTTTCATAACCGCATTGATTATGTAGCAGATTAAACAGAATAGCTAACGGAATATAAAACATAGAATCATAGAATGGTGACAGCAGAGAAGGAGGAAGGTCAGCCTGTCATGTCTGTGCTGACTCTGTAAGAGCAACTCAGCTAATTCCACTCCCAAGTGTTTCATTTTACGTTCGGGGTTTGAACAGGGTTCTTTGGGGTAAAAACAAAAAACACTTGAATGACTCAGCAGGTCTTGTAGCATCTGTGGAGAAACAAACAGGTTCACCTTTCGAGTCTATATGACTTCTTCAGAGCCCTGTACTCCGTGATTTCCACACTGACTCCTCTCAAAAGGCAGCACATTGGTTAGCACTGCTACATCATGGTGTCGTCAACCCGGGTTCGATCCCGGCCCCGGGTCACTGTCTGTGTGGAGTTTGCACATTCTCGCCATGTCTAGGAGGTCTCACAGCACAACCCAAAGATGTGCAATGTAGGTGAATTGGCCATGCTAAATTGCCCTTCAATTGGAAGAAAAATAATTGGATACTCAAAAAAAAAAAAAAAATTTTTTTTTAAATTTCAAAATTTACTCCCTCAATATCCTTAGATGCATGTAATCTGGTCCTGGTGACCTAGCAACTTTTAAGTACAGCCATCCTTTTGAATACCATTATCAGTGTTTAGCCCATCCAGTGTCTCAACTAGCTACTTTTACTAGAACAGCAACCTCTTTCTTGGTAAAGACAAATGCAAAAAACTAATTTAGTACCTCTGGCCCCTGTTGAGACTTGACCTACTTCACTTCCCAGCGATGCCTCCTTCCTAATTGGGCTGAAAACATGCAGATCGAGAAGCCACACCTAAATCCACTTCAGAAACTCTTCCTCCTCTTTGCACTTTACGCCAAGACTATCCCAGTCTATCCCAAGGGATAATTGCCCCCCCCAACCAATTACATAACTCTAATTTCATTACAGATTTGTTTCTCTATCTTTCCCACTATAGAATATAGCTAGTCATATAACGGTTCCTGTATGGTTTCATAACTCTATCCAAATACATTTTGTCCTTGACCTCTCCAAGATATCCTCTCTCTCCAACACTGCAACGTTCTCCCTAATTCATACTGCAAGCCTCCTTTCCTTCCTTCCCCATCTTTCTTGAGTACCTTGCATCCAGGAATATTTAGCATCTAGGCGTGTCCTCTTTTGAGCTAGGTCTAGATTTTTACCATGACACCATATTCTAATTTGGCTGCCTGCGCCTGCAGCTCACCAACATTGTTTACCACGTTCCGTGCATTTATCACCGTGCAAAATTATATGGGTCTAGAGAACTACATTTTGTGGGATTTTAGCCAATGACGCACACTAAGCATGATGTAAAAAACACTTGTGTAACAGTCTTGGGTCAATCCCAGCAGATTGAGAAGGAGCTATCCTCAGGGTATTCCCGAGTGAGAATCTCTTACAGAACAGGTTGGGATGCAAAATAGTTGTTAGTCCTGTTGCAACTAATGAAAAGCAAGCTTTGCATTTAAACTTTTTAAAATCTTATTTTCAATCTGACTGCAGGTGGCAGAATTGGCCTTGGGTTTATATTAAAATTAACCAGCATGTCGAAGTGTAAGACAGCCACGCATGAATTTTCTTGGCTCGAATGAAGGGGAGTCGGAAAAATGAGCATGTCACCTAGGTTTTTGAGTTGCACTAAACAGGGATTGATTTTGAACAGATGCTGTTAATGTATCAACAGTAGCTTGTCACAAGCTCTAGAACCTGACAGGTTATTGTCCTAGTCACAACCACATCCTACGGTCTTATGGTCGTATTACCAAATCCAAAGGTAGGCTATTAAACAACACTCAGGAAACACACGTTATCCAGGACAAAGCAGCCCTTTTCCTCAGTGGTCCATCCCCACATTGACAGCAATGTGTACCATCTACAAGATTCACTTCAGCAACTCAGACTCCTTATAAGGTACCCTTCAAACCTGGGTTTTCTACCACCTAGAAGGACAACAGCAGCAGTGGATACATGTGAACATAACCACCTGCATACACCCCCCCCCCCCCCCCCCCCCCCGAAGCCAGACCATACTGACTTGAAAGGTGTGACCTAATCAAAAGCTCTCTGAAAATCTAAATGTAACCCATCCACTGGTTCCCTCTTGTAACATCTTCAAATAAAACTCCCAACAGGTTTGGCACAGTGACGCAAGGAGGATCACCACCACCTTCTCAAGGGCAATTAGAGATGGGCAATAGATGCTGACCATACCAGCAAAGCACACATCACATGAATTTTAAAGACAGTCTATTAAAAAAGTGGATGCTGGGAAGCTGAAAACAGAAATAATAAAAGCTGGCAATATTCAGGAGTTCTGATGAAAGGTCTTTGATCTGAATTAACTCTTTTCTCTCTCCCCATATGCTGCCTGATTACTGTATTTTGCAACAAATTTCTGTTCTATGTAATAAGTGAATTTTCCTCCCTTTTAGGTTTGGAGATTTTAGAAAGATTTTGGTACCCAGCAGTTTTAGACTAATTTGCCAAAACCAGGCACCCTGTATCAGATTCCATCAAACATGACAAAGATTAGCATTTCCTTAAAAGACCAAAATAAGTTTCAAATAGTATTTAACTTTCTCAGTTCATTTATGTACAATATTTTTTTCAAAATTGGTGAAAAAGAAACAACCCAGCTTCAATACCATTTGCTGTTTTAATTGCCTCTTCCTCAATTCACGGTAAGCATATTATGCAATGGAAGTTTCACTGATGCAGGTGCATTTTAAAGATACAGGAGGATGTTTGGCAAAGTGTGGGAAAACACATGAACGGGGATAAGAAAAAAAAGTGTTAGGAGTAGATTAGAGAATATGAATAAAACCAAAATAAAATGTTATTTCTTCTCCTGGAGCAGTCAGTATCCAAGGATAAAAAATGTTATGGCAAAAGTCATTAAATAAGAGACACAAATTTTAGAAGACAAAGGAATTGAAAGTTATAGGGATAAACATAGATAAAAATGATCAGGTGAATTATGCAACAAGATTACCACAATCCTGCCGGGGCCATAAAAACAACATGTGCAGAATGAAGTGTCCAATTTTAGTTCTTGGAAATTTTACTTCAGTTCACTCACTGCTCTTGGTAACAAAGTATTTTTACAAATAAATTTAGAGTATCCTATTTTTGCTTGTCCAATTAAGGGGCAATTTAGCATGGCCAACCCACCAAACCTGCACATCTTTGGGTTGTGGGGGTTAAACCCACGCAGACATGGGGAGAATGTGCAAACTCCACAAGGACAGTGATCCAGAGCCGGGATCGAACCCGGGTCATCAGCGCCGGAGGCACTAGTGCTAACCACTGCACCAGTGCCGCCCGACCTTGGTAACAAAGTAGTAGATTGGAAAGAGCCCATAGCTCTGTAAATTCAACAGTCAGAAGGAGCTATCTTGATGTATTTTCATATGTCATGCTTACGTACATCAACATGACGGTACACAGTAACCAATGAATTGTCACAATAAATATTAAACGATATTTAATCTCAAATTTGTGATCTGTGGTTTCATGTGGAACAAATTTCATTGCACTTTGCTCCAGAGTTGGGTCAAGTCCCTACTCCAGATGTGTACACTCAACCTAGAGCAGGTGGGGAGTAAAACCAGTTTGCACCATTGGACAGATATCACAGAATACACTTTCCCTCGCAGCTCATCAATTCACCTAACAAACAGATGTGTCCCCTACCAGAGTCAGAAATGGCTGTCCTGACTGTTGCAGTGCAGGTTTATATTTACAATAAATACAGGGAGTTCTAACCTCAGCTATGCCATCAAGAGATGATGCTGAGCATCACAGATACTGTCTGTGTGGAGTTTGCACTTTCTCCTAGTGTCTGCGTGGGTTTCCTCCGATTTCCTCCCACAGCCTAAAGATGTGGTTGGGTGAATTGGCCATGCTAAATTTCCCCTTAGTGCACAAAAGGTTGGCTGGGGTTACTGGGTTACAGGGATAGGGTAGAGGTATTGTCTTAAGTAGGGTGCTCTTTCCAAGGGATGGTCCAGAGTTGACGGGCCGAATGGCCTCCTTCTGCACGCACTGTAAATTGATTCTATGATTTTCGTTATTGTAACACGAAGAAAAAGATGTGTTCATCTTCATAATGGTCAGAAACGTGCAACATTTACAACCTTTTTTCCAAACTCTTATCTTTTCCACATGCTCTTCAATGTAACTCAGCCTATAAATATAATTTATTCCCCTTTCCACTAAACACTAAAATTATTGGTCCAAACAGTTGTTCTCAACATCGAATGACTTTGCCCATTTCCTTAGTCCCCAAATTAATTAAACAAAATAAAAAAATCCAATATTTATTTAGAACTTGCCTCTTGGACCAAACATAGACATTACAATGGGCCAGTGGCGCAATGGATAACGCGCCAGACTGCGGAACAGGAGATTCCAGGTTCGACTAATGGCTGGCTTGTGTCAAACTTTGACATTAGTTCACAAACTCCATTAAAATACAATTTTAATAACTTTAAAGAGCAGCATGGTGGTGCAGTGGGTTAGCCCTGCTGCCTCACGCGCAGAGGTCCCACGTTCGATCCCGACTCTGGGTCACTGTCCGTGTGGAGTTTGCACATTCTCCCAGTGTCTGCGTGGATTTCGTCCCCACAACCCAAAGATGTGCAGGGGAAGTGGATTGGCTATGCTAAATTGCCTCTTAATTGGCAAGAAGAATTGGGTACTCTAAATTAAAAAATAACATTGACTTTACATATGTATCTCCTTTTCTGGCTCAATGCTAAATGTTGCTTCTTAACCCTGCCGTAGAGCCCTTTGGGATGCTTTACTATGTTAAAAGTACTATAGAAATGCAAATTATTCTTTTTAAAAATAATTTATAGTATCCAATTCATTTTTTCCAATTAAGGCCCAATTTAGCGTGGCCAATCCACCTACCCTGCACATTTTTGGGGTGTGGGAGCAAAACCCACGCAAACATGGGGAGAATGTGCAAATTCACATGGACAGTGACCCAGAATCGAACCTGGGACCTCGGTGCCGTGATGCAGCAGTGCTAGCCATTGCGCCACCGTACTGCCCTGAAATGCAAGTTATTCTTAAACTTAATTTCTAATATTTTAATATCCTTGGATAGCGATCAGAATCAGGAACCTTGACCAATTGTACCTTCACTGCAGTTAATTCACAGGCTGCTATTGCAGATAAACTAACTGGGCATAGATTTGGGCATGAAATTTAGCACATTGTACATTTAATGACATTTAGTACCTTACTTACCATCATTAGACCCCATACTAATAAGATCTTCGGAGTCAACATTGTGTACTATGGCAGCTTTGTATCCAGCCTGCTGAGCATTCAATACCTAAAACAAACACAGGAAAGTTAGATTGCTTTAAATTCATAATCCAAGCTGATCTGCTTGTATAACAAAATGAGAATAGTATACAATACAAACAATAGAAGTATAGACATAATGAGAGAAAGATGAACTCAACTGTGGTGCATCCAGAAACAAAGCTTCATATATGAATCCAAGGCCAAGAAATTATGTGGCCATTTCCCACCCAGCCCCATATTTGTGGATGGCAAAAGTAATCCAGCAGCGGTGGGGGCGAGGGGAGAGGGGGAAGCAGAGCCCAGAAATTAATCCTGCTCAGGTCAACTCCTAGCCCATATTGTATGCATCAAATGTCAAAACTGTCCTGGTAAACCATGACATTGAGAATTTATGGATCAACGTGTATTCCTGCAATCCAGACATATTCGAATCAAACCTATACAATGAATATGTGTAAGAATTTTCTAAAATATCCTGCTGGAAAACATTGCAAAACCTTACTTTTTAAAATTTGTTACTTGTTAGATTTCCACAAGTATTTATTGTGACATCATTATACAACAAAAAAAAGTTTGTTCCCACTTCTTTAGGTCAATGGTTCTCTGTCAGACAAATGACCTGTTTAAGTGGATTCTGCTGGTTCGTGGCAGGAAGAGTAGGAACGCTTTAGTAATGTCCCTAAAGCAGGGTTAGAGTCAACATCATTCTTTTCCTTTCTCAGCTTGGTAGCTTTTGACCCTAAAATTGTGTTTCATAGTGAGGGTTTTCCCTCGAGATAATACCTCTAGCTTAAGCTAGGCGAATCTTCCAGCCCCAATTTAAATCCTCACAGATTTGGTATTCTCTTTTATTTACTTTTTGAAAAATAAATTTAGAGTACCCGATTATTGTTTCCCAATTAAGGGGCAATTTAGCTTATCCAATCCACCTAACCTGCACATCTTTGGACTGTGGGAGGAAACCGGAGAACCCGGAGGAAACCCATGCATACACAGGGAGAACGTGCAGACTCCGCACAGACAGTGACCCAGCAGGGAATCGAACCTAGGACCCTGATGCTGGCACTTGTGCTACCGTGCTGCCCATGCTTCTCCCTGGAAAGAACCCACTCATCCAAGCCCTAGTCATGCGCACCCTAAGCACCACTAAACTGAATCAAACTTAGTCTTGCGCATGAGGTAGAATTAACCCCATATAAAACCTTGCTCCACATCCCCCCCCTCAAAAGCACAACCCAACTCTTCCTTCCATTTTCCCTTTACTTCTACCAACGAAGCCATCTCTCTTTACATCAACTGCCCATAAATATCAGAGATCCTCCCTCCCACTATCTCATCCAAAGGCACTACCTTTTTTTAAAAAATATTTTTTATTCTCCACCTTTTTCACATTTTCTCCCAAATTTACACCCAACAATAAACAATAATTAGTAACGAATACAATGTCAATCCCCATATCAATAACAACGATCCCATCCTCCCACCAAACCCCCAAACATTAGCCAGCATGTTAACATAAACTAATGACAAAAAGGAATCAGGAATCAGCCATAGGTCGCCATTAACACATACAGTTCCCCCCTCCTCTCCAACCCTACCAGCACCCCCGCTCAATATTCGATGTAATCCAATTCTCGAAAGTGCATAATGAATGACACCCATGAATTGTAGAATGCCTCCATACTTCCCCTCCGTTCAAATTTTACAAGCGTCAAGAATTCCGCCAGGGCACAGGGTGGAGAGGTTGATCTCCACTCCAACAGGATCCGCCTTCAGGCAATCAACGAGACGAACCCTACAACATCTGCCTCCATGCCCGTTTCCAACCACGGCTGGTCCGACACCCAGAATATGGCCTCCCGAGAGCCCGGGTCCAGCTTCCTGTGCACCACTTTAGAGATTACCCTAAAAACCTTCTTCCAGTAATCCTCCAGCTTTGGACAGGACCAAAACATATGAACGAGGTTTGCGGGGTTCACATACATTTGTACCCCCTCAAAGAGCCAGCTCATCCTCGCCCTTGTAAGGTGTGCTCTATATAACACCTTCAGCTCATCAGCCCCAACCTCGCACATGAGGTGGAGGTGTTCACCCTCTGGAGCACCTCACACCAGAACTCCTCCTCCATAACCTCTCCCAACTCTTCCTCCCACTTTGCCTTGATCCTTTCTAGCGGCGCTTTCTCCTCCTCTAAAATAGCCCTGTGAACCGCCAATACTACCCCTTCTCCAGTCCCCCTGTCGTCAGCACCTCCTCCAGCAACGTGGAAGCCGGGTCTACTGGGAAGCTCTGTATCTCCTTTCTGGCAAAGTCTCGAACCTACATGTATCTAAATATTTCCCCCTGCTCCAGCCCATACTTCGCTCCCAGCTCCTTGAATCCCGCAAAACGACCCCAAAGAAACAAATCTTTTAGTGTCCCAATTCTTTTCTCCTCCAATCTCCGAAAATTTCCATCCCACTTCCCTGGCTCAAATCTATGGTTCCCCCGAATTGGCATTTCCCTTGACCCTGCCCCCAACCCGAAATGCTGTTGAAACTGCCTCCAAATTCTCAACAAAGCTATTACTATTGGACTCCCCGAGTATCTCCCTGGGGCAGTCGGGAGCGGCGCTGTCGCTAGCGTCTTCAATCTCGACTCCCTACCCAAACTCTCCTCCATTCTGACCCATTGGGAGTCAACCCCTCTGTCCCAGCTCCATACGTTCTCCACATTCACCGCCCAGTAATAAGCAACGGCACTACCTTATTCACTAGAGAAGTGGGCAGGAACAAATGAAATGTAGGGTTCCTTCCGAACAAAGTTCTGTACTTGTAGGCATCTAAACCCCCCTCGAAAGCTGGAATTTCTCCACCAGCTCCTCCAGTCCAGCAAGCCTACCCTCCAAGAACAAATCCCTAAACCTCTGTACCCCCTCCCTCTCCCAGGGCCTATATGACAAGTCCATTCCCGTCGGAATAAATGATAATAATAATCTTTGTCACAAGTAGGCTTACATGAACACTGCAAAGAAGTTACTTTGAAAAGCCCCTAGTCGCCACATTCTGGCACCTGTTCCGGTACACAGAGGAAGAATTCAGAATGTCCAAATTACCTACGGTTCTTAGAAATCTTATGGTACCATTAACATAGATTTCAGCCTAAAATGCTGTCTAAATTGGTTCCATATCCTCAGAGACGTTGTTACCACTGGGCTCAAAGAGTATTTGGCTGGTGAGAACGGAAGAGGAGCAGCTACTGGTGCCCTTAAACACAACCCAATACAAGAAGCCGCTCCCAAATAACATCGGGTCTATGATTCACCCCTGCACCTTCTTTTTAAAAAAATTTAGAGTACTATATGAGTATTTTTTCCAATTAAGGGGCAATTTAGCGTGGCCAATCCACCTACTCTGCACATTTTTGGGTTGTGGGGGCGAAACCCACGCAGACACGGGGAGAATGTGCAAACTCCACACGGACAGTGACCCAGAGCCGGGATCGAACCTGGGACCTCAGCGCCGTGAGGTGGTTGTGCTAACCACTAGGCCACCATGCTGCCCTCCCCCCCCCCCCCCAGCACCTTCTTAATGTTCGCCGCCCAGTAATAATTCATTAAGTTACACCAAGGTCGGGATCAGCTTGTTAATCCGACCAAAATGTCTTTGGCAGTAAAATACAGAAACACCTTGGGAGAAAGTTCACTTTAACTGGGCCCTTCCCGCCAATGATAACGAGAGGGCACCCCGCTTCTTAAATCCGCCTTTACCCCCCCTCTACCAGACTGGCCAGGTTCAACTTGTGCAATCCCCTGGTAAATCCCCATGATGGAGCCACCTTGAGTGTAACCTCTCACTTCATGGTCACCACCAGAAGTCCTCCATGGCAATGTTACGCACAAGGGCCTGGTACACTAGTAGACATGCTGATTAGCAACCATTTAGATGCCCAACTTCATTGCTCTCTATTTAATTTCAAGATAGATAGTACAACCATTTACAGAAGCGGATATTCTCGACACCTTCTGGTGACTTTGGAGACTAACAGTCTATTTACTATCAGAACAGATGCTTCTCCCAATGTCTACAAGTGTGAACATCTTGCACATCCCTCCCTGTTAAACAACCTGGGTCCCTTTTTAATCTTTAACAATCAAGCTACCCAAGTGTGCTGTGGGCAGAATTCATGACAGGACACATGAATCCTTTCATTCCTGTCTTTTATCCTAAATTAAAAACATGGCCCGAAAACATAACAATCTTACCACATTTCTTTACTCTTTCACGAAATTTGGGTGTCACTGGCGAGGCCAGAATTTATTGCCCATCCCCAATTGTCCTTGATGTAGTGGTGGCAAGCTGCCTTCTTGAACTGCAGCAGTCCATGTGGTGCAGGTACACACACAGTGCTGTTAGGGAATTCCAGGGTTTTGACCCAGTGACAGTGAAGGAACGGTGACATACTTCCAAGTCAGGATGGTGTGTGGCTTGGAGAGAAATTTGCAAGTGACTGTGTTCCTATGCATCTGCTGTCCTTATCCTTCTAGGCTGCAGAGATTGTGGACTTGGAAAATGCTGTTAAAGGAGCTTTGTGAGTTGTAACAAAGGTTACGGGCCCTGTTGCCAGCATTCTTCCATCTAGACAAGATAATAGACATGCACCAAATCAAATTAGTTAACGGTGGAGTAGTTTCATATGTTGCACGCTTGCTGTTGTCTGAAGACACCAATTCACGCAAGGCAAGTTCTGTTACAAGTGTGGCATATCAAGCAGTTATCAAGTGTCATTGTGGGTGGTTGTTTTGTGTGTCGGCGCCAGTTGTCAAGCCACTGTGGCCACAGATAGCCAAGGTAGTGCATGCCGCTCCATAGGGGAGTTGCCATTTCCTCCATCATCAATTAGTGTCTTCCATGTGCAAAAATCTATATGTAGGGTCTTCATGTCACTTTTGCAAGCATCCTTGATGCAAAGCTCTGGGTGTCCTAATGGGATTTTGGCAACAGCTACCTCGCCATATAGAAAATGCTTGGGTATGTAGCAGTCTTCCGACCGGTGAATGCGGCCGAGCACACCAAGTAGCCTCTGCTTGGCAAGTGGCAACACACTTGGGAAATTGACCTTTTGAGGAGACCTGCCATATTCATAATTTTGTCTTCAAAGAGATGCCCAGAAAGCACTACAAACAGCAAAAGTACAGTTTATGAACCATCTTTCTTGATAGATGTAAGTTATCCATGTTTCACAGCCATGCAAGGCGCTGAGGGCACAGGCCTCACAAACCAGCATCCTGGTCCTCAGAGCCAGCCTATTCATTGACTACAGCTCTGCCTTCAACACCATCATCAAGCAGCAGATAGTTTACGGACCAAAGATAGCAGAATTTGCTAACCACTCCCAGCGAGGTGTGATCAAGAACAAAGTAGCGACACCCTGTCTCAATCACAGTTTTCTTGATTGTTGTAGAAAGGAAAAACAAGTTATAAGATTGGAAAAGACAATTCACGAGTCTTTGCAGTGGAGTTTCCATGTGAGTTACTAGCGCTGCATAGATTAGTTCTCTGATCTTAATTTCAAGTCTAGACAGATTATCGAACTTGCTGTCAGATCGAGTATGCAGGTAAACTCCTTCCATATTTACAGGGAAGGCAAAGGTCAGAAGCATGGAGAAATAAATACCAAAACAGGGGCTAGAACACAACCCTGTTCCACTTCATTCCTGAGCCTGAAACTGCCCAACGTGGTGCCACATTGTAAAGAACAATGTATGTCAGCATGAAAGGGGATGAGACAGGGGCGCTTTGGTGGACAGCCAATTTTCCCCCAAGGCTTGCCCCTGCCGATGGTGTTGAATGCTTTGCTGCAGTCTACAGAAGTTTTTATGCTTCTCTTGTAACTGGCATATGGAAAGGATCATGGTTAAATATTCTATAATTCAATACTTTTACTTTTAGTAAACCCTGACTGCCAGTGCCAATAAACACCCATCACTACCTTAATAGTTGCCAACAGCAGCCCAAATCCACTGTAGTGAATGGAAAGAAAACTGTCTTGCACTGTTTAATTTAGAAAAGTGAACAGTGAGAGGACAAATAGTTTAGGAGGACCATGAATTGGAGTAACAAATCAACAAGAATGAAAACAAATTTTTATCAGGGAGGCTGCCAAAGGTTTATTTGGCAAACACTGAGAAGCGAGTTCAATTGGCTCTCTTTTGCCCTAGTTGTTATTTTTCACACAAATGCTGTGGACTAGACCCAGAGAAAAGAGCCAGCAATTGGTGAGACTGGATTCTGATGAGTCTTCGCATCTGTAAACCTGCCTATGAAGTGTTTTCAACAGCGAGAGATAAAAAGGAGATCCAAAACAGAGAGAGGTCAGTAACTATCTACAGTGTTATAAACATTGTCAACAAAAGGATTTGGTGCACAAACACCAAAGAGTTTTGAATTTTTCCAATGAAAGAGGGTCAGTGTGTTTATGGTATTAACCAGAGAGTGTACAAAGAACGATAAATCGTAGCATTAGATTTTTGACAAAGAGATAGTTGCCTTTTCTACAAAGGAATGTTAAGGTGTCCCATTATTATACACTAAATGACCTGTAAAAACAGAACTATAGAAGGCCAGAGAAGACCAGGGAAGTCCATCTAGCTGGTCCCAGGAAGTAACACAATGCTGTTCATTCCTCTTTTCAAAATGTTTTATTTGCTCTTAACAAGTTCTTAATCAACTCAATTTTTTGACACAATCAGCTCTTCTGCTTCCCATGGGCAGCACTGTGGCACAGTGGTTAGCACTGCTGCATCACGGCGCCGAGGACCTGGGTTACTGTCCATGTGGAGTCTGCGCATTCTCCCCGTGTCTGCGTGGGTCTCAGCCCCACAACCCAAAGATATACAAGGTAAGTGGATTGGCCACGCTAAATTGCCCCTTAATTGGGAAGAAAAGAATTAGGCACTTCAAATTTATAAAACTCCACTCATTCCCTCGAAAACCTATGCTGTACATTTAACATGGAATGTTGTTAAATCTACATCTTTTCACCCTGCCTCGAAGGAGAATTTGATCCTTTTTGCTATACATTAATGTTCATCTTGTCGATATGTTTAGGACCTTGGATATTACTACTGGATTACACTCGCGCTGCATTATCTCATGTAAATATTTATAGGTACTGCAGTCTCTTCTTGTTAATTCAAATGCCTAACACACACTGGTCATTTATTTGTCATTCGCTGCATTTTCTTCATCGCCTGGATATCTCACATGATATGACCACCGGAATTGAACACAGTACTCCAGGTCGGGCCAGGCATGTGCCCTGCGTAAGCTCAATCAGAGATTTATCTTCTATTCCTGCAGCTGTAGAGCCTAATATCCTGTTTGCTCCCTTTAAAATACAAATGATTTCATTGATCTACCCACTGTACCCCCAAATCCCCCACCTATGTCCTGCCACTTACTATATTTTATAATTTATCAAATTCATGATTTTGTATCAGTCTACTCATTGCGATATTCTTATTTTCTGTCAAAGTATATGTCTAAAGTAGATGACATGAACCTTCCAAAGGAGGTTCACAAAAATGATCCTTGAAATGAAGAGCTTATTAAGTGAGTAACGATTGAGGATTCTGGGTCTGTACTCATTGGAGTTTAGAATGAGGGGGATCATATTGAAACTTACAGGATATTGCGAGGCCTGGATAGAATGGATGTGGAGAGGATGTTTCCATTTGTAGTAAAAACTAGAACCATAGCAGACTAAAGGAACAATCCTTTAAAACAGAGATGAGGAGGAATTTCTTCAGCCAGAGGGTGGTGAATATGTGGAACTCTTTGCCGCAGGCGGCTGTGGAGGCCAACTCAGTGTCTTGAAGACAGAGATAGATAGGTTCTGGATTAATAAGGGGATCAGGGGTTCATAGAGAGAAGGCAGGAAAATGGGGATGAGAAAAATATCAGCCATGACTGAATGACAGCAGACTTGACGGGCCGAGTGGCCTAATTCTATAAGGGCAGCACGGTAGCACAGTGGCTAGCATTGCTGCCTCGCGGCACTGAGGTCTCAGGTTCGATCCCAGCCCTGGATCACTGTCCGTGTGGAGTTTTCACATTCTCCCCGTATTTGCATGGGTTTCAGCTTCACAACCCAAAGATGTCCAGGGTAGGTGGATTGGCCACGCTAAATTGCTCCTTAATTGGAAAAAATGAATTGAGTACTCTAAATTAGGGGCTGGTTTAGCTCACAAGGCTAAACCGCTGGCTTTTAAAGCAGACCAAGCAGGCCAGCAGCACGGTTCGATTCCCGTACCAGCCTCCCCGGACAGGCGCCGGAATGTGGCGACTAGGGGCTTTTCACAGTAACTTCATTGAAGCCTTTCAATTTTCATTTCATTTTCATTTCATTTCATTTATTTTAAAACATGAAAAGTTAGGAACATAAGAATATTTAGGAACAAAAGCTGATCTCTCTAAATTTACATATTCACATAACAATGCTTGATTAATTCTGTCCGACATTGCATTCATACAATTCATACAAGTTCAGCTGAAAATGCTAACTGTGGGAGTTTCACTACTTGCATTCTAGTGTTGGCTGGGCTCTGCCACTAGATTCAGGCCAGATTTACACTGCAGTGTCAGTAGAGAACATTTCACATTTATACTGGTGCATCTGCACTCTCGACCATAACAACATCGAATGCCAAATCAACTAAAAATCAAGTTGGATCCAGAGAACATAAATGCTGTCGACATCTGAAAGTATTACTATATATTCAAGTTATGATAGGCTTTTCATTACTAATTTTAATAGGAATTCAGTTTCTGGATCGTGGGGTAGTTCATGCCACTGGAGGTCAACTTGTGCTGTTGTAAACCAATTCCCAGACATTTAATTGTATAAAACACCCCTCAAAATAAATTTTAAAACATATATAGAAAACCTATAGGGCAGGAGGACATTTGGTAACCCTAATTTGGTGTGCACGACCCTCTGAAAGAGCACTCTACTTATAGTCCGCTCCACTGCCCCATCACCGTAACGCTATGACCCTGCCTAACCTGCACATCCCTAAACACGACGGGGAAATTTATTATGGCCAATCCACCTAACTTGCACATCTTTGGACTGTGGGTGGTAACTGGAGCACCTACAGGAAACCCATGCAGGCACAGGGAGAAAGTGTAAACACCACAGTCACCCAAAACTGGAATTGAACCCGGGTCCCTGGCGCTGTGAGACAGTAGTGCTAACCACCGTGCACTCTCGACCAATATGGTTGGGAAGCTAGCATTGTGTGTTACAGGGCAATTACTTTCTTAGACTGGAGATGAGAACATAATTCGGCCATAATTAAACTAGAAAATTGCTGTTGTATAACTTGTTTGTACATTCTCCTTTTGTTAAAAATGTTCTTCTGCATTCTCCACATAAATTTTTGTTTAATGAACACCGTGCAACTATTAATTGCATTTTACTAACTGAACATGGTAAGTTCTGAAGTCTAGCAGGGAAAGGAAGGTTTGTTAAATGTTGAGATTTTTCTCATGCCCTATTTAAGAGAATTATGGTGTTATAAGAGAATCTCTTACGAATGAGAGATCTGCATTGCATTAGAAGTGGTTGAATGGAAAAGCAGTGCATGGGACAGGAATCTGAACGCATTAAAAGTAGGCAGCGTGGAAAATAGAGCTCTATTTGAAATAAGAGACAAACCGCCAAGATAATCGATGAAGGGTAGATCTAAAAAGGAGCAATAATAACTGCTGGTTGAATATACAACAGACATGAAGAACTTGGTGTCTCCAAATAACACATTAAAGAAGATAACTGTCCCACTTGACAGTCCAGAGGGCAAAAACTATTTTGTTGACTGCGGACTGGGTCAGAACCTTCAAGGTAATGGATAATTTGAGAGTTGACAGCAACTTTTATCAGAAGTTAAAACTTTACTAAAAGCAGTACAGAATTACTGGCACCACGCCGACTGGCGCAAAAACCGGCGCCAGCGGCCTTTCAGGCCCGCCGCCCGGCAGCTGGGCTGGCCGAAAGGTTTTCTCCGGTTTGCGCATGCGCCGGCGGTGACGTCAGAGGCCAGCTGCCGGCGCATGCGCGCTGTGGGTTTCTCTTCCGCTTCCGCCATGGCGGAGGCCGTGGCGGCGGCGGAGGAGAAAGAGTGCCCCCAGGGCACTGGCCCGACCCCTGATCAGGGGGCCCTAATCGTGGGCCTAGCCACCGTGGGGGCACCCCCCGGGGTCCGATCACCCCGCGTCCCCCCCAGAACCCCGGTCGCGCCGCCGATCCCGCCGCCACCAGAGGTGGTTCAAACCTCGGCGGCGGGAGAGGCCTCTCAGCGGCGGGACTTCGGCCCATCGCGGGCCGGAGAATCGCCGCAGGGGCCTCGCCGATCGGAGTGGCGAGAGTCCCGCCACCGCCACGTCCCGGGTGGCGGAGAATCTCTGCCACGGTGGGGCTGGTATTTTCGGCGGCCCCGGGCGATTCTCTGACCCTGCTGGGGGGTCGGAGAATTTCGCCCCAGTTTTCTTTGTCAAGTTATTTTAGCGTCATAAAGAGGGTCAAATTCTTCTACCAACCAAGATCAAGGTTGGAAGACATATATCAATGCAAATTTTTTTTTGTGGTAGTGTTGTCAGTAAATTAAAACAGAGGGGGGAGCAAGGTGGCACAGTGGTTAGCATTGCTGCCTCACAACACCGAGGTCCCAGGTTCGATCTCGGCTCTGGGTCACTGACCGTGTGGAATTTGCACATTCTCCCCGTGTTTGCGTGGGTTTCGCCCCCACAACCCAAAGTTGTGAAGTGTAGGTGGATTGGCCACGCTAAATTGCCCCTTAATTTGAAAAAATGATTTGGGTACACTAAATTTAAAAAAATAAATAAAACAGTGCTGAAAACACTGAGCAGATACGGCAGCATCGGTGGAGAGAAAACAAATGTTTCAGGTCAACCATTTATCGCTCTCCACATATACTGTCAGATCTTATTTCCTGTAATTTATGTTTTTATTTCAGATTTCTGGAATCTGCAATATTTTGCTTTTGCACTGTTATTCAATTATTTCGCTTAACAAACCGGGAAATGGAGTACAATTGATTTGCTTTCCTGCAATATCAGTAGCCAGCACAAGTGTCCCCAAATCCTTCTAGATCAGTCATTTTCAAAGTCGGGGTCGCGACCCACGGGTGGGTCATGGGCGGGTGTCGGAGGGCCGTGGAGCCATCCATCGCGGTGTTCCTGATCGCGGGAATTCACGCGCAAAGGCCGCAGCAGCCGGCTTTTAAAATGCTGGTTGCGACCAGCTTTAAAAATGCGGGCGCATTGCACATGTATGCCCGCTTATCAGTGTGCATGCCCAGAGTCCAGCGAGAAACAGCGCCTCCTCCTGAAGTCAGCGCCACGACTCAGGAGAAGATTTTTTAAAAATTCAATCAGTCTTCCTGCCCGAAGCGAGGCAAGAGAGCAGGTCACACGCCTCGAACACTGACACATACTCTGGGCGCGATTGCGTTTCCTCCATTTTGTCAGCAGCAAACAAGCAACAGGACTGAAAAATTTTTAATGGATCGTTGTGTAATAAGAAAGAGAGGGCCAGAGACACAAGCAGGCCAGGATCTCAGAACTAAACCTGCTGGAGTGAATGGCTTAGGGAAATCCACGGTAGCATGGTGGTTAGCATCAATGCTTCACAGCTCCAGGGTCCCAGGTTCGATTCCCGGCTGGGTCACTGTCTGTGTGGAGTCTGCACGTCCTCCCTGTGTGTGCGTGGGTTTCCTCCGGGTGCTCCGGTTTCCTCCCACAGTCCAAAGATGTGCGGGTTAGGTGGATTGGCCATGCTAAATTGCCCGTAGTGTAAGGTTAATGGGGGGTTTGTTGGGTTACAGGTATACGGGTTACGTGGGTTTAAGTAGGGTGATCATTGCTCGGCACAACATCGAGGGCCGAAGGGCCTGTTCTGTGCTGTACTGTTCTAAAAAAAAACACAAGTGAGCTGTTCAGGAGAGTCCACAACAGGAAAACCACAGCAGTGGTTTTGTGCGCTCCAGGACCTCTGAATAACTCATATACAGAAATGTAACATTGAATGACAAAGCATGTGAAATCGTGAGGAACAAGCAGGGTCAACTGTCACATTAAAAGGTAAGTGAAAATGGTGGGTCGCGGCGGTCGGCCGGTTGGTAAAAATGGGCCCTTTGTATTAGACACCAACCAAGAGCAGCACGGTGGCACAGTGGTTAGCACTGCTGCCTCGCAGCGCTGAGGATCGGGGTTTGATCCCGGCCCCGACTCATTGTCCGTATGGAGTTCGCACATTCTCCCCATGTCAGCATGGATTTCACCCCCACAACCCAAAGATGTGCAGAGTAGGTGGATTGGCCATGCAAAATTGTCCCTTAATTGGTAAGAAAGTTAATTGGGTACTCTAAATTTATTTTTAAAAAGGGTCTTATGAGGAAAGGTTGAGGGAGCTAGGGCTTTTCTCTTTGGAGGGGAGGAGGTTGAGATGCGACTTAATAGAGGTTTATAAGATGATGAGGGGGCTAGATAGAGTGGACATTCAGAGACTATTTCCTCGGGTGGACGTAGCTGTTACAAGGGGGCATAACTTTGGATAGGTACATGGAGCACACCAGAATGACGGAGTGGGATAGCTTGATCTTGGTTTCGGACAATGCTCGGCACAACACCAAGGGCCTGTTCTGTGCTGTACTGTTCTATGTTCTATAACTGTAAGGTTCAGGGTGGGAGATACAAGAGGGATGTCCAAGGTAGGTTCTTTACTCAGACTGGTTAGGGTGTGGAATGGACTGCCTGCTTTGATAGTGGAGTCGGACACTTTAGGAACTTTCAAGCGGTTATTGGATAGGCCCATGGAGCACACCAGAATGACGGAGTGGGATAGCTTGATCTTGGTTTCGGACAATTCTCGGCACAACATCGAGGGCCGAAGGGCCTGTTCTGTGCTGTGCTGTTCTATGACTCCAAACAGTAGCGAGTTTTCCCCCGAACATTAGTTTAGGGCTCCTTGATGTCACACCCTCATCTCACCCGTGTTCAGCTCTTTTGTCCATATTTGGACCACGGCTGCGATGAACCCAGAGCATCAGTGAGCAGGTTATTGCAGAGTCCACGTGTTGTAGGAAAATCCAGTGCTGTTAGGGAGTGAAGTTCCAGGATTTTGACTCCGCGATGGTGAAGGATTAATGACATGCTCCCAAGTCAGAATTGTGTGGGGCTCGAGGGGAACTTACAGGTGGTGATTGTTTCCCATGCATCGGCTGTCCTCGAGCTTCCAGAGGTCATGGGTTTGGTAGGTCCTTCCACAACAATAATTTTATTAATTACACCTTTTCTTTGACCGGGTTCTTGTTACTGAAAGATGTTTTGCTAATGCGATTTAGTTTAGTTGCTGTGGTGCTTTTTGCCGGTCCAATCTTATTTTTTACATTTATCTTTTGTTTGAAAAGGAAGCATAATTGAGAAACCAAAGGCAACAGCACCTGCAGAGACACTGAAATCTCACCATCATCTGGAATACTCCGGTTTTATATAAGGCAACGCAATCTTTCCTTGGACTATCAACCTTCCAGGATTAACCTGGAGTCTCCAGGAATTAAGGATTAAATATCTGGGAGCGTTTATTTTATTATTTTTTTTTAAGTGTATTTTATGACTTGAATACTTCAATTTATTTGCTGTAACAATACTGGAAATTAGGAGCAAAACAAAAGACTGCTTATATGAGGCAGCTGGAGGTGGGACGTCATGTAATGAAACCACCAGGAACTCATCCAACTGAGTGGCGTCAGAAAGGTCATATACCTGAAAAACAAACTCACTTTCTCCACAAATATTGCCAGCCCTGCTCAGTATTTCCAGCATTAGCTCTTATTTCAGATTTCCAGAGTCGGCACAATATGTTGCTTTTGTAACGATGCAAGCAACTTGTCTAATACACAAGCAATGGCTGCGCAAAAAATCTTCAAAAAAGTTAGCCTTGTACGGGAGAGCAGGCAAAATGATCAATTATCCTACACACGTAAACTGCAAATGAAAGTAAAGCATTCAAAACTCATTCTATATTCCGTGCCATTTTTTAAGAAGTTAAAATAAAATTGGGGGTACCCAATTCATTTTTTCCAATTAAGGAGCAATTTAGCGTGGCCAATCCACCTACCCTGCACATCTTTGGGTTGTGGGGGCAAAACCTACACAAACATGGGGAGAATGCGCAAACTGTACAGTGATCTTGAGCCGGGATCAAACCTGGGACCTTGGCGCTGCGCAGCAGCAATGCTAACCACTGCGCCACCATGCTGCCCAAAATGTTTTAGCTACTTTCATGAGAGCATGTTTCAGTAGTAGAGTTATAGAATCATCCACTTTTATGATTAAGGCATAATTTACATAAGCAACTGCAGCGTATATGAAAAAGGTTTTACTTTAAGCCATAGAAAATTGAGTTATTAATCTAAAACCTCAAACTAAGCAAGTGAAATGAGATGATTAAAAGAAGCCCTGGAACTTCTTAATATGCTTCAAAAAATGATCTTTCTCTTTCACATTTATTTTGGCAATGATCAAGATGAAGGTGTACAAATGGAATTTTTGCCAATTCATCTACTCTGCCCCAAAATACATCTCAGCCGTCTCTCACTGATGAGAAAGACTTATTTATTTCAGTTGCAAGGCTTCAGTGAATAAATTCAGGGTCACAGCGGTTCTGTTACGGAACAAATAAACAAGCAGGGAGAATTTTCATCCAGTTCAATTCGCTCCATGGCAATTCAAGAATTTGACTTGAGTTTTAAACATATGGCAATATAAAGCTAGCAGCAATACAAGCGACTTGAAACAATAGGGAACTCAACAGGTCCATGAATAGTCTTTGGGGATGGAGATCCTCATCTAGCCTGATCTGCACACGATTCCATATCCAGCACAGCACAGGCAGCATGGTAGCATAAGTGATTAGCACTGTGGCTTCACAGCACCAGTGTCACAGGTTCAATTCCCTGCTGGGTCACTGTCTGTGCGGAGTCTGCATGTTCTCCCCGTGTCTGCGTGGGTTTCCTCCGGGTGCTCAAGTATCCTCCCACAGTCCAAAGATGTGCAGGTTAGGTGGATTGGCCATGATAAATTGCCCTTACATCACATTTAGAGCACAGTAAAAGACCATGTGGTGTAAGTGGTCTTGTGGTCCACACAAGCCTCCTCATATCAAACTTCAGCTAATCATTTCACCTTAACTATCTATTACCAAGTCTTTGGAGTGGGACTTCAACCTACATACAGCCTTCTGACTCAGTGGCTAGAGTGCAAAGCTACCACCCATCTAAGATTTATATCTATGGGATTCAATATGTCAGATTTCCTCGTTAACCATCAAATGTCATTTAGAAAACTCTTTACTGGAGGCTGCCCCCATCTTGCCCCAATCAATTCACAAATATTTCAGCAGTGCAAAAAAATTGAGAAAGAATTTGCATTTCTTCCCTGTTAAGCTATCGAACTGAAAGAAACTAAACCAACATATGTCTCATGATTTGTTCATGATGCATATGACAGCCAGTTACTCTTGCAGGCAGCTAACAGTTATTCAAATTCCAGAACTCCTGGCAACGAAAGTTTATTTAATAAACTGAAGTTATTCATTAAACCAGGTTTTTTTGATTGTTGCTTACTCGTTCAGTTTTAGTTCAACAAAACACCAGGGGCCTATGCAATGGTATGGTAGTCAGAACAATCTGATGTTGTGGCCTCCATTTCTTGCTGCTACAGTATGTTCTTGGGGTAGGGTGGGTGTGAAAGGAGATTTAGAAATCCAAAGCAAGAAATTCAAGATGGTAGAACAGTGTGGTGACATGATCAGGAACGGACAGAGTTTTACAGTAATAATGATGGATCAGAGAATAAGGTTCAAGCAAAGAATAGTAGTAAAAAGAATTGAAGGGTCTTTATCCGAATGCATGAAACATCTGCAAGAAGATAAACCTAAGATTTAGATCAAATCGCCATCGGAGACATAGTTTTTTTTTCTTTTTTTTTTAAAATTTAGATTACCCAATTCATTTTTTCCAATTAAGGGGCAATTTAGCGTGGCCAATCCACCTACTCTGCACATCTTTGGGTTTGTGGGGGTGAGACCCACGCAGACACGGGGAGAATGTGCAAACTCCACACAGACAGTGACCCAGAGCCGGGATCGAACCTGGGACCTCAGCGCCGTGAGGCGGTTGTGCTAACCACTAGGCCACCGTGCTGCCCTATCGGAGACATAGTTAGAAGATAATCAAGGATGGGACATAAATACTCCAGCCAGGGTACACAACATTTCAAAAAGACAAGAAAAGTAGTAGCCCTGATAAGCACATTCATGAGAAAGAGCCCTGGTTCAGATCAGTAAGTAAAATCAGTTATGGCAGAGATTAGGAATAGAAACGGCAACATAAAAAGCTGGTGGGAATGGTTTATAGGCCCCAAACAGTGGTTATACTTTTGGACAGAGCATTAAAAGAGAAATTGTAACTTGTAATAAAGACGATGCATTAACTGTAGGGGTCTTTCATCTTCATATAGACTAGAATTAACATAGTTGGCTTGGAAGATGAGTTTGCAGGTTGGTTTTGTGGCATTTTCCTGGACAATGTTGAGGAACCAATTCAGGATAAAGCTATTTTTTGATCAATATTGTGCAATGAGTGTTTGTAATCTCAAAGCGAAAGATCTGCTGGGAAATAGCGATCATAGAATCCCTATAGTGCAGAAGGAGGCCATTCGGCCCATTGAGTCTGCACCAAGGAGCACCCACCTTGGCCCACACCCCCCCCCCCCCCGTCCTATCCCCATAACCCCACCTAACCTTTTTGACACTAAGGGGCAATTTAGCATGGCCAATCCACCTCACCGGCACATCTTTAGATTGTGGGAGGAAACAGGGGCACCCACAGTCACCCGAGGTCTGAATTGAACCCGGGTTCCTGACGCTGAGAGACAGCAGTGCTAACCACTGTGCCACCATGTTCTCCCTGCCCCCTAATTGCCATAATACACTTGAATTCCATATCAAATGAAGCCATTTATTTCAATCACAAACAAGAATCTTTAACTTAATCTTAAACTCAAGCAAAGCTAATTACACAGAAAATATAACCAAAATAAGGAGAAATTTCTTCACTCAAAGGGTGGTGAATCTTTGGAATTCTCTACCCAAAGGGTTTATGGCCAAGATCGACAGATTTGTGATCTCAGGGAATCCAGGATATGGGAAGTAGGTAGGAAAACCCAGCCCAGACATGACTATATTGAATGGCAGAGCAGGCTCGACGGACTACATAGTATACTCCTGCTTCTATTTATCTTCTTACGTTGTGCTCTTACTGATATTACAAAGGAGCTTTTGGACCAGTTCTACTGAAAATAAAGGCGAGAAATTACACCTCCCAGTAGAACAAAGAATTGACAAAATGCAGAAATGGGTTGTGGGGGTGAAACCCAAGCAAACACGGGGAGAATGTGCAAACTCCACACGGGCAGTGACCAAGAGCCGGGATCGAACCTGGGACCTCGGCGCCGTGAGACTGCTGTGTTACCACTGCGCTGCCCCTGACGTGCTGAGATGCTTTGATTTTGAAGACTGCCTGGTTTATATCAAAACCCCATCATGGTACAGTGTGTGTTGTACTCTCGGAAAAAGAAAATGAGCTGAATTTTACTCCTAAGGCCAAAATACTGCTTTAATTGTTGCATGTTTTTATTGCGGCACTTGTATAGTTTGGACAAATTAGGCCTATTAAATAGAAATAATTTAGTAATATGCAATTATTTCTCCCTGCCATTTCTTACAGTATTTCTTTCAACAGGCAGATTAAATTATCATGCTGCATAAATATACTTCAGAAATAATTCCTAGCTTTGCAATAACACAGGTCCCCCTAAGTAATATTTCCCTGACTAGATCTCTGCAGCATGTCCTTTGATATATTTGTATGCCTGTCTAAAACATATCAATGATACTCAATAAATTACTTCTCTCATTGAGAAGTTACAAAATTATGATATTCTGATACGAGCCACTTTGTGCTGTTTTTTTTTTGTATGTTAAGTTGAGGGATTTTACAGCCTTTTAGTGAAAAGTATCTGTGGTTTGTTCCTGTGGGACATTCAAAGTTTTAAATATTCCAATATTTAGGTGGCACAGGGCCTTGGACTCATTGTGCCCAAAACAATTTCACCAATGTCCACTTAGAGAACAGTTCACAGTTCACTGTTAACTGTTGTCCATGCACAGAATTGACACATTCTGCTGGCTTCCATCCGCGTAGCTTTTTTCCTACCGGTATAACTGAAGACATACGCACATAAAGCTAAAGCAAGGGCAAGTGAAGTGAGCTACGTGCTGATTGACAGAGAGCCATGCACTCCCTCTGTGTCCAATCAAGCATAAATATAGAATTTGGTTTTACCACTTTGATGACAGTTCTATTCATATACAAATGATTTTTAACATTTTCTACAACATATGAAATATTAGGCATATATTAAATGTATTCAATCTTATTCAAGGGTCATAGTCAGTGAACACACCAGCTTTCAATCTTGAGGTCACTGAGATGAAGGAGGGTCACTAATGTGGCCCCTCACTCAGGCTAAATTGCCCATCACTGCTGTGGAGTGTTTCCATGATTTCCTGTTTTATTTCAGATTTCCAGTATTTTTTTGTATTTTACAGCCTTTTAGTGAAAAGTATCTGTGGTTTGTTCCTGTGGGACATTCAAAGTTTTAAATATTCCAATATTTAGGTGGCACAGGGCCTTGGACTCATTGTGCCCAAAACAATTTCACCAATGTCCACTTAGAGAACAGTTCACCTTCTGTAACCAAAACATTTAAGACAAATCAGTATATGCCTCAGGAAAATATCAATTCCAACATTCCATGTGACTGATATCCTGAAAATCTTTTTTCAGAAGTGCCAGAATTCTTTGTAGTCTCTCTGAAAAAGAGATTTATAACTGGAAGCTTCCGAGTATGGGTTTATATTCACTGCTTGTAGTCAGATCCATTCATCATGGGGTTCTGCAGTGGTGTGTAACCAAGTAGCAACTATATTTTTACAGAACATTTTATGTTAAATAGTAGTACAAAAGTGACAACATTCATTGAGTTGAAATAGTTTGGAATATGTTAAGATTTCAGACTAATTTTAAAACATTTGTGCAAATAAGATACTAAATTATCTGCTAGATTACTATGCTTCTTTATACTTTTGTGCCTTGAAAACAAGCGTAACTATTTGTTTTAGCCGGAAAGATGCTATCCGATAGCTTGATATTTTCTAGTTTTGGTTGCCCATCACAGTTGCGTGACGGGCAACCAATACCATCTGCTGCACTAAAATAAAAAACAAATATCAAGGCAAATTAAAACTCTTGCCCTGCAGCACACTTTTTCCATTCATATCATACATGACACATCACATTTCAGGTGCAAATTAGCTTTTCTGTTCATAGATCATAGAATTTACAGTGCAGAAGGAGGCAATTCGGCCCATCGAGTCTGCACCGGCTCCTGGAAAGAGCACCCTACCCAAGGTTAACACCTCCACCCTATCCCCATAACCCAGTAACCCCACCCAACACTAAGGGACACTAAGAGCAATTTATCATGGCCAATCCACCTAACCTGCACATCTTTGGACTGTGGGAGGAAACCGGAGCACCCGGAGGAAACCCACGCACACACAGGGAGGATGTGCAGACTCCGCACAGACAGTGACCCAAGCCGGAATCGAACCTGGGACCCTGGAGCTGTGAAGCGATTGTGCTATCCACAATGCTACCGTGCTGCCCTGCAATGCTACCGTGCTGCCTATGATATAGCATAGGAACCCATTTAGTTCATTGTGCCAGTTCCTTGGTAGTTAGTTATCCAATTAATCCCTCGTGTTGTTCCTATGTCTAGTCCATTTCATTTTTGCCGCTTCAAATACTTACTCATTTATTTTCAAAAGTTATCATTGGATCTACTTTCACCAATCTGTCAAGCAGTGCATTGGGAAAGAACCTGCATTTAACAGTTTACGAGCAACTTTTTCGGATCTCACCCAATTGGCAATACCTCAAACCTAAAGAAGTGCTGACAGACAATTCTCAGCAGGGCATGACTGTGCATTGGATGGCTCGCAACTCAACACGATAACACCATTAGGAGACGCTGATGTGCAAATTTTCCTGCAAGGGTCACTGGACAGTGATCAAAATTATGGTTTCTGGTTAGTTTCTGTATTCTTCTCTGTACCCATAGACATGAATGACGCTAATGTAGTGCCCCTATCACTGAATTTGTTGAGATGCAGGACACGAATGCAAACTAAGGTTGTATGTATGGCTGAGTCTGTATGGCTGAGCACCTGAATTAATCGGAATTCATTAAAATTTAGTTGATCGTAAAACTATAAACATGTTTTGCTGTCAAAATAATTTTCCAATCTTCATAGAATAGAATCACTGCCGTGCATAAGGAGGCCATTAGGCACATCGAGTCTAAACCAGAGCACCCGGAGTAAACCCACACAGATATAGGAAGAAAGTGCGAACTCTACACAGACAGTCACCCGAGGCCGGAATTGAACCTGGGTCCCTGGAGCTGTGAGGCAGCAGTGCTAACCACTATGCCACTGTTGACGCCCCATGTTGGCAAGGTCTGGACAGTTTTAAGAATTTGTAACGGGAACTAATACGAAGACCTCTGCTTAAATGCACAGTGGACAAAGTGGAACCTTGATGTTTAACTCTAACAAAATTCTTGCCCAATAGGAAGCGCCATTATTTATTTGCAAATGGCACAACCACAGGGGAGGTGAAGATTGAAGGTGGTTACCCAAACATTGGTGTCCAAGTTACGTTATTTTGTCAATATCTGAATTCTTTAGGCAGCACGGTGGTGCAGTGGGTTAGCACTGCAGCCTCACGGCGCCGAGGTCCCAGGTTCGATCCTGGCTCTTGGTCACTGCCCGTGTGGAGTTTGCGCATTCTCCCCGTGTCTGCGTGGGTTTCACCCCTCCACAACCCAAAGATGTGCAGGGTAGGTGGATTGGCCATGCTAAACTGCCCCTCAGTTGGAAAATATGAATTGGGTACTCTAAATTTATTTTAAATATTTTTAAAATCTGCATTCTTCTGCCTGTCTCATCACCGGCATACTACGAATTTTATGAAGTGGTTATATTTGCACAGTTGATCAAACTAAACCCACTGCAAATATTTACGACAAGTGCAAGCACCCTAATAATGGCAAGATAAGTGTTAATGACTGCCAATCAATCTCTGGCACAGACAATGAACTACATATGGCGTCTCATTCATTCAGCTTGCAAATGGTTTTCAAAATTCTCTTTTAAAAAGGTTAACTTTTAAATTTTCATACACTTTATTTATTTTCCTCTCAAGTCCATCTTTCTTTCTCATTCTTTATTCTTTTCCTGTCACTGATTTGATATTAAATTCACCTTCCGCTGTCTTTTATTTTTGCAGGGCTGTGACCAGTTTGCAATTAGCTTTGTGGACAATAATCTTTTGAGCTGAAAAATATAAGGGAAGGAGGCCAGGGGGGATCTTAAGAGACGGGATACACTGCAGTTGTACACTCCTGATCTTTATACCAACGGCCTTTTTTCAGAAATTGGATGCGATTATTGCAAGCTTTGTATGGGTGGGGAAGGTGCAGAGGGTGGGGAGAACCCTGCTATAGAGGCAGAGGCAGCAGGGGGGTTGGGGCTGCCAAGCCTGCTTCATCATTACAGTGCGGCAAATGTGGAAAAGGTGCGACGAAGGTGGGAAGGAGAAGGGGTAGAGTGGGTTAGGATGGAGGAGGAATCTTGTAAGGGATCCAGCTTAAGGCTATGGTGACGGCAGTGCTGCCAATGGCGTCGAGTTGGTATTCAGGAAGCCCGGTGGTGCAGTCTAAGGTGAAGATTTGGAATCAGTTGAGGAGGCATTTTACAGTAGAGGGGATGTCGGTGTTAACGCCACTGCGCGGGAATCATGGGTTTGAACCGGGAGGATTGATAGTGTATACAGGAGGTAGAGGAAGGTAGGGTTGGTAAAGTTGAGGGATCTGTATTTGGAGGAAGGGTTCGCCAGTTTGGAGGAGCTAAAGGAGAGGGTAGAGCTGCCGAGGGGGAGCAAATTCAGGTATCTGCAGGTTAGGGACTTTGCGCAAAAGATCTGGAAGGGATTCCCAATGTTGCCGGGGACTGCTGCTTCAGGATGTGGAAGGGGAGGGAAGAATTGGGGATATATACACACACAAGTGGCTGGGGAAGCAGTGAGGTGAATGGGTGATGACGATCGAGGAGAGATGGGAAGGGGAGATCAATTGGGGAGTATGGAGTGAGGCACTGCGAAGGGTAAAACGGGATCGCCTCTTGTGCAAGGATGAGCCTGATACAGTTTAAGGTGGTGCACAGGGTAAATATGACTTGGACAAGAATTAGTGGGTTCTTCCAGGGGGTGGCAGAGGAGTGCAAGAGGTGTGGGAGGGTGCCAGCGAATCACACGCACATGTTCTGGGTTTGTGAAAAATTGGAGAAGTTGGGCAGGAGTGTTCAAGGTCTTAGCCAGGATAGCGGAGGTGGTGGTGGACCTGGACCTTTTGGTGGCGATATTTGGGATTTCAGAGAAGCCGGAGCTCATCGAGACGAGGAAGACCGATGTCGCGGTCGTCGCCTCTGATTGCCTGGCAGCAAATTTTACTTGTGTCGGTCGGCATCGCCACCGGAGGTTGTGACCTGGTTGGATGACCTGACGACTTCCTGCGGTAGGAGAAGATAAAGCATGAGTTAAGGGGCTCAACAGAGTTTGAGAAAAGGTGGGGGATGTTCGCAACCGTGTTTGAGAAGCTGTTCGTCGCGGGGGAGGGGAGTTAAAAAGGGGGGAAAGTTGTACAAACTATTAGCACTGCTGCCTCACGGCACAGAGGTCCCAGGTTCGATCCCGGCTCTGGGTCAGTGCCCGTATGGAGTTTGTATAATCTCCACATGCTTGCGTGTGTTTCGCCCCCACAACCCAAAGATGTGCAGTGAAGGTAAATTGGCCATGCTAAATTGCCTCAATTGGAAAAAATGAATTGTGCACTCTAAACTTAAGAAAAAAGTTGTACAACTGTATAGTTGATTGTTGTATGGGCAGCACGGTAGCACACGTAGCTAGCACGGTGGCTTCACAGTGCCAGGGTCCCAGGCTCGATTCTCTGCTGAGTCACTGTCTGTGCGGAGTCTGCACATTCTCCCAGTGTCTGCGTGGGTTTCCTCCGGATGCTCCGGTTTCCTCCCACAGTCCAAAGGCGTGCAGGTTAGGTTGATTGGCCATAATAAATTGCCCTTACTATCCAAAAAAGGTTCGGAGGGGTTATTGGGTTGTGCAGACTTGATGGGCCGAATTGCCTCCTTCTGCACTGTATGTTCTAAAGTAAGTTCCCTGAGGTGTTTATTTGCTGTAACCTGTTTTGATACATTTTAAAAAAAAATATAAAGGGAAGGTCAACCAACAGCAAATACCTTTAGAAAACCTGTCACAGAAAAATATGGACTGATATTTGCAAATGTTCTTTCTGTTAAAACTTCCATTCTTTCCCTATTTGAATTAGCTCACCTTGAAGAACTAAACTTGATTACTCTGACCGTGGCCAAACTCTGACCAGCTTTAAAAACACTTCTCCCCGTATGCATGGTTTAGCACAGTGGGCTAAACAGCTGGCTTGTAATGCAGAACAAGGCCAGGAGCGCATGGTCAATTCCCGTACCGGCCTCCCAAAACAGGCGCTGGAATGTGGTGACTAGGGGCTTTTCACAGCAACTTCATTGAAGCCTATTTGTGACAATAAGCGATTATTAGGAATAATTTTTGCCATGTTTGCCAGCCTATATTAATTAAATGGAACACAGCAGTACCTGATAACCCCCTACAGGAGGAAATCTTTAAACTGCTTACTTTTAATAGACAGTGGTTTCCTGTAAACACATTTTTGAAAGTTGCCAGGATAAAATAAAGTTTCATAAAACGTTTAAAAACAACCACATCTAATTTTCCCCCATTACCGGTTTAGTACCAAATGCTAAGCACGGCTTTGAATCATCAACACAACAAATCTTATTTGTTCATTATAGGAACGAGGTGTAGGCCACTCAGACGCTTGAGCCTGCTCCGCCATTCAATAAGATCATGGCTGATCTGATTTTAACCTCAAGTTCACATTCTTGTCTGCGCCCGATAACCTTTTACCCCCTTGCTCATCAGGAATCTAACCAACTCTGTCTTGGAAGATATTCAAGGACTCAGCTTCAAATACCTTTTGGAATAGAGAATTCCAAACTCTCTCAACCCTCAGAGAAAAAACATTTCCTCATCTCTGTCCGAAGTAGGCGATATGTGGAATCGTGACTTTATTCCCAGTGTCTTATAGATTCATAGACGTTGACAGCACAGAAGGAGGCCATTTGGCCCAATGTAGGTTTTTTTAAATTTAGGGTACCCAATAATTTTTTCCAATTAAGGGGTAATTTAGCGTGGCCAATCCACCTAACCCGCACATCTTTGGGTTATGGGGGTGAGACCCACGCAGGCACGGGGAGACTGTGCAAACACCACATGGACAGTGACCCAGGGCCCAGATAACTGTGATCCCAGATCCGCAGCGCCCTCAGGCAGAAGTGCTAAGTACTGCCCCACTGTGCCGCCCCTTGTATTAACTACACCCGTTAACAAAGATCGGAATACACTAATCCTATTTTCCAGCACTTGGCTCATAGCCCTGGAGGTTATGGCAGCACAGGTGAATATCTAAATACTTCTTAAACGTTAGGAGATCTTCTGACTAAACCACCCTTTCAGGCAGCGACTCCCACCACCCTCTGGGTAAAAAGGTTTTTCCTCAACCTCCCTCTTAGCCTTCTCCCTCTTACCTTAACATCTATGCCCCCTTGATATAGACCGCTCTACTAATGGAAAAGGTTTCCTCCTAGCCACCCTAACTATGCCACTCCATCATACAGACCACTAACAGGTCCCTCGCAATCTTTCCTGATCCAACAACAGCTCTAACTTTTCCACATAGCTCAGCCCTACAGTCAAGGCAACATCCTGGCAAATCTCCTCCATATCCTCTCCTATACAATTCCATTCTCCCTGCAATGTGGTGATCGGAACTGCACGCAGTACTTCAGCTGTGGCCTAACCAGTGTTTCATACAGTTCCAGCATGACCTCCCTGGCTCTTGTCCAACCTTGAACTCCAACCTTTATCTACTTTCTCCCCTTCCCTTCTCCTTTCTTTCTCCCCCCGGGGTCTGGCCAAGGATCTTAATATGTAGAAGACATGAAATGACAACAGGAATTGATCCAAGTAATTCATCATATTAGAGTCTGCAAAAAAGACTAAATACTTATCTTAAATGAACTGCCCAAAAGGTATACATTTAAAAAAATAAAAAAAATTTATTGTCCTTTTTCACATTTTTCAACTAAATTTACACCCGACAATAAACAATAATCAGGAACGAATGTAATGTCAATCCCCATATCAATAACAATCCCATCCAAGCACCAAACCCCCAAACATTAGCCCGCATTTTAACATAAACAAATGACAAAGAGGAATCCGGAATCACCCATAGTTACATTACACATACAGTCCCCCTCCCCCCAACCCTCCCAGCCCCCCTAATGTTCGATGTGATCCAATTTTCGAAAGTGCATAATGAATAACGGCCATGAATTGTAGAATCCCTCTATCTAATTCCAGCAGCCTCTCCCCCCCCCCCCAACCACGCCAGGGCACAGGGTGGAGAGGTTGATCTCCACCCTAACAGGATCCGCATTCAGGCGATCAACGAGGTGAAGGCTACAACATCTTACTCAGCGCCCGTTTCCAACCCTGGCTGGTCCGTCACCCCGAACATGGCCTCCCGAGAGCCTGTGTCCAAAAGGGATATATGTTATACTATTATTTATTTTTTTAAACTCAGATATTTTATAACGGGTTTGAAATGATTCTATCGCTAGCTTGCAAATTGTGACCATCATCGTCATGGCATTGGCCAGCATGAAACACCAAATCCCAGTCTTGTAAATAGGACAAATATGTTAAAGGCACGACATAGATGCAATTTGTTGTGCAAGGTGAGGCAACATGTTTTTAACCTAGCTGATGGAAGCATTACAGTTTTTGGAACTCTTAGAAAAAAGTAAGAAACCTTGTGAATATCATTAGAAACATAATCCAGGATATGATCTGATTATTTCCAATATTTTTGTATGATGTTAAGAACAATCTAGCCCTAAATATCTATTGTAAACTGCCTTGTCGTTAAATAAGCTGACAAAGGAGACTGAGGGTAGACTTGATAGAGGTAGACAAGATTAGGATAGGTTTAGGCAAGGTAAACAGAGCAAAGCTATGAAGCAAGGCTATTTCCATTAGTTGATGGTACAGGGCCTAGTGGTACAGAATTAAGGTCTGTGCCACTACAAAGGGTACAGAGGGTTGTTATGAAGATCTTTTTTTTTAAAGACGTAGCGGCTCGTGCTCCGCCCTCCAGCCTGAATGGATTCCGCGCTCCCGCTCCGCCAGCGGCCGTACGGCGCCGCTCTGCCCGCCACAGAGCATCCAAGTCTCATAATGTCTGCCCCATCAACGCCAACAGTTGTGCTGAAAAGCACAACCAAGATGTCACTGAACGAGCGCTTTACCAACATGTTGAAGAACAAAAAGCCTCCAACAGTGAGCATTCGAGCAACGATGCAGCAGCAACAGCTGGCTAGTGCCAGAAACCGCCGATTGGCGCAGCAGATGGAGAACAGGCCCTCTGTCCAAGCTGCTCTGAAGCTGAAGCAGAAGAGTCTGAAACAACATCTAGGTAAGAGCAACATCCAAGCATGATTGGGACGCCCCGTGGGAGCTTTGGCACGAGGACCAATTGTAGGTCGGGGATCTCCAAGAGGAGGTGTGCGCCTTGGTCGTGGAGGAAGAGGTGGCCTGAGAGGAGGGCTCTCTCTCCGAGGTCAGAGTCCAAGAGGTCGTGGTGGAGTTCCAAGATTAGGACTGAAACGAGGTGGAATGACGGGTCGAGGAGGCCTGAGCCGAGGAGGGCCAGGTGGTAGAGGTCGCGGAGGAATAGTGGGCCGCGGTAGAGGTGGCTTCCCCAGTCGAGGTAGAGGCCGGGGGCGAGGAAGAGGAGCGACCCGCCCCCCGCTGACCCGCAAGCAGCTGGACAATCAGTTGGATGCGTACATGTCGAAGACGAAGGGGCATCTTGACTCTGAGCTTGATGCGTACATGGCACAAGCAGACGGCAAAGCAAACAATTAGCGACATTCACTTGGGCAATGCTAGTTTTACTGATAGTATCTGAACTTTGAATTGAGATTCTAGCGAAACTATACAAGAAACGGAAAGACGACTTTTCAGGAAACGATATAAGCTGCATTTGGACTGACAAATAGTCTGATGTCAAAGGGTTTGCTTTTTAATTCCTGTCCTTTGACATTTTTACATTTTGAGAAGTTCATGGTCCTGTTTGGAAACCCCGCTGTTCTTTTCAATTGTGTAATCATCATGACATTGTATAAAGTTTATTCTCTTTCCTTAGAGACTGAGAATATTGTAGTTTCAGAGGTTGTTTTTACTGTGTTAAAACCTTCCCGTCCCTTGTTTTTTTTTTAAGGAGTGCAGACTACATTAACAATCTGCCACATTGTGGCAGAATCCGTTTATCATAAAATTTTAAGAGTTCTAAAAAAAATGAAGATCTTTTTAATGCAGAAAACAGTAATGACCTGTAACTCACTGCATACGAGGGTGGTGGAAGTGGAGACAATCAAAGATTTGCATCAGTATTCACCAAAGAGAAGGAATTGGTGGATGTTGAGTCTGGAGAAGGGAGTGTAGATAGCCTGGGTTACATTGAGATCCAAAAAGACGAGGTGTTGGGCGTCTTGAAAAATATTACGGTAGATAAGTCCCCAGGGCCTGATGGGATCTACCCCAGAATACTGAAGGAGGCTAGAGAGGAAATTGCTGAGGCCTTGACAAAAATCTTTGGATCCTCACTGTCTTCAGGTGATGTCCCGGAGGACTGGAGAATAGCCAATGTTGTTCCTTTGTTCAAGAAAGGTAGCAAGGATATTCCAGGGAATTACAGGCCCGTGAGCCTTACGTCAGTGGTAGGGAAATTACTGGAGAGAATTCTTCGAGACAGGATCTACTCCAATTTGGAAGCAAATGGACGTATTAGCGAGAGGCAGCATGGTTTTGTGAAGGGGAGGTCATGTCTCACTAACTTGAGTTTTTCGAAGAGGTTACAAAGATGATTGATGCAGGTAGGGCAGTGGATGTTGTCTATATGGACTTCAGTAATGCCTTTGACAAGGTCCCTCATGGTAGACTGGTACAAAAGGTGAAGTCACACAGGATCAGGGGTGAGCTGGCAAGGTGGATACAAAACTGGCTAGGTCATAGAAGGCAGAGAGTTGCAATGGAAGGGTGCTTTTCTAATTGGAGGGCTGTGACTAGTGGTGTTCCGCAGGGGTCAGTGCTGGGGCCTTTGCTGTTCGTAGTATATATAAATGATTTGGAGGAAAATACAATTGGTCTGATTAGCAAGTTTGCAGACGATACAAAAGGTTGGTGGAATTGCGGATAGCGATGAGGACTGTCAGAGGATACAGCAGGAGTTAGATCGTTTGGAGACTTGGGCGGAGAGATGGCAGATGGAGTTTAATCCAGACAAATGTGATGTAATGCATTTTGGAAGGTGTAATGCAGGTAGGGAATATACAGTGAATGGTAGAACCCTCAAGAGTATTGAAAGTCAGAGTGATCTAGGTGTACAGGTCTACAGGTCACTGAAAGGGGCAACACAGGTGGAGAAGGTAGTCAAGAAGGCATACGGCATGCTTGCCTTCATTGGCCGGGGCATTGAGTACAAGAATTGGCAAGTCATGTTGCAGCTGTATAGAACCTTAGTTTGGCCACACTTGGAGTATAGTGTTCAATTCTGGTTGCCACACTACCAGAAGGATGTGGAGGCTTTAGAGAGTGTGCAGAAGAGATTTACCAGGATGTTGCCTGGTATGGAAGGCATCAGCTATGAGGAGAGGTTGAATAAACTAGGTTTGTTCTCACTGGAACGACGGAGGTTGAGGGGCGACTTGATAGAGGTCTACAAAATTATGAGGGGCATAGACAGAGTGGATAGTCAGAGGCTTTTCTCCAGTGTAGAGGGGTCAATTACTCGGGGGCATAGGTTTAAGATGAGAGGGGCAAGGTTTAGAGTAGATGTACGAGGCAAGTTTCTTTTACACAGAGGGTAGTGGGTGCCTGGAACTCACTGCCAGAGGTGGTGGTGGAAGCAGGGATGATAGTGACATTTAAGGGGCATCTTGACAAATAAATGAATAGAACATAGAACAGTACAGCACAGAACAGGCCCTTGGGCCCTCGATGTTGTGCCGAGCAATGATCACCCTACTTAAACCCACGTAACCCGTATACCCGTAACCCAACAATCCCCCCATTAACCTTACACTACGGGCAATTTAGCATGGCCAATCCACCTAACCCGCACATCTTTGGACTGTGGGAGGAAACCGGAGCACCCGGAGGAAACCAACGCACACACGGGGAGGACGTGCAGACTCCACACAGACAGTGACCCAGCCGGGAATCGAACCTGGGACCCTGGAGCTGTGAAGCATTGATGCTAACCACCATGCTACCGTGAGGTAGGATGGGAATAGAGGGATACAGACCCAGGAAGCGGGCCAGGGGGGACTGGGTAGAGTAGCCCCCAACCGCGCTGGCACCAATGGTGCCGATTCGTCAGTCACCAGAGAATTGGCGGACCGGCGTTGCGTGGCTCCTGCCTGGCACAGCGATTCTCCAACCCAGCCCCGGAGTCAGCGAATCCCGCCCAATATATTCAATAACTTTATTAATGTTATTACTTTCCTTAATTTATACCACTTTGTTAATTATCCACTCTCTAACCAAAAGCACGGTAGCACAAGTGATTACACTGTGGCTTCACAGCACCAGGGTCCCATCCCTGCTGAGTCACTGTCTGTGCAGAGTCTGCAAGTTCTCCCCATGTCTGCGTGGGTTTCCTCCGGGTGCTCCGGTTTCCTCCCACAGTCCAAAGATGTGCAGATTAGGCAGATTGGCCATGATAAATTGCGCTTAATGACCAAAAAAGGTTAGAAGGGGTTAGTGGGTTACCGGGATAGGGCGGGTGAGGGTTTAAGTGGGTTGGTGCAGACTCGATGGGCCGAATGGTCTCCTTCTGCACTGTTCTATGTTCAATAAGCCTTAAAACACAATACATTCACAATTCATTTTATTTTAATTGCGTTGTAAATAGTAGGATCGTATCTGACTAACGGCTAGTTTGACTTTCAAGTGTTGTGTGTATTAGAATTTTAATCCAGTAAAGATAATGGTTTGTTTAAAAGCAAAACAAATGGCTCAAAATTAAAATCCATTACAAAAAGAATAAATCACGGTAAATGCATATAATACTATTACCCACTTCTTTAGATGTTCTATAAAATGACTTCTTTGACCAAGCTTTTGATCATTTTACCTAATATCGCCTTATGTGGATCAGTGTCATTTGTTTAACAACACTCACATGAAATGCCTTGGATGTTCTACAAGATTAGAGGTGCAAAGGCAAGTTATTGCTTTTGTTGTGATGGGTCTACATTTTCACCAAGAACAGAAATAATCATGAAATGTAGAAACGCGTATTTGAAAACTACAATTCATTTCTTTGCAAATCAACCGAGGAAGAAACTTCAGTTTGAGGAAGCTCACAGACTCGGGAGAACAAAAGGAGCCATCTTCAGATGGGCAGTTGCATTCTGTGACTGTCAGAACAGAGTGTCATTGTCTGAAACTGTTTTGATTACTACCATTGGGCCAACAGCTCATTTGAGAAATTTCTCCGTGGCAGCAACTCCATTGATTCTACCTTCCCCCCCACCCCAGCTCAGTCTCCGATTCTCAGTCTCAGCTATGGCTATGCATGATGTTTTCTTCACCCACTGGACGACTCAGACAGCTTCATTACTTGCTCATCGTTTTTCCTTCTTTGTAGATCTTTCTTGCTATAAAAGAACCTTTGAAGCTTCTGAAAACTGAAAAATAACCCAGCACTAGTATCCTTTGTTTTGACTGCAAAAAAACACCCCGCAGAAAAATTGTGAGATATCAGAACAAACTTTTGATTTCAAAAAATATTCATTCAGACTGCGAGTATCACTGGCAAGACCAGAATTTATTGCCTGTCCCTAATCGTCTGGAGGTGGTGGTGGTGAGTCCCCTTCTTGAAACTTTGCAGTCCACGTGGTATAGGTACACCCAAAGTGGCCCGGTGTCATTGAAGGAATGATGGTATAATTCCAAGTCAGGAGTTATTAGTTGCAATTTTGAATTTTCATTTGTTGTCAGGACAGCCATGGGAAAAATAGAAAGCCCCTGAGACATGACAACGGAGTACCAATTGCATGCTGCACCACAACAGCTCGAAGGTGTGCACACAAGACATTTCCTCAAACCCTTGTTTGGTCTGAGGAATGCTGTGCCACCTTGGTGTCACTTTAAATCTTGAGACGAAGTTCAAACTCCTTGTCCAGCCCATCACAATATTTCATAAATTCAACTTCTGCAGCATTTCCAACCTAACCCTACAAGCATCCACACCTTTGTCAGCTTAAGAATCAATTTCCAAATTGCTCTCTCGGCTGGTATTCCAAGTCTCATGCTACATCAAGCAAAACTCTTGAAATTCCCCCCACTCAAATTCTTACACACTCACCACCATGTCCTGAACAACTTCCACTGACACCCCATTCCCACTTCCACCTCTTTAAGCTCTTGTCCTAGTTTTCAAATCACTATGCAGTCCAGATCTAGCACGACATCCAGCATGCATGCTGGCTCTTGTAATTCTTTTGTGCATTCTCAACTCCTTTGTTCAAAATAGAATTCTCCTAGCCTTTATTCATTATGCAGAATTTCCAGCTACACTTAAACAGGTCACTGAAAGCTATGTGAGGAGGGTTTAAGGATAACCCTTCATTAGATTATTCCTCTTTCACTGATGACACTTAACCTCCTGCTGCATTTTTCCCCTGTGAATATAAAACCAAGAGGTAATTGGGATGGGGGTGATTTAATATATCATGCATCACCATTTTATTCCACTGCTCATCCAAAACTCTGCTGTCCCCATCTTAACCCGTTCCAAATCTTGTTTACCCATTATGCATACACTTATGGACCTTACTTGGCTCCTCGTCCAACAATGTCTCAATTTTAAAATCCTCATCTTCAATCCACTCCCCGTCTCTATAAGCTCCTATAGCCCTACAAACCTTATCCTACACTTCTGGACTCTTCTACATTCCTGATTTTAATCATTTCACCATTGGCAACTGGAATTCATCCACTAAACCTATCCATTTGTACATTACTCGTCTTCTAAGATGCTCAACATCACTCTCAAGTGCCTTGGGATATTTTACTACTTTAAACATGCTTATACAAGTCAAAGTTTTTGTTGGCAATATAAAGCACCAATGGTTCAATAGACAGCTTCTACGCTATCTAAACCTAATTTTAATCACAACAAACATCCCCACAGACTTTTATATCAATGGCAGTTAATGATTTATTGGAGCAAAATCTCAGCACATCATTTTTATATGAGATAAACAACACACATAGGGCACCACTGTGTTGAGTTGAAGACCTAACTGGATTTAATAAACAAGTTTCATGCTGCATGATTTGAGTACAGTCAACATGAATGGAGTAGGCCCTCTGGCTGCAGAAAATCCACAATGCAGACTTAAATCAGTGCAAGGATCCTGTTCAAATGTACATACTTCAGCACAAGGTCATTAATTTGCCCTTATTAACTGGCTGATTAAAATAAAATTTCAACAGTACTTGAAAAACGTCCATAATATTTTTCTCAACAGAAAGCTGAACACGTCAAAATGTAGTTGTTTCTTATATTTGCACTTACTGACCAAGATAGCCTGTGTTAGCAATATGAACAGGAGCATTATGGAAACAAAGAATACAGTCAGTCTACTATTCCCACTCTCCAACGTCTACCGACTTCCCACCACAAACCTACACACAGGAAAAAGTGATGTTAATTTACTTGACACCAATGATCCCACATAGCTGCTCAGCCGCACAGCAACCTGAAAGGGACCATGCAAGCCTTGTTCAATGTTAAATACTGTGCATGCATGGCCACCAATTTCTAAGGTACAGCGCACTGAAAATATATATATTTTGTTTTAAACAGGAAACTCTGCTCAGCTCTGGCTTATTATCCAAGATGTGAACCAGCAGCAGATCCACAGTAAATAGATACCCTGCCAGTTTTGTACTAGTCAGACTAGTAAAGAACGAAGAATTGCAGAAAATACCTACCAACCCTCGCTAATTTTTAATAACTAATTTGTGACGAAACTGGTGCACAGCTATTTTCTGATCCAAAGATATTACTTGATGCTATTTTAACTTTGTTTTAAATACGTTTGAATAACGTTTTGAGATAAGCAGTTAATCTTGCGTTGAGATCAAAGCAAAATACTGCAGGTGCTAGAAATCGGAAATAACTTTGGTAGAAGGGTCTTATGGACTTGAAACATAAACTGTTCCTCTTTCCACAGATGCTGCCAGACCTGCTGAGTTTATCCAGCAATCTTTGGTTTTATTCATTAGGTAGTTTGGTTGGATAAAGGAGGGTGCGGGACCAAAGAGAAATCCAGATGAAAATTTTTAAAACATTTTATTTTAAGAAGTCAAGCTTAAATAATGTATTCTAGTCACACATTTAATTTATTCTTTGTAATTCAAATTCTTGAAATATGAAGCATTACAAGAACAATCACACAACAGAGGTGGATCTTGTGGAACGATCAATGGCTTTAAATTACTTGTTACAAATTGTGTTGATCTTCTGGGAGTCAGTAAAATTTCTGTCCCAACTTTACTCTAATTTGAAGCAGAAGATTAATTTGTAATACATTCCATTTCAATATTTTTTAAAAATCTATTGCCTTTGCTTCAAGTTTCAATGTATACCACCACTTTTACATTGAAGCAAATTGGTTCTGGATGCACATCACTGGCAGCATAATTCAGAATCCTGTGTGCACTGAAGCCAAAAGGTGCCGGACCCTCTCCAGGAGGTTGTCTCACACTGGTTCCAGCTCCAAGCATGCAGCATAAATTCAGATTTTGACTCTCCATGAACTCTGATCTCTCATCCATGAAATCAAATATAGATGCGCTATCTCCAGTTCTAAGTACTGCTCTTGTTGAGATTTCAACAGTTACCAGAGAGACAGGCTTCATTGGCCTGAACAGTTTTTTGTTCTTGACTTTAAGTCCTGTGTGTAGGCCACTTCTATCCATCATTTCAGTGTTAATTAATATGTTTTCACTGCAGAAACCAAATATCCTCAGTGCGCATCATCTTTTAATGTCCACAGCCATGGCAGGGGCACAGGCAGAGCCCAGTAAAAGGCAAAAGCAGCAATGTCCTTCCTGTGCAAAGCAGCTGCCTCCTCACTCTGTGCTGTCAAGAGCTTGCCTTGCATTTTCAATGCAGCCAGAGCAAACAGCGCAGGTGTCCTGCAACAACAGTGGAAAAGGGCAGCATGTGACATTATGGTTAGCACTGCTGCCTACGGCGCTGAGAACCCGGGTTCGAATTCCCACCATGGGTCACTGTCTGTGTGGAGTTTGCACTTTCTCCCTGTGTCTGCGTGGGTTTCACCCCCACAACCCAAAGATATGCAGATTAGGTGGATTGGCCACGCTAAATTGCCCCTTAATTGGAAAAACATTTATTGGGTACTCTAAATTTTAAAAAAAACAGTGGAGAAGGAGGGTGAGCAGAAGAATGTAGGATTTATCTAGCTAATTCAGATGAAAACTTTGAACACATTGTGTGATGCACTGGATATAATCTTTAGAATAATCTTTATTGTCACAAGTAGGCTTACATTAACACTGCAATGTAGTTACTGTGAAAAGCCCCAAGTCACCACATTCCGGCGCCTGCTCGGGTTCACAGAGGGAGAGTTCAGAATGTCCAAATTACCTAACAAGCTCGTCTTTCGGGACGTGTGGGAGGAAACCGGAGCACCCGGAGGAAACTCACACAGACACAGGGACAACATGCAAACTCCGCATGAAGCTGGGAATCGAACCTAGGACCCTGGCACTGTGAAGCAGCAGTGCTAACCATTGTGCTACCATGCCGCCCATCTTTGAACTATGGGAGGAAACTGGAGCATCCGGTGGAAACCCGCACAGACACGGAGAACTCCACATAGTCTCCCGAGGTCGGAATTGAACCGGGACCCTGGAGCTGTGAGGCAGCAGTGCTAACCACTGTGCCAAAGTTCTACATTTGGTGCCTATTATAGATAAATATTCAAATCCAAAAATACGTGCTTAACTGAAGTCTCCCTTAAATTTTTTGAAGGGGTTAGGGACAGGTGATCTTGATTAAAGGTTTGTGTGGGAGCAAGATTGTAATGGTAGAAAACTAATCACCTGTTACCCTACACAACAGGAGGCTAGATCCTTTAAATGTTTATCCTGCTCAACCACCTTAATGGCAGGATGCGAGCAATTTGTAGATCACAAAGCGATGAATGAAAATGTTGTTGCTGCCGTTGAGGTGTTTTTCGATATACTCCTGGAACTCGAGCATTTAAATGAGGCACAGATTCAGAAATCAAAATTTTCCCTCACGGACGGCGCAGTAGCACAGTGGTTAGCATGGTTGCTTCACAGCACCAGAGTTCCAGGTTCGATTCCCGGCTTGGGTCACTATCTGTATGGAGTTTACACGTTCTCCCCGTGTCTGCGTGGGTTTCCTCCGGGTGCTCGGTTTCCTCCCACAGTCCAAAGATATGCACGTTACGTGGATTGGCCATGATAAATTGCCCTTGGTGTCCAAAAAGGTTAGGTGAGGTTACTGGGTTACAGGGAGAGGGTGGAGGTGTGTGCTTGGGTAGGGTGCTCTTTCCAAGGGCTGATGCAGACACGATGGGTCGAATGGCCTCCCTCTGCACTGTAAATTCTATGATTCTATGACTTCAAAGTGTGGGGAGAATCCTTTATTTCTGAGCATATATAAACTTAGCACAGTTTTCCGATTAAAGGACAATTTTAGCGTGGCCAATCCACCTACCCTGCAAATCTTTGGGTTGTGGGAGTGAGAACCACACAGACAGGAGGAGAATGTACAAACTCCACACGGACAGTGACGCGGGGCAGGGATAGAACATGGGCCCTTGGCGCTGTGAGACATCAGTGATAACCACTGTGCCGCCCTTTCTTAGCATGTTTCAATCCTTGTGTTCAGTATTGAGGTGTCTCATGTAAGCAAACCATCGCTTCTGATGAGCGGGAGTAATTGTCTATCTACAATATGTGGTAAATTAGCACATACTCATTAATACTCTTATTAACTCGAGGAACTAATACATGCCCTCTGGTTGTCTCCTAGTCTTCAGATACCTCTTATTAGTGAGACTTAGGATTTAAATAACAAATCATGTTTATTAAAAGCTAAATATAAAAGTCACTACAGATATTATTTCATTTTTTAAAAAACTTTCAAACTTGTATCTTTTCAACTACAATAATCTTACTCAAGACACTTGGTTTTAACATACCAGATATAGATTCAAAACCAGCAACTGCAACATAAACATGTATGGGAGATTAGCTAGCTCTCATCGTTTCCATGCATCTACTAGCCCACAAATTGAAATTCAGGAAAACAGGAACACATGAAAAAAAATGAAAAATGAAAATCACTTATTGTCACGAGTAGACTTCAATGAAGTTACTGTGAAAATCCCCTAGTTGCCACATTCCGGCGTCTGTTCGGGGAGGCTGTTACGGGAATCGAACCATGCTGCTGGCCTGCTTGGTCTGCTTTCAGAGCCAGCGATTTAGCCCAGTGTGCTAAATAGCCCCATAATAAGCATGGTTTATAAACCTGCCTAACCATTTGAATTTAGAAGGCCAAAGGGTAATGTAGAGAGCTTTCATATACATCCAGAACACAGCAGTCCGAAAAGAAAATCCAAAAGCTGTACAGGATCCACAATCCCAACAGGGCAGCAGGGTAGCATGGTGGTTAGCATAAATGCTTCACAGCTCCAGGGTCCCAGGTTCGATTCCCGGCTGGGTCACTGTCTGTGTGGAGTCTGCACGTCCTCCCCCTGTGTGCGTGGGTTTCCTCCGGGTGCTCCGGTTTCCTCCCACAGTCCAAAGATGTGCGGGTTAGGTGGATTGGCCATGCTAAATTGCCCGTAGTGTCCTAATAAAAGTAAGGTTAAGGGGGGTTGTTGGGTTACTGTTATAGGGTGGATACGTGGGTTTGAGTAGGGTGATCATGGCTCGGCACAACATTGAGGGCCGAAGGGCCTGTTCTGTGCTGTACTGTTCTATGTTCTATGTTCTATGTTCTAAAGCAAGTCAACAGCCACTAAATAGAATCCATAGAAATGAATCTGAGTGTAGGAGCCATTCAGACCAGCAAGTTTGCACAGACTATCTGAAAAAGCACTCTACCTAGGCCCACTCCCCCATCCTATCCCTGAAACCCTGTGCATTGATTGTGCCAATCCACCTAACCCGCACACCTTTGGACTGTGGGAGCAAACTGGAGCACCCGGAGGACACCCACCCAGAAACGGGGAGAATGTTGAAACTCTGCCCAGTCACCCAAGGCCGGAATGGAACCCAGGTCAGCTGATGCTGAGAGACAGCACCCCTAACCACCGCGCCACACACTTCTTCAACATTATGAAACAAATCTACATCATCCAAGAATTTCAATATGTCAGCCAGAGTTACTTTGAAGAAGGATATGACAGCAACTCCAACACGGTAGCATTGTGGATAGCACAATCGCTTCACAGCTCCAGGGTCCCAGGTTCAATTCCGGCTTGGGTCACTGTCTGTACGGAGTATGCACATCCTCCCCGTGTGTGCGTGGGTTTCCTCCGGGTGCTCCGGTTTCCTCCCACAGTCCAAAGATGTGCAGGTTAGGTGAATTGGCCAAGATAAATTGCCCTTAGTGTCCAAAATTGCCCTTAGTGTTGGGTGGGGTTACTGGGTTATGGGGATAGGGTGGAGTTGTTGACCTTGGGTAGGGTGCTCTTTCCAAGAGCCGGTGCAGACTCGATGGGCCGAATGGCCTCCTTCTGCACTGTAAATTCTATGAAACACCCGGTTAAAGTCCAACAGGTTGAAACTTGTTGGACTTTAACCTGGTGTTCGAAGACTTCTTACGGTGCCCACTCCAGTCCCAACGCTGACATCTCCACATCATATATATTTAACAGAATTGATTATTCCAATACCTTGAACAGTGCTATTCAGTATTTATTTCATTTCAGAAGTTTTTGTTTTTAGTATCTGTGATGTATGAATACAGTGGCCCAATGCTTAGTTCACTTTTGTGGGTTTATATAAAAAACCCACCAGGAGGTTCACAGCATCCTTCAGAAGCCTAGTCCCTGCCACAATATCAGGAAATTATATTGCAAAGAAATTGAGAAGCAGCGATGTCACATCCTACCACTGACCTGGTGCAACAAATTGATGCAACAAGTTAATCAACAAACAAGTTACATCTATTGGAAAAGTGGGGGCAGGGGGAAAGAAAGCAAGATCTTTTTGCTTGTTTCTCATCTATTGCAGAGAGGGTCCGCAGTTTGTTTGAACCTCACCATTGCCCAGCCTCATCATGATCAGCATCAGGAAGTATGATGCAAGTGTGAATGAACATGGTCGGTATTTTTATAAAATATACATTTTCTTTAAATTACTATGGATTAGGATATCATTTTAAAAAGTCCACCACTTTGTCTTCTTTAGCTGTGTGCAATAAGACTCTCAAAATAGCCTCAAGTATCAAAAGGAACATCACAGGTTCATGATACATGTTCATGGGCGGCACGGTAGCACAGTGGTTAGCACTGTTGCTTCACAGCGCCAGGGTCACAGATTCGATTACCGGCTTGGGTCACTGCCTGTGCGGAGTCTGCACGTTCTCCCTGTGCCTGCGTGGGTTTCCTCCAGGTGCTCCGGTTTCCTCCCACAAATCCCAAAAGACGTGCTTGTTAGGTGAATTGGACATTCTGAATTCTCCCTCCATGTACCCGAACAGGCGCCGGAGTGTGGCGACTAGGGGCTTTTCACAGTAACTTCATTGCAGTGTTAATGTAAATATACTTGTGGCAATAATAATTATACCGAAAGATTACAGTAATAATTGTCTTGTCATTCGAAAATTAGTCAATATATTATTCCTACTCAAGGTATAAACTCAGCAAGCACTGAATTATTTAAGTGCATTATTGCTTCCATGGCAAAATTTTGCTATGTTGAACTGAATTTTCAAATGTTTAGCATACCCTATACAGAACAAAGTCATGGGCCATTTAAAATACTGAAATGTAATGTCATATCATTAATTTTTAATCAGTATTTATTCAACTCAAGTTACCCTCTTACACATACAGCAATTGCAAACAAACACAAATTAAAAGACACTGTAGAGATATTACTGGAGAGGAAGTAACGCCTACAAATTTGTGTTTCAAAGTGATTAAGAACTAAATGAATACTGCTTTTTTGTTGGCTGCTGGTTGCACAAACCCTTCTGGCTTAGTAAGTTTATCCCACGAGTGCAGGTCTTGATATTTGATCTGTGGTCAGCTAGTTGATCTCAGCTGGGGCGTTGCTACGGGCACTATCACTGACCATAGCACACTAAGATCCGCGACGCCACAAATGGTCATGCCTCATGCCTTTGGTAGCCATCAAGCAAGCTTCACTGCGCATGAGGACAGATGACAGCAGGATAGAGTTCAGTTGCAATGTCTCCAGCACGAAAATAGGCTGTAGAATGTGTAACCACTCGAAAGCTTGTGTGGGATACCAGAGGAGAGCTACAAACTGCGACTCCGTCTGGACTCTGGCTTGAGGGAGAAAAGGAGAAGACTGGCTTTTTAAAAGAAATGCTTTACTTTTGCCTCACATGGTTTCAGGTTTAATTAAGAGATACAGGGGGTGGCACAATGGTTAGCACTGCTGCCTCCCGGCACCAAGGACCCGGGTTCGATCCCAGCACCGGGTCATTGGCCACGTGGAGTTTGCACATTCTCCCCATGTCTGCGTGGGTCTCACCCCCAGAATCCATAAATCTGCAGGGTAGCTGGATTGGCCATGCTAAATTGCCCCTTAATTGGAAAAAATATATAATTGGTTACTAAAAATTAAGAGATACAGAAAAATATTATTGATCGATCTGACAATTTAATTGAATCATTGCTGGCTTCTTCGGAGCTGAACCAAAAAGACAACTAAAATTCGAGACATGAAAGAAAATAAACGGAAGGGTAATGCATGTTGGTGGGGGGGCGGGGAGAACACATCTAATTAAAAATCTACAAAGGGAAGGAAAGAAAAGGAAAATAAAGCATAAATCAGTAAGTAAAAATTCAGAAATGATTGAGAGATTTGAAAAGATGAAAATGAGTACAAAAGGATGACGGACAATAGAAAGCTCTGTACAGATTCAATTATAAAAATTATTTACTGAGACTTAATAACCCAAAACTATTTGTTGGAATCCAAGCTTATCATGTGATTAGGCAACATAAATCTATAATATTAAAGCAAACAGTACAATTCTTTGTTCACAGGGATCTTGAATCCTTTTCAAAGCAAAACCCGTTAGTGTAGCTTTTTTTTTTAAACCTCACCTCGCATCAGCTTTTATACTTTTTTGTCAAAATGTTCAAACAAACTTATTGATACTGGAATGAAAGTTTCTGCTTTTATTACTGATACTAGAATATGGGTTAGTAACATGTGTTTTTCTGGCATTTTGAAGATGTCCCAATAAACTTTGACAAGAGCCATGTAGAGGTATTAGGACAGGTGTCCAAAGGCTGGGTCAACAAGGCATATTTTAAGTAGCAACTTAGACAAGAGAAAGACAAATAGGATTAGGGAGGGAATACCCGAAATTGGAGCCTTGGCAGCTGAAGACGCAATTGCTAATGGCAGAGCGATGAATACCAGAGACACAAGAGGCTAGAATTGGTGGGTAAATTCCTCCTCTTCTTGCGCACGGCTTAGTCTAATCCAACTAAAGGTGCTGCATAGGGCGCATATGACCAGGCTGAGCCGGTTCTTTGGGGAAGAGGACAGGTGTGGCAGGTATTCGGGGAGCCCAGCGAATCACACCCACATGTTCTGGGCGTGTCTGCATTGGAGGGTTTCTGGAAGGGGATGGCGGGGACCTTGTCCAAGGTGGTCGGCTCCAGGGTGGAACCAGACTGGGGGCTCGCCATTTTTGGGGTAGCATCGGAGTCGGGAGTGCAGGAGGCGAGAGAGGCCGGTATTCTGGCCTTTGCATCCCTAGTAGCCCAGCGAAGGATTCTTTTACAGTGGAGGGATGCGAAGCCCCTGACTCTGGAATCCTGGATTAACGACATGGCTGGGTTCATTAAACTGGAGGGGGTCAAGTTTGCCCTGAGGGGGTCGGTGCAAGGGTTCTTCCGGCGGTGGCAGCCTTTTCTTGATTTCCTGGCGGAGCATTAGAGGGTGGTCAATTTCAGCAGCAACCTGGGTATGGTCAGCATACATGAGGAATCTGGCATGAATTTGGATGATGTCACTGATGCACAGTGTAGATAATAAAAAGATGCTAAATAGAAGATGTGTGTCAAGGACAGAACATTGTGGGGCTCCAGAGGCAATAATAATAATCTTTATTGTCACAAGAAGGCTTACATTAACACCGCAATGAAGTTACTGTGAAAAGCCCCTAGTCGCCATGTTCCAGCACCTGTTCAGGTACACAGAGGGAGAATTCATAATGTCCATATTACCCAACACCACGTCTTTCGGGACTTGTGGGAGGAAACCCACGCAGACACAGGGAGAACGTGCAGACTCCGTACAGGCAGTGACCCAAGCCGGGAATCGAACCTGGGACTGTGAAGCTAACCACTGTACTACCGTGCCGCCCATGGTGCAGTAACAGGAAAGAAGCCAGTGCAGGAAATTCTATGACAACTGAATAGATAGAAATTGAACCAGATGAGGGCAGAGGCACCCAGCTGGACAACAGAAGAAAACCATTTAAATACAGATGATGAGTTAAACTGTGGCAAAGACTGCAGAAGCATCAGGAGCTAAAGTTCAAATTGGTCACAGTCACATACAATTTAATGTGTGACTTTGATAAGAAAGCTCTTCGGTACTTTGCCAACTGACCATACTTCAAGTACGAGACTCAACGGACTGCATTAAAAGGCCATTCAATTTTGGGTGCATCACAACAAACAATGACCATGCCATCAGGCATCCTTACATATGGATATTTTGTTATGCTAAAAGATGCTATGAATTCAAGTTGTCAGCCATGGCTCAGTTAACATTGTCACCTGTGAGTCAGAAGGTTGTGGGTTTAAGTCCCACTTCGCAACTTGAGAACAATAGTCAAGACCGACATCCCAGTGCAGTAATGAGAGAGTGTTACACTGTCATAGGCACCGTCTTTCAGATGAGATGTTAAATAAAGCCTTCTCTGTTGGATGTAAAAGATGCCGAGGCACTATTTTGAAGTGGAGACACGTTTTGGCAGATTGGATTTGTTTATTGTCCCGTGTACCCGAGGTACAGTGAAAGGTATTTTTGTGTGAGCAGCTCAGACAGATCATTAAGTATGAAGAAAAATAAAATCAAAAGAAAGTATGTAATAGGTACACAATGTAAATACATAGACACTGGCATCAGGTGACGCATACAGGGGTGTAGTATTAATCAGGTCAGTCCATAAGAGGGTCGTTTAAGAGTCTGGTAACAGCGGGGAAGAAGCTGTTTTGCAACTGTTTATGGTGTTCAGATTTTTGTATCTCCTGCCCAATGGAAGACGTTATCCGAAGATGGAAGTTATCCAAAGTACTGGCTAATATTTACCCTTTAATCAATACCAAAGTAGATTACCAGATCATTATCGCAATGCTTTTTGTGGCAGCTGGCTGCACACAAATCTGCTGTCAAAATATCCTACACTGCAACACAGTGACTACAGTTGTAGCAGTACTTAATTAGCTGTACAGCACTTTGGATGTCCTATGGTTGTGAAAGACACTAGAAACATGCAAGTTTTTTTCCCCATTACCGTAATACATTTCCAACAACTGCAGCTAATTTCCCCTTTTCTAGCCCAGGGAAACAAAAGCAAACTGCAGTGGCCCTTTATTACTTGCATTCATGACTCATCAACAATAAGGGATTGATCCTGGATCCTCGTTTTACATGAATCAATAACAAAGCACGTACTGCATCTAACCACAGACATCACTTGGGCTCTTTGTTCTTTGAGAAATGCACATTTTCTAACCACATCAATATAAAGGATTGTGTTGAATAAAGGATTCATTGGACTGAGTAAATAGGCCACGTTTCACATTTTCAGGCAATCTGATTTCTATTCTGCATTGCAGATTAAAAAAAACATCAAGTGAAACATCAGTAGCATTTTGCAACTAGTGCAAATTCTTGGGATCAGTACAAGCATTTTCTTCTCCCGACCAAGCATCCAAATTATGCTGGTGCAAGATTAATTTGGTATATTTTACAAAGCAGATTTATGACACAAGGTAGCCAGAGGATTCTCAAAATGCACATCCACTGACTGGCAGTGAGTTTGATAATATTGTTTTGAAGTATCAATTGGGAATGGATTTGTTTAAAATATAAAAGCTCGCCTTAATAATTGTGAGCATAGGTCATGTTTAAGTGGTATTAGATATCAGAGTTTGGTGCAATATTCCCCCTCATCACCGTCCCAGCTCCACCTCCTCTGAAACTATGTCAAAGATTCAAATCTTCACATCATCTGAGAGATTAAAACCTAGTTTACGGTAATATCATTCAATCACATCTCATGTAAGTAGCGTTCCAGTGTTTTCCAAACCATCTCATACCGAAATCCAATTCTTCAACCTGTAACCCAATCCCACCTATTACATGCTTTGGTACTGATCCGATCCAAATAAGCAGTTAATGTGATTCAATTCACAGCATCAGAATAATCTTTCTCCGTTAAGGGAGTCCATTGATTTAGATCACAGTTTCACTGAATGTTAAACAGAGAGCAGAGGGCATCACCTTCAGCATTCATGCCAACAAAAACTGGAACTCCCTCATGGCTCAATGGATAGAGGAAAAGGCATACAGTCTGTTTTGTTATGCTCTTGACGTAGCACAAGTTGCTTCTTTGATGTGCACTCTGACAAAGGAAGGTTCAGACTTGAAGATAGCTTTAACACATTTATTGAACTGTTAACAATTCTCCTACTTGGATTCGACTCTCCTGTTAATCCTGCTATAGCTACTCAGAATGACGAACCAGTCTGCTACAATCCACGTGGTGGGTGTGATGTGTTTCAAATCAACCTGTGTACTCACTGACAGTCTCCGCTGGAAAGAGGAAGATCATGTGTGCTGTGTCCTTTTATATGGGTTTGTGTAATGCCCTCCTGTGGTAGTGTCACCTGTGTGTGTGTCATGACTGCCCATTGGTCATGTCCTATCTTACTGACCTATTGGTTGAATTTCTGTGTGTCATGTCTCTGGTGCTCCCTCTAGTGTCTAGCTAGTCTACGTGTATTTACATCAACCCCTTGTGTATTTACAGTGATGCGTATCACCACACAGTCCAATTCCAAAATCCAATTGTCCTTAACTTTAGAATCGGAAACAACAGACAAGTCTCAGATTCTGATCGCACTCCAGCATCCCCTGCTGGAACAGGGGCCAGGCCAAGAACAGCATCAGTTTTGACTGTGATGTCCCTTACTATCAAAATCTGATGACATACAAGATAATAATAATAATAATCTTTATTAGTGTCACAAGTTACTGTGAAAATCCCCTAGTCACCACTTTCCGGCACCTGTTCAGGTACACGGAGGGAGAATTCAGAATTCCAATTTACCTAACAAGCACGCCTTTCGAGACTTGTGGGAGGAAACCAGAGCACCCGGAGGAACCCCATGCAGACACAGGGAGAACTTTCAGGCACTGCACAGCAGTGACCCACGCTGAGAATCGAACCCAATCCTGGCGCTGTGAAGGAACATGTGCTAATCACTGTGCTATCCTCCCGCCCTATTCTGGACTCATATGCAAGTAAGAGGTAAAGTGTAAAGAAAGTCACCAATTGAAGTATATGCCAACAAAATCAATGGGGACAATGCCCTTAATTCTCTCCCATAGGAAATTTTTGTCTAACCAAAGGTGGTAGATGAAGCAAAATCTGGGATGTGGAGGCATTAAATCTACCCAACAGCAGAAGGGAGCCAAACGTACAGATTCAGCTGGATTAAAGCCATCTATTCTTAAAGGGGGGGATTTATGGGTCCTCAGTGCCGTAGACAGCAGTGCTAACCACCGTGCCGCCCATTTCACATTTCCAACAGTTTATTTGCAATTTATTTCCAAGTTTAAAAAACACCTATATCTAATCCCAGAAGTCAGACTTAAAATTACTTAATCACTTTCGCAATTAAAAAATTTTTATTTCTTTTTTCCTGACAGGCTCGAAGGGCCAAGTGGTCTACCCTTGCTCCTAATTCGTATGTATGTTAGTGTGAGAGTTTTCGATCTGTTAAAAAGTGAATTCAGAAAGTCATGGTCAAGTGCCATTTCAGAGATTTCAGCACATAATCCAGCCAGCTACTTCCGTGCAGTGATGGGACAGTGTTGCGGTGCCAGAGGTGTCATCTTCAAATGAGAAATCAACCAAAGCCCCACCTACCTGCTCGGGTGGACGTGAAGTATCCCAAGCAACAAAGAACTGCAAGAGAAGGCTCTTATGTTCTGACAAATATTTATCCCTCAAACATCGCCACAAGAAAAAACGATTAGCTAACTATGTGCCCCACTGCTTAAAACCAATATTTTGATTAAAAATTACCCATACAATTGGACAGAGGTGCAGGAATTAATTTTTATTTTCCTGATCAAAAATTAATTTCAATCATGTAAAAAGGCAACATCCATCCAGAAATCATTTCTGAACAAATCACAGGCTTATTACAGCAATGACTGCTGCAATGAAGCTGCTCATTTGCATTTATACAACTAATAAATTAACATAAATCTATTTGAAGAAACTTGTAGCTGACCATGGGGTTGGGGCTTATGAATAAAGAAAGATTTCCTTTCCATAAGCTGCCTGTTAGTGTTTTGGTTTTAAGTGCTACTTCCTCAAGTTATTGGTCCACACAAGATTGCACTACAGAAGGTAAAGTATGAATTATGGGCGAGCAAAAACAGTGACGTGGGTGAGCAAAAATTTGAACTTAGAAAACAGGTACTGGACCCCTATCCGGGAAGCACGTGACCAGAAGTGTGCGCATTTGGGGATTTTGCATCCTAGGCTGAGCTCGCACTTATAATACATATGTAAATTAAAGAATAAAAATTTCTACCCAAGCTTTAAATGTAAGCGGTTTTTGAGTACCTGTACTTCCAAAATATGTTATTCTTAACACAAAATGGGAATGTTTAAATTATTAAATTTAATGGAGAAATTCTTTTGTGGCTAAGTTGCGAATTTCAACTCAACAAATCTAAATTTGCATCCATTGTGCAAACAGGTTTTGATAAACCCAAATGGCAATGCTCTGGGGATATGGGCTCAAATCTCACCATGGGACTGGTGGAATTTTAATTCAATTCATAAATCTGGAATACAAAACTAGTTCCAGTGATTGTTGTGAAAACCATCTGGTTCACTCATGTCCTTAAGGGGAAAGCTGCCATCCATACCTGGTCTGGCCTACCTATGACTCGTGACCCTCAGCAATCTGGTTAAATCTCAACTGCCCTGAGAAATAGTCCAGAAAGCCACTTAGTGCCAGAGTGATTAGGCACAGTGCAAGAGTATCAGTAGCCAGAGGTAAACCTTCAACCTTGAGCCCCAACCCTCCTTCCCCTGTCCATCCACTCCAAATTAACTTTTGAAAATGAAAACAGTAAAATGGCACTAACACTTGTTCCCTGATAGTCCCACTCTCATACAAGTGTAAAAAATGGTCAAATTGATGGGTAGTTGTCACCCATCGCCTGCCCTTGCTGTGGTCCCAGCCTCCCACTTCCCTGCAGCAGCATGTTCCTCCAGTCTACTCCCACACCTCTTGCAAGACCTAAACACCCTCACCACCACGAGACCACCCAAGAACCTTTTTAGGTCTGAACTCTTTTTTTTTTTTTAAATATTTTCTTATTCGCCTCCTTTTTCACATTTTCTCCCAAATTTACACCCAACAATAAACAATAATCAGTAACGAATGTAATGTCAATCCCCATATCAATAACAACGATCCCATCCTCCCACCAAACCCTCAAACATTCGCCCGCATGTTAACCTGAACAAATGACAAAGAGGAATCGGGAATCACCCATAGAAAGGTCGATCTCCACCCTAACAGGATCTGCCTTTGGGCGATCAACGAGGTGAAGGCTACAACATCTGCCTCCGTGCCCGTTTCCAACCCCCGGCTGGTCAAACACCATGAATATGGCCTCCCGAGGGCCCAGGTCCAGTTTCACGTGCACCACCTTGGCAATTACCCTAAACACCTCCTTCCAGTAATCCTCCAGCTTTGGACAGGGCCAAAACATATGAACGTGGTTCCCCGCGCCCCCCCCCCCCCCCCCAAAAAACACAACATTCACATACATCTTCTACCCCCTCAAAGAACCGGCTCATCCTCACCCTTGTACGGTGCGCTCTATAACCACCTTCAGCTGTATCAGCCCCAACCTTGCACACAAGGTGGAGGTATTCACCCTCCGGAGCACCTCACGCCAGAACCCTTCTTCCATACCCTCTCCCAACTCTTCCTCCCACTTTGCCGTGATCTTTGCTAGCGCCGCGTTCTCCTCCTCCAAAATAGCCCCATAAACCGCCGATACTATCCCTTCTCCAGTCCCCCGGTCGTCAGCACCTCCTTCCGCAATGTGGAAGTCAGCTCTACTGGCAAGCTCTGTATCTCCTTTCTGGCAAAGTCTCGAACCTGCATGCATCTAAATATTTCCCCCTGCTCCAGCCCATATTTCGTTCCCAGCTCCTTCAATCCCACAAAATGACCCCCAAGAAACAAATCGTTTAGTGTTCTAATTCCTTTCTCCTCCCTGGCTCAAATCCATGGTTCCCCCAAATTGGCAATTCCTTTGACCCTGCCCCCAACCCGAAGTGCTGTTGAAACGGCCTCCAAATTCTCAACAAAGCTATTACTATCGGACTCCCCGAGTATCTCCCCGAGGCCGTCGGGAACGGCGCTGTCGCTAGCGCCTTCAATCCTCACCCCCTACTCAAACTCCTCCATTCTGACCCATTGGGAGTCACCCCCTCTGACCCAGCTCCGCACCTTCTCCACATTCGCCACCCAGTAATAATACATCAGGTTCAGAAGATCCAAACCCCCTGCCTGCCTTCCTCTCCGTAGTCGCACCTTTTTAATTCTGGCCACCTTCCCTGCCCGTATGAAGGAGGTAATCATTCCTTCAATCTCTCTTTAAAAAATGCCTTTGGCAATAAAATCAACAGGCATTGAAAAATCAACAGGAATCGCGGCAGCACATTCATTTTAACTGCCTGTACACGACCCCCCAGTGACAGAGGGAGACCATCCCACCTTGCCAGATCAGCTTTCACCCTCCCCACCAAACTAGAAATGCTGTACCTACGGAGCCCCCCCCCCCCAATCTCAAGCAACCTCCACCCCTAGGTATCTAAAGTGAGCCCCTACCTTACGGAATGGCAACCCCCCATCCCTGCCCCCATACCTGGCCAGGACACCACAAAATATTCACTTGTCTAGATTTAATTTGTACTCAGAAAAACCCAAACACCGAAGCAGTTCCAGTATTCCCCCTATTGACACACTTGGTTCCGACACATAACAGCAAGTCATCGGCATACAAGGACGCCCTATGTTCTATCCCCCCCCCCCCCCAATCCCCGTACTACCCCTTTCCATACCCCTGAACTTCTTATTGCAATGGCCAATGGCTCAATCGCGAGTGCCAACAGCAGGGGGGGGGACATAGGACATCCCTGCCTAGTCCCACGGTGGGGAGGAAAGTATTGTGAGCTGATGTTATTTGTGCGGATACTGGCCCTCGCCTCCTACCCAGTCCACAAATCTAATAATAATAATATAATAATATTATAATAATAATAATAAATAGCTTAATGTCACAAGCAGGGTTCAATTAAGTTACTGTGAAAAGCCCCTAGTCGCCACATCCCGGCGCCTGCTCAGGGAGGCTGGAACAGGAATTGAACCCGCTCTGCTGATCTTGTTCTGCATTACAAGCTAGCTGCCTTAGCCCATTGTGCTAAACCAGCCCAATTCCAAACCGCTCTCTAACTGCCATCAACTTTCTCGGCACCCAATGCCACAACCACCTCTTGTTTCCTTCCCCTCCGCCGGTACCATAACCACGTTCAATACTGTCCTAATGTTGAAAAGAGCTGCCTCCCTCTCACGACCCCAGTCTGATCTTCACCTATCACCTTTGGGAGGCACTCCTCTAGCCTACCTGCCAGTACCTTCAGGTCTGAACTCTTACATAACCGGTATTTTCTCTTTTTTTTAAAATATACTTTATTCCAAACACAGTCACATAATACAAACAGTCAGCAATGAGAATACAGCCAAGTTACAATAAGTTTCTCAAGTGTGGTCCAACCAGGGTTTTATAAAGCTGTAGCACAACCTTGCAGCTCTTAAATACAATCCCCCCGTTAATGAAAGCCAACAGACCATATGCCTTCTTAACAACCCTATCAACCTGCGTGGCAACTTTGAGGGATCTATGTACGTGGAGCCCAAGATCCCTCTGTTCCTCCACACTTCCAAAAATCCTGCCTTTAATCCTATATTCAGCATTCAAATTTGACCTTCCGAAATGAATCACTTCACATTTATTTAGGTTGAACTCCATCTGCCACTTCTCAGCCCAGCTCTGCATCCTGTCAATGTCCTGCTGTAACCTGCAACAACCCTCAACACTATCTAGAACTCCTCCAACATTCGTGTTATCGACAAACTTACTAACCCACCGTTCCACTTCCTCATCTTACTAACCCACCCTTCCACTTCCCCATCCAAGTCATTTATAAAAACCACCAACAGAAGAGGTCCCAGAACAGATCCTTGCGGGACACCACTGGTCACCAACCTCCAGGCGGAATACTTTCCATCCACTACCACTCGCTGTCTTCTTTCAGCCAGCCAATTCTGTATCCAGACAGTCAAATTTCCCTGTATCCCATGCCCCCTAACTGCTATTAGACAGGAGCCCAGGAGCCATGGGGAACCTTATCAAATGCCTTACTGAAATCCTCAAAATAATTCAAATGAGGTTTGTGAGGCATGATCTGCCTCTCAGAAAGCCATGCTATCTTTAATCAAACTATGATTTTCTAAACAATCATAAATCCCATCTCTCAGATCCCCTTCCAATATTTTGCTCACCACTGATGCAAGACTGACTGGTCTGTAATTCACAGGGATTTCCCTATTCCATTTCTGGAAGAGGGGAACAATATTTGAAATGAAATGAAAATCGCTTATTGTCACGAGTAGGCTTCAATGAAGTTACTGTGAAAAGCCCCTAGTCGCCACATTCCGGCGCCTGTCCGGGGAGGCTGGTACGGGAATCGAACCGTGCTGCTGGCCTGCTTGGTCTGCTTTAAAAGCCAGTGATTTAGCCCAGTGTGCTAAACCAGCCCCTCAATTCGCCTCCCTCAAATCAGTGGAGAGTGAGGATGCAAAGATAATCGCCAATGGTGCAACAATCTCCTCCCTTGCTTCCCTTTGTAACCTTGGGTCCAGCCCATCTTGCCCAGGGAACTTATCCATCCTGATGCTTTTCAAAATTTCCAGCACATCCTCTTTCTTAATATCAACCCGTTCAAGCCTATTAACCTGGTTCACACTGTTCTCACTAGCAACAAGGTCCCTCTCTCTAGTGAATACTGAAGCAAAATATTCATTTAGGGCCTCCCCTACCTGCTCAATCTCTAGGCTCACGTTCCCTCCACTATCCCTGATCAGCCCTACTCTCACTCTGATCATCCTCTAATTTCTCACATAACGGTAGAACGCCTTGGGGTTTTCCCTAATCCTTCCCACCAGAGCTTTATCATGCCCCCTTCTAGCTCTCAAGTCCATTTTTGAGTTCCTTCCTGGCTACCTTGTAACCCTCTGGAACCGTGCCAGATCCTTGCTTCCTCAACCTTATGCAAGCTTCCTTCTTCCTCTAGACTAGAAACTCCACTTCTCTTGTCATCCAAGGCTCCTTCACCTTACCATTCCTTCCTTGTCTCAGTGGGGCAAAACTATCCAGCATTCGCAGCAAGTGCTCCTTAAACAACTCCCACATTATGGTTGTGCATTTCCCCAAGTACAACTGTTCCCAATTTATGCTCCTCAGCTCCTGTCTAATAGCAGTATAATTTCCCCTCCCCCAATTAAATACCTTCCAATACTGTCTGTTTCCATCCCTTTCCGTGACTATGGTAAAGGTCAAGGAGTTGTGGTCACTGTCACCAAAATGCTCTCCCACTGAGACATCTGACACCTGGCCTGGTTCGCCGCCAAGCACCAAATCCAATATGGCCTCCCTCCTAGTCGGCTTATCTATATATCGAGTCAGGAATCCTTCCTGTATACACCTGACAAAATTTGGTCCATCCAAACCATTTGCACTAATGGTTTCCAGTCAGTTAGGGAAGCTGAAGCCATCCATGACAACAACTCTGTTACTTCTGCCTCTTTCCAAGATCTGCCGCCCAATCTGTTCCTCTATCTCTCTGCTGCTATTAGGGGGGGGTCTATAGAAAACACCCAATAAAGTGACTGCTCCTTTCTTATTTCTGACTTCCACGCATACTGACTCAGTAGACAAACCCTCCTCGACACCTCCTTTTCTGCAGCTGTGAACTAACAGTTCCACTCCCCCTCCTCTTTTACCTCCCTCCCTATTCTTCTTAAAACATCTAAACCCCGGAACATCTAAACAATTCCTGCCCCTGTGAAATCCATGTCTCCGTAATGGGCACAACATCGTAGTTCTAAGTACTGACCCATGCTCTAAGTTCATCTCCCTTATTCCTGACATTCCTTGCATTGAAACAGACACACTTTAACCCAGTCCACTGAGTGCAACTTTGCCCTATCAACTGTCTATCCTTCCTCACAGACTCACTGCATACTATTTCTGCCTATTCAACAGCTACCCTATCCTCTGATCCATAGCTCTGGGACCCATCCCCCTGCCAAACTAGTTTAAACCCTCCCGAAGAGCTCTAGCAAACCTCTCACCCAGGATATTGGCGCCCCTCCAGTTTAGGTGCAACCCGTCCTTCATGTACAAGTCCCCAGAAGGTATCACAATGATCCACATATCTGAAAGTCTTCCCTCCTGCACCAGCCCTGTAGCCAAGTGTTCAGCTGCACTCGCTCTCTGTTCCTTGCCTCACTTGCATGTGGCACCGGCAGCAATCCCGAGATTACTACTTTGCTTGTCCTGCTCTTTAGCTTCCAACCTAACTCCCAAAAATCACTTTTTAGATTCTCATCCCTTTTCTTAGCTGTGTCGGTGGTACCTATGTGCACCACGACTTCTGGTTGCTCCCCCTCCCCCTTAAGAATCCTGCAGACTCGATCAGAGACATCCCTGACCCGGGAGTAACATACCTTTTGGGAGTCTCGTTCGGTTCGTGACCACAGAATCTTCTATCCATTCCCCTAACCATCGAGTCTCCTATCACTATTGCTTTTCTATTCTCTCTCCTTCTCTCCCCTTCCCTTCTGTGCCACAGAGCCAGGCTCAATGCCAGAGACCTGGTCACTAGGGCATTCCCCTGGTAGGATCCCCCCCACCCAACAGCATCCAAAACGGTATTTGAAGGGGAACTGCCACGGAGGATCCCTGCACTGTGTTCCCGTTCCCTTTCCTTCCCCTGACTGTAACCCAGCTCCTCTTGCCCCAAACCCTGGGTGTGGCTACCTCCCTGTCACTCCTCCCCATCAACCCCTCTGCCTCCCGGGTGATTTTGAAGTTCACCTAGCTCCAGTTCTCAGACGCGGTCTCGGAGGAGTTGGAGTTGGGTGCCTTCCCGCAGGTGTAGTCAGTGGGGACACCAGTGGTGTCCCTCACCACCCACATCCTACAGGAGGAGCATGCAACTGCCCTAGCTTCAATTCCCTCTGATCAGAGTTCCCAAAGAGATTTATAAAGCAAAGAAAAAGATTAAACACCCGTTAGGCCCATAAAATAAAATGCTGCTACTCTCTCAAGTTAACCCACTAAAATGGGTGATTCTGCTAAATGATACAAATATAGCTTGCTGCCCCTAAAAAAAACAACTCTTACTTTAGAGGAAATGTAGGAAATGAAAGGAACACCTTGCTCCCTCCTCACCTACCTCCCTCAGTCACCAAACTCTCACATTCGCACTCTAATGCAGCCCAAATTCAGCACTCCAGTGGAAACAATGTCAGCACTGTAAAATGGCTCACCTTTATACTGTCTGACTCTAGCCTCTGAAATCAGTTAACAGACTGCAGCTGCCAGTAGAGCCTGAGTAAACTGTTTAAAGCTGGTTTAAAACTCACCTTCTTCTAGCTCAAACAGCAACTTTTAAGTTAATTTAATAAATAAAAGACTCGACTTTCGATAAAAATGAACTCCAAATATCCCTCAGTCAAAAAAACTCTTGCTTTAGCACTCTAATCAGCCCAAATTCAGCATTCCAGTGTAAACAATAACAGGACTGTAAAATGGCTCACCTTTATACTGTCTTGACTCTAGCCTCTGAAATCTGGCTTGATCTAATTAACTAATTAACAAGTTAACAGGCTGCAGCTGTAAGTAGAGCCCGAGTAAACTCTTGTTTAAAACTGAGATTCAGTTCCACATATGCCCTTATTTGCTCTTAAACGGTCGTATTGTATCAAGGCCTTTGTGCCCCACGACTATTTGTTATGTGATTGTACTTTGAAATGTGTTTAGGCCTTTGCGCCTTGTAATTGTCTTTTGTAACTATTTAGTTGTGGTTATATTAAAATAAATCTACATATGCCAACAATCCACATTGCTACTTTCACCTATAATCTGCCAGATTAACCAAAGGGTGAAGCAGCACAATGGAACCAAACAGAATGCAGACACATCACCTGTGTTCACTTATTTCCTGAATCCTGGATTACTTTCCCCTTCCTAGCTCATGACAAATTGGAGTCTTCAAGTCTTTGATCAGTTATTGTTAGTTAAGAATATCAGAGCGGTGAAGAAACGGCAGAACAAATGAAGCAGGCCAAGGAGCTGAACAAGCCTATTTGTGATCCTAATGTTCCTCTGGTACTAAAGCCAATTGTAGTGCCCTATAGCTCACCATATGAAAATGCGTTAACTTGGCAAAAGCCAGGCATCAAAACTCTTAGCCTGTAAAGACCCGCTACTGCCCTTTTCAAAGAGACTGGATCAAAAATGACAATAGGATCATTTCAAATTAAATTGTACCTGACTGGTGATGATCTGTGAACACAGAGTCTTGCATCACCTTGGTCCTCGACTGTTCCTTGCTTTTCACTATTTAAATAATGCTATCAATTTTCTGCTCATGAAAATTAAACTTTATAAAATTGAAATTACTGACCTGCTCAGACAGCAGAAAACAGTCGGACATGGGCTCAGATTTGAAGGAAGGAAATGACTTGTGGCGTTCAACAAGGATCTGTGCTGTGTCTTAACTGTTCATTAAATTTATTAATGATATAGATAACACAATAGAGTACAATATATCCAAGTCTACCAATGACACAAAGATTGATGGCATAGCAAATAGTTGACAAGAAATGGTGAAAGGCTCAGAACAAAGTAGTCCACAGATTTAGGATCCAAATGCACAAATCAATAAAAAGGTAAAAAATAACAGATTTAAAATGATTTGCAAAAGAAGCAAATGCAATGAGAAAAATATTTTTCACAGCGAGTGATTCAAGCGTAGAGTGTACTGCGTGGCAGCGTGGTGGAGGCAATCTCAATCGAGGCAGTCAAGAGGGCATTAGATGATTATTGGAATAAAGGCAAAGGGCAGGTTTACGGGGAGAGGCGGGAGAATGGCATTATGTCATAATGCTCGTGCGGAGAGTCAGTGAAGACATGCTGGTCCAAATGGCCTCCTCCTGCACCGAAACAATTCTGGGATTCTTTGCCAGCCTTTATAACTTAGTGGGATAGAATGTAATAGGCAGGAAGCTTTGTTACAGCCAAAACCCTCATTGGACTACATCTTGAATACAGTGTACACTTCTTGGCACCACACCTCGAAAGGGCTTTGCAAGGAGTGCAGAACAGACTCACCAGAATGTTACCAGGGCTCCAAGGATTAGATAATGAGAGATGACGAACTCTATTTTCTATGCTGTGGAACGTGGAATGTTAAAAGGTAATGTGTTTTATGATTTAGAAATAAATCAATAGAGTTGCAAGAGATCAGTGTTCTGCTAAATGTGGTGTCAAGGGCAAATAACATCAAAACCAAAGCCAGATGATACTAAGATTGCAGGAATTGTGGATAGTGATGAAGACTGTCAGAGTACAACAGGATATAGACGGGCTGCAAAATTGGGCCGAGAAATGGCAGATGGAATTTAACCCGGACAAATGTGAGGTGATGCATTTTGGTAGGTCTAATTCAGGTGGGAACTATAAAATAAATGGCAGCACCATCAGGAGCATAGAGACACAGAGATCTGGGCGTGCAACGTTGGTTAGGCCATATTTCGGAATACTGTGTCCAATTCTGGTCACTGCACTACCAGAAGGACATGGAGTCTTTGGTTTACCAGGATGTTGCCTGGTATAGAGAGTATTAGCTACGAGGAAAGATTGAATAAACTGGGATTGTTCTCCCTAGAGAGACGGAGGCTGAGGGGCAACCTGATAGAAGTTTATAAAATTATTAGGGGAATAGATAGGGTGAACAGTTGGAGGCTTTTTCCCAGGGCAGAAATGACAATTACAAGGGGGCACAAGTTCAAGGTGAGGGACAAAAGGCTCGGCGGAGATGTACGGAGAAGTTTTTTTTTTGTTTTGTTTTTTTTTTAAACACAGAGGGCGGTGGTGGCCTGGAATGCACTGCCAAGTGAGGTGGTTGAGGCAGATACATTAGCGGCCTTTAAGACTTATCTGGATAGGCACATAAACAGACTGGGTATAGAAGGATACAGGCGGTTGGTCCAGATAGGATACGTGATCGGCGCAGGCTTGGGGGGCTGAAGGGGCTGTTCCTGTGCTGTACCATTTTTTGTTAAAACATTCAAGAGATAAATTGACAAGTTTCTTCACACAAAGCAGATGTCAGCTCAATTAATCATTTTAATATCAAGATCCATAGATTTGTGTTTGTAGGACAAGGATATAGATGTGTCATTTGGTGGTACAGAATTTGAGTATCACTGAAAGAAAAACATATCGAATGCCCCAATAAGTGCAAGGCGAAAGCTTCGACATGCGTATGAAAGAATGTGTAACACTGGACATACGATGATACGATGATCTAACTGAATGGTGGAATATGCTGAATGATCTACTCCTATTCCCATGTCTAAAAATAACCATAAAGCCTGACATGGCTTCTGTATAGATCTGAAGGGGTTTGTTTCTACACAAGCAATTATTAGTTGTCCATTGTATATGTTGGACAGTGTATTACACATAAATCAATCTGTTTTATATTATATTCTTTGCCTGGTTTACTAGAAGTCATCGTAATAATACAGTCTCCGGAGTGACAATATTGTAAATCTAAATAACTTCAAAGCATGTGCCATCAGCTTAAATTATAAATTTGATGCACTCGAAAGTATGAGATGGCCTGAAGGATGTCATCTGAGATCTTGGCTCTTTCAAGCTGGGTGGCTATCAATAATATCAGTTAAGGACCTTAACAGTACAAGGAGGAGCCCGAATCAGCCTCATGTTTCCCACACCAATAATTTTCTCCGAATTCACTGCTCCCTGAAGAGCAAGAACTGATGAATTGGATGCATTTGCCTCTGCAAATCTGTTAACACGCACAGGGGTGCACTCATATACCAACCCGTACACACAGCTTTCCCCACACTCGTACAGCTTTCCCCGCACTCACAAAACAATCTATATTCACTCATTGGCATCCTGTGCCCATACAAACTTTCTATGATTTGTATAGAATAATTCATTTTCCTGCTTTAAAATAAAACTACAATATTAATATGCACACCCAGATCATGATCCCACTTCCTCTGCATTCCCTTTTCACGCAACTGAAAGCAAAGTATGAAATCAATTAAATTGCTTTAATGTGCTTTGCTAAATTGGCTGGAAAGAATAAAAATGTTACACTTGGCTCAGGCTGTTCATGTCAAGTGCCACTTCAGCAATCAAAATGATTAATTTGGTGATATTCGATTAAATGTCCCCGATTAAATATCCAGGGAAGATGGTTCAGTTTCAAGTGTCCTTAATTTTGGAATTAATTGCCCTCTGACATTTGTTTCTCAAAGCTTGCGTATTTCTGTATCAACAAAATGGAGGAGGTCAAACTGGCTGCCTCACCTTCTGTCTTGTACATCTACAACTCACTGTCCACATCTTATTACAGTTAATGTTCAACGATAACCGTATTGCCCTTCACTGGATGCATTCTCCTCCACCAGATCCATCAAAAGCTCTTTCAACTCTTTCTTGATCTTTCAACTGAGTCTTCCTCAGTTCAACACTCAGACCATCCAAGGCTCCTTCCCCAGAAACCATTTAAATCATTTAGAACCATCGCACCTTAATCCTCTCTAATTGCACTCCAGTGCCAATCCACCACCACCAGCCACATTCCCACTGAGGTTCTATAGTATATCCTGACTATTCAACCTCCATTTTCAAACCCCTCGCTCACTATTCCTTGCTCTATTTCTATTTTCTACTTTTCTAACCAGAATTAACATGCCTCGGTTCTTTGACTTTCAAGTTCTTTATTTAAACTAGATTTTAAAAATTGCAAGTTATAGATATTTTTTCCCAAACATCCAAGGGCAATACTTATTAGACTTCATGCTAGTGTCTTTATGGTCACGGAGCATAAAATTTGCCTTGCATTTGCTTCATTGCACTCCATATTTTGCAGTGCCCTATTTTTGGCAATGCAATGAAGCTGGGTTTGAGGCAGCTACAAGCCCTATTTGAATATGGATATTAAGACAATTTTATTGCACTCCAAATTTTATAACTTTGGGTCAGGTATACCAGCATGTGTATTGGGAGTGTCATGCTAAGTGAAAGCATGTTGTTTCGAACCTTAAAACAGGATTGAATTCAGTACAGAATTTTCTGGAATTGCCTTTACTTTCTAAAAATAGACATTAAGAGACTGCCACAATGGCTGCCAGGGGCAAGATGGTGTCTGCAATTTTTGCACATATGCAAATATTTCAAGACTCCAAAAAGTTCAGTGGGTTAGCCCCGTTGCCTCACGGCGCTAAGGTCCCAGGGTCGATCCCGGCTCTCGGTCACTGTCCGTGTGGAGTTTGCACATTCTCCCCATGTTTGCGTGGGTTTCTCCCCCACAACCCAAAAGATGTGCAGGCTAGGTGGATTGGCCACGCTAAATTGCCCTTAATTGGATAAAATTAATTGGGTACTCTAAAAAAAAAAAATTTTTAAGTCTCCAAAAAGTTCTTAATTGAATGATCATGGGTGGAGTGTTTCCCTTGAATCAACATACCAAAGCCACACATCTTTTTGAACTTTTACAGGACTCTCCATAAACACCTGGAAGTGTCAGAAGGAGATTTATCTTCACTGCCTCTGCTTCACAAGATAGGCATTCACATAACTGTAGCACATACTAAATGAGCTATACTTAGCATGCAGAACAGGGATGACTCTTCATGTGATGAAGGTTACAACAGCATGAATCTTCCAAGCGATGCCAGGGGTCATGAGCAACATTAGCCATTCTACATTACACCCACGTATCAATTAACAAACACTACATTTATGAGTGATAAAACTGCTGGCAGAAAGATGACAATTTGGAAAGGATGCAGATCATTCCTCAGCGCCGTGAGACAGCGGGGCTAACCCAGTGCATCAGGGTGGTCGAGCGGTCTGAGGCGCTGCGTTCAGGTCGCAGTCTCTTCTGGAGGCGTGGGTTCGTATCCCACTCCTGATATTGTATTTTCCTCCACGAGGTTAAATTTCAGGGTCTGATTTAGCTCACTGGGCTAAATCGCTGGCATTTAAAGCAGACCAAGCAGGCCAGCAGCACGGTTTTATTCCCGTATCAGCCTCCCCGGACAGGCGCCGGAATGTGGCCACTAGGGGCTTTTCACAGTAACTTCATTGAAGCCTACTCGTGACAATAAGCGATTTTCATTTTTTCATTTCATTTCATTCATTGATTTACAGAGTTCATTAAGGTACAGGGGGCTATAGATGGCACTATCATTGCTGAATGCTCCTCTAACAACATGGGGGTTACCACTGACCAGAACCTGAACTCTACCGGCTATAAATACTGTGGCTACAACAGTAGGCTGAGAACTCAATGGTAATTAACTCACCTCTTTTCGATGGCGGTTACCATTGATCGGAAACTGATCCAAATGAGCCATGTAAATACTGTGGAACACTGTGGTTACAAGGAATCAGAGGCTGGGAATTCTATGCCAAGTAACTAGACTCCTGACACCCCAAAGCATTCCCACCATTTACAAGGCTCAAGTCAGGAGTGCAATGGAATACTCTCCCAATTCTGAATGCAGCTCCAACCGCACTCATCATCCAGGGCAAAGCCGACCGCATGAATAGCACCCCAACCACGCTTTAAACATGCATCCCTCCACTGACCCAATGACAGTAGTGTGCACAATCTACAAGATGCAGTACCACAATCACCAAGGCTCCTTTAACAGTACCACATGGACTGCGGTGATTGAAGGTGGCTCAACACCACCTTCGAGGGCAATTAGGGAAGGGCAACAAATGCTGGCCAGGCCAGTAATGCCCACACCTCATGAAAGAATGTTTTAAAATATTGTACTCATTTGGGCATGGGGGCCTGCAATATCAACCCCACATGATGGGCTTGCACTCAAAAGTTCAAATAATTAATATGCAAAGTTATTATGCATCACTTCATAGTGCCCACATTCTCCCCACCATCTCCCTCCATCAAGAAAGAATACTAAGTATAGCTCCAACATACCGAGGATTAACTTCTGCTTCAAGGTTGCTAACTACCTAACACCAGAGTTCCTGAGCTGGATGACTCAGTATCTGCTTGGTCTTCCTTAACCAATAGTCCCAGCTGCAAGTTGAGTATACAGGCACACATTAGCGGAGTTGCTGTGGAAAATACTTGAACCAGTTCTTCCAATGGCAAAAAGAGTTTCCAATTTAGGTTTGGCCATGAGTGACAATAATAATCTTTATTGTCACAATTAGGCTTACATTAATACTAATGAAGTTACTGCAAAAAGTCCCTAGTCACCACATTCTGGCACCTGTTCGGGTACACAGAGGGAAAATTCAGAATGTTCAAATTACTTAACAGCACGTCTTTCGGGACTTGTGGGAGGAAACCGGAGCATCCGGACGAAATCCACGCAGACACAGGGAGAACGTGCAGACTCCACATAGTGACCCAAGCCGGGAATCGAACCTGGGACCTTGGAGCTGTGAAGCAACCGTGCTACCCACTGCGCCAATAGGGATAAACGGCAGAGTTACTTTTATCTATCCCCGTCCAGGAGCAAACCTCTTCATTTGCAGATAGTTATCAGGCATTTGGCTATTAATTCAGTCTGTAACCTATCTTAATGCAACTTCAAAAAACATAGCTTTTCCTACTCCAATAAGAGCACTTTTCCTTGGCAAGAACTCAGGTTGTAGGACCTCCAAATATTCTGGATTGCAGTGCTGCCACATATGCCATGGTGAACATAGGGAGCTGCTATGGCAGATTTTACCAATTCCAAGGCAGCAGGTCAATTTCCCTGGCTCACTCTTTCACTCGTCAGCAGCACATTCAAATTAGGGGAAGGAATTCCGGCTGCAGAAATTTAGCATTATTTGGCATGTGAGCGTCCAGCTAGATAAGCTTTTGTTTTGGCAAAAAGATACTTTATTCATAAAATACTTGAATGAACATAAGAAAACATTTCAAATGGTCAGCCAGATAAGCTCAAGCTATGGGCAATTAAGCCACTTTTCTGCTGGTCTCGCAACATTGAGGCTGTAGCACAACCATGAAAGTGCCAGTCGCATTATTTGTTATCCTGAGAAATAAATTGTTATCCTGACTGCGCACAAGTTAATGTGCGGTCAGCAGGAGTCAATTAAAATTGAAAATATTCAATTCTAATGCTACAAACATTGACAAATCTTGGACAAAGTATCCAAATGTTTCAACTGCGACTCACCTTGATATCAAAATTGCAGTCAAATCTTCTTATCAGAACAATGAAGTTGATAGAGGAATTGTCCGTCATTGGTGGAGAAATGATAGGCTCACAAGCATTCTTTGGTCTTGAATACACTAGGAAACCCTGTAAGCAAACGAAGAGCAAATCGGAGGGGAAAATAGTTAAATATTCAGAAACCAAAATCCTCATCTTAGTCTTAAGAGGCAGATCAGCATATTTAGCCAAAGTATATTTAAAGTTAACTTTATACAATTCCCCCCCCCCCCCCCCCACCCCCCCATTCATGAAGGATTGCTTTTCCCTTTCTCCCATTCTCCAGAACCTGCTGATTTGAGTTGCTGTACATTTCCAAGGGCATCAGTCCTCACTGAGAGCCACATTCTGTGTACAAACACAGGCAAATACCTCACTAACAGGCTACTTGACTGTGTGGACTTGTATTCATCAGATGTTCAGGCATTTTCCAGCAGTAACCATTGGTTAGTAATCCCTAGAATTAAGGTTACCAAAGCTCTCCACCTCTGGGGGTTTCTTTACTAGTGTTATTTCGGGGTCTGTTGTACATTAATTAATAGGGATTTATTGCTACAACTACTCATTATCGTTCTATCATGTTCAAAGAATTTACAATGCAGAAGGAGGCCACCCGGCCCATCGGGTCTGCACAGGCCCATGGAAAGATCACCCCATCCAAGCTCACACCTCCACCCCATCCCAGCAACCCCACCCAAACTCTTGGACACTAATTTAGCATGACCCATCCACCTAACCTGCACATCTTTGGGCTGTGGGAGGAAACCGGAACACCCGGAGGAAACCCACACAGGCACAGGGAGAACGTGCAGACTCCGCACAGACCATGACCCAAGCCGCGAATCAAACCTGGGACCCTGAAGCTGTGACGCCACTGTGGCCACGGATCTGACTGGATGGCAGATGGCTAACCAGGTGAACCTTGGTCTTTTCTTGTCTAATCATCCCTACAGACAACTGTGGACAACCCAATGCTATCCTGGATATGGTCAGCTCATGATACACAAAAAGGGAATTAACTTGGGACATTGCCTTCCTTATTTAAGACCACCTAAACTAAACAAAATTGTATTCTTCCATCCAATCTCTGTAGTGAAGGTCTAATTGCTCACTGTAGCCACATCTTAATTTTGCTGCAAGTAGCAAGACACCCAAAGTCCCTCTGAATACGACTATTTTTCAGTTCCTCACGGTTTAAAAATAATGTGCTTTGTTATTTTCCCCCAAAGTGGCTAACTTCAAGCTTATTTACATGAACTTTCAGCTGTCATGTTCTTGCCCACTCACCTAACCTGTCCATACTTATACCCAATTATTATAAATCCACAGTTCCTCATTATCTACCCTACTAGTTACAACCTCAAAAACATTCAAAAGATTTGTCAAACATTATTTCCTTTCAGAAATTGTGCTAACTTTTCCATTCATACAGAAAAATTGTGAAAAAGGAGAATAAAAATATATTTTTTAAAAACTTTTCCATTCATATTATGGTTTTCTAAGTCCCATGTTTACATATTCCTTAAGTTCCAACTTATCCCTTCCAAGGGCAATGTACCTTTCCTGAGGTGCAACACCTAAAACTAAACAACACTGAAGGAGGGGTCTCTATATAACAGAAGCATCACTTCCTCCTGACTCCTCAAGTCTTAATTTAAATCATTTTAGTCCACATAGCACCAGGTCTATCAATTAGATCATTTTCTATAGTGTATTCCTTTGATTTGGCAGTGCGGCTATTCCAGTCATACTTAGGAGCGTTGCAAGGTGATGTGGAAGAAATAACACCGCAAACATCAACCTTATATTCAGAGAACAAATTTCAATTTTATGACTACTATGCATTTTGTTCTGGAAATTCTCTTTCTAAATTACTGCAGTTAGGCTATGGGACAATCCACCATTTTCGAAAACAACTGTAATAACATGTACAGACAGTAGCTGATCTCCATCTCTGACAGAAGTGCTCCATCTCTGACAGACGGGCAAGTGTGGTTACTATGGCATTATTCATCCAATAATATTCCAACAATTAGCTCCTAACCACAGAATGATACAGTGCAGGCGAGGCCCTTCGGCCCATCGATTCTGCACTGACCTGCCTACCTAATCCAATTACCCTGGAACACCTAGATAACAAAGACACCTATGTCAAACTCCTATTTATCGACTACAGCTCAGCCTTAAACACCATAATTCCTACGAAACTCATCTCCAAACTCCGCGACCTTGGCTCTTCCCTCTGCAAATGGATCCTAAACTTTCTAACCCACAGGCCACAATCAGTAAGGATAGGTAACAACACCTCCTCCACAATCATCCTCAACACTGGTGCCCCACAAGGCTGTGTCCTCAGCCCCCTACTATACTCTTTGTACACCTATGACTGCGTGGCCAAATTCCCCTCCAACTCTATTTTCAAATTTGCTGATGACACCACAGTAGTGGGTCGGATTTCAAACAATGACGAGACAGAGTACAGGAATGAGATAGAGAATCTGGTGAAATGGCATGACAACAATAATCTCTCCCTCAATGTCAACAAAACGAAGGAGATCGTCATCGACTTCAGGAAGCGTAGTGGAGAACATGCCTCTGTCTACATCAACGGGAACGAAGTAGAAAGGGTCGAAAGCTTCAAGTTTTTAGGTGTCCAGATCATCAACAACCTGTCCTGGTCCCCCCCATGCCGACACTGTAGTTAAGAAAGCCCACCAACAACTCTCCTTTCTCAGAAGACTAAGGAAATTTGGCATGTCACCTACGACTCTCACCAACTTCTACAGATGCACCATAGAAAGCATTATTTCTGGTTGTATCACAGCCTGGTATGGATCCTGCTCTGCCCATGACCGCAGGAAATTACAAGAGGTCGTGAATGTAGCCGAATCCATCACGCAAACCAGCCTCCCATCCATCGTTTCGGTCTACAGTTTCCGCTCCCTCAGAAAGGCAACCAGCATAATTAAGGACCCTACGAACCCCGGACATACTCTCTTCCACCTTCTTCTGTCAGGAAAAAGATACCAAAGTTTGAGGTCACGTACCAACTGACTCAAAAACAGCTTCTTCCCTACTGCCATCAGACTTTTGAATGGACATACCTCGTATTAAGTTGATCTTTTCTCTACACCTTGCTATAACTGTAACATTATATTCTGTAGTCTCTCCTTCCTTCCCTATGTACGGTATACATTGTTTGTACAGCATGCAAGAAACAATACTTTTCACTGTATACCAATACATGTGACAATAATAAATCAAATCAATTTGTCAGCACTTGGGCCATAGTCTTAAATGTTATAACATGCCAATTCCTCATCCAGGTACTTTTAAAGACTGCGAGGTAACCCGCCTCTACCGCCCTCCCACGCAGTGCATTCTAGACCCTCACCACCTTCTGGGTAAAAAGATTTTTCCACAAATCCTCCCTAAATCTCCTGCCCCTCCAACTTACTGATCCTAACCCCACATGGTGATTTATAGAAACGACACAATAGTTTTGCCTCTCCAAGTGGAGATAGATTCTCTCCTTCAGAGTTTTCTCCAATTGTTTCCCTACCATGACACGAGACTCACTGGTCTGTAATTCCCTGGCTTAGCTCTACAACCTTTCTTAAATAGTGGGGCCACATCAGCTGCTCTCCAGTCCTCTGGCACCTCTCCCGTGGCCAGAGAGGAATAAAGAATTTGGGTCAGAGCCATTAAACTATTATTTTTAGCAACATGCGATGGGTATGAGCAACGACAATAATTTCAGGAATATGCATTGGTAAGAACACAAGAACTAGGATCAGGAGTAGTCAATTCTGCCCTTCATGTTTGCTCCGCCATTCGATACGATCATGGCTGATCTGAGAATCAAAATCACAGAATCCCACAGTGCAGAAGAGGCCCTTCCGTCCGTCAAGTCTACCAAATCACATTTGCCAGCATTTGGCCCATAGCCTTGAATGTTATGACATGACAAGTATCCATTCAGGTACTTTTTAAAAAGGACGAGGGGCAATCTGCCTCTACCACCCTCCCAGGCAGTGCATTTCAGACCATCACCACCTTCTGGGTAGAAACCTCACATCCACTCTAAACTCCATTCAAGTAAATAAAATATTGAAAAAGATTAGGAACTAACAGAGTTGATGTTATCTTTGCTCTCTCGGCTGCTGTTCAGGGCAGGGGCCTGCTAATTATGTGGAATTGCTCATCTCCTGAATTTTGTGCTTCAAATCAAAACTGCAGTTCATTCATTCACACATTAAAAAAACAAACATTTAATTTTAAGCAATGAGAAATCTAAAGAGGGGTAGTATCCTTTTTTTCACCATATTTACTATTTTGTCTTTAACTCCGCCCTCTTCAGAATTTACCAAAATGCTGAGTTATGATTCTACATGTGCTAGCAACCCTTCAGTCGCTGAATGTGTGGGTACAAACAAGCGTGGCCATGCTGTTCAATCATTTCTCAGCCGAACCCTGTACTGATCAGACAAACCGTGTGCACCATCAGAGCTCATTGAAGCAGCAGTGGTTGATACATTTTCCCTCTTTAAAGAAGGTAAACAAAGCCACTCAGATTAGATCATCTCGTAAACGTTAGGAATCGACCTGGGATTTCACAATCTGTAACCATTATGAACAATGTACTAACTAACTCTGCCTTTCCTGGCCAAGCTTAACCACCCACTTCTTATAAAAACAGGAATGCATACAAATTAAACACAATTCTGAAGAGCATGGTGTCTAAACAACCTTATTATTAGGATCCATTTAATCTGAAGAATGTTGTTCAAAAAGTGTTTTTGAAAAATCAAAGTCTGTAAAGATCCATATAGTTCAACAATAAATGGCAAAAACTGGGATTTTAGCAGTGCTCAAGTGAATGCTTCAGAATTCTTTAATTTTCTCTGAATGATGAATGAAATAAAACTCTTCTTGGGAGGAGAAAGGAAGTCGATATGGTAGCTGTGGTGATTGTCCCTTGAAGGGAAGCACAGTAGCATAATGGATATGTTGCTGTGCTAGTAATACAGGGCCAGGACTAATTAATGTGAGATAATTTCAAATGTCATCACTGCAGCAGGGGAATTTAATTTCAAGTAATTAAATAAAATCTGGAATTCAAAAAGAAAGTCAGTATCAGTCAATGTGACTATGAAACAATTGTCCTTTAGGGAAGGAAATCTGCCATCTTTAGCTGATTAACACGTGACTGCAGATAGCCGAGCAACAAGGTTGTCTCGAACTGCTCTCTGAAATGGCCCAGCAAGTCGCAGAGTTGTATCAGATCATTACACAAAACCAAATGAATTGACTTGAGACACCAGGCACAAAAAGGGACACCCAGGCCAGTCAACTGCAAAGCCTTCCTCAACATGGTTCTGTGAAAAGCAAATCGTGTTCATCCAATTTACTGGAGCTCTTTGAGGAAGTAACATGTGCTGCGGAAAAAGGGAAAGCTGTGATGTACTGTCAAGCAGGCAATTAACAAGATGCCACATCAAAGGTTATTGTGGAAAATAAAAGCTCATGGTGTCGGGGGCAACATAATGGCATGGATAGAAGATTGTTAGGAATCAGAGTAGGCCTAAATGGGCCATTTTCTGATTGGCAAGATGTAACAAGTGGTGTGCCAAGGGGGATCAGTGCTGGGTCCAAACTTTTAACAATTTATAGAAATGACTTGGATGAAGGGGCCGAAGGAATATTTGCTAAGTTTCTTGATGAGGACATAAGGAGGCGACAAAGGGATATAGATTGATTAAATTGGTGAGCAAAGACCTGGCAAATGGAGTTAAATGTGCAATTATCCATTTTGGCAGGAAGAATAAAAATAAGCATATTATCTAAATGATCAGCAATAAAGTAGAGCTGTGAGATGCAGAGGGATCCAGGTGCCCTAGCTCAAGGATCGCAAAAAGTTAGTTTGCATGTGCAACAATTAATTAGGATAACTCATATAATGTTATAATTTATTGCAAGGGGAATTGAATACGAGAGGGAGATTATGCTTCAGTTACACAGAGCATTGGTGAGCATCCGGAAAACTATGTAGACTATTGGTCTCTTTATTTAAGGAAAGATGCAAATGCATTCAAGGGTCGACTTGACCAAACCTTTAAAATCCGGAGGGGTACTGACGGTGGATGTGGAGACATGTTTCCTCTTGTGGGAAAATCTGGAACTAGGGGTCATTGTTTAAAAATAAGGAGTCGCTCATTTAAGATAGATGAGATTTATTTCTCTGAGGGCCGCATTTGGAACTCTCTTTCTCAAAAGATGGTAGAAGCAGAGTCTTCAAATATTTTAAGACAGAAACAGATTCTTGATGAGCAAGGGGGTGAAAGATTATCAGAGTGGGCAGAAATGAGGAACTGAGGTTAAATCAGATGAGCTATGGTCTTATTAAATTGAAGAGCAGGTTCGAGGGGCCCCAAATTCATATGACATGAATGGGGATGGGATGACTATTCGATAGTCAAGCAATAGCCTGATGTCAGAATCATAGCCATCACTTTTCTGGGTGTGCCCTTCAGCCAGCAAGACAAACTCACCAGAGATGGTAGCACATGGCAGGGAAGGATTGGCCCTATGAGTCCTCAACATGACTCCAACCCTATGAAGTCTCATGGCATCAGGTCAAACATTGGCAAGGAAACCACCTTTAGCCTTTTCTCTCAGCTGATGATCAGTGCTCCACTTTGTTAAACATGATTTGGAAGAATCACTGAGGATAAAAAGGGCATAAACCTATCCCAGGTACTCAATGTCGATCACGAAGCATGATTCAGTAGCATCCTACTGATTAAGCTAACCAAATCCTAAAAAGGCAAAGCTGTCAAACTGGCTTTGCAAGAGGTGGTGAGAGTACCACTCAGGGAAAAAAATCTACTTGATCTCACCAATCTACTTGCTGCAGATACATCTGTCCATGACAGTGTTTGTAGGAGCAGCCACTGCGCAATCCTTGTCGAGACAAAGTCCTGTCTTCACACTGAGCATACCTAACATGCTGTACAGCACTACCATGGTTGAGATTCAGAACAGATATAGCATCTCAAAACTGAGCATGTGAGGTGCTGTGGGCCATCAGAAGCATTAGGGGCTGGTTTAGCTCACAAGGCTAAATCGCTGGCTTATAAAGCAGACCAAGCAGGCCAGCAGCACGGTTCGATTCCCGTACCAGCCTCCCCGGACAGGCGCCGGAATGTGGCGACTAGGGGCTTTTCACAGTAACTTCATTGAAGCCTACTCGTGACAATAAGGGATTTTCATTTCATTTTCATTTCATTATATTATAGCACAATCTGTAATCTCATGTCCCAACATATCCCTCATTGTTCCATTATCAAACAGGGGACCAACCCTGGTTCAATGAGCAGTTCAGGAGAACACGCCAGGAGCAGCATCTGAAAAGTAACTAAAAATGAAACCTCAATCTGGTGAAGCCAGAATAGGAGGCTACAATGCTTGCTGAGCAGAAGCATCATGCAATAGATAGAGATATGCAATCCCACAACCCAGATTAAAGTTTTGCAGCGCTGCCACATCCAGTTGTGAATGGAGAGCAATAATTAAACATCTAAAATGCGCAAAAAACATCCCCATTCTCAATAATGGAAAGCCCAGCAGATCAATGCAAAGGAAGCAAACGGAAGCATTTTCAACCAGAGATGCCGAACAGCTAATCCAACTCAGCCTTCTCCTGGAGGACCCCATCATGGATGCCAGTCTTCAACCAATTAGATTCACTCCACATAATATCAAGAAATGTTTGAGTGCCATGCACTGACCATTTGCAGAATACGGAATCTAACCATCTTCCTTGGTATTCAACAATCGCTGAATTGCCCACCATCAATCTCCTGAGGGTTACCATTGACCAGAAACTTGATTGGATCAGCTACCAAATGCACAAACAAGGCTAGAAATTGTGTGGTAACTCATCTCCTGATTCCCCAAAGCCTGTCCACCATCAATAAGGCATAAGACAGGAGTGAGATGGAACACTCTTCAAGTCTGGATGACTGCAGCTCCAACATCACTCAAAGCTCGACACTATCCAGGGCAAAGCAGCACCTCTCTACCACCAATACACAGCAGCAGTGTGCGTCACCTACAGATTATATGGCAGCAACTCACCAAAGCATTTTTAAGAGCATCATCCAAATCCACGACCTTTATTATCACCCTCCACAATCTCTATTATCACAGAGAAGAACGAGAGCAGTGCGTGGGAAATCTTTCACCTCCAAGTCACAGACCATTCCAATCTGGACCTGCATATCGCAAACCTTCATCACTACAGCAGCTGACACAATGGCTCATCACCACCTTCTTGAGGTTATTTTGAGATGGACAATAAATGCTGGCCTTACTAGCAACATCCATATTCCATGAAGAAATACAAAAAAATATCCTGCAAGTTTCAAGAATTACACTTTCTAACCATCAGAGTGGCCAGTAAATCAGAATCCCTACAGTGCAGGAGGCGACCATTTGACCCAAACCTCCAAAAGAGCTCCCCACCCAAGCCCACAGCCCCATCCTAACTCCGTAACCCTACCAAACCTTCAGACACCAAGGGAAAATTTAGCATGACCAATCCACCTAACTTGCACATCTTTGGACTGTGGGAGGAAACCAGAGCACCAAAGGGAAGCCCATACAGACATAGAACATAGTGCAGAAGGAGGCCATTTGGCCCATCACGTCTGCACCAACTCACTTAAGCCCTCACTTCCACCCTATCCCCCTAACCCAATAACCCCTCCTAACCTTTTTGGTCACCAAGGGCAATTTATCATGGTCAATCCACCTAACCTGCACGTCTCTGAGCACCCGGAGGAATCCCACGCAGAAACAGGGAGAACGTGCAGATTTCGCACAGACAGTGACCCAGCGGGGAATCGAACCTGGGACCACAGTGCTATCCACTTGTGCTACCGTGCTGCATCGGGATAATATGCGAACTCCACACAGTCACCAGAGGTCGGAATTGAACGTGGGTCCCTGGTGCTGTGAGGCAACTGTGCTAACCAGTTCACCGTGCTACCCTAAACTGAAAGGAGAAAATGCAAAACTGGAAGTGAGAGGACCATTGTGAGGCAATAAGGGACTGGAAGTGAGAGCACCATTGTGAGGCAGTAAGGTACTAGAAGTGAGAGCACCATTGTGAGGCAATAAGGGACTGGAAGTGAGAGCACCATTGTGAGGCAGTAAGGTACTAGAAGTGAGAGCACCATTGTGAGGCAATAAGGGACTGGAAGTGAGAGCACCATTGTGAGGCAATAAGGCATTGCAGGATTCTGAAAGGAGAAACGACAAGTAGCAACTGAAGATAATTATGGAAGTGTGTGGAAGAAGAAAAGTTGAGGAGAATGATGATAACAGTTGTAAAGGCAGCACAGTTAAGATAAATATTGTTGATGGCAGACCATGCCAAGTGATAATTCAAAGGTTTTAAATAATTTAAAATTCAGAACAATATGAAATGGATGTCTGAAGGAACCATTTCTTAAGTTAACATTAAAAATGCAAACAATTCTCTGCTATCTCACAGTGCCACGGTCCCAGGTTCGATCCCGGCTCTGGGTCCCTGTCGGTGTGGAGCTGGCACATTCTCCCCATGTTTGCGAGGGTTTCGCCCCCACAACCCAAAGACGTGCAGGGTGGATGCATTGGCCACGTTAAATTGCCCCTTAATTAGAAAAAAACGAATTGGGTACTCTAAAATTAAAAACAAATGCAAACAATAGGGTGGCACAGTTGCGCAGCGGATAGCACTGTTGCCTCACTGCACCGAGGACTCTGGTTCGATCCCGGCCCCGGGTCACTGTCCATGTGAAATTTGCACATTTCCCCGTGTCTGCATGGGTCTCACCTTCACAACCCAAAGATGTGCAGGGGAGTGGATAGCCATACTAAGTTACCCCTTAATTGAAAAAAAAATAATTGAGTACTCTGAATTTATATTAGAAAAAAATGCAAACAACAACATGCTTGAAGTTTGAAATTCTGAAAAAAAACAAAAAAGAAATAGCAGTAAAGACAAAATGTCAGTCTCCCATCTCTTCCCAGAATCAGATCTGCATTTGCAGAGTGCAATTTACAAACAAATCTACAGCTTTCTCTATATTTGGACTATGGTGACTTTTGAGAATTATCAAAATACTAATGCATCCAACTGGAAGTTCCATTTCAAACTGAATTTGAGCACTATACATTTGAAATTTTGACTTTAGTGAAGTTACTTTTCTATTGTCTGTACCGAAGACCTACGGTATTCTACAATCAAAAGCCTCTGTTCCCACACTGGTCATTGGAGCAAACAGTCCCCAGTAATTTCTTTCTAAAACCTGAAGTAATTACACCAAGCATGGAAATATTTGGTCTCCTCTAGTGATGACCTACCTCTGATACAGGGCAACCAAAGCATATGGGAACACTCAAGGGAGCGACTGAAAAACAAATAGAATGTAGGGGGAGGACCATACAAAAATCAAACAGCTCAACCATGACTGAGATTTCTATGGTTTAATTAAAAGTACTCTTGATAAGTTGCACAATGTAGTCAACAGAAGGAAACGCAACAAGATGAACCGCATCATGTTAGGTTAACATAATTCTATCACCATCTCCTAGGTTAAACTCGACTCCGTAACAGTAATCTATCCATCAAACTTCTAAATTATAACTTCTTTTGCTCCCGTGCCCCACATATTCTTCGCAGACTGTTTTTATACAAACATTAGAATGATGGATTCAGAGTTAATAATGGAGGGAGCAGCATTTATATGAAGTGAAAATCGCTTATTGTCACAAGTAGGCTTCAAATGAAGTTACTGTGAAAAGCCCCTAGTCGCCACATTCCGCACCTGTTCGGGGAGGCTGGTACGGGAATTGAACCATGCAGCTGGCCTGCCTTGGCCTGCTTTAAAAGCCAGCTCTTTAGTCCTGTGCTAAACCTTATATGGAAATAAATTGCCACCAGTGAACCTTGAATAAACTCAGTTCCACAACATAGTCAATTTAAATTGTTGGGCAAAATTTAAAGTCAATTTTGTGAGATTCTTTAACAGAACTTCAGTGGGTCATTAGTTGCAATGGTCAGGATCAACTCCAAACTTGCTTGCTGGGTGAATTGGACATTCTGAATTCTCCCTCAGTGTACCCGAAGAGGCGCCGCAGTGTGGCGACTTGGGGATTTTCACAGTAAATTCATTGTAGCCTACTTGTGACATTAATAAAGATTAGATTATAAAACGGATGAGACCTGAAGTTAAATTTCTAAAGATTTCATCCTGGTACCCGATCCCAATGTGACAATCTGTAGCCAGAAACTGTTCAAGATGATGTCCAAGTATGACACAACTTAGCCAGGCTAGTAATAATTTTCAAAATACTTGAAAATGAAAAAAATCAGGGCTATGGGAAAAGAGCAGCGGAATGAAACTAATTGGACACGGTCTGGCACAGACATGATGGATGAAATGGTCCCCTCTACATTATAGCATTCTATGATTACGGCCACATTGTTTGTAATATTGGAAACTTCCTGCCCTGTTTTGTGACAGGTATGGACTTGCAATTTTCCTGTTATTTGGCCTTTTGTTTCAGTTTATCTCAATTTATAACTGGAGCCAAAGTACTTCAGGACCAGGCAGCAATCTGTCCAGCTTCCTGGAAAAGGTCATGGAAATATTAACGGCTATGCTTCACTTGTATTTGCATACCGCCACTGACTGCTGCTTGAAGCCAGGATGGCGTGAACACCTGGCGGATGTGAATGGAAAGGATATTTTTCAAATAGCTAGGTTGCAGCCACTTGAGTAGCATTAAGTTTCACCTGCAGGCCAAAACAGCTTGCTAAAGTCTAAAGGGGCATAAGTTCAGCAATAGGTTCCTTACAGCGGACGAGGTGGGAGTCAAACAAAACTGGAACTGATTAAACACCAAAGGGAAAATAACTTTCCAGAAAGGAACAAGCAAGTGATATTGCCAGGATGTTTCATCCAGGGAATGCCACTGGTCAATCAGAACATCCAACGACAAATCATTGTTATACCTAGTCCAGGATGGTTTCAGAATTGCACAAATTCATGCCATGAGCAATAAATGCTGACCGTCAGTGATCTTCACATCCTATGAATATTTTGTTTTAAACTTGACACTGGTTGTCAAGCGTGGTTAACCCAGATAAAACAATCATCGGCATTTACTTAATGCCTTTATTTTACTTTTTTTTTTTAAAAGGGGGGGGGGGGAATAAATAGATATAGCCATGCAAGTAAAACTAACTTCCTCTATATATTTAATTGCATTTCAGCAATTGTTGCATGGTCACAGAGAAGCTACAGGAGGGGAATTATTTGCCACATCACGCACAAGTTATGAGCAGAGTCAGATTGGCTGCAACTGACTAGGAATCAATTGATAGAGAGCTAAAGAAGAATTTCACACATGTCTGCAAAGATGTCATGATGTAGCAACTTGGTGCTAATCACTTTGGTTGCAGACCCACCAGAGGAAAGGGGTCCGTTGCTGCAGCTTGAGTTTGAATTTGATTAATAGCCCCATACTGAGTCCACTTGATTGATAATACCGGAGACTTGCATATCAACACTTAGTGTTCCATGGCTCCAAGTAAATAATGGGCCTCGTCTTTCTCACGCAAGAGCTTTTTCATCAATTGGTTTAAATGCTCTAGAAAACTGATCACATTTCTGACTTTGTTTGTAACAGGCTTTTGAAAATTAGTGTAAATTTTAAGTTTATTTACGTGATTGCATTCTGCTTCTTGATAAACCCGATTTGCAACTAGAGCCTGAAACTTGTGCAAGAGCATTATTTGTACAAGAGTTGGAGAGATTCAGAGTTAAGATTTCCAGTACATACATACAAAGGTACACTGGTTTACTCCTGGGTAAGCCATCTCGCACATTACAGTGCAGATAAGGTTACTTGGTGCTTTTAGCTATGAGCTTGTCAGGGCGGCATGATGGCTTAGTGGTTAGCACTGCTGCCGACAGCGGCGAGTACCCGGGTTCAACCCCGGCCCCGGATCACTTGTGCGTGGTTCGCACATTCTCCGTGTCTGGGTAGATTTCACCCCCACAACCCAAAGATGTTCAGGGTAGGTGGATTGGCCACACTAAATTGCCCCTTCGTTGGAAAAAAATAAATTGGGTACTCTAAATTTTCTTTTTCTTTTAATAATTTTTAAAAAATTAAATTAGCCATGAGCTTGTCTGTGGAACGGCTCTTTTCATTGAGCACAAGGCAAAGTGTCCAATATTAAATGGTTCCCCCTACTCACCCCCACTGTGCCCAAAACCACCATGCATTCTTTACAAGTTGGGTATCAATATCAACCCACATCATAGCGGAGTTCTTCAGTAGTCTGAAGGAGAACAATGGCAGCACAGGTCAGGGAAATATCAATGGAAACATGATGCAGCTGTCATATAGATTAGAACTGCATACAAGGCATTTGGTCTATTGAGATCATTGTTTTTCACCCAAACAGCATCAACAAATAAAATATTAAATCATAGAATTCCTACAGTGTAAAAGGAGTCCATTGGGCCCATTGAGTCTGCACCGACCCTCTGAAAGAGCAACCTACTTAGGCCCACTCCCCCACCCAATCCACGTATCCTCACCTAACCTTTGGACGCTAAGGGACAATTTAGCACAGCCAATCCACAGAACCTTTGGCTTAAGTTTACGCCTCCACTATCTTCCCTGGTAAATCATTTCTGGTAATATGTGGAGGTGCTTTGACATATCAGTCCCTGAATTTGATATTTGTGTGTTGACCAACAGCATTGGTTTAAACATAAAAAATGCCCACGTTAATTAACTTGTTATTTTAACGCCCCCAGGAACCACTTCAAGCCAGTCACTTATTTGGTTCAAATAACTTAAAATCTGTTCTCTCAACTTAGATTTTATCTGCACATCTTAATTGCACTGCAGCTTTAAAAACACATTCCTCACCATGACCTGCATATAATGATGTCTTGCATGGACAAAATGTCTACTTTTTTTTGTATGTCATGGCAACAGACATGCAGCAAAAGATCATTGTCAATATTTGCGTGATTGTTTTCAGCCACCCTAAGGTTTACAACCTTAAGATTCTTTGCTTATTTATAAGTAGGCAATAAGAAAGGAATTTCCAGGGTCAAGGAAATAACAGTGCCAGCCCAGTGTTGTTTGGTCAAATGATTGCATTGACACTTTGACCAATTTCGCAAATCTTCCAGTGTAGCAGATGTCATGCAAGCCTGAAGGCGCCTAGGAAAACTGATAGTGGGGCTTGAGAGAAACAATTTCCGCCAGTCAAAAGCAAGAGGGCATACTGAAAATAAATTAGAACCCGACCTTTCAGAAGTGAAATTAGGAAATAGTTCAAGTAAAAAACAGTGCAAGTTTAGAAATCTCTTCCGCAAATGGCAATTGAAACTAGTTCATTAATTTCAAAATGGAGATTTATAGCTTTTTGTTAACCAATGAGGGCAGGTATATGGAGTTTACTTGCAGACCATCCAGGATGAGCAGGCTTGAGGGCCTAATGGTCTACTCATGTTGCTATGTAATTTTAACATTACTTCACAATGAAACATAACAAACAACCCAGAACCTCCCCCCTCCTCACCAAATAAAAAGACCCCCCTCCCCAAACAACTAACGGTGACCAGCTCTTCAAAGTACAGAATGAATGGCTGCCGTCTCCGGTAGTACCCCTCAATTGCCCCCCTCACGATGTACTTGGATTTTTCTCACGGTATAAAAGCTCCATAAGATCCCCCAGCCATACTGAGGCACTGGTCACAGCTGATCTTCACTCCAGCACCACCCGCCTTTGAGCAATCGACAAGGTGAAGGCCAGACATCAGCCCCCGCCACCGTCTGTAGCTTCGGCAGGTCCAACACCCCAAATATGAGGGTCTCCATCATTTCCTCCCTTGCCTTTCAAAATGTTTGCCGAATTGCCTTTTAAATTCGGCAGCCATGATCTCAGTCAGTTTATCCACCGTAATAGGTGCCAGCAAGCTTGCCTCCATCATCTTCGATCCCACTGGACCCACACCTTGCTCAGCACCTCCGGAGAGCTACCGCTCAAAACTTTCTTTCTAATATTCCTTCCTGTACTTTTTGACATCCTCTTACAAATGGCTGTCAACTGGGACGGATCTGCCTACCAATTACCCCCCTGGACTCTAGCGGGAGCTACCTTAGATGCAGGATCCTTCATCGCCACCAGACGCTATGTAATTGTGACCAGAAACTCTGTCCAATCTTTCTTACTCCACCTCACTTACAGAAAAAAAAGAGGAAACATTGTATTCTTTCCTACAAGACTACAAGATATAGGAGCAGAATTAGGCCACTCGGCCCATCGAGTCTGCTATGCCAATCAACCATGGCTGATGTTTTTCTCATCTCCATTCTCCCATTAGGTGCAACGAACAAATATAAGAATGTATCTGCGATGCTCTTTTCGAACATATTCGGATTATAAGCTTCTAAAAGTCTTCCCAAATAATTGCGCAATACTTTAGTAAGCTACAAAGACAAACTTTGTATAAATTAGGGTACTATGAATAAATCACTCTGCCATGCTGGAGAGCATAAAGGATGTATTTATACGTACAGCATTAGGGGCTACCAATCTCTATTAATCTATGCACAAAGTAAGTATTCTAAAACAGTAATATTTCCAAACTGTACATGGTCAGCAAATTAACTGGTAAAGTAATAAAGCATCTGGTTTCATCCATATGGTTCCTCTGCTCTGACAGGGTGCAGAGGAGATTCGCCAGGAATTTTTGCCTGGGCTGGAACATTGCATCTAAGAAGAGAGGCTGATTAGGCTGGGGTTGTTTTCCCGAGAGCGGAAAAGACTGATGTGGGACCTGATTGACAAGTACAAAACATGATGAACATTTATCGGAAGAAATGTTTCCCTTAGTAGAAGGGTCAATAACCAGTAGGCATAGATTTGAAGTACGGGGCAGGAGATTTAGAGGGGATTATAAAATTATTTATTTATTTTTTTTTTTTAAACGTGTTCTTTGGAATTTTTCCATTTTTACACAAATTTGCATGAAACAAGCAAAAGCAAAAAGACAGTTACAGGTGTCAATGTACAACTGGTACAGCCCAAAATAAGTTTTTTTTTTCTTTTATAAATTTAAAGTATCCAATTCATTTTTACTCCAATTAAAGGGCAATTTAGCATGGCCAATCCACCTACCCCGCACACCTTTGGGTTGTGGGGGTGACCCATGCAGACACGGGGAAAACATGCAAACTCCACACAGACAGTAAAACAAAACAAAAAACAACAAAAATCGATATCGTTTTTTTCAGTGCCAACAAGGCCCAACTTCTAACCCTACCACCGGAAGCCCACAAGAAGAGGAATATAGGTAACATCCCGAACACCAAGTCCAAAGAAAGTGAGGAAGATGAAGAATAAGAACTGTCAAAACTGACCCTTCGGTCCACCATTCTTACGACAAAACTGCCAACTGGGCCTGTCCAACTCTCAGGACGAATTAACCAAGGATGAAGACTGGGTCCTACCTTCAGGCCTGCCCCAATTCAACATCTCTCAAAATGCAGCCTGCACACATTGGAACTCCACCACGGCACCCCCAGAGGAGGTGCCACTGCCCATGGGTAATGAACGCGACACTAGGCCTTGCCTAGCCCACCGCTGCCACATGGATAAGAAAGAAAGAGCTGGCCCCTAGGACTATGATGTCCCCTTTCATTACATGCACCCCCCCCCCCCCCCCTCCCCCGATCCTCACCAAATCTGCAGATGCTAAAATAGGTGTGACACTAAGTTGTAATAAGGAAATAAAAACCTTAAAATGAATATAAATAGATTAGGTGAGTGGGCCAAAACATGGCAGGTGGAGGTAATCGATTTTGGACAGAAAAATGGAAAGGCAACTTATTTAAATGGGGAAACACTTCAGGGTATTCCAGCAGAGGGATCGGGGTGTTCTCGTGCATGAGTCGTAGAAAACTAGCATGCAGGTACAGCAGATGATAAAAAAAAAAGCAAAATCAAATATTGCCATTTGGTTTCTTCCCACAAGTCACGAAAGACGTGCTTGTTAGGTGAATTGGGCATTCTGAATTCTCCCTCAGTGTACCTGAACAGTGTGGCGACTAGGGTATTTTTAAAAAAAATAAATTTAGATTAGCCAATTATTTTTTCCAATTAAGGGGCAATTTAGTGTGGCCAATCCACCTACCCTGCACATTTTTGGGTTGTGGGGGCGAAACCCACGCAGACACGGGGAGAACGTGCAAACTCCACACGGACAGTGACCCAGAGCCGGGATCGAACCTGGGACCTCAGCGCCGTGAGGCGGTTGTGCTAACCACTAGGCCACCGTGCTGCCCTGACTAGGGTATTTTGACAGTAACTTCATTGTAAGCCTATTTGTGACACTAATATAATAAAGGTTAACGGAATAGAGTATAACTGTCAGGAAGTGTTGTTGCAACTGTACACAGAACTGGCGATACTGCACCTGGGGTACGTGCACAGTTTTGGACCCTTATTTGAGGAAAGATGTTGAGGCAGTTCAGAGGAGGTTCACTTCCAGAGATTTTTTGTGTGTTATTTATGGGATGTGGACGTCACTGGTTAGGCAAGCTTTTATTGCCCATCCCTATTTGCCCTTTAGAAGATGATGGTGAGTTGCCTTCTTGAACCGCTGCAGTTTCCGAGGTGTAGGTGCATCCACTGTGCTGTAAGTTCCAGGATTTTGCCCCAGCAACAGCGAAGGAATGGCGATATATTTCTAAGTCAGAGTGGTGAGCGACTTGGAGAGAACCTCCGGGTGGTGGGGTTCCCAGCTATCTGCTGCTCTTGTCCTTCAAGATGGCATTGGTCATGGGTTTGCAAGGTGCTCTCTAGGGAACCATGATGGGCTACTGCAGTGTGTCATGTAGATGGGGCACACGCTGCCACTGTTCATCAGTGGTGGAAAGTTTAAATGTTTTGTGGATGGTAAGTACTGCTGCCACGGTGCATTGATGGTGGAAGACGTGAATGTTTGTGGATGGGGTGCCAATCAAGTGGATTGCTTTATCCTGGAAGCGGTCAAGCTTCTTCATTCATCCAGGCAAGTGGCAAGTATTCCATCACACTTCTGACTTGTAGATGATGGACAGGCTTTGGGGAGTTACTCGCCACAGGATTCCTAGCCTTTGACCTACACTTGTAGCCAAATTATGTGGCTAATCCAGATCAGTTTCATGTTAATGGTAACCCTCAGGATGTTAATATGGGGGATTTTGTGACGGTAATGCCATTGAATGGCAACGGGCAATGGTTGGATTCCTCTTATTGAGATGGTCATTGCCTAGCACTTGAGTGGCGTGTATGCTACTTGCCATTTGTCAGTTCAAGCCTAGATATTATCCAGGTCCTGCTGCATTTGGATATGGACGGCTTCATAGAATAGCCACAGTACAGAAGGAGGTTAGTTGGCCCATCGAGTCTGCATCAACCCTCCTAAAAAAGCACGCTACCTAAGCCCAGTTCACTGCCCAGCCTCATGCATTTATCATGGCCAATGCACCAACCTGCACACGTTTGCATTGTGGGAGGAGAGCAGGACACCCAGAGGAAACCCATGCAGACAGAGAATGTGCAAACCCCACAAAGATTTGTCATCCAAGGTCAGAATCGAAACAGGGTCCCTGGCGATGTGAGGCAGCAGCGCTAAGCACTGTGCCGCCCCTAGTCTACATGGATTGAATCGTTGCAAATAATGTTGAATATTAGTGTTGCATAAATATCAGCGAACATCCCCATTCCTTTTCTTTAAAAAAAAAGTAAATTTAGAGGATCCAATTCTTTTGTTTCCAAATTAGGGGCAATTTAGTGTGGTCAATCCACCTAGCCTGCATATCTTTGGGTGGTGGAGGCGAGATCCATGCAAACAGGGAAAATGTGACCCGGGGCTGGCATCGAGCCTGGGTCCTCGGCACCGCGAGGCAGCAGTGCTAACGACCGCACCACCTTGCCACCCCTAACATCCCCATTCCTGACCTTATGATGGAAAGTCATTCACAGTAACTTCATTGTAGTATTAATATAAGCCTACTTGTGACACTAAATGATTATTATTTTAAAACATCCAAACTGGTATGTTGCTTATTGATATGGAGGTGAAGAACATCAAGGCTTTGGTTGGAGCATTTCCAACAACCAAGGGTAAGCATCTAATAGTCCTGATTCATATTAGAACCAATGACACAAACAATATATTTAACATCTTGCAAAGAAAGTTTAAGATGAACTGAAATTGCAAAACAAGAAAAAACATCAATACTGCAGGACTGATCTTAGGAAGATTGATGGTCAACGTGTGACTGCAGGGCAGGTGTAGAAGGAAAGGGTTCAATCCTATAGCGTTGAGAGCACACTCTGGACTAAGGGAAAGATGTACCAAAATGAAGGACAACACTAAACAGCATCACTGCTATTGTTGAGACATTAAACAGAACAATGCAGGAGGATTTAAATAAATAGCAACGGGGTAGAAAAAGTGTAGATATGAAGTTACAATGAAAATAGGATTAATGAAGTTCTTAATTTAACCTAGTGGGAAAAGCAACTTATTTTCATATAGGACTAGGACTTAATATTCCTACATATAGCATTATCAGGAAAGACAGGGAAGAACATCCTACATCAGCAAGTTTATCATTCGATAAGGAAGAAAATGATTTTGTTCTCCAAAATTAAGTACATCAATTAACTGTTGAAAGTAGGAGAACAATTAGTAAACAGTGACTACAACATAGGTTCAAAGCAAGACCAAAAAACAAATAACGATGAGTCAAAGATTACGGAGATTAGAAAAATGGAAATTTATGAGGCAAAGAACCTTTCCTAAATTAATTGGGCGGAAAAGTTAGCAACAGATCAGCAGTGCGAAACTTTTAAATACAACATGGATAAAGTAAATGTATTTTTATAAAGCAAAGAGATGGCACAAAGAAATTTCCATGGGTAAAGAAGGGTCAAGATTGAGATTGGTGGGAGCTCCGTAGATATAACATCACTAGTTTGGTGGGGAGGGTGAAAGCTGATGTGACAAGATGGGATTGTCTTCTTCTATCGCTGACAGGTCGGGTGCAGGCAATTAAGACGAATGTATTGTCGCAGTTTTTGTTCATTTTATCAAAGATGTTTTTTTTTACGGCAGTAGAAAAAATGATTACCTCGTTTATTTGGTCGGGGGTAAGGTGGCTAGGATTAAGAAGGTGCTGTTGCAGAGGACATTAGTAAGGGGTATTGGGTATCCCAAATTTATCGTATTATTACTGGGTGCCAAATGCCGAGAAGGTGCGGGGCTGGGTTAGGGGGGGGAAACGGAGGAGAGTCCATGTAGGGGGTCGTGGTTGAGGGCATTGGTAAGAGTGCTGCTCCCGATGGCTCCAGGGAAATACTCAACAGATGCGGCAATTTAGAGTACCAAATTCATTTTTTTCCCCAATTGACAGGCAATTTAGCGTGGCCAATTCACCTACTCTGCACATCTTTTGGGCTGTGGGGGCGAAACCCACGCAAACACGGGGAGAATGTGAAAACTCCACACAGACAGTGACCCAGAGCCGGGATCGAACCTGGGACCTCGGCGCTGTGAGGCAACAGGGCTAATCCACTGTGACACCGTGCTGCCCTGAGAGAAACAGAGTTAACATAGAGTCCAGGAAGTTCCAAAGAGGAGCCATTAACTTTGCTTTTCTCTCCACAGATGTCAAATCCAAGTTTTTCGAGCACATCGTTTTTCTGTAAGGATTTTTATTGCATTGTTAGCTTAACTTGATGTTTAAATAGTCTTCCATCCAAGGACCAGGTAACCATTGGTTATTTTGATCATTTTTAATGGTTTTTGAACGACAGAGAACATTAAAACCACTCCTCAGCCCCACACAGGTTTCAACGGGCAATATTAAATAGGAAGAGTAGAATATCCAAACCAAACACAAATTTATATTTAAATAGGACCTCAGCATGTGGCACAGCATTCCATATTCAATGAATATGCTAGTGATATCTTTGATGTACCCCTTTCAAAACAAATACAATGCTCAAATCTGAGCACAGTACACTGGATGGAATTTGATCAAGCTTTTGTATAGCAGAAGCATCACTTCACTTTTGTAGGCAAAACTAATTGAAACAAATACTAATGCCCAGCAACTTTGTGATTTTTGTACACAAAGATCAAACTCTCCCACAGTTCCTCATCTCACAAGAAAATGTTTAGTTCTGTTTTTCTTGAACCTAAAGGGGGTGACAGTTCTCTACATTGAATGCCAAGCAGCATCTTAACAAATGGTCCTTGTAACTTCTTGCTTCCATTTATATGGCTTACTGTGCTCCCCAATTTATTGCAAGTAAGCCGTGCTCATTTTCCAATTGTAACATGATCAGTGCACAAGCGAAAGCTGCTAACCAAAGACAAACCAATCATTTCATCAAGTCACCAGCCTTCTAAACTGCTTTAAGGTTTGATCATGGTCGGCACTAAATTTAAAAAAAACACATCCACTGTGGTTTTGGGAGAACAAGACCATATTTCTGAATTAAGTTTCAAGATCACATTTAATTATTACCTACTTCTGAATTCATGTCAGTGACATTGTTCCTTTATTGTAGCTGCTCAAACCATTTTTGTGTGAAGAAAGCCATTCAGGACAGAAAGCGAACTATTACTGCAGTGCCCTCTGCTGTTCAAAAGCCATAAATACACCTTGTTCGGCAAAATTACTTCATACTCAACCCTGCAGAGGGCCATCAATCCACACTAATCATTTGTATGCACATGCGCATACACCATTTTATAACTGCATCACATTTGGCCACACTGCAGAAATCTATAAAGGCTCCAGTCTGACTAATCTAGGAGTCTGTATGTGCAGCCTGCTGACACACTGCCAACAGCACTGAATTTCAACTCAGTGCTGTTGCAATTTTATGCTGCAGTTTTTATAGAAATGATTTGTATGAACCAACTATTTTAACACCCCTACTGCTTTTAGCACATAATAATTAAATATTTTTTATTCCTCACTTTTCCACGCTCAAATAGTGCAAATATATATTATTTTCTTCTTGCTCCCCAACAGCTTTGCCTCTGGTGCGAGTATTCAGCATTCATTTCCAAATGTACACGGCCGACACTCAGCCCTACCTCTCTCCATTCCTCCAGTGACTAAATTATCAGGCAGCTTGTCTGACATCTGGTACTAGCGGAGCATAAATTTTCTCCAACCGAATGTTGAAAGACAAGTCTGTTTTTGATTCCTACCACAAACTATTCCTTAGCCACCAACTCCATTCTTCTCCCTAGCAACCAACGCTGAACCACACAGGTGTTTCTGATCACGTATGTGTTGTCACCTGCACTGTTTATTTCCACCTCCATACCAGCATCTGCTTCAGCCTCGGCCTCAGCTCATCTGCGATTAAAACCTTCACTCATGCCTTTGTTACCTCGAGATTTGACTGTTCCAATATACACCGACACTCTCCAATTTTAAACTTGGTGATCCAAACTCCGAAGCCTGTGACTTAATTCTCATCAAGACCTGCTTGCCCATTATTACTGTGCTGACTGATCGATATTGCTGCAAGGGGTTTCACTGACTAGATGCTGCGAGGCTGTTTCCCCTGACTCGTGTCTAGAGCTACGTAACATAGGGCGGGTTTGCAGGCGAGGGGACATAAATTCCCAGGTTAACCGGCTTGGGTCTCAGGTGGGAATTGGAGGGTGGGAACGCCTCCATCACTGGCTCCCTTTATTGACAAGAAGCATTAAATGGCTGCCGTGATCATCAGGCTTCATTTCCTACTGACCTTTTTAAGCAGTAGGGCAGGCATTTGACAATTCCTGCCCATAGTCGCAGGATAAAAGGTTTGCATACTCAAGGCCTTTTGTATTATCCACTAACCATTTTGAACTGAGATTAGGAGATGTTTCAGTCAGAGGATTGTGAATCTTTGTAATTCCGTACCCCAGAGGTCATGAATCACAGAATTCATATAGTGCAGGAGGCGGCCATTCAGCCCATTGAGTCTACACCAACCCTCTGATAGAGCACCCGATCCCCAGAAGCCCACTTCACCGTTAGACAAGGAGGCAATTCTTTTAACATGGCCAATCCACCTAATTTACATATTTTTGGACTGTGGGAGGAAATAGGAGCACCTGGAGGATACCCATGCAGACATAGGGAGAACGTGCAAACACCACACAGTCACCCACCGTTGAAATCAAACCTGGGTGCCTGGTGCTGTGATGCAGCAGTGCTAACCACCGTGCCACCATGCCGCCCTGATCAGTTGTTTTTGTTAAATATATTCAAGGCTAAAACTGATAAGATTTTGAACTCTTACGGAAATCAAGAGATGTGGGGATCAGGTAGAAATGAAATTGCAGAGCCGTTGGCAATGAAAATGAAATGAAATGAAATGAAATGAAAATGAAAATGAAAATTGCTTATTGTCACGAGTAGGCTTCAAATGAAGTTACTGTGAAAAGCCCCTAGTCGCCACATTCCGGCGCCTGTTCGGGGAGGCTGGAACGGGAATTGAACCGTGCTGCTGGCCTGCCTGGTCTGCTTTAAGAGCCAGCGATTTAGCGCAGTGTGCTAAACCAGCCCCAATGATCTTTTCGTCCTGTCAACAGGGGTGGTACCAGGGGATTGGAGAGTGGCGAATGTCGTGCCCCTGTTCAAAAAAGGGGTAGGGATAACCCCGGGAATTACAGGCCAGTTAGTCTTACTTCGGTGGTAGGCAAAGTAATGGAAAGGGTACTGAGGGATAGGATTTCTGAGCATCTGGAAAGACCCTGCTTGATTAGGGATAGTCAGCACGGATTTGAGAGGGGTAGGTCTTGCCTTACAAGTCTTATTGACTTCTTTGAGGAGGTGACCAAGCATGTGGATGAAGGTAAAGCAGTGGATGTAGTGTACATGGATTTTAGTAAGGCATTTGATAAGTTTCCCCATGGTAGGCTTATGCAGAAAGTAAGGAGGCATGGGATAGTGGGGAATTTGGCCAGTTGGATAACAAACTGGCTAACCGATAGAAGTCAGAGAGTGGTGGTGGATGGCAAATATTCAGCCTGGAGTCCAGTTATCAGTGGCGTACCGCAGGGATCAGTTCTGGGTCCTCTGCTGTTTGTGATTTTCAGTAATGACTTGGATGAGGGAGTTGAAGGGTGGGTCAGTAAATTTGCAGATGATACGAAGATTGGAGGAGTGTGGATAGTGTGGGTAGTGAGGAGGGCTGTTGTCGGCTGCAAAGAGACATAGATAGGATGCAGAGCTGGGCTGAGAAGTGGCAGATGGAGTTTAACCCTGACAAGTGTGAGGTTGTCCATTTTGGAAGGACAAATATGAATGCAGAATACAGGGTTAACAGTAGGGTTGTTGGCAATGTAGAGGAGCAGAGAGATCTTGGGGTCCATGTTCATAGATCTTTGAAAGTTGCCACTCAAGTGGATAGAGCTGTGAAGAAGGCCTATGGTGTGCTAGCGTTCATTAGCAGAGGGATTGAATTTAAGAGCCGTGAGGTGATGATGCAGCTGGACAAAACCTTGGTAAGGCCATATTTAGAGTACTGTGTGCAGTTCTGGTCACCTCATTTTAGGAAGGATGTGGAAGCTTTGGAAAAGGTACAAAGGAGATTTACCAGGATGTTGCCTGGAATGGAGAGTAGATCTTACGAGGAAAGGTCGAGGGTGCTAGGTCTTTTCTCATTAGAACGGAGAAGGATGAGGGGCGACTTGATAGAGGTTTATAAGATGATCAGAGGAATAGATAGAGTAGACAGTCCGAGACTTTTTCCCCGGGAGGAACAAACCATTACAAGGGGACATAAATTTAAGGTAAATGGAGGAAGATATAGGGGGATGTCAGAGGTAAGTTCTTTACCCAGAGAGTAGTGGGGGCATGGAATGCACTGCCTGTGGAAGTAGTTGAGTCAGAAACGTTAGGGACCTTCAAGCGGCTATTGGATAGGTACATGGATTATGGTAGAATAATGGAGTGTAGATTAATTTGTTCTTAAGGGCAGCATGGTAGCATTGTGGATAGCACAATTGCTTCACAGCTCCAGGGTCCCAGGTTCGATTTCGGCTTGGGTCACTGTCTGTGTGGAGTCTGCACATCCTCCCCGTGTGTGCGTGGGTTTCCTCCGGGTGCTCCGGTTTCCTCCCACAGTCCAAAGATGTGCAGGTTGGGTGGATTGGCCATGCTAAATTGCCCTTAGTGTCCAAAATTCTATGATCCATGATTAACCGAGGACAAAAGTTTGCACAACATCGTGGGCCGAAGGGCCTGTTCTGTGCTGTATTTCTCTATGACTCTAAAAGTGAAGGTCAAAGATCAATCATGATGTTATTAAATGGAGAAGCAGGTTGACATGGCTGTATGCTCTACTCTGCTCCTATTAAGTTATGTCCCTCGCTCTACAACACAGATGAACTCCTCCAATTCTGGCCTCCTGATTTTAATCACTCCACTATTGGTGGCCATGCCCATAGTTGGCCATGGTCTTCAGCTCCAATTCTCCCCATAAACCTCTCTTCCACCTTCTTGGAACCTACTTCTATGATCAAGTTTTTAGTTTTATCTGTTTTAATTATTCAGGTGGCTCAGTGTCAAATGTTGCTTGATGCTGTTTCTGTGAAGAAGCTTTGGAGATTTGACTACATTAGAGATGATAAAAAAAATACAGGTTGTCATCTAAGTAACGAAAGCATATGCATTCCATATAGTACATACTGTGGTAATCACTGCTGCCTCACAGCGTCAGGGACCCAAGTTCAATTCTGGCCTGTGTGGAGTTTCCACTTTCCACGGAGTTTCCTCCGGGTGCTCTGGTTTCCTCCACAGTCCAAAGATGTGCAGGTTAGATGGATTAGCCATGCTAAATTGTTCCGAAGTGTCTAAAGATGTGCAGGTTAGGTGGGGTTATGGGGGGGGGGGGGGGGGGGGGGGGGGGGGGGGGGGGGGGGGGGGGGGGGGGGGGGGGGGGGAAGAGAGGAGAGTTCGGTTCCAACCCAAAAGGCTGAATGGCCTCCTTCTGCACTGTAGTAATTTTATGGTTCTAATAGCCTCAGATGCCCCAAAACTCTTCACAGTGATCAAGTACACTTGAAGTGTAAATTTTGCAATTTCAAGAAATAACAGGCTATCTCCACCAGCAAGGTCCCACAGACAGCAGCCATGTTCATTTAGGCTTGATTCATGGCCAGAATATCAGGATTTCACTTCTCTTTGAATAGCAATGGGGGATTTTTCTTTTTTCAGGTTTAATGTCTCATCCAACACCTTAAGTATTAGCCTTGGAAATCGGCGAGTGAAACGGACAAACCCTCCAAGGCGAGAGTGATACGACTGACTGAAAACCAACATAATGTCCCTCCAACAACTTAGTGGCAATCGGTTAGCTACTGAATAACAAAACACGGATGCAAAATAATGCCAGCTTGGGGCGTGGAATGTTAGCATACCATTTATTATGCTCAGTCTAATCAATTATGAAAGCAATACACCGATTTTTACTGCCTCTCACCAGTTTTCCAAATTATACAGCTATCTCTTTAGGAGCTCCCTTCATAGCAACAATCGGCACCGCTTATCATGGCCATAACAATGATTTAAGGTGCAAATCTGCGCAACTAAAATCATAATTTTATCAATTGCTTGACTGACACTTTGAGGTCTTTTGCTTACAATGCTTTATCAATGAAAAACAATTTACAATATAAAGCTCTCGGATCCATTACTCATATAGAGCTGGGAAATAAATTAGTCTGAACTGCGGCAAAGTGCCATACTGCTTTTGCATCTGTCATTAGCAATCATTTCAAGCCTTGCTTCTCCTTTTTCTGATGTTCTTTACCATTTACTGAGACTAATGCTCTCTTACCCTGTGAATAATACATAGCAGTATGAATCTCTCACACACAAAGATATATACTCAGCTTTCACCGACATACCGATTGAACAGTATGCATACAGCAAAAGAAAAATTAAGTTTTATTTTTACAAGTATAATTATGGTGAGAACTGGAACACATTTTCAATTGTTGTAACACAAACACAAATATCAAGCACAACCAGCTCACTCAAATGGGTTTCCGCTACTATGCGCCAATCTTTTTTTTTTTAATTTTGAGTACCCAATTCTTTTTTTCCCCCCCAATTAAGGGCAATTTAGTGTGGCCAATTCACCTACCCTGCACATCTTCGGCTTGTGGGGGTGATACCCATGCAAACACGGGAAGAATGGGCAAACTTCACCCGGGCAGTGACACGGGGCCAGGATCGAACTGGGTCCTTGCTGCCGTGAGGCGGCAGTGCTAACCACTGCGCCACCGTGCTGCCCATACTACGCTCCAATCTTAAGAGCACCTCTAGCCCCAATGTGAATTGTCTGGTCTCCACATCAGTCTATCCAAGTGAATACCAATTCAACACCAACTTGTGACAAATTAAAGGCATCAGTAAGTTGTGTGTGTATTTTATGCCCATTTGTGTAAACCGAAAATAAAGAACATTCTAAAATTTTGGGTGAGAGGCTCAAATTAAACAGTGATTCAAAATCCACATAAACGACACTGGACATTATTCTGTAGAACAGGAGGACACAAGATATTTTTTGCACATGTTCGTAAGATCAATCTGTTTTAAAATGGAGGAATGCAGTGGACTGGAGTTACTTCTTCTTAAGAAGGCCGACATGGTAAGGACTACACCATGGCCCAACACATCATGCACAGCAGCACCAAGAAAGGCCTTCAGCAATGGACAGCATGGTGGCTAGCACTGCTGCCTCTCAGCTCCAGGGTTCAATTCTGGCTTCGGGTGACTGTCGGTGAGGAGTTTCCACTTCCTCTCAGTGCCTGCGTGGGTTTCCTCCGGGTGCTCCGGATTCCTCCTACAGTCCAAAGATGTGCAGGCTAGGTGGAGTGGCCATGCTAAATTACCCCTTAAGTGTCCAAAAGGTTAGGTGGGGATGCTGGATTACAGGGAGGGGTGGAGGTATGGGATTAAGTGGCGCGCTCTTTCCAAGGGCTGGTGCAGACTCAATGGGTCGAATGGCTTCCTTCTGCACTGGAAAGACTATGAAATCTATGAAGTCTGGTGTCCTTTACAGAAGCTGCTGAATGGTGGAATGAAGATGAGAAAGAAGAAAATGGAAGCAAATCTTAAAAGTATCTCACAACAAAGAGCACAAGATACCATCATTAACATTTTAATATTTGCTACCAGGATGAGGAGAAAACTGGATATAAAGATTGCATGGGCACAAATGAGGAATCGGCCATTCACACTGATCACTTTCCATTATTCAATGGCCAATGTGCAACGCACACTCTTTGTTTCATATCTCGATATCCTGGTTTAACAAAAAGCAAAACAATCTCAACCTTGTTTTCAATTGATCCTCCAAACATCTGCAGCTTTTTCAGGAAAAAAATCAGAGTTCTTGAGCTTAATTTCTCATTGGTTTTGAAAGCATTTCCTGATTTTACTCCTTTAAAAAAGGCTCAGTTTAATGACCAACCCCACACCCCCCAAACCCTTCCTCAGGAAGCCACCTCTAGATTCCACCAAATGAAATAATTCTGAATCACCTTCAACGGTCAGGGTTTTGGAACTCGGCATCATAATTAAGTTTTTAAAGTTCTAGGATAATTTTGAATAATAATAATGATCTTTATTATCACAAGTAGGCTTAAATTAACACTGCAATGAAGTTACTGTGAAAAGCCCCTAGTCACCACACTCCGGCGCCTGTTCAAATACCGAGGGAGAATTCAAAACGTCCAAATTACCAAACAGCACATCTTTCAGGACTTGTGGGAGGAACTGGGACACCCGGAGGAAACCCACGCAGACACGGGGAGAACGTGCAGACTCCGCACAGACAGTGACCCAGGCGCTGTGAAGCAACAATGCTAACCACTCTGCTACCATGCCACCCAACCTCCTGTCCCCCCAGGCCAATATAAGGTTTAGTGCCCCGAACACAAAGGCCTTGATTTTCCAGATGTTCATGCTGGCCAGATCTTCTGGTCCCGCTGACGGCAGGCCCCTGCTGCGGGTTACAGTGCAACTGGAAAGCCCATTGACAACATTAGGACCAGAATGTCCCTCTGCCAGCCAATATAGGGCTGCACCACGCTGCTGTGAATCACATGGCCCGGGGTGGGTGGGGGGGGGGGGCAACATTTCAGATCCATTTTCCTAGGCAGGCTTGCACACATGTACCAGATGGGGGATAACGATTTGGGATGCGTGTAGCCACCTAGGATGGCCACTTACAACCAGGAACAGAGACACTCGCAAAGCCTAGCGGGTAAAATGGACACGGCAAGATTCAGGCAGGCTCAGAGCTGAAATGTATATTAGAACAAAGAACAAAGAAAATTACAGCACAGGAACAGGCCCTTTGGCCTTCCCAGCCTGTGCCGATCCAGATCCTTTATCTAAACCTGTCTCCTATTTTCCAAGGTCTACTTCCCTCTGTTCCCGCCCGTTCATATACCTGTCTAGATGCCTCTTAAATGATGCTATCGTGCCCGCCTCTACCTCCTCCGCTGGTAAAGCATTCCAGGCACCCACCACCCTCTGCGTAAAAAACTTTCCACGCACATCTCCCTTAAACTTTCCCCCTCTCACCTTGAAATCATGACCATGTAACTGACACCCCCACTCTTGGAAAAACCTTGTTGCTATCCACCCTGTCCATACCTCTCAATTTTGTAGACCTCAATCAGGTCCCCCCTCAACCTCCGTCTTTCCAATAAAAACAATCCTAATCTACACAACCTTTCTTCATAGCTAGCACCCTCCATACCAGGCAACATCCTGGTGAACCTCCTCTGCACCCTCTGCAAAGCATCCACATTCTGGTAATGTGGCGACCAGAACTGCACGCAGTATTCCAAATGTGGCCTAACCAAAGTCCTATACAACTGTAACATGACCTGCCGACTCTTGTACTCAATACCCCGTCCGAAGGCAAGCATGCTGTATGCCTTCTTGACCACTCTATCAACCTGCGTTGCCACCTTCAGGGTACAATGGACCTGAACTCCCAGATCTCTCTGCACATCAATTTTCCCCAGGACCCTTCCATTGACCATATAGTCCGCTCTTGAATTTGATCTTCCAAAATGCATCACCTCGCATTTGCCTTTGATGGATTGAACTCCATCTGCCATTTCTCTGCCCAACTCTCCAATCTATCTATATTTTGTTTTATTCTCTGACAGTCCTCCTCGCTATCTGCAACTCCACCAATCCTAGTATCATCTGCAAACTTGGTAATCAGACCACCTATACCTTCCTCCAGGTCATTTATGTAGATCACAAACAACAGTGGTCCGAGCACGGATCCCTGTGGAACACCATTAGTCACCCTTCTCCATTTTGAGACACTCCCTTCCACCACTAATCTCTGTCTCCTGTTACCCAGCCAGTTCTTTATCTATCTAGCTAGTACACCCTGAACCCCATAACGACTTCACTTTTTCCATCAACCTGCCATGGGAAACCTTATCAAACGCCTTACTAAAGTCCATGTATATGACATCTACAGCCCTTCCTTCATCAATTAACTTTGTCACTTCCTCAAAGAATTCTATTAGGTTTGTAAGACATGACCTTCCCTGCACAAAACCATGCTGCCTATCACTGATGTCTATTTTCTTCCATATGCGAATAGATCCTATCCCTCAGTATCTTCTCCAACAGTTTGCCTACCACTGACGTCAAGCTCACAGGCTCCCCTTCTTAAACAAAGGGACAACATTAGCAATTCTCCAGTCCTCCGGGACCCCACCCGTACTCAAGGATGCTGCAAAGATATCTGTTAAGGCCCCAGCTATTTCGACCCTCGCTTCCCTCAGTAACCTGGGATAGATCCCATCCGGTCCTGGGAACTTGTCCACCTTAATGTCTTTTAAAATACCAAAAATTTCCCCCTTCTGTATGATAACTTGACCTAGAGTATTTAAACATCCATCCCTAGCCTCAACATCCATCTTGTCCCTCTCCTTTGTGAATACCGATGCAAAGTACAAATTTGCAGGCAAGGAGTCCAGACGGTATCGAAACTCCGACCAATTAGCATTTTGATGGGCCGATTAGCATTTGATGACCCATCTCCACCAAGACAAAGGACTGATACTCTAGCGACCAGTATAGTTCCAGACCTTTCGGCACCACTCCCTGTTCAGGGGAAGCATAAACAACGGGGTCAATGACCGCTTGGGACATGCCCAGCCATCCAAGCCCCTGCCCATTTATTGGTTAGGAATCGAACAGAGTGATCAAGCATCACCCAATCAGTGGGGTCCAAACTGAAGGACCGCCTGAAAGAGCGCGAAAACCCCCAAGTATAAGAAGAGAGTCCGCCATATGTTCATCCTCTCTTGGACCTGGCGCCCCGGCAACGACCATCTCCAAGTGCAGCAACACCAGAAGCAAGTCCAAGTTCAACGCCCGCTACCAGGCGGATGAGCCTAACTGAGCAGCAGTTACTTCTCCAGACTCAATAGATCCAGAATCGAACAATGACCACTGTTCCTCTGACCTAACCTGGGTGCCTGAAGTTAAGTACAGGTTGTCTTAGTCGATAGGTGTAGTTAACTAGCAGTGTTTGTTGCATGATCCATTGTGTGTGTAAATGAAGTACCCTTGGCCTTGAACTAACAAACTAGTGTTTGGCTCTTTGATCGATAGCCGGTTGAACCTTGTGGTGGTATCATTTGATACCTGGCGACTCTGAGCATTAGAATATAGATACTAAAGAAAGAAGGGCAAACCCACTGATTGCCGTAATTAGAGCAGAGCCACAGGAAAGAAAAAGGCAACATGAGTTTGGGGGTGTTGGGCAAGCTTCCACTTAAAATTCTCAATACTTAAAAAGCTACTTTGAAGAAAATACAGCAGAGCTAGAATCGTAAGAATTTTACGCTCTATTCCAGCTCGTAAAAGAATCAAGAATGAGAAGGCACAGATTTAAAATGATCCACAAAAGCAGCAAATGTGACATGAAAAAAAACTTTTTCACACAACAAGTGGTTCGGGTCTTGAACGTACTGGAAGCATGGTGAAGGCAGATTCAATCGAGGCATTCAACAAGATTACTTGAAATGAGTAGGGGTACAGGGAAAAGACAGGACAATGGCAAAGTAATGATGCGGCTTTGGAGAGCCGATGCAGACATAATGGGCCAAATGGCCTCCTTCTGCACCATAACAATTCTATGATAGCACAGAAAGAAGCTTCTTGGTCCATCAGGTCCGCACAGTTGAAAAATAAGCAACCCAGCCTAATCCCACTTTCTAGCATTTGGTCCATAGCAATGCAGGTTACAACACTGGACGTGCTAATCCAGACACCTTTTCAATGAATTGAAGGCTTCCACCTCAACTACCCTTTGAAGTTCCTCCACAATACTCTGATGAAATGGTTTTCCTTATCTCACCTCTAATCTTTCTACCAATCACTTTAAATCTATGCTCCCTAGTCACCAGCTTCTCTACAATAGACCCTTTCCATCCACTATCAAGGCCACTCACTATTTTGTACATCTTATTTGAGATTGGATGCGTGCTGAACTGGTCATTTGGTTTATTTTGAGCATTATTTTTCCCCGAGAAATAAATGCAGAAAAGCACACAAGAATTCAGAATACAAAACAAGTTTATGCAGCCTATCCTGACAATTCTGGTATAATTCTGATAAACCCGCAATGTACCCCTCCCTACCACAATGAAGGCATTATTATTTCACTCTTGGAAAGTAAATGTCATTTACTATACAGTACTGGAGACAATTCATCTTTCAACCTGAAAATCAAGGAAATTACAATCATGCAAATTTACTGAATGCAACATGTCAAAAAAATGGTGACCCCGAGGGCAGCACAGTGACGCAGTGGGTTAGCCCTGTTGCCTCACGAAGCCGAGGTCCCAGGTTCGATCCCAGCTGGGTCACTGTCCGTATGGAGTTTGCACATTCTCTTGTGTTTGCGTGGGTTTCGTCCCCACAACTCAAAGATGTGCAGGTTAGGTGGATTGGCCACGCTAAATTGCCCCTTAATTGGAAAAAATGAATTGGGTACACTAAATTTTAAAAGAACAAAAAAAAAGTTTCTCATGATGGTTTAGGTTAAGAGCATCACTAGATGGCCAACATTCAGTGTGAGGAACAAGCACAACAAAGATGGTTCGGGTTGTTGGAGGTCAATCTTCTCAGTGCCAGACATCATTGCAGGAGTACATAGAACATACAGTGCAGAAGGAGGCCATTCAGCCCATCGAGTCTGCACCAACCCACTTAAGGCCTCACTTCCATCCTATCCCCGTAACCCGATAACCCCACTCCTGTAATGAGCACATTGTCCAGGTAGGCAGCTATCCTGGGAAACCCTTGGAGGAAATTTTCCATCACCTGCTGAAAAGCCGTATACGCTGATGATACGCCGAAGGGAAGCTGGCTGTTTTCATACAGCCTTCCGTAGGTGCTGATGGTGACATACCGCCGCGATGCTGCATCTAACTCCAACTGGCTCATGTCGAGTTTTATGAATGAGTGACCCCTGGCTAACTTCGCATACAGGTCTTCTACACGTGGCATGGGTACTGGTCCAAGCAGTTGCCCTGTTCACCGTCATCTCCCTCAGGGTAGTGCCCTATGCCCACCAATCCTCATTGTTTAATCAATGACATTCTCTCTCTATCATAATGTCAGACAGAAATATTCAGCCCAATTAACAGCTGAGGCTCAAAGCAGTTCATGTCCATATACAGCAAGACCTGGACTTTGGGATAAAGTTACATTCATGCCACACCAGTGCAAGCAATGGCTGTCTGCAACAAAAGAATCCAACCATTCCTCCCTCCACCCAAGACATTAAATGGTATTACCAACACTGAAATACCTACCATTAATATCATAGGAGTTACCATTGATCAGAAACTGCACTGGATCAGTCATAAATTTTGTGGCCACAAGAGTAGGTTAATTGTCATGCTAAATTGCTCCTTAATTGGAAAAAATTAATTGGGTACTCCAAATTTTTTTTATTTTTTTAAAATGGTGACCCCCTTCAACGCTTCAGTTTGGAATATGACTGACTAGGTTCCCAGCTGCCATCCTCCAGGCTGACTTTTCAAATTTAATTTATTTATTTTTTTTAAATTTAGAATACCCAATTATTTTTTTCCAATTAAGGGGCAATTTAGCGTGGCCAATCCACCTGGCCTGCACATCTTTGGGTTGTGGGGGCGAAACCCATGTAAACACGGGAAGAATGTGCAAACGCCACACAGTGACCGAGCCGGGATCGAACCTGGGACCTCGACAGCGTGAGGCAGCAGAGCTAAACTACTGCGCCACCGTGCTGCCTTTCCAAATTCAACTCTGCCATTGAGGGGAAGCCCCAAGCAGGCAGAAGGCACTTCCAACAGATTTCTGAACATTTCCAGCTGGTCAAGGTCAGAGATAAGCTCACAAAACGCAACAATTGCATTTATATAGCACCTTCAAATGTAGTGAAGCATCCCAAGGCACTGAGTCAATCAGAATTTGACAGACAAATAACAAGGTAATGGGAAAGGTGACCAAAAGCTTGGTCATGGAGGTGCATTTTAAATAGTGCCTTAAAAGGAAGTAGGTGAGGTAGAAAGCCAGAGATATTTAGGGAGATACTTCCAGGGCTCATGGCCGTTGAAAAAAAAAATTTCTTCTGAACCAGCAATGGATTTCTTTTTTTAAAACATTTTTATTCTCCTCCTTTTTCACATTTTCTCCCGAATTTACACCCACCAACAATAAACATTAATCAGCAACAGATGTGTCAATCCCCATAACAATAACAATCCCATCCTCCCACTCAACCCCCAAACATCAGCCCACATGTTTACATAAACAAATGACAAAAAGGAATCAGGGATTACCCATGGTCATCCTTAATACACACATCCTCTCCAACCCTCCCACCATCCCCCCAACTAATGTTCGATGTTATCCAGTTCTTGAAAGTGCACAATAAATAATGCCCATGACTTGTAGAACCCCTCCGTCCTTCCCCTCAGTTTGAACTTAACCTTCTCAAGGGTCAAGTATTCCAACAGGTCCCCTCGCCAGGGCACAGTGTGGAGAGGCCGCTCTCCATCCCAGCAGGATCTATCTTCGGGCGATCAACGAGGCGACGGCTACGATATCTGCCTCCGCACCCGTTTCCAACCCTGGCCGGTCCGACATCCCGAATATGGCCTCCAGGGGACCCGGGTCCAGTTCCATGTGCACCACCTTGGAAATTACCCTAAAAACCTCCTTCCAGTAATCCTCTAGCTTTGGACAGGACCAAAACAGATGAACGTGATTAACGACCCCCCCCCCCCCCCCCCCCCGTAACTCTCACGCCAGACAACTCCTTCAAACGAATCGGCTCATCCTCGCCCTCGTGAGGTGTTCTCTGTATACCTCCTTCAGCTGTACAAGCCCCAACCTCGTACATGAGGTGGAGGCATTTACTCTCCGGTGCACCTCACACCAGACCCTCTCCTCTATAACCTCTCCCACTCTTCCTCCCACTTTGTTTTGATCCCTTCCAGTGGTGCCTTATCCTCGTCCAAAATAGCTCCGTACACCGCTGACACTACGCCCTTCTCCAGCCCTCTTGTCAGTGCCTCCTCCAGCAATGTGGAGGCCGGTTCCTCCGGAAAGCTCCATCTCCTTTGTAGAAAAATCTCGAACCTGCATGTATCTAAACATTTCTCCCTGCTCCAGCCCATACTTCACTTCCAGCTCCCTCAATCCTGCAAACCGACCCCTAAGAAACAAATCTTTTAGCGTCGTAATCCCCTTCTCTTCCCATTTCCAAAAACTTCCATCCCACCTCCCTGGCTCAAATCTGTGGTTCTCCCAACTCGGCATTTCCCTTGACCCAGCCCCCAACCCAAAGTGTTGGCGAAACTGCCTCCAGATTTTTAATGAAGCTATTATTACTGAACTCCCTGAGTATTTCCCCGGAGCGGCGCTATTGCTAGTGTTTTCAGTCCCGACCCCCTGCACAAACTCTCCTCCATTCTGACCCACTGGGAATCAACCCCTCTGACCCAGCTCCGCACCATCTCCACATTCGCCGCCCAGCAGTAGTACATCAGGTTCAGGAGACCCAAACCCCCTGCCTGCCTTCCCCTCTGTAGCAGCACCTCTCTCACTCTGGCCACCTTCCCTCCCCATATGAACGAGGTAATCCTTCTCTCAATCTCCCTGAAAAAAGCTTTTGGCAGGAAAATCAGTAGGCATTGAAAAATAAACAGAAATCGCGGCAACACATTCATTTTAACCACCTGTATCCGACCCGCCAGTGACAGAGGGAGACCATCCCACCTTGCCAGATCGGCTTTCACTTTCCCCACCAAACTAGTGATGTTGTATCTGCCCCACTCCCGGACAACCTGCACCCCCAGATACCTAAAGTGAATCCCTGCCCTATGAAATGGCAGCACCCCTCCATCCCTGGCCGAGACAAATACTCACTCTTGTCCAGGTTCCATGCTCCCGAACTTCTTAACGTGATGGCCAACGGCTCAGTCGCAAGTGCAAACAGCAGGGGGGACATAGGACACCCCTGCCTCGTCCCACGGTGGAGAGAAAAGTATCTTGAGCTGATATTGTTTGTGCGGACACTCGCCTTCGGCTCCTTTTACAACAGCTTTACCTAGTTCACAAATCTTGGTCCAACCCCAAACCGCTCCAGAACTACCATCAGGTACCCCCATTCTACCCGGTCAAACGTCTTCTCGGCGTCCAATGCCACAACCACTTGTTTCCTTCCCTTCCGCCGTTGCCATAACGATGCTCAAAACCCTCCTAATGTTCGAAAACAGCTGCCTCCCTTTCACGAACCCCGTCTGATCCTCACCTACCACCTTCGGGAGGAATTCCTCCAGCCTACCCACCATACCTTCGCCAATACTTTTGCGTCCACATTCAGAAGTGATATGGGCCTATCCGACCCACACTCCGTCAGATCCGCATCTTTTTTTAGAAACAGTGAAATAAATGCCTGCCCCAAGCCAGCAATGGATTTCTATGATAAAGGCCCCTCCCTGAAATCTCTCATGAATGACAAACTTTACCTTCAAACCATCTTTCGGAAGACGGTAACCAAATCTTGATGGGAGATCATCAAAATTCTGCGTTTGGTTATCAATAGAATGCTGAAAAACATTAATAAAGAATTAAGAGTTCCAAGCAACCATTGAGTATTGTTTAGCTTTAACATTTAAATATGTGAATTATATGAAAGTGATTATCAACACAACTTGGTCCTGCAGCAACACAGGAAATTTGTATTGATTTTGATTAAGGCATTTCTTAAACTGGGTATGAACCTACTGTAGCATTTCTTTCACATTTAGACAACACTGAAAAAGGAACTACATATCTCTTAATTGCAGTTGCCCCAAAGACATGGAGACAACCAGATAGTCTGGGACCTTATTACATTTAGATTGGAACGGCTGAAGTGGATTATAACCTTAACCCCTTCTGAGCACGCTTTAAATAATCATCTTCACTCAGGATTAAAATAGCCACTTCCTGACGACACTTCTTTCGGGTCCAAGCAAGTAAACTATCTCTCCCTCAAGGAAAATAATCATCAAGAGATATTTTCTTCCAGGTAGCCGTCTTAATAATTATCAGCTAGGTTATAATTACCTGTATATTATAATGGTCTGGGGGCGGGGGGGTTCTCTCTCCTAACGAAAAATTGTACCTCCCGACTAGAGCGTACAAGGTCCTTAAAGCTACATACAGGATACTATGCGAGACAATTTACTTTACTAACTTATTTACAAATTTACTAAGAACCTTGTCTTGCAGTACATTTGGAGTATTGAGAGCAGCATTGGGCACCGTAGCTAAGGAAGGATGAAATGAAAATCGCTTATTGTCACGAGTAGGCTTCAATGAAGTTACTGTGAAAAGCCCCTAGTCGCCACATTCCGGCGCCTGTCCAGGGAGGCTGGTACGGGAATCAAACCGTGCTGCTGGCCTGCTTGAAAAGCTAGCGATTTAGCCTTGTGAACTAAACCAGCCCCAAGGATGTGCTGGCCTTGGAAAGGTTACAGAGGATGTTCACAAAAATGATCCCTGGAATGAAGAACTTGTTGTATGAGGAACGTTTGAGGACTCGGGGTCTGTACTCGTTGGAGTTTAGAAGGAGGAGAGAGGATCTTATTGAAACGTACAAGATACTGCGATACCTGGATAGAGTGGATGTGGAGAGGATGTTTCCACTTGTAGGAAAAGCTAGAACCAGAGGACACCATCTCAGATCAAAGGGACGATCCTTTAAAACAGAGATGAGGAGGAATTTCTTCAGCCAGAGGGTGGTGAATCTGTGGAACTCTTGGCGCAGAAAGCTGTGGAGGCCAATTCACTGATTGTCTTTAAGACAGAGATAGATAGGTTCTTGATTAATAAGGGGATTAGGGGTAATGGGGAGCAGGCAGGAGAATAGAGATGAGAAAATATCAGCCATGATTGAATGGCGGAGCAGACTCGATGGGCCAACTGGCCTAATTCTGCCCCTATGTCTTATAGTCTTATGGACCCGGGGCCCTTGAGGCAGCAGTGCTTGCCACCGTGCCACCCCACAGCAGCTATGGGTGTTACCTTTTTTGTGTAAACTCTTTCCATTTTAATAAGGCTATATCATCTCTATCATTGATAATTATTTAATTGTTGAGAGCATTCATCAGGCCAATCGCTGTTATAGCATCTTCCAGTAACCATGCCTACAATGACTTATTTCTTTCTTATTTTCATAATTTGTGGTTATAAAAAAGGACTGAAACCTTTTTTTAAAAAATCTTTTTATTGGCATTCTCAAAATTATATACATTGCTGTTAGTTTTCATTTATTGTACAGTCACAAAAGTTCCTTCTTAGGTTTCTCTATTTACAGTATGTTGCTGTCTGGCTGGCTCAGCCTACAATCATCCCCCCCCCCTCCCCTCTCTCTCCCTCTCTCTCTCCTTAACCGCCCCCCCCCCTTCCCCCCATTTTGTCTTACTGGGTTTTGCACCCTCACCTTGCATCTCCTCCCCACCCCTACTCCCCGGTCCTCCCTCAATTTCCTCTTTCTATCTTGTCCTGGCTATTCGCTGTTTCTTTATGTGTTGGCCACAAACAGGTCTCTGAACAGTCGGGTGAATGGCTCCCATGTTTTGTGGAAGCCCTCTTCCGACCCAGGGATGGTGAATTTGATTTTCTCCAATTGGAGAAATTATGAGACGGCGGGCAGCCAGTCTGCAGCTTTAGGTGGTGCTGATCGCCAACCAAGAAGGAAGGCAAAGGCATCTGCCCCCCCCTCCCCATGAAGAAATATGGCTGGTCTGATACCCCGAAGACCGCCACTTACGGGCATGTCTCCACCCTCATGTCCACCACTTTGGACATTGCCTTGAAGAAGGCTGTCCAGTACCCAGCAAGTCTAGGGCAAGACCAGAACATGTGGGCACGGTTGGCCAGGCCTCCTTGGCACCGTTCAAATCTCGAGAAAAACCCACTCATTCGGGTTCTGGTCAAGTGGGCTCTATGTACCACTTTTAGCTGCGTTAGGTTAAGCCTCGCGCATGTGGAGGTAGAGTTGACCATGTGCAGTGCTTCGCTCTAGAGTCCCCACTCTATTTCGAACCCCAAGTCTTCCTCCCATTTCCTCCTTGTTGTGTCCAATTCGATGTCGGCCCTTTCTAGCAGTCGTTCGTACATGTCACAACAGTTCCCTCTGCCCAAGATTTCTGCGTCCAGTAGCTCTTCCAGTCGCGTCTGTCGTGTGGTCGCGGGTCCGTAGAAAGTTTTTAAAGCTGCAGGTATCGGAGTTTGTTGCCTTTAGCTAGTTGGAATCTCTATGTCAGTTCTTCCAGTGTTGTGACCCGACCGTCAGTGTATCGGTCCTTGACTGTCAATGTCCCCCCTCCACCTTCTGAAGGTGGCATCAGTGAGTGCTGGTGTGAATCTGTGGTTATTACAGATTGGGGCTTTGTCGGACATTTCGGTCAGTCCGAATTGCTGCCATAGTTGGTTCCATGTCTGGAGGGTGGCTATCACCACTGGGCTGCTGGGGCGAGGGCCTGGAGGGAGGTCCCCTTGCAGGAGGCCTCCTCCGCATGCAACCACTTGGCCTCTAGCTCCTTTATCCATCCCATCACTCTTTCCGCCGTTGCTGCCCAGTGGTAGAATTGTAGGTTTGGGAGGGCTAGCCCTCCCCTGGATTTTGTTTTCTGAAGGACCTTCTTCGTGATCCCAGCATTCTTTCCCCACCCCCATACAAACACCATGATTAATTTGTCCAGTGCGTTGAAAAAGGCTTTGGGGATATAAATCGGGATGGATCTTAGTAGGAAGAGGTATCTGGGCAGTACGTTCATTTTGATCGTCTGTACTCTCCCTGCCAGGGAGAGTGGGAGTGTGTTCCACCTCTGCAGGTCCTTTTTGACTTCCTCTGTCAGACTGGTTCCATTTGCGGATCCCCGTCCAGTCATGAGCGATTTGGATCCCCGCGTAGCGGAATTTGTGTCGGGCTTGTTTAACAGCAGTCCCACCAGTGTTGCCCCTCTCCCCCTTGCGGGTTCACTGGGAAAATCTCACTTTTGCTCATGCTGAGTTTGTAACCCAAGAAGGCACCAAATTCTTTCAGAGCACGATGATTCCTTCCATGCTGCTTTGTGGGTCCAAGATGTAGAGGAGCAGGTCATCCACATAGAGCGAGACTCTATGTTCTCTGCCTCCTCTTTGGATCTCCCTCCAGTTCTTTGCTGTTCTTTTTTTTATAGGGTTTTTGAACAAAGTATATTTACCGTTATGTACACAGATATAGAAAAGGGCACACACAAACATATCAACACAAAAAGTAATAATTTAAAAAAATAATAATAAATAAAGTGACTGGTAAGGTATTATGCTCCGGTTCAATTTCGCTTGGGTTCTCCTTGCTCTCTGTTCCTGTCGATGCCGCGTTTGTTTTATTGTTTCCCGTGCCCTCCTTCCGGCTATCATTTCTCTGGCTTGCCTCCTTCCCCCCCCCCTTTCTTTCCCCACCCCCCCCTTCCCTTCCTGTGGTTCGCCTTTCTTTCCTCTTGGGTTTAGCTGTACCCACACCCCCAACCCTCTCCCGGTCTAGCTCTCGCTTTCATGCCTTGGCTACTTTCCCCTGATTCTTGGCTACCTGACATTCTTCTGCTTGTTCGTTGGCCACAAACCGGTCCCGGAACAATTGGGTGAATGGCTCCCACATTCTGTGGAAGCAGTCGTCTGACCCTTGGATGGCGAATTTGATTTTCTCCATTTGGAGAGATTCTGAGAGGTCGGACAGCCAGTCTTCTTTGCTGTTCTGAGAGCGATCGCTAATGGTTCGATCGCTAGGGCGAACAGCAGCGGCGACAGTGGGCACCCCTGCCTGTTGCCGCTGTGCAGCTGGAAGTACTGGGAGCTGGAGTTGTTTATCCGTACGCTTGTCTTGGGAGCATTGTACAGGAGTTTCAACCATGAGGTGAATTCTTTCCGAGCCCGAACCGCTCTAGCACCTCTATAAGGTACTTCCACTCTCTCTTTCTGCCTCCAGGGAGACGATCACCTCAGGTGCTCTGTCCCCGGATGGGGTCATGATCACGTTCAGCAGGTGCCTGATGTTCAATGTTAGCCGTCTACCTTTGACAAAGCCCATTTGATCCTCTACAACCACCTCTGGTACGCAGTCTTCTCGCCTTTTGGCTAGAATCTTGGCCAGTATTTTGGCGTCAACATTCAGTAGCTAGATGGGTCTGTATGAACCACATTCAGTTGGGTCTTTGTCTTTCTTGGGTACTAGAGAAATTGAGGCTTGTGCTAGCATAGGTGGCAGTGTGCCCCTCGCCAGCGAGTCTGTGAACATCTCCAGCCGATGCAGGGCCAGTGTTATCGCAAATGTTTTGTAGAAGTCCGCTGGGAACCAGTCTGGTCCCGGCGCCTTCCCTGCCTGCATGGAGTTTATACTCTCCATGATTAAAAAGGGACTTAAACCTTAATGTTTCCTGCATTGTCAGCTAAAGATTAATTTTTCCATGATGGAGTCATCAAATGATCAAAACACTCCTTTCTTTTTCTTAAGATTAGCAAAAGTTGAATCTTGTAAGAGCAATTTTTCAAATTCTAATGAGTCAATTAATGAGTTTTAACTTAATTGATAATGATCTAAGGAAGTATCTGTACCACCGAAAGCCAATGTGTGATGAATCCTTCTTTGAAAATAAAAATAATCAGTGTGCCCTTTTGCAAGTAAATTTGACCCTGGTATATTATGATATCGTTTTAGTCTTTCCTTTCTTAAAAAAATAAGTAATTGAAAAAGTAGAATAGACAGGACTTAAAATATTGTTTTTCTGGACTATTCCTGTGCTGTGATATCTGTCCTTTGGTGACCCTTTGTGCCAGTATTTTTCTATCAGAAGGGTTTGGAAAAGTTCCATCTGGTGTGCAAGAAAATATGTTCCTACATGTGCGCAAAGGCATCTGGGCAAGGTCTGTCTACAATGCTGAACAAAGGTAACCCTTTACCCAATTTTAAGGTATAATTGTCCTAGTTATATATGAATTCTACTTATTATCCAGCGCAGAACGGTGGCGCAGTGGTTAGCACTGCTGCCTCACGGTGCTCAGGACCCAGGTTCGAATCCGGCCTCGGGTCATTGTCTGTGTGGGGTTTGCACATTCTCCCCATGTCTGCATGGGTCTCACCCCCACAACTCAAAAGATGTGGTTAGGTGGATTGGCCACACTAAACTGCCCCTTAATTGCAAAAAGAAAATAATTGGGTACTCTAAATTTATTTTTAAATCTATATTTCACCTAATTAATCTCCACATGACAAGGCTGAGCGGGTTCCCTTCATTGCAAGACAGAAGGGAACCAGTTAATTAGCTTTTTACAAAAATACAGCAGCTATGCTAATTTTTCCTGGTGTCATCCCACATATTACTGGTTTGACGGAATTCCATCCCATGAGCTGCCAGAAGCACTGAATTGCTGACCTACAGGAAAGAAAACAACACGACTGACTAAACTAGTCTCCATAAAGCAGGGCTTTTGATCAACTTTGTTCTTCCCAAATTAATAGCCAATGGTAGCATTCAAAGATCACCTAACTCAGTAAGGATCAGAGATACAATTTGATACTTCCCTAGTCTAAGTGACTCATCGATACAGCAACTCCTCACACTGCTCTGTTGAGGAATTATGTACAAAAATATTCTGACAGAAACATTTTTCTCCGAAATTGAAACCAAACTTAAACTATTTCACATTGTAAGGTCTTTGCTGATCTAATTATTATAAAATGTTATACTTACTGCTATAATTTCACCTTCCACAGGCCACAGGTGGAGAAAAGCAACAAAATACACCATGAAGCTGACATGGATCTGTGATGCAGATAAAATCAACAACCCAAGTGGCAAAATCATCTTCAAAAATTGTTGCAAAACCTGTCCAAGAGAAATAAGAAGCAAACATGAATCGAATGTGCTTTCAATATACAACTTACATTTACTTAACATAATAAAGCATCTCAAGGACATTTTGAAAGTGGCACAGTGGGGCACTGTTGCTTCACAGCGCCAGGGACCTGGGTTTTAGGGAACTGTTACTCAATGGAGTCATGTAGAAACTGTCGACAACAAGCCAAACTCGAAGAAAGCTCAGGAGGGTAGCCACCGAAGGAGAGACGATGACTGCCGCGCCCATTACTTTGGACACATTGGCTGAAGTGATGGTGCAGGAGCTGGAGAAATTCGGCAGGCAAATGGATCGGCAGGGTAAGGATATAAGGGGAAGTGCTAACAGCATAGGAGTGGGTACTGTGGCTATCTTAGGTGGGCCTGGGATCCTGGAATTTGTGCAGGAACGATGAATCACGGTGATCAATGGCTGACACGAGGGGGAGGGAGGGTGAAAGACCCCCAACAAGGCTAGTCGCCTGGAGCATGCGTGGTCTTGGGGGTGGGGAATTGCTGGTAAAGAGGGCAAGGGTTTTTTCCTATTTGAAAGGTTTGGGGGCCGATGTGGTGTTTCCGCAGACGTCTCACCTTCAGGTGCGGGAGCAGAACAGGCTGCAAAAGACGTGGGTGAGCCAGGTTTCTCATTCAGGGTTTGACAGTAGGTCAAGAGGTGACAGCGATTTTGATTAGTAAGAGGGTTTACTTTCAGACGGGGTCAGTGGTGGCAGACCGGAGAGGTCACTATATTATGGTTACTATATGATGGTTACAGGTACACTGGAGGGGAAGGCAGTGGTGTTGGTGAATGTTCATGTCCAGAATTCGAATTGGTAAGAACCTATGTGTCAAACAATCTCCACCCGTGTCCAACTATCACAACAGATGCAGTTTGGTGAAAAGCATCAACAAATGGGCTGCACAAAATGAAAGGCTCATGTCATTAAATTCAAAATCCCACTGCACGTTTCAGACTGCATTCAAATTCATTTGAGGGGGGGAGGAAGAGCAGGGGGAATCCAAATTCTCCTCACCCGAGATTATCCCATGTATTTTTGGTTAATACTGCTGGGGACAGAGCGATGGGCACATATGAAGTTCAAGTAAAACAGGAATAGCCCTATCAATATTCCCTAGAGTTTAGAAGAGTGAGGCATAATCATATTGAAATATATATGTATATTTATTTATTTTTTTTAAAAGGGGGTTTGACCGTATTGATGCCAGCAAGACTTTTTCCACTGGTTGTAAAGTTCTAGAACTAAAGTTCATAATTTCATGATAAGGGGTTGGCCATTTAGGACTTAAATTAGGAGGAATTTCTTTACTCAGAGGTTTTTTGGACCTTGGAATTCTCTACTGAAGCAGCTAGGAAAGCTCAGTCATAAAATATATTTAAGCCAGAGACTCAGTAAACACAGGATCAGTACAAGAAAGTTTAGCTCAGGGGTGGCACGTGGTGCAGTGGTTAGCAATGGGACTGCGGTGTTGAGGACCCGAGTTAGAATCCCAGCCCTAGGTCACTGTCCGTGTGGAGTTTGCACATTCTCACCGTGTCTGTGTGGGTTTCACCCCCACAACCCAAAAATGTGCAGGTTAGTTGGATTGGCCACGCTAAATTGCCCTTAATTGGGAAAAAAAATTGGGTACTCCAAATTAAAAAATAAAGAAAGTTTAGCTGAGGTAGATGATCAGCTATGATCCTATTGAATGGTTGAGCAGGCTCAAAAGCCAAACATCTGCTCCTATTCACACGTTCTCTCTGCTGCTTGACTTAAAGATACATGCATGCCCATTAAGCATCCATGAGCAAAAATTGTAACAGCAAAAAATAAAGGAAGGGGAAAGAAGGAAATCAACAGGAAGGATCCTTACACCCATGTCCACATAGAAGTGAATTAATAGTCTCAACCACATCTCACAACTCATCTGAAATGCTACATTGTGTGTGTGTGTTTGATATGGGCAGCTCAGTGAAAAGATAAATCTGCATAGAACTTGAAATCTTTAAATAAAGGATATTCCGAAATATATTTTGATATGACTTCAGTGGGGTATAGATTCATGTCTACTTTATAACTACAATTTATTGATACTATGTATTGGATAACAGAAATCCATGAGCATAGTAATTCCCAGTGGATCAAACAGGTGATAGTGTGCACCAGCTTTGCGATGTGGGAGTCCACTGGTAATGAGAAGGGAAATAAGAGGCTGTGAAGAAGCACGAACAAATATAGCTACGTGCAATTAAATGAAGCAAAGCAACCTAGTCAAGGGAGAACAATCAGTTCGAAACAAATATCCAGCTTAATTTACGCCACACGTGCTCTTGAACCCATTTGAGATTCAAAATCACAGTACCCATTTTGAAAATGCTTTCCTATTTTCATGCAGCACGGTAACTAAGCTTGACAGTTTCTGGAATAATTTGATTTCTGCGCTCAAATTTCTCTTCACTCCAGCAATCCGTTAGCAGCTCATGGAGCGGAGCATACAAACCACACAATCCAAAATCCAACCTCTGTTGCAAAGAATTGACAATGTTCTTCAGGTCATAAGATATGCATGTTTATAAATATGTATCATGTTCCTGTTGCGCTAATCTGCTAGGAACAGAAATAAGAGCGCACTGAAATAAAAGGCCACCAATATTTACATTTACGACTTCCGCTGGCGGTGTGTACGGAGAGGACGCACACGAGGTCGCTCACACGAGGGTAGTTTCTGGGAGTATTTTTGCTCAAGAACCCACTTGATTAATGAAACATGGTGCCGACAAAAGGGAAATGCCCAAAGGAGCAGGGCAAAGAAGCTTGAATGCAAAAGTTGGTCAACAGATTTAAAGGCTTCTCAGGGCTCATCGGTGGAGAAAACAGAGGAGACAGCTTCTAATAATAATCTTTATTATTGTCACAAGTAGGCTTACATTAACACGGCAATGAAGCTACTGTGAAAATCCCCTGATCGCCACACTACACCTGCTCGGGCACACAGAGGGAGAATTCAGAATGTCCAATTCATCTAACAAGCATGTCTTTTGTGACACCTTCCACTCCACTAAGGGTCAAGATGCTTATCGGCACCTTGGTGGCAGAATTTAAGCAGTGGCGGCAGTCAGGGGACCTCCGCAAGTCAATAGAAGCAGCCCTGGTTCCCAATCAGATGGCACTGGAAAAGACCAACAAGATGGTAAATGCGCTGTGATACATGGCGTGGTGACAACTCTCGAGGCAAAGTCAGGTGGTCTTGCTTCAACCAACTTGTTATTTTATTATTGTGCAGCCAATATTGAGAAGATATTGGGGTGGTTTTGTGATCCAAGTTCCACATGGGGGCAAATGGAGGAGAGCACTTGCAAAGGCTCTAGCATGGGTGCTTTAGTAACTGCCTCGCTGCTGTTCTCTGCTGCAAGATTTTCTTTGAACCCAGTAGTGGTGTCCACCCTGAGAATCTGGAAGCAGTTCAGACAGCATTTCAAATTTAGCTTCATATTTATGACCCTTACCTGTAGTAATCACCTCTTTTTGCTTGGGGTTTAGACTCTACGCTTAGGGGTTGGGGGGGGGGGGGGGGGGGGGGGGGGGGGGGGCTTGGAGAGGTTTGGGGACATGTTCGCTGAGGGAAGGTTTGCCAGTTGTAAGGAGTTATCGGAAAAAATCCAACTCCTTGCGTTCAATCTGTTAGATATTTTCAGATTCGCCATTTTTTTGTGCAAGTCTTTTCCCTTGGCATCACCATCCTCCCTGTTGAAGAGGATTTTGTCTTTGTGGAGTGGAAGAGGAGTATTTAATGTCTTTACTGTCAGATCTTATCAGTGGAGTCAGCTCCATTGAATAAGGGAAAGATGAAATGGGAGGGTGAATTGGATCCTATCTGGATGATGCAGGGTCAACTCTATGTCCTCTTGCGCTCGGCTTAGTTTGATCCAATTCAAGGTGGTGCACAGGGTGCATCTGACCAAGGCGAGGATGGGCGTTTGTTTTCTGGGGTGGACGACACATGTGAGTGTTGTTCTTGGGGACTAGCTAACCAAATTCCTCTTGTCCCAAGTTGATACGCTGTTGGGTATTTTTCTTCAACACCATGTCAGAGATACTTATTGTCAAACTGGAGCCATGTCCTCTCTCTGGTGGCCAATTCCAGGGTGCCGGACTCGCCGGTGGTGTCGACGAGGGTGAAGGAGTATGTCCTCACCTTTGCCTCATTAACAGCTCCAAGGAGAGTCCTCCTTGGATGAAGGTCTTCTACTCCGTCCAGTGCCTCAGCCTGGTTGGGTGACCTCCTGTGTTTCTTACATTTGGAGACAGTCAAGTATACCATTAAGGCGTCGGTAGAAGGTTCCACCCAAGATAACAGCCATTCATTTATTTTTTTCAAAGAGTTATCACTGTCAGTTAAGATAGTTTTAGTTTAATGTCAGGAGGTTAAGATTGGGTGTGTTCATGATTGATGATTGTGTACTTTTTACATTGTAAATTGAAGCATCTGGTTTATATTATTCTGTTTATAATGAAAAGGATTTCAATAAAAACATTTTTAAAACAATATTTACATTTACTTAGAGGCAGTGTTTTTCCATCTGCTATCTGCACTTACTGAAGGTTTAATAGCCCTAGTAGAAGACGCAGGTTGCATTTGCGCTTGCGTTAAAGAGCTGGGGTGTACTCAAGCAACAGCATTGAAGAATTAAGTAAAATGCAATGATCCCAAAGGTTATAGCTCACTAAAACGTTGCTATGGGCAAAATGTCTCAAACAACTCCTTCAAATTAGCTTAATTATTCTTCAAAATATATCAGGACAATCAGCCTACTATAAGGCTTTAAAAATTGAGGATGCTGTTTTGCGGAGAAAAACAACAACAAATTGATCACTGCACAGGGTTTAAACAAAATAATGGGCAAAATAGTTACCCAGATTTAGTCAGATTAAAAAGAGAAAACTGCAAATGTGGAATATCCAAAATAAAACAATGGATACAAGATACACAGAACAGGTCAGTCAGAATTTAGAAGCATGATGATGATATTTTGGGCACACCCTTTGTCAGAACTTGAAGGCTGTACGACAGCCTTCAAGCAACTTTCTCTAAAACTCTATGCAAAATGCTCATTTATCTTTCGGAGGCTTACTTATATCACTATTTTCTGTTCCTAGCAGAACTTGGTTCACAACAATTCCAGTCTTTAAAATTTTTTTTTTTTTTTTTAAATAGTATACTTAATATAGCAGCAAAAGCAATGCTTCATTCCAAGTTACAAGACAGCAGCACAATGGTTGGCACTGCTGCCTTAGCGCCAGGGACCCAGGTTTGATTCTGGCCTTGTGCGACTGTCTACATGGGTTTCCTCCCACAGTCCAAAGATTTTCAGGTTAAGTGGAATGACCATCGCGCGGGGCTACGGGGATAGGTTGGGAAGTGGGCCTAGGTGTAGAGTACTCGTTTGGAGGTTCAGGCCGAATGACCTCCTTCCGCACTGTAGAAATTCTATGGATTCACCCCTGTATCATGCTTTAGAAAAGTGCAATAGTCACCATTAATCTACAGTCAACATGAAGAGCAGAAAATGTAAAACTTCATTCCGATTCAAGAGTCGCTGGATTTACTGTTTAGATCAATCATCAAGAAAACAGTAATGCATTAAACTCAAACCCGGAATTAAAACCAGCTAAAAGCTTTTTTGTCTAGAGTACATTTATTACCACAGGGTTCAGCACAGGGCTAAATCGCTGCCAATTAAAGCAGACCAAGGCAGGCCAGCAGCATGTTTCAATTCCCGTACCAGCCTTCCCGAACAGGCGCCGAAATGTGGGACTAGGGGCTTTTCACAGTAACTTCATTTGAAGCCTACTTGTGATAAGCGATTTTCATTTAATTTGCAAAACTGATTACAGCAGCCACAATTGCTTGCAAAAGGGTAAAGTTAATTGAGTCGTCAATCAACATTGTGCAGCAACCTTATGGAAGCTTACTGAAAAGTTACTGTAATTCAGTTGCTGAATGAGTGAAAATAGCTACAAAATTATACCAAGGTGGAGGAATTTGGGGTTGGGGTGCAGCGAGGGAGGACTCTACGTAACAGAACTGCAATAAAAGAAGAAATGACCAGGCCTACGGCATGATCGTGACAGACTAAGAGACAACAAATTTTAGGGAAATTGTTTTATTTGAAACAAGATGGTTGGGGTGAACTAGGTGCATCATTGCCTTTTTACATCTTGCAATTCCCATGTCCAGCTAATATGAATGACAGTGAACTACCTTTAATTAAGGTTTCACTGGCCCTTTATTTGCCAGCCAGAGTGTCTGAATCTGTAGAGAATAAGCCAAACACTTAGCAAATCATACCTGCACCTAGCTCAATTCTTATTCATCAAATCACTATTTGGATCATGAGTCCAGGACCAGGTGCCCTGTGTTTTTGTTTGAACGTTGATTGGCCTAAACCTAGAGATAATGCAGTTGAACCAATTCATCAGTTTAGGCTAGGAATCTTATAGTCCATCGAAGCATGTGTGGTGTATAATTCAAGTGAAGTTATGCTGAAAAAGGGTCTGAAGGCTTCCAAAAGACTCATTATGCTGATCGCAAAACAATTTCAAGCATTTGTGATAAGAGCTTTGTTAATCTTATCTAATTGTTATCTTTTGGCTTCAGTATAATTTTACACCTTAATAATTACCAAATAATTACCACACAGGCTTTCAGTATGTCGGAAAAATCAGAACTATGATCGCAGTCTATGTTAACAGGATCCAAGCAGTTTGGTGATGTCAAAACCGAGAAAGAGCTTTTGTTTATCAAGAGAGTTTATTGATTTTGCTCAGTCTCATTGCTCTGCTCCCTCTTCCAGTGTCCCAGCTGCAGGGCACTGTAACATAATTCGAAGTTTCAAAGGAAACTTACCTCATGAAACCAAAATGTAATTCCTCGGGCTGACAATGCATTCCTGCCTCTCCAGTCCCCTATTTATATGTGCTCATAATTAAATAATGCCCTTCACCTCTATCTTACCAATATAATTAACATACTATACACTACTTCCTCTCCACATCTGTTATTATTAGTACTTAACGCCCACTAAGTATGGGCTTGCTTGCAGAATCATGGGCAGGCATGAATAAAAACTTGAAGCCTCAAGTGCAATTTAAAACATAGTTTATCCAATACTGTGTTACAGGTTGAACAATTTTATATATATATTGTACCATAAAATATTACAGCATATAAACAGGCTTTACAGTCCATCACATTTGCAGTGCTTCCCCCACTTCTTTTTTGATAATCTAAGTGGATAGCACAGCACCAGGGTCCCAGGTTCGATTCCCTGCTAGGTCACTGTCTGTGCGTTGTCTGCACGTTCTCCTAGTGTCTGTGTGGGTTTCCTCCGGGTACTCCGGTTTCCTCCCACAGTCCAAAGACGTGGGGGTTAGGTGGATTGGCCATGATAAATTGCCCTTAGTGACCAAAGGGGTTGGGAGGGGTTGTTGGGTTATGGGGATGGGGTGGAAATGAGGGCTTAAGTGGGCCGGTGCAGACTCAATGGGTCAGATGTCCTCCTTCTGAACTGTATGTTCTATGTAAATCTAATTTCCTTTTTAAAGAATGTGACATTTTCAGCCGGTTATTTAAAGAATATTTCAGTGACCAAGACCTCACTCTAGTCTGACAAGGCAAAGGGCCCTGAAAACTCTTGAAATTTTTAATGGTTGAAACATTACCAATCAGTTTAGCTTCAATCTCAAGATGTCAGACTAAGGAATATACATCCTTTGTTCATGCCAAAGTGGAGAGGTGGGAGTCACATGGACAGCTGGTGGAACCTGTAATATTGAGCTTTATAGCTCCACAAGGCTCCAAAGGCAGACTGCCATCTTCCATCTAGCAAGCAGCAGCAAAGAGGGGCCCGTCCAGTTTAAACTGCCTGGCTCCCTTCTACACTGTTTCTACCTGAACCTCTGTCCCAGTGCCTACAAGACCAATTCATCACTACGTGCCCATCCCAATCACGGAAGTCGTCTCTATTGGAAAAGTGGAATTATCCAGCATCGGTCTGAAGCCTGTCAACTTTGACTCTGGATTCATGCTCAACAATAATTCTTTATCTTGTGATTTTTGCCCGTTAAATCCCACACTTTCCCTGTTTCCCCCTTTTAGAGTGAATATAACAGTAGGCGAGGTTGCAACCCCTCCTCACTTATTTGAGTATGCATGAATAAACTACCCCTCTGAGTTTGCCCATACTAGAGTTTACTGGGGAGTTGTTAATAGGAATTGCATCACACCAAATCTGAGGTGTTGGGAAAATATGCAATCACTTATAAAGGGGGAAATCCAAACCCCTTCCTATACAAACAGGTGGAGAGTGTAGAAAACATTGGTGCGCCACTGTTTAAATTAAGACTTGATGGGCCAAATGGCCTCCTTCTGCCTTGCTGGAATTCAGTGATCCTGTCCACAACACAATTCCATTTCTGACCCTCCAACACGACAGAGATTTTGCTTTTCTTTTAAATTTAGAGTACCCGATTATTTTTTTCCAATTAAGGGGCAATTTAGCATAGTCAATCCACCTAACCTGCACATCTTTGGGTTGTGGGGGCGAGACCCATGCTGACACGGGGAGACTGTGCAAACGCCACAGTGACTCGGGGCCGGGATTGAACCAGTGTCCTCAGCGCCGTAGGCAGCAGTACTAACCACTGCCCCACCGTGCCATCTAGAATTTACTTTTCTAAATAACCCACGTTATTTTTCTGCTCGACTTAAATTTATGCTTGCGTCATCTTGTCAATCACAGGGAACCATCCATCATCACATGCGTCTCTCATCATTGAACTAGATAAATTTATTTGGCAAGGGTATTAATCAATATCAAATCAAACAGACAAATGGAGTTAAGATACAAATCACCTATGATTTAATTAAATGATTGAATCAGCTTCTGGTAATTAATGACCAACCCATTCCTGTATTAACAGGAATCAAAATTGGCCAGTTCAAAAGGGAAAATGAACACCCAACAGTCTCTCCTCAGAACTGTAGCTCCCTCAAGCATGCTAACAGCCAAGTAAATTATCTTGTCATTGTATACATGTTGACCCATTAAAAAGAATGTTTGCACAGACGCAGACTGTCGCCATTTGCTGGTTCTGCACCCCCCTCCTCCCATTCTCCTTGATTTACATTTCTATATTACTCATTAAAAAACATTTTGACGTGTCAGAAGGTCACCAAGTGGAACACAAGGTTTCTAGAAAATAACAAGCCTTTCCGAAATTCCTGGAGTTGTGCAACCTGTGTGGTTTTGTTGCACAAACTTGGATTGACAAAATAAACTAGACGATACTAAATCCAATCCCGAATAAACGTTCCATGAATAACAACAAAGAAAAAAAAAGCGACTCCAGCAAAAAGAAAAGCCTGAGCTTCTTGTCTCTTCACAGCTCCAGGGTCCCAGGTCCGATTCCGGCTTGGGTCACAGTCTGTGTGGAGTCTGCACATCCTCCCCGTGTGTGCGTGGGTTTCCTCCGGGTGCTCCGCTTTCCTCCCACAGTCCAAAGATGTGCAGGTTAGGTGGATTGGCCATGATAAATTGCCCTTAGTGTCCAAAATTGCCCTTAGTGTTGGGTAGGGTACTGGGTTGTGGGGACAGGGTGGAGGTGTTAACCTTGGGTAGGGGATAGGGTGCTCTTTCCAAGAGCCAGTGCAGACTCGATGGGCCGAATAGCCGCCTTCTGCACTGTAAATTCTATGTAATTCTAAGGGCAATTTTGGACACTAAGGGTAATTTATCATGGCCAATCCACCTAACCTGCACATCTTTGGGTTGTGGGAGGAAACCGGAGCACCCGGAGGAAACCCACGCACACACGGGGAGGATGTGCAGACTCCGCACAGACAGTGACCCAAGCCGGAATCGAACCGGAGACCCTGGAGCTGTGAAGTGATTGTGCTATCCGCAATGCTACCGTGCTGCCCCACATATATAACTAAAACTTGCATTTATGTAGCACCTTGAATGCAGCAAAACATCCCAAGATGCTTCAGAAGAACATCGGCAATCAAAATTTGATACCAAGCCAGAAAAAGGAGCAGAGCACAGCAGGTCACCAAAAGCATGGTCAAAATGGTAGCTTTTAAGGGGTGACTTTAATGGGCGGGTGGGTGGGGTATGGGGATAGTGGTAAGTAGAGAGGCAGAAAGGTTTACACCCTAATGAATCAATAATACAGAATGAGAGTATGATTATGAAGTCTGTTCTCTCATTTTATAGGCACACTAATGGTCAATTTTATTTTGTACAAAAGTCACCACTGCCAAGGAACTCCTTTGTAATCACTAATATCACCAAAAAAGACTCCTTTCTAGCATTCTGGGGGAAAATACCATTTATTCCTGGAGATTTTGGGCAGCACGGTAGCATGGTGGTTAGCATAAATGCTTCACAGCTCCAGGGTCCCAGGTTCGATTCCCGGCTGGGTCACTGTCTGTGTGGAGTCTGCACGTCCTCCCCGTGTGTGCGTGGGTTTCCTCCGGGTGCTCCGGTTTCCTCCCACAGTCCAAAGATGTGCGGGTTAGGTGGATTGACTATGCTAAATTGCCCGTAGTGTCCTAAAAAGTAAGGTTAAGGGGGGGGTTGTTGGGTTACGGGTATAGGGTAGATACGTGGGTTTGAGTAGGGTGATCATTGCTCGGCACAACATCGAGGGCCGAAGGGCCTGTTCTGTGCTGTACTGTTCTATGTTCTATTTATTCCTCTTGAGTTACTTTATCCTCTTTAGTATTTCCATCTCAATTATACAGAACTCAACTGATTTGATCATCTCTATCTTCACTATTTCTGCGTAAACCCTTGCTCTCCTCCTTAATTCTCATCCGGTTGCCAATTGCACCACTCCACATACCATTAATTTATTTTTCATTAGTTATGTCTAATTAAAATACCTGCCACAGTGCCATCTACTTGGCAATAACAAATGCCCAGACACCTAACTTTATATTTTCAGTTTTCACTATAACCCTGTCATTCATTTCCTGGCCAAAACAAAGGTACATGATTATTTTGTCCTTCTGATCATGAGGAAGCATGAATGAGCATGATGCACAGTAGCTTAATATTTCATTTTTCTCTCTCTCCCCCTCAAGACTGTCAGGCCTTTGTTCTGCTCATGCCTGGAGATTCAAGTATAATGAAGATTAAGAATCTAAAACTGCAAGCTAAAACATTTGATAGCTCGGGTGCTATATTTTTTTTTAAAGAATTCAGTTCATCATAGTGCAGCTGAGGAAGTGAACAAACGAATATGATGGACAGTAGGACCCTGAGGGTAATGAGTTCACAGACAGAGAACAAAGGGATAAGCACAGCATGGCTAGGAAGGGGGAGGGGAACTTTGCCTCGTGGAGAGAATAGTGAAAAGGATGCTGGGTAACAAGAGGCCAGGATTGGGAAAATGTGAAGTGAGCCAATCAGGATATATGGCCAGGTCAGAAGGTGTATACATTGGCCTATGGGAAGCTTGTATGCGAATCTTGATGTGATTCAATCAATATGTGCTGTGATTTCTTTGTCTTAGCTCTCACTAACTTTTGGGAACTTTAGAAGACAGCTGTGTGTGTTCTAATGTCCCACGAGTGAGTCAGCCTTGCAAGCTGGTGGAAATAAAACAATAATTGATACCTGCTAATCCATCTCAGATTTTATTGAGTCCAGACTGGCCACAAAGAATTAGGAATTAACATTTGGTGCCGAAACCCGGGATTTCTCTAGATGCTTGCCTTTCATCTGCGAAATCAGAATTGGACTGCTCTCGGAAGGGGGAAAAGGAAATGGGCCCACGGTATGTGTAGATAAAACTCGCCATATTGATTTTCCTCGCTCTCGTATTCTGCTAACAGTCTAATCACTCGCATTTGATCAGGTAAGATTGTCTCGACTAAATCAAAGGTCAGTCTGGTGGATTCGAAGAATTGATTTCAGCCAATGCAGGTACGGCTGAGGGTTGGAATGAGGTAACAATTCAGTTGGTGACTGATGGAATGTTGCCTGGTCAGTCAGTTGCATGCGAGTAGAAAATTAAAAATTGGTTCTATTAAATTACACTTTAATTCGGTTAAGGTCTTTAACGGGTTGATGTGATGTCGCTGAAACAGTTCAGTAAAAGACCGCTGATGAGATGTTTGCGGACAGTTCAATTCCGTACAATTCGAATTGGCTAAAATTGGTTACGGTCTTTATCGGGTTGATGTGATGTCGCAGAACAGTTGAGTAAAAGACCGCTGATGGAATGTTTGCAGACAGTTCAATTCCATACAAATATAATTGGTTACGCTAACATTTATTATGGGAAGATATGGGTTGTTTGAATGAAACAGAATTGGGAGATGAATAGCCAGTAGGGGGAACCAGAGACAAAATTGTGTGTTGATGAATGAAAGTATAATGGTTTGAATTCTTTTGTTTGAATGGAGATCTCCAATGAATGAATGAGTCTGTTTAATAAGAATGTGATATCCTCGGTTACTAGTTTTGTGAAATGTTGTGCTTTAGGAGGTATTAAAGTGAGATTTAAAACGGGGTAAGTATTTAAAAGTTCTTTAGAAACTTTCTATAGTAATAATGATTAACATTGTGGGAGTTAATTAGAACATAATTCTCAGGAAATAAACACAAAGTGAAATCAAAATGTATAAATTGGGATTTGTAAATGATTAGTTGCAACTCGGCATAGTCTTGGCTGCTAAAAAAAATAATAAATAAATAAAAATAGTTTCACATCAATTAGAAGTTTATAAATGGCAGGCAAGAAATGTGATCAAAATTATGAGGTAGCAACTCAGTATGCTCAGCACTAAATTGGTCTTCGCATAAACACAAAGAGAAGTTTTACTCCCAAGCAGTCAGAGCTCTGTGCAGCTGACCGGTTGAAATTGACACGGCACAGCTCCATCAGGGTCCTAGTGCCCGATGTATCGCTAGAAAGTTACCAGCAGAAGAAATGAAGTTTAGAGTGTTAAATACATTGTAGAAGGAGCTTTAAGGAATAAAGATATTAGACCAGAAGTTAGAGATTACATTATAGAGGGGGTATTAGGCAATAGAAACGTTAGACCTGAAGTTAGATTAGGAGAATTACTTGCTGCATCAGGAAATAAGAATTGATAACAGAGAGGCAGTGTGGGTGAAACTGCCGAATATAACCACAGGAGAAGTAATCACTGAGGCTGTGACAGGTAAAGACAAAATCATAAAAAATTTGGGTGAACATACAATTGTATTAGAGAACCATGGCGCCTGGAGCAAAAGAAATTGTGTCAGAATTTTAAAAATCTGGTCAAATTGAACAATATGAGGAATTATGATATTCCATCGGCAGCCTATGGGCAATGAGCGTAGGAATGTAATCAGTAAAGATTTAAATGGTGGAACGATAGATCAAGGGCAGTGATTAATGGCCCTCAGTTTAAAATGGTTCACAGTGAGCATCAGGAAACAGCATTTCAGGGCTGTGGGGCATTCTGTAGCCAGATTGTTTGGACTGGTAGTAGTCATATGAAACCCAGGAGACAGTCAGATACTGGGTATTCAGGAGAATTGATAATACATTTGCACAGACAGCGAGGGGACAATGCTGCAACCCCCAGGGAGATTTGGGGCATTCAGTTTTGCCATGATTGTTTTGTGAACTATCAGGCAACTTTAATGATTGAGGTTTGTGACCACAGGGTGGATTTTGAATCCAAGAAGTGTCAGTGTAAGTGGGATGGTAGATTAATGACAACATGCAATTACTGCAAGGATAATTTGGCCGACAAAAATGTGACTCTAAAAGGCTGTGCAAGCTTGTGGACAAGTGACAGACTTGTGGTATCGATTCGTGAGGAAGTACGTAGCTTATGCTGTTGGGATGACCTGGGGATGTAAAATTAGCCTAACAGTGTTAGAGACTGTATCACTGCAATGATGCCGTGCCACAGGATAGATCATATCCCCAACTCGCTCAGACAAGGGAAAAATGAATGTTTGGGTGTGGGTGTCAGGATGCCAGTGAACTGAAACCTGTTAGCAGCATCAATAGGACAGATGAGACAGTGAAAATATTATGTTCGGAACTAATCCTGTCACAATCAGAATTAAAAACATTGAAGTAGACGCAGTAGCAATATCCAAAATGTATCAGGGAAATTTCAACCTGATTGAATCACTGTGTTAGAAAAAGAGGAATGGTGGCAATGGAAATCCGCAAGTCCTGGAGATGGTACTTCTGGAATATCCAAGCAAGGATAGGAAGATACAAATCAAGAAATAGGGCCCTCTCCGCCTTTGACCTGTTCATTTCAGTTTCAGATGAAGCAACAATAATGCAGAAGAAGAACCTGAACAACACTCTGCTGAAGAATGTTTGAGACAGTATGGGAAAAAACTAATGCTACAATTGGCTACATGTTTGAGGGAATTAAATAATAGAGCCCGGAAGAAAAACCTTATGGGTTAGCAACAAATCAAAATATCAAATTATTACTGAATACTGAAACCTCTGGTCAGACATCTCTAACAGGACGTTAGCTGATGGGTGATCTGTGGTCTCCAGGAGGGACGTATTACACGGAGGAGTTATTAAGGGTCTCGGCAGACAGCAGCGACTGACGAGGAACCCCCGTATTTTAAATGACAATAGTATAAGCTTGCTGCCGCGAGGGGAATTGTAACCAATGCAGCAACCAATATAGCATTGGAGAGTATAACAGTTATTACAGATGAAATGTCCTGTAAGTTGTTAGGGACTATTATGTATAAATTCAATTGGGTTGTAACCACAAAAGGTTAACTGTACTAAGTGTGTGAGTGGTGTTTAACAAAAAAAATGAAAAATGGCAAGTATACACTCTATGCTGTAAGGAAAATGATAACAGACAACAGGGGTTTGAAGAAAACTGAGCTATTGTCTCAAGTAAGCCAGGGCTGGCAGGCTACATGGTTCAGTACAATGTTCGACGTCAGAGTCAGGAAGTCAGGAATAGTAACAGGATTGGTTGAAGCTCCTGCAATTAATAAAGCAAGATAATCAGTGCATGATACATGATATCATAAGTTTACCATTCCTATGGGAAACGGAAAGCACTTCCTACAAAAAAAAACCCCAGTGAGGGATAAGGACCTTTTGGTCGCTGATGGACTGAGTTGTGTGCTGCTTTTAAGGGACATGAGGAAGCTTTTTACGGTGCTGCTACCCAGAGGTAGTCAGATGCCTTGGAGGTAGTGAAACAACCGGATATGGCTATTGTGTTACCTTCCTGAGCAGCGACAGCTATGGTTCACGGTGATTGGACTTGAGGAAAGCACATCACAAAGGGTCTATCAACAATGGTCAGCGAGATGGATGCATTTACCATTGATTTCCCTGCACACTTTACAAATCATGACATGTACATACGAATGACAAGGCTGAGGGATAGTTGCTAGTCAGTACAACTATAAGGAGGATATAAATCCTAAGGGCAACACGGTAGCATTGAGGATGGCTATCTATCTTGTCGGATTCAGCTCAGAGTTCTCTCATAGCTCAGTCATGGGGTTTTACCTGATGCATGGATTGATAATACTTGTTGTTATAATTGTATACTGCATAATCATTGGATGCCTTAATAGGTGTTGTTCGCTGGCTAGGGCTCGGATGCTGCCGATAGGCTTGGCCCATCATTATTCACCAAAGATGACATCTCGTTACTGGTGACCATCACACCAGACCGAAGAGGACCGAGAGCCAGAGGCTGTAAAAATGTGATGAGGTGTTTATGTACGGAATACCGGCTCAGTGAAGTTCTGATAACGGGCCTCATTTTATTGGACAGATTAACACGGAGTTCTGCTCCCAGTTGGGCATATGCCAGCAGTTCCACTGTGCGTACAGACCGCAGGCGGCCGGGATGGTTGAGAGACACAATCAGACCCTCAAAACTAAATTGGCTAAATTAAGAGCGGACACGGGACTGGCATGGCTTAAGTTGCTCCCCGTTGCCCTCTTTCAGCTGTGGGTCACACCTGCAGGATCGGCCTGGTTCTTTCCTGCTGAGATCTTTTACGGCAGGCCCATTAGAACTCCCTGGAACCTGCCTGTTCCCAGACTGGTCCAGTTTCACCATCTGACTAAAGAACGGACTAACTATGTTCTAGCCCTCACTAACGCCCTCGAGGAACTCCATAGCCAGGTTCGAGCGGCTCACCTGTCACTGTCCCCATTACATAGCTCGCTTTCAGTGCAACCTGGTAGTTATGTCATGGTTAAGAACTGGACTCGGAAGGGGTTGGAGCCACAGTGAACGGAGCCCTTCCAAGTTCGCCTTACCACCCCCACTGCAGTTAAAGTGGAGGGGCGGAGTGCTTGCGTCCATGTCCACCACTGCACAATGGTCGGTCACTAACCTGCCGCCTTTCCCCAGTGCTGTCTTCGGCTTCGCCTCACTTGGAACACCGTCTGTACCTGTAATCCCGACCAAACTACAAGGACATTTCATTTTTGCAGAGGTGATGTTCTCAGATGCCCCCATGTACGAGGGCACAGTATCGACTCATGGAAGGTTATCAAGTTAAAGGACAATGAAGAGCTAATGAAACACTTATATCAGTCCCAGCGTTGGGACGGGAACATTGCATGGACTTTGCCTTATTTTGGAGTAAATGTACATTTGATTTTGGATATGATAAGACTCGTGCCATAAAGGTAAAATCAGACCGTGCAGAGGGGGTAGGAGAGAGGAGGAATAGCAAGAGGACGGAACGAGTAAGAAGGGAGGCACGACCAGAACGCAGGTTATCAGGAAGTATACTTACTTCACTTATGACCCAGAACGAAGGGAACCTGGGCAGCATGAATCTCTTCTACCAAATCTACCACTGCATGTATGGCCAGGAGCCGGTTGTCTGCTACCCAAACCCCGCATTGGTGTCTAGGTTATTTTCCGTCTTACCGCTTTGGGGAACTCCCCAAACGGTGGCTCATTGTCAGAGTTCCGAGCCACCGCCCGAGCAAGTTATTCTTCCTTACGATCCGGGTTCGGCCCCACCAGCTATTCGCCTTCCCCTTCCTCGGGATAATTCCCACTCACAGTATGATAAGCTGCAATGGTGGAGGGTGTATATACCTAGCCCCTTCACTCCCAATAGAGATTCTTGGTCGTGCGAGAATTGTTTCAGCTGTGAGGGGTACGGCTGTTTGCTGGTAGAGATGAAAATGAATATAACATGTCTGTTCTCCACTTGTACTGATCCAAAGTGTTGCATAACCCTGACATCAGGTCAATGCGTCTGTTACAATGCCACTTGTGTCTCGCTGACACCAGGCATCCAGCTCCTTTGTGGCTGGGCGAATGTCTCTCATATCACTGTTGGAACTTGGGCTTTCCGCATTGCTAGGAGGCCTGAATGGGCGTTCCGAAGCTGGATGAACTGGGCTACTGGGGAATCCCTACTTCACCAATATACTGATTGTGATGCTAGCCTGTACACGGAGTAAGGATACTAGTTTTAATGGCACAGCGACCAATGTTTTGTCACCCCCATTTCCCCACCAAATTGCTATCAGGATTCTAGTCCCTATTATGGTCCCTTGTCCCTCTGCGTGGATACTGCACCATCAGTTGGCACGCTGGGCAGGTTCAGTTATTTGTGGTCTTACTATCCTGGGCAACGAAACCTTGGGGGCCCTCGGGGCAATAACCAAGGAATTATCTCAACTCAGGTTGTTTGCCATGCAGAACCGGTATGCTCTTGACTATCTCGCCTGCATCTTTGTGGGCCTGGCCATCCTTAAATGCCTGATGGGTAAAATGTAGGGTGCGCTGGAACGGATAGCCGCCCCTAGAGTCTTGGCTGTTAGGGTCCACAAAGGTGCAGCCGACGATGGGGTGCTGCAATAGGATTTAGAAATGCAGCAATGAGTTTTCTTAGCTGAGGGGCCATAGCTACAGCTTGGACCCGATGGGTTATCATGAATGATAAAAGGAGGGAATGAGGAAGTGAACAAACGAATATGATGGACAGTAGGACCCTGAGGGTAATGAGTTCACAGACAGAGAACAAAGGGATAAGCACAGCATGGCTAGGAAGGGGGAGGGGAGCTTTGCCTCGTGGAGAGAATAGTGAAAAGGATGCTGGGTAACAAGAGGCCAAGATTGGGAAAATGCGAAGTGAGCCAATCAGGATATATGGCCAGGTCAGAAGGTGTATACATTGGCCTATGGGAAGCTTGTATGCGAATCTTGATGTGATTCAATCAATATGTGCTGTGATTTCTTTGTCTTAGCTCTCACTAACTTTTGGGAACTTTAGAAGACAGCTGTGTGTGTTCTAATGTCCCACGAGTGAGTCAGCCTTGCAAGCTGGTGGAAATAAAACAATAATTGATACCTCCTAATCCATCTCAGGTTTTATTGAGTCCAGACTGGCCACAAAGAATCAGGAATTAACACAGCAAGTCCTCCTTCAAGGGAATTTTAACCCTAATTTAGATTGGGCCCCTATTTTAAACATAAACCTTTTAAATCAGTCAAGGCTTTCCAAGTTTTGTAATTAATTGTACATCTAATCATGCAAATTACATTGCACTCTTTATGATTTCTTTCATTCTTGTTTTACAAAATATTTTAAATTAGTGTACGGTTATTTAAAAACTAAATTATTAACTCTTAAAGTACCTATTAATGCAGGCACTACAAATAACAATTATAAGAATCCTTCCTGCTTGTTTCTTGGGCTCTCCCTTATGTCATTTATTATTTTTGGTCTGTGGGCCCATAATCGGAATGTGCCTTTAAGCAGAAGAGTGCTTGCCAGGACAGTGCATTCCTAAGATTTGTATTCTGGTGAGGAAAACCAGCCTAGTCAGTGGCGAGTGAATCCTAGGAACCAATTGGCTAACTGGCAACCATTGGGTTGGTCAGGGACAGTGTTCTGCCTGACAAAAGTTGGTGATTGGTTACTGCGTGATGTTTTCTGGAGAGAGAACTGGGCAGAAACCTCAAGTCCCTAGAAGGAAGAACATAAGAACTAGGAGCAGGAGTAGGCCATCTGGCCCCTCGAGCCTGCTCCGCCATTCAATGAGAACATAAGAACTAGGAGCAGGAGTAGGCCATCTGGCCCCTCGAGCCTTCTCCGCCATTAAATGAAATCATGGCTGATCTTTTGTGGACTCAGCTCCACTTTCCGGCCCGAACACCATAACCCTTAATCCCTTTATTCTTCAAAAAACTATCATTACCTTAAAAACATTTAATGAAGGAGCCTCTACTGCTTCACTGGGCAAGGAATTCCATAGATTCACAACCCTTTGGGTGAAGAAGTTCCTCGTAAATTCGGTCCTAAATCTACTTCCCCTTATTTTGAGGCTATGTCCCCTAGTTCTGCTTTCACCCGCCAGTGGAAACAACCTGCCCGCATCTATCCCCTTCATGATTTTAAATGTTTTGATAAGATCCCCCCCCCCTCATCCTTCTAAATTCCAAAGAGTCCAGTCCCAGTCTACTCAACCTCTCCTCATAATCCAACCCCTTCAGCTCTGGAATTAACCTCGCGAATTTCTTCTGCACACCCTCCAGTGCCAGTATGTCCTTTCGCAAGTAAGGAGACCAAAACTGAACACAATACTCCAGGTGTGACCTCACTAACACCTTATACAATTGCAACATAACCTCCCTAGTCTTAAACTCCATCCCTCTAGCAATGAAGGACAAAATTCCATTCGCCTTCTTAATCACCTGTTGCACCTGTAAACCAACTTTCTGTGACTCATGCACTCGCACATCCAGGTCTCTCTGCACAGCGGCATGCTTTAACATTTTATTGTTTAAATAATAATCCCGTTTGCTGTTATTCCTACCAAAATGGATAACCTCACATTTGTCAACATTGTATTCCATCTGCTAGACCCTAGCCCATTCACTTAACCTATCTAAATCCCTCTGCAGACTTCCAGTATCCTCTGCACTTTTCACTTTACCACTCATCTTAGTGTCATCTGCAAACTTGGACACATTGCCCTTGGTCCCCAACTCCAAATCATCTATGTAAATTGTGAACAATTGTGGGCCCAACACGGATCCCTGAGGGACACCACTAGCTACTGATTGCCAACCAGAGAAACACCTATTAATCCCTACTCTTTGCTTTCTATTAATTAACCAATCCTCTATCCATGCTACTACTTTACCCTTAATACCATGCAATCTTTATCTTATGCAGCAACCTTTTGTGTGGCACCTTGTCAAAGGCTTTCTGGAAATCAAGATATACCACATTCATTGGCTCCCCGTTATCTACTGCATTGGTAATGTCCTCAAAAAATTCCACTAAATTAGTTAGGCACGACCTGCCCTTTATGAACCCATGCTGCGTCTGCCCATTGGGACAATTTCTATCCAGATGCCTCGCTATTTCTTCCTTGATGATAGATTGCAGCATCTTCCCTACTACCGAAGTTAAGCTCACTGGCCTATAATTTCCTGCTCTCTGCCTACCTCCTTTTTTAAACAGTGGTGTCACGTTTGCTAATTTCCAATCCACCGGGACCATCCCAGAGTCTAGTGAATTTTGGTAAAGAGGAGCTGTGCTTCTCCCTCTCTGCTGCTGGTTGCCTGCTGTCTCCGTGAATTTGCAGTGAAGATCATTAAAAGCTGAAGGAAAAGAAAGCACCCAACTGAAGACCCAACCTTGAGAAAGAAACTAACTGGAAGACATCTGAATCAAAGATCCTAATCCTTTGGTTTTATTATTATTTCTCTTCCATTCTCACCACCCTTTCCCGTCTGCGTTGTTTGTCTATACGTGCGAGTGTGCACATACAAGGGTTTTTTTTTTTAAATTCATTCATGGGACATGGGCGTTACAGGCTGTGCCAGTATTTATGCCCCATCCCCAATTGCTCTCGAGGTGGCAGTTAAGAGTCAACCACATTGGAGTCACATGTAGGCCAGACCAGGTAAGGATGGCAGATTTTGTTCCCTGAAGGACATTAGTAAACCAGATGGGTTTTTACAACAATCGACAATGGTTTCATGGTCATTAGACTTTCAAATCAAATTTCACCATCTACAGTGGCAGGATTTGAACCCGAGTCCCCTGGGCATTACTCCGGGTCTCTGGTTAGTCCAGTGACAATACTACTATGCCACCAAGGATAGTGGATAGCCAATTGTACTTTTTGCTTATTTAATTATAATTACTGTTGATAATAAAAAGTTACTTGGGTTTAACTTTACAAATCTGGTGATTGTACTTAATGTAACTCAACCAAAGTCACAGGTATTAATATAAAATGTATTAATTTAAAATTTAATTTCACCTGAGTTACGACTCTGAATTAGTGGGGCTGGAATTGCCCGCGCAGAAGCCCAGGGTGTCGTAACAAAATGCTGCAGAAAAAACCCTAGTAATAATTCTCGAACTGTATTGTTAGAACTTGATTGTCCTTCCTAATCAATGCCCAGTTCCAGTGCAAGAACTGTATATTCAATAATTAAGACAAGGAAGTGATTTGGCTGTGATGCCCCAATTCTTAAATAGCATGTAAATATTTACCACTTTGGTTATTTAATACAGAATAACCTTTTCTCATAGTCAGTTATACCTCTAAGTACACAATTTCATAGTATATGGGAAAAACAGAATTATAGAAGGACTGCAGCACACAATGGCGCCTTTCAGCCTATCGTGTCGGTTCTAACCCTCTGCAGGAGCAATTGGCTCTATGCCCCCCCACCTTTTCCCCACAGCCCTGCACATTTTTCCTTTTCAGATAATAATCTAATTCCCTTTTCAATGCCTTGATTCAACCTGCCTCCACCATACTCTTGGGCAGTGCATTCCAGATCCTAATCAGTCACCAGCATTAATCCTAATGTTGCCATTGCTTCTTTGTCTTTAATCTGTGCCCTTTGGCTATTGATCCTTCCAGTAGTAGGAACAATTTCTCCCCATCTACTCTCTCCAGATACTCCCCTCATGATACTGAACGCCTCGATCAAATCTCCTCTCATACTTCTCTAAGAACTGTCCCAACTTTTCCAATCTATCTACAGAACTGGAATTCCTTATCCATCCCTGGACCCATTCTCCTGAATAGTTTCTGTGTCCCTTCTAATGCCTTCATAAAGAGACGGGAACAATACACAAGTTAACCTGCATGGTTCAAAAGATAGAGGACAAGAGAAACAAAATTTAAAATTGTACTTGTTCAAGAATCCATCACTTTCTCAGAACTTCCCAAAGTCTAACAAAGAATATGTTATGCATTTGTTTCAACACAGCTACGTTTCAACACAGCTACAAATCCAACCTGAAAGAGGACATTCCAACAATGGAATGCACCGAACGGTCAACCTCCATTCCAGGGCAGGGTTTCAACTTCAAAAAAAAGCGAAGAATAAGAATAATCTTTTTATTGTCACAAGTAGGCTTACATTAACACTGCAATGAAGTTACTGTGAAAATCCCCTAGTCGCCACGTTCCGGCACCTGTTCGGGTACACGGAGGGAGAATTCAGAATGTCCAAATTACCTAACAGCATGTCTTTCGGGACTTGTGGGAGGAAACCGGAGCAACGGAGGAAACCCACACAGACACGGGGAGAATGTGCAGAGAGTCAGTGACCCAAGCCGGGAATCGAACCTGGGACCCTGGTGCTGTGAAGCCATAGTGCTAACCACTGTGCTACCGTGATGCATCAACTCTTGGAGTTATATGTGGTTGCCAAGTATGCCCAGCAGCATGATCACACAAAATCAGTCCTTCTAAATCCACATATGCTGGAGAAAAACTTGCGTGAATCAGAATCTCTTATTTAAAAAAGAAAAATCCCTCCTTCCTTGAATCTATTTGGATAACTGCATTAATGTTTTAATTTGAGATTAATCCCATAAAAAACACTACCCACTGGATAGTGGAGAATGAACATAATGATTTAGATATTAATAGAGAATTAATCAGATCCTGATGATTTACTTCTAGAAATGCAGTGCCTGGAATTGCATTTTACATAAAGTTCACACTCTGGAACCTCAGTTTAAATCATTTATTCCTTAATCCGAATCATATACACTGAACTTTAAAAATGCTGGGAACAGTATGTACTGTATTAACTACATGAACTTCATGATTATTTCAAAGGGAGGGAACGTTCTAGGGCAGAGGCAAAATACAGTATTTACTGTTCAAAATTTTTAAAAACTAATCAGGCTTCTTGAGTATTGTTGGAAGTGCACTCGTCCAGGCAAATGAAGGAGTATTCCATCACACTCCTGACTTGTGTCTTGTTGATTGTAGACAGGCTTTGGGGACTCAGGAGAGGAGTTACTTGCTGCAGGATTCCCAACCTGTGACCTGCGCCTGTAGCCACAGTCTTTATATTGCTAGACCAGTTCACGTTCTTTTCAATGGTAACCCTCATCCATGTTGATAGTGAGGGATTCAATGAGGTAATGACATTCAAAATGTCATGGGGCAATGGTTAGATTCTCTTTTGTTGGAGATGGTCATTACCTGGCTACTTGTGCGGCACAAATGTTACTTGCCACGATTTATACTGCATGAGAAAGAGAGTGCTGTGTTGATTGGTTGACAAGCAAACTCATTGGTGGAGGTGTTAGGGTTAGGGTTAGGGTTAGGGTTAGGGTTAGGGTTAGACTAAGCATGGCGAGTTCGAGGAAAAACCTCTTGGATTTTTTTTCAACAGACGTAGCAAGATCTTAAATCATCAACTGAAGTCCTTGGCAGAAATTTAACATTGAAGACAAAGTAAGTGAGATCTTGAGGACCAAGCAGGCTCAATTGCAAATTAAAGGCAAGTGTAAATGGTGGGTCGCAAAGTCCGGCCAGTAAAAATGGATCCCAGGCAAAAAAGTTTGAAAAACATTGACCTAGGGTGTCAAGGGAAACAACTTTTGGGACATCCTAAAGAGCGCAGTGGGTTGGTGGAGTAGGGGTGGTCAAATAAAGAGCGATGGGAAACAAAATCCTGCACATAACCGTTAGCAGTTTTGAAACATTTGTTCTTGAAAATACAGAAAAATGTGTCATTTGAAACATGGAAGTCTGGCAATATCTGGTTTGAGAGGGTACAGGGAAAGATCCCACAAAAGGTTGATAGCAGCTGCAAAGAGCAGGGTTATAAAATGCAGATTCTTGCTCACAAACAAGCTTTAGCAAACACACAGGTCTCATGTGGTAAGCTAAAACAATGGCTCACACCTTCATGGAATGTAACTATCTCAGGAAGCATCTGAAAAAGCATGGATGAGAGTTTCAATTGCATTAAGTGACGAATGTTTAAAACAGGCAAGTCTTTCAAGTCATAACCAAGTTAAATTTTAGCATGCAGCTAAAAGCAAAATTTCACACCTTAATTGAAATAAACTCTCTTAGTAAACAGCTGGAAAGGATGGAAGATACTCAGTCAAATTTGGTGTCAAATTTAAAGTGTAAAATTCTATGAACATCAAACAATTAAAAGAAAATTGGAGACGACCTGTCTACGAGAAACATCATGTAAGTCAAAATCAAAGGCAAAGTTATGAGCTGGGGACAATTGGAAAATTAAACGATTTGAAATCACAGAATTAAAAGTAACACCTATTGAAACCAAAGCATTGTTTAATCAGATCTGAGAGGAGACGATATGCCCAAAATGAATAATTAGTTGTAGTAAGATGTTTACATCAAAGATACTTTTAACTATCAAAGTGAAACAAGCCCATTTACAATAAAGTCGTAAAAACTTAATAACTCTCAGAAAGAGAATATAAACCCAGGGAGCAGAAGCAGAACAGCAACAGAGGAAACCAGCAACAGGAGAGAAGGGGAGGAGAACTCAGAGAGAGAGAGAGAGAGAGAGAGAGCTCGGTCATGGGAAAGACAAGGCAAGCAGCCGAGTTTAAACAGTTATACATCTAAGGAAGACTAGAATTTAAACAGAAGTCAGAGTCAGCTTAGAGATAGCTAGCAGAGCCAGCTCTCACAGCTCGGTGCATGGGAAGAACAGGACACAGCAATCGAGTTCACCAGCGAATACAACTCAAGAAGACCAGATTTTAAGAAGATCGATTGCCAAGGTGGGCCTGAAGCAGCCAGAAGCAAGATCTTTTTTCCTTTCTGTAAAGAAAGTGTTTGCAGCTTTTAAAAGAAAAAATTATAATAATAAAATAACTTAACTTAACCTGAAAAAGTGGTTATTAGCTTACTTCACTTCCTTAATAACGCAGGACCCAGGACATCGATGCTATTAAGGGGTAAGTAGGTAAAATTCTTCGGTGAAGGTATGGGTTATACCGGGGGATAACTTGAAAAGATAGTTTGACCTGAATGGCACCCACAGAAGCCTGCACTGGAGTCAGGGAGTGAGAATCCCTGTTCACCATTTAGAATATCAACCTTTTTTTTGGTATAGGGGGAATTCTAAGAATAGTGGTGAGTTTTAACTTCACATTAAAAAACAGAATGTGAGAAGCAGCCATCTCTGTGATTAGGATTATATTGCAAATCAGATGAAAAATTCCTCTTTCAAAACACATGTTTTAAGCAAACTGGAAAGAACAACTTTTTACACTTTTAGTGGTATTTAATGAGATCTGCGAGAAAGAGATCTAGCTGAATAGAATTAATGAAATCGACAGTAAAAAGACATGCAATCCAACTTTGCTCTCCATGAACCTTCTACATTTAATTGGTATATGTGAAGAGCTCGCCCTTCACTATGAAACAAGTAAAAGTTGAGCTGCATATTTTGAAGTGGTGACATTAATTAAAAACCGGGGTGACTGCTGTTGTTGCCAGGTTGCTTCTCAAATCTAAGGAAACTCATCATGACATTTGGAGGGAAATCACCTATCCATTTCATTATCGCCTCCCACATTCCTGCTCACTTCTTCGTAGAGCAGAGCTGACATTGGCACAGGCTTTTCCCCACACTAAAGGAAAGCCGCAGGAATCAATGGCATCTATCCTGAATTCTTAAAGACCTTTGGACCTAATAGATGTTATCAGTTGGCTTCTTTCTTTACCAACATCCATACAATGGACACTATTCATTCAATCTGGAGAGGACCAAGGTCATAGCTATCCTCCAGCAGGGAAACCTGGCTGATCTATCTAATTATCAGCATATGGCTGGAATTCATCGACCATTAGGATTTTTTCCCCCACAGGCAGCACACCCCCACCTTCAGGTTTCCCGGCGACGTGGGATGGTTTCAATTGGAAATTCCATTGACCAAGTGGCAGGAGTGGAGAATTCAGCTGGCAGTGAACATCACGCCGCTGAGAGGGGGGGGGGGTCCCCTCCATCCTCCCCCCAGCTACAGATCCCGGTGCGAACTGTGAGCCTCGGGATCCACGCATGCCCAGTTGCATCGGCGTCAACGAGGACATGCGCAGTGGCTGCGGCACCAACACACACATGCGCAGTGGCCTCCTTCAACGCGCCGGCCCCGACAAAACATGGCGCAGGACTACAGGGGCCGGCGCCCCCCCCCCCCCCCCCGACCCTTACACGCCAAGGTCCCACCGGCCCAGAGCAAGTTAGAACAGTGCCGGCGGGACTCTGCTCTTTTCTTATGGCCACTCGGCCCGTCCTGGCCGGAGAATCAGCGGGCCGGCTGCGTAGGGAAGCCCGCAACCGCGCCGCACCAACCACACCGGCGCCAATGTGGAGAATCGCGTGGCAGCGTCGGGGTGGCCCGCTCGCGGGGATCTGTCCGTACTGTCTGCTGCGGGTACATCCTATTTTGTTAGAGCAGTCAAACAAGACCAAAGGACACATTGTCAACCTTGTTGAAAGTCAGGGAGGTGCAACACCCCATCATCAGCTGGTGATTTTGACCAGCATGGTCTCAGCGACACAGGTCAAGCAGGAGCTGGACAGAAGGAGGAGAAGAAAAGAACCTGTGACAGGCAGCGGCAAAGCTTGATTGTGAAGAATCATTCAAGGACTTTGGATAGGAAAGGTTAGAAGAACTCGCCAAGAGTAGATTCAACCAAGGGAATTATGGACATTTTGGGCGAGGGAAAAGAAAAGCAGCATCACTGTAAAAGTAGCATTTCATGACATTCGTGATTAGGACATAGAAAGACAGCTGAATCGTCAGGAATTAGGTTGATGGAGGCTGAAGCAAAGTCCAATGGGAGGAGAGAGTTGAAGGCAAAGAAGAAGAATCTACAGTGATGTAAGATTATGGCTGAATAGGTCAGGACAGAAGATGACCACAAGTGGATAGCCTCACTGATTGATTCAATGCCAGTTGTTACCTCGTGGATTTTGTACGTAAGATGGAAAGCACAAAAGTAAACTGTATGAGAATTAGTCATGAGATTGCGATTATCTTTACAACCTCTGTATCACAGCGAGTTGAAATGAAATGAAAAAAATTAAAACCTCTTATTGTCACGAGTAGGCTTCAATGAAGTTACTGTGAAAAGTCTCTAGTCGCCACATTCCGGCGCCTGCGGGGAGGCTGGTACGGGAATCGAACCGTGCTGCTGGCCTGCTTTAAAAGCCAGCAATTTAGCTGAATGAGCTAAACCAGCCCCTAGTTGGAGGTGCATTAGAGGTATCACCTCAATGGAGGTGATAATGCAATCTGGCCAAGTTCATCAAGTGCCCAGTGCACTTGCCTGTGCCCCTCACTTTTGAGGGTGCAAAAATGCAAATTTCACTAGAGAGAACAACAGAGGAAAGAGATTGTGAAGGAATTGGTGGGACATTGACAAACACGGAGCAACAGAGCAACTCAAGAGAAATGCAGCTTCATAAGAGGGTGAACGGCCAGAGTTAGAGGGCATTTCTAAATTCCCAGGCAACTGAAGGCTTACTTTATGTCAAGTTAGGGATTTCCCTGTTGGTAATGACTCGTTCTACGGAATAACAAAACTTCTGTTTCCTGTCATGAGACATAGCTTTAACTACATTTGTTTCAACCAACAATCCCACAGAAGCATTTTCAAGCCAGCAAAATGCATCTTTCCCGGAAGTACACAATATTGAGATCTGTTTGAAAAATGTAATCTTCAGCTCAATATATCAGGCAGATGTGACCATATTAAAATGATTGTTTCAGAGATTTTTTTTCCAGAAATGCTATTTATAACAATCATTAAAGATAACCTTTTTATTTCTATAGGCTATCACTTCAGTGATAGCTCAACGGGTTTACCCACACAATTCATTAATTCAGATTGGATTTAGAGTCCATGTTGAGTTGTTTTTTTTAATAAATTTAGAGTACCCAATTATTTTTTTCCAATTAAGGGGCAATTTAGGGTGGCAAATCCACCTAACCTGCGCATCTTTTGTGTTGTGAGGGTGAAACCCACAGTCCATGTTGAGTTAACATTCAGGCAGTAGTTGTCATTGGAAAAATCTACAACTCTTCATAGTGCATATGTGAAAGCCATGTTAGAGCAAGACTGGGGTCATTAATGATGCTCTTGCGGACGTCGATTAGCCCACTGACACTAGCCACTAACCACAAGAAAAAACACTAACCTGATAAGTGGCATCCATGTAGCTCTGTCTCAGCAAGGGATCAAGAACAAGAGAGAGACGTAGAAAATCAGGAAGAAAAATAACAAGTCTGAAGACCAGGCCACGTACTAATAAAGGCTCAACGTAAAATGAAACATTGAATCAATTCTGGGGTGAATGTTTGTGGTACTGACTGACTGTCCTAGCCTGCCCAAACCCTTTTAATGAGAGATTCTAACGTGGAGGGATGAAGAAATGTACCTCTGCCTTCTGGGGCTGGATTCAAAGTCAAGGTTGCAAAGAATATGGTAGCCAACTGTAGGCCCACTCAGAAATGGATTTTAAAAGCACACATTCATGTGGAACCAGTATTTAAAACACCCAGCATAAACAGGCTGACATGTGGTGGTGCCAACAATTCCCTCTTTCACAATACAAAGCCCTTAAGAATCAAACTGTGAAAGGAATTATTAAAAGTTGGTGATCACATTGCAGGAAAGATGATTAAATAGTTTATGTTGAAAATGAGCTGTCAATTATTTTAACATATAACAATCTTTATTAATGTCACAAGTAGGCTTACATTAACACTGCAATGAAGTTACTGTGAAAATCCCCTAGTCGCCACACTATGACACCTGTTCGGGTACACCGAGGAAAAATTCAGAATATCCAGTTCATCGAACAGTATGTCTTTCAGGACTTGTGGGAGGAAACCGGAACACCTGGAGGAAACACACAGACAGGGAGAGAACGTGCAGACTCTGCACAGTGACCCAATCCGGGAATCGAACCCAGGTCCCTGATGCTGTGAAGCAAAAGTGCTAACCACTGTGCTACCATGCCGCCCATTGGAATTATTCATTTTCCGATCTCGAGCGTTTCCAAAAGAATGCAAAGTACCGGTGCAAAAAAAAAAATCACCCTCCGTGCTCCACAACACCACCAAAGTACAATGATATCCGCAGAAACAAATTAACAGGAAATATAAAGTCTCACATTGAGGATTCTCTCCCCCTTTCTTTACAGAGCATCAACTCATGCTACAGCATCAATTCCATAAACACCAATATCCCTCTGTGCACAATATCCAAGTAGCCATTCATAAAGGTTCAACAGCAAGTACTGGTAAACTAGTCAACTGTGGAGTGTAATTGAAAATATGGAAAGATGTGTCATTTGAAACATGGAAGTGTGGCAATATCTGGTCTGAGAGAAATATGAGAGAATATAGGGAAAGATCCCACAAAGTATAAATAGCAGCTGCAAAGAGCAGGATTATAAAATGCAGATTCTCTCTCTCAAGCAGGCTTAGCAAACACACAGGATTTTTGTATGAAGCTAAAAACAATGGCTCACACCTTCATTGAAAGTAACTATCTTAGTAAGCATTTGGAAAAGCATGGATGAGGGTTTCACTTGAGTTAGGTGATAAATGTAAACCTTTCAAGTTATAACAAAGTGGATTTTTAGCATACAGCTAAAAGCAATGTTTCACACCTTCATTGAAATTAACTCTCTTAGTAAACAGCTGGAAAGGAGAGGATGAGGTTCAGTTGAATTTGCTGACAATTCTAAATGTGAAGCTCTGCCGATATCAAGTAAATTAAAAGAAAATTGGAGACAACCTATCTACGAGAAACATAATTTAAAGCCAAAATCAAAGTCAAAGTTATGAGCTGGGGACACAATTGGAAAATAGAACTATAGAAATGACAGGAATTAAAAGTAACACCTCTTGAAACCAAAGCATTTTTGAATATCACAAAGGAACTTTGAACATCACAAAGGAAACAATGTAATTAGAGACCTGAGAGGTGAGATTATGTCAAAATGAATAATTAGTTGTATTGGAATGTTTAGATCAAAGATACTTTTTACAATCAAAATGAAATAATAGTTACTTTACAATAAGGTCATAAAAACTTAATAACTGTCAAAAAGAGAATATAAACCGAGACACCAGACCAGAACCAGATCCAAAACTCAGAAGCAGAGAAGGACAAGAGAAGCAAGCAGTGTCAGCGCGGTCATGGGAAAGATAAGATGTAGCAGCCGAGCTAAAACAGCTAATACATCTAAGGAAGACTAGAATTTAAACAGGAGGCAGAGTGAGCTCAGAGATAGCCAGCAGAGCCAGCTCACATAGCTCAGTACATGGGATCGACAAGACATAGCAACCGAGCTAACCAGCGAATACATCTCAAGAAGAACAGACTTTAAAGAAGATTGATTGTCAAGTTGGGCCTGATGGTCCCTTCAACCAACCAGGAGGATCAAGAAGCAAGATATTTTTACCTTTCTGTAAAGAAAGTGATTGCAGCTTTTAAAAGAAAAAATATAATAATAAAATAACTTAATTTAACCCAAAGCAGTGGTTTATTCCCAAGTCTACTTTACTTACTTAGCAATGCGGGACCCAGGATTGATGCTAAGTGGTAAGTAGATTAAATCTTCGGTGAAGGTATGGGTTATACCGGGGGATAACTTGAAAATATAGTTTGACCTGAATAGCACCCACCGAAGCCTGCATTGGAGTCAGGGAGTGAGAATCCCTGTTCACCATTTAGAATGTCGGCCCTTTTTGGTATAGGTGGAATTCTAAGAATAGTGGTGAGTTTTCAACACATAACCAATGGGGGGAAACTACTTGAATTTATTTAGCACCTTTCACACCCATCAAGTCACCACAAACCAGCTTACAGACAATGAATTACATGTAAAGTGCAGCAACTAAGGCAAGAAACTGTGCAGCCAATTTTCAAATAGTTATGTGATAATGGTCAGGGTTTTTTTTTAGTGATGTTGATTAAGAGAAGGCCAGAATGGCAGGGAGAATTCCCTTGTTCTACAATATAGTAAGAAGTCCTAACACCAGGTTGAAGTCCAACAGGCTTATCTTGAATCAGTAGCTTTCGGAGCATTGCTCCTTCCTCAAGTGAGGAAAGAGCAGTGCTCCGAAAGCTAGTGATTTGAAACAAACTGTTGGACTTTAACCTGGTGTTGTAAGACTTCTTGCTGTGCTCACCCCAGTCCAACGCCAGCATCTTGACATCATGGCTACAATATAGTGGCAGGGGATCTTTTGGGTATACCCGAGGAGGCCAAACAAAGCCACATCTTAACATTTCATCCAAAGGATTACACTTCTCTGACAGTGCAGAACTCCCTCAGTACTGCACTGAAGAGTCAAGACTTGATTTTGGAGCTCAAAACCTGCAGTAGGACTTGCCTTGGTGCCAAAAGGCTGTGGAATGGAAAGCACTAATAACTGAACTACAACTGACACATAAATTCCAGACCTGACCCCTGCTGCATTAACCCATACACACTGGATAGAAATCAAGATAGGAGTCCTGGCTGACATTTTATCCCAGGGATACCCTGTAGAGGGAAGAAAGAGCAGAGAAGATTATGGCCAATTTTATCACTCCAGTCACTGGTATCAACTCTGAACAGGCTTTGTCTTCTTTCATGACTCAGATGGGGGTGGTGGATCCTTGGCACCTTTTTGAACCCAAACAATGAAGACTTTGTTTTTCTTCATGTTCACCATGCATATTCAAGTATGGAATTTGCTGTTTTGGATCACATTCTCCTTCCTTCAGTGGTGGAAACAGAGTCCTCAGCAATTGTTATTTCAGACCATGCCCCACACTTTATTGCTGCTTAGGTCTGGCCCCACCCAACATGCACCCTGGAGATTAAATAATACAATGTTAGCTGAGAAAAAATGTTTTTTTCAAATAAAATTAGAGTATCCAATTTTCTTTTTTCCCTCAATTAAGGGGCAATTTATATGGTCAATTCACTTACCCTGCACATCTTTTTGGGTTGTTGGGGTGAGGCCCACGCATACAGGGGAGAATGTGCAAACTCCACAAGGACAGTGTCCCAGGGCCGGGATCAAACTTAGGTCCTTGGCGCAGTGAGACAGTAGTGCTAACCACTGAGCCACCGTGCCACCCTGGCTGAGAAAAAATTGAAAGTGGCTGTCTACCTCCATTGACCACGACATAAAATCTGACATACCCAATTCAATTTCACCTTCCACTTTGTGGGAGGCTCTTACGGCAGTCCTCGGAGGGGAGGTTCTCTCTTACAGGGCATATATGTTAAAGACAATGAAGTTGGAGCAGCAGAGGCTGGTGGATTCCATTCTAGAGATTGATCCTACTCCGGAGCTATTGGCAAGTAGGGGGGAAAAAATTACATGTCCAGTTCGGGTTATTGTCTACTAGCAGGGCCGTACGGCAGTTACAACACTTCAGGGGCACTTTTTACGAGTACAGGGAGGAGGCCAGTCGTCTCCTGGCTCAAGCGTCAGGTGGCCTCCTGGGAGATCACTCAAATACTCAATTCATGCGGCATTCTTGTTTTTACCCCTCCCCAGATCAATGTGGCTTTTAAATCCTTTTATGTGATCTTTATAGATAAAATCGGTCATGTCTGACTGTTTTGGACAGTGTACCCATCTGAACAGTTGTGGTGGATAAGAGCAGAGAGTTGGAGTCCCCGTTATGCCCCAAAGAGATTTTAAAATGTATTGGGTTGATGCAGTCTGGAATGGCCCCTGGCCATGGCTTTCCGATTGAATTTTACAAGAGGTTCTCAGAGCAGCTTATACCTTTACTATTGGACATGTTCAATAATTCCCTACTCCGGAGGTCGCTGTCTTCAACCCTCACTCAAGCCCCTGATTTCCTTGCTTGAGAGAGAAAAGAACCCAACAGTGTGGTTCGTACCGCCCTATCTTGCTTTTGAATGCAGACATCAAGCAGCTTCCTACGGTGTTGGTGTTGGCGCTCAAGTTGGAGTCTTGCATCCGAAATATAATTTGCGAGGATCAAACAGGCTTCATAGAAAATATGTCACCTGTTGAATATCATTCTTTCCCCCTCACCAGTGCCCAAACCGGAGGCGATAGTATCTCTTGATGCTGAAAAGACATTTGACAAAGTGTAATGGGAATATTTATTAGAAACTCTTGGGGAGGTTTGGATTTGATCGTAAATTTGCCTCCTGGATTCACCTATGTGCCCACTTTCTCCACTCTTGGTCTCCCTGGCAATAGAGCCACTCCGTATGGCGTTATGGTCCTCTAGTCAATGGAGGGGTATTAGCAGAGATGGGGTGCAGTATTGGGCGTCTCTCTATGGGGATGACCTACTGAATAATGAAGTTGCTTAACACATTCAGCTCCTTCTCTGGGTATAAACTGAGTGTGGGCAAGAGTAAATGTTTCCCACTTAACCCACCCGGGAGGCAAGCCCAATTGGGGACATTATCTTTTCGCCTTTCTAAATTTGAGCTTTCACTATCTGGGGGTCCGGGTAGCCCACAACTGGGCCTCACTTCATAAGTTCTCTCATCGAATTCTACTCCTTTAAGCACCAAGAGGGCGAATCGAGAAAGTGATTTGGGCCCTATTCTTACTGATGGGGTTTCGATCGAGGCCCTTCATAATGTCAACTCCATGCCCTCATGTGCTCAGTTGAGCCTAATTCAGTTTAAGGTGTGACACAGGAATCATTTGACTGGGGCAAGGACAAGTGTTTTTTTTCCAAATATTAAGGATAGGTATGATCTTAGCCCGGTTAGCCACACACATTGGTTCTGGTCCTGCCCCAAACTTGTAGGCTTCTGGACTTCATTCTATAATACGTCAGAGATAATCCATGTAGATCTGTGCCCGTTGGTGGCCATATTTGGGCTGTCAGATTTGTTGGTGATTCAGTCTGGGGTAGTGCCAAATGTTGTCGCTTTTGCCCTGCTGATAGCTCAGAGGCGAATATTGATTGTTGGAGGTCTCCCACTATGCCCAGTGCTTCTGCTTGGTTGGGTGACTTAATGCCATTCCTACACTTAGGAGGGTCAGTGGAGAGATTCTACGCAAGATGGCAACAATTTATTTCCTTTTTTAAGGTTTTAGTCGCCGCTAGTTGTAACGGGGTTTAGGTTAGTTTTAGTATTTAAGTTAATTATCTATTGTGTTTTTTAACTTTTATATTGGTTTGTGATTTTTTGCATTCTGTTGTTTTGGTTTGTATTGATTATGATGGAATAATTCTAATAAACACACTTTTTTTTTAAAAGTGAAAATGGCGGTAACATTTAGTAAGAAAATTGCGATTTGGAATGCTGAACTGGGCACTGATTTCTCAGAAATGTTCACGCTACTGACTCAGTTCCTGGATGTGTACACAGTGGCGGTTGAGTATGTGTGAAAGGAGGCATTACTCCTTACCCTGCAATGTTGGCAGAGTACCACGGTATCCATTTTGAAAATATAAACAGGCAAGTATGATTGGGTTTAGGTTCCATTTTTAAATGTTTCCTACATTGCCCCCAGGTTAAAAAATAGAAGTTGTTGGAACTGTCTATCCTGTGACCACTGCTGAAAATTAACTTTCAGGAATATCTTTCCAGTTTTGCTGCAGAGTCCCGAGAATTGTTAAAAGAAGCAATGAAAGTGAAACATCATTTGCTGCTATGCCAGTAATGCAAACTGCAGGCCCTGTACGTAAATGGAGAACAATAATTCACCAGCGTCAACGTCAAACATCACACCAAGGATAGACAGATGCCACAATGAGGAGCAAGTTCACCCATCTCATCTTTAAGGAAAAACCTGTTTTCTTAAAAGCATCATTAAAACATCCTTTATAGGGCAGCACGGTGGCACAGTGGGTTAGCCCTGCAGCCTCATGGCGCCGAGGTCCCAGGTTCGATCCCGGCTCTGGGTCACTGTCCGTGTGGAGTTTGCACATTCTCCCCGTGTCTGTGTGGGTTTCGCCCCCACAACCCAAAGATGTGCAGGGTAGGTGGATTGGCCACGCTAAATTGCCCCTTAATTGGAAAAAATGAATTGGGTACTCTAAATCTATTTTTAAAAACATCCTTTATATGCTGTACTTTCACATTGAGTGTGTCACATGGTATAATGTGGATGGGGAAAATCCATGATTACTAATCCATTCACAAAGGGGTCCTTTAACCAAGATGAGAGCTACTGGTATATCCACCAATTTTTTATAAATTTAGAGTACCCAATTTTTTTTTCCCCTAATAAAAGATGCAATTTAGCATGGCCAATCCACCTACCCTGCACATCTTTGGGTTGTGGGGCTGAAACCCACGCAAACACAGGTAGAATGTGCAAACTCCACACACAGAGTGACCCGGGGCCGGGATCGAACCCAGGTCCTCAGCACCATAGGCAGCAGCGCTAACCACTGTGCCACCCCTGCTATAGTACTTTAGTATTTGTAATCTAACCACACACAGCTGCAGCAAATGAGTGATACAGTTGCAGAGTACTGTGCAAGTTTTGCATTTACAGTGCATTACAAACATAAAACAAAATAAAAAGTAACCAGGGTCTATAATTAAGAAAATCCTAATGGAGGTGACTTGCTAGAAATCATGTTAGAACATTTACGAATTAAAGGCACCTCATCTCAATTACTTCGAAGTACTGAAAAACCTATGCCTCTCTTTTTTTTAAAAACAGAAATCACTACTAATGTACTTCATAGCTGTACAGATGATCTTCTCATTGGAGGAAGCACAGGGCAGGACTTCTCAATCCATGGGTCACGGGACAGGATTTGGGGATTGCAAGCATCAAAGTAGCAATGGTGACTGTGTTAATAGCTGCAAGGCCCCTTTAAAATCTCGCTGTTTCTGAAAATGGTGAGCACAGTAAGAAGTCTTACAAACTTCAGGTTAAAGTCCAACAGCTTTGTTTCAAACACGAGCTTTCGGAGCACAGCTCCTTCCTCTGAAAATGGTGGGTGTGGACTATCCGACCCGTCTTTGAGACTGGATTTCTGTTCCAAACGTCAGCAGAAAAGTAGGGGCTTTATTGAAAAACGCTCAGTTCAAACAGCCTCCCCCAACCCGCTCTCCCCCAACCCCGCCCATAGCTCTATCCCTCACCTGGCTCACACTCTGGAATCACAGCACTTTTCAAGCCTCAAAATGGAGCCACACTGATAAAAGTTTGGGAAGCATTGCACTGAAGTGTGGTGGTTCCAATTCCTTCCGTTTCCACCCCCCCCCACCCCTCCCCTCCAAGGAGTTCATAGCCTCTGGATCTTTCAATAATGACATTGAGATCCGCAATTTGCAGATTAGACTGATCACAAGAATCAATCTGCGGTCTACCTGCCATGGCACAGCTGGTTGGAAATCATGCTGTGCCACTATGGCACACTTCCACCAGCATTTTTGGTGCTCGTCCTAAACCGGTCACATAAACAGTAAGTATGAATCAAAGAATCCCTACAGTGCAGGAGGCCATTTGGCCCATCAAGACTTGACCGACCCTCTGAAAGACCACTTTACGTCGGCCCACTCCCCCACCTAATCTGAAACCCCATAACCCCACCTAACCTTTGGACACTCAGGGACAATTTAGCATGGCCAATCCACCTAATCCGCACATCTTTGGACTGTGGGGGGACCGGAGGAAATCCACGCAGACACGAGGAGAAAGTGCAAACTCCACGCAAACAATCACCAGAGGTTGGAATTGAACCCAGGTCCCTGGTGATGAGGCAGCAGTGCTAACCACTGTGCCACCACATTAGGCACAATATTTATCTTGTAAATTAGGAAGACAATCACAAATTACTAAAAGCTCAGCCAATTTGTCAAATAAACCACATGCCCAAATCTCCAGGAACGGTTTTAAACTTCTGTTAAAGTGGAATGTTTTCCCTTTATTCTGATTTCCAAAAGTCCTTAAAGAGGTGTAAATAACACAAGTTTAGCCAAGATTCCTAATGATATTCTGTACTGTATCCAAAAAGGCCGTTAGTCATGTAGGTGGCAAAAAATGTCACACTGTCCATTTTCTATCACAGCGGAGATTAAAATTTTCAGCTTGTGTGCGCTCAATTCCAATGAACATTACTTCTACAAAAATCAGTTCAGTTGAAAACAGTTCTTGAATCCCAGAGTCAAGCAAATCATCACAGCAAATCTACACTGAAAACAAGGCTGACAATTATTTTCAAAAACGCATTGAAAAGAACCGTTGTGTAAAGTTTTGAGGGAGTTGCATCCCAATTAGACACTGGAATGCCCTAAACCTCCAGAAACCCTTTAACTGGGCCACTCAAAGTACATATGACAATGGGCAACCAACTAAAAACCCGAGGCATCGTCTCCGGAAAGGAAGCAGCAGGTATTAGTTATGGAGTGATACCAGGCTGGAAACATGACACAGAAGAGATTTTTACCCAAGTGCAGTTTTGCATTCAACAAAGCAGGTCAGAGCGACAGAAACAAAATGGTAATGAGCAAACTCAGTAATGTTGTCAAGAAGCATTTCTTCAAAACAACACTGATCATGATTTGGGCAAGGCACTGGAGGCAAAATAATTCAGAGTTCTGTGATGGGGCATGGCGGAGAGTCAGATGCTGCAGAAGGACAAGCTGGATTATCTGTATTCAAATTTGTGGTCAGAAAATCTATCGGAATGTCCAACAGGCTAACAATCCCAGAATGTCTTCATTTTTAGCAGAAACCATTTCAAACTAAAACTGTTTAAAATTAAGAAGTGAAACAAAGTGTAATGATGTGCAAAGTCAGATCTGTGTAAATTGGCCAGGGAGTGTGAGCTCCGTCATCCTTCCAAGTATTAGTCTTACTTGAAGTCGCTATTTCCTCTCCATGTAAATCAGAACATTGTATTTATTTCACTACATCATTTCCTCTTTACCTGGCTTGGAGCATAAGAAATACCACATTTATTACAAAGAACAGGGCGGCTATGCAGGTGGCATGGGGAGTCAGAATTAAGTTTTTCTTGAATATCAATGTGGCTACATGGCGAGGGTATCGGGGAAGAGATATCTAGGGCAGCACAGTAGCACAAGTGGATAGCACTGTGGCTTCAGAGCGCCAGGGACCCAGATTCAATTCCCTGCTGGGTCACTGTGTGTGCGGAGTCTGCACGTTCTCCCCGTGTCTGCATGGGTTTCCTCCGGGTGCTGCAATTTCCTCCCACAGTCCAAAGATGTGCAGGTTAGGTGGATTGGCCACGATAAATTGCCCTTAGTTACCAAAAAGGTTAGGAGGGGTTATTGTGTTACAGGGATAGGGTGGAAGTGAGGGCTTAAGTGGGTCGGTGCAGACTCGATGGGCTGAATAGCCTCCTTCTTTGTTCTTGTTCTTGTGCACTGTATGTTCTATGTTCTATATGTTCTAAAGGAGCACCATGTGGTCAGACAAGCATAACAGTAAATCACAGAAATAATGTGAAATATCTGATAACTAAAGCAGACAGCTGCACAGAGATGCAATACAGATGCCTATCACAAAGAAACGACCATCAATGACTCTCGATAAATAGGGATAGACATTATAGAATAAATCAGGTTGATTAAATTGCCACAGGATCAGAAAACATAAAATACTGACCACGATTTTTGGGCTAAAACTGAAATCTTTTACATATCTCATGGTCAACCCTAAATTCTCAGAGATTAAAGCTAAAAATTTACAGAATTAGACTATAATCCAGGCGATGTTCATGACTGTATATCAATGTAAATGTATGAATACTAATGAAAATGAGTCCTGGTAACTCAATGCTCAAAACAGTTTTACATTTCTGTTTTTATTTATTTGGAATATTCGTGAACAGATTACGAATTCTTTAGTGTCGTGTTCCACTACAAGTCTTTTCTTAATTTCACTTTTCAACAAATCAAGCACACAAGTCAACCCCGAGAACATTACTCGTGTACAAGTTAGAAGTTAGGCATTTGGTCGAAAAAAGTGGTCTCAAGAATTCAACTTTTCCATGATTATAGACGGTAATTTAATCCTGTCTTTGGGGAGCAGTTGAGACTTCAAATTGGATCAGCAATCTAAAAGAACCAAATTTAGCAAACAAACCCAACACGAACACTAACAGACGAGATTTAATTTGTTATAGCTTTTCCTTTAACAATCAAACCAAAATCAACACAAATGAATCACAAATTAACAGGCAAATTGCTGTCAATATAAACCAAGTTACACATTAAATAGCAGGTAGATTTCATGGATTTACTCGTCAACCCTCCTCAGCTTAAACGGCATCAATTTCAGCCAAAAACCTCAACTTCCTCAGGTAGAACTCCAGCCCCTTAGGTTTGAAGATTTATCCACCAATTCTCATTTGACAGCAGTGCCCAAACAACCCAAGCTCCCGCAACAGTCTTCATTAAAGTCATGCAGTTCTGCCGAACTGCCTCAGCTCTGTTCATGGATGTCTTGCTGGCAAGGATCCACCCTGTCCATTGTATGGCCAGATTTGGCCAAACAGCTCCTCTAAGAATAGCTGAAGCTATTCTCCATCTCCACTCCCAGAACCAGCCTGTGCATGTTTCAGGTTCCCTGCACTGCGTCACAGGGATGAGCTCAGATGGTTCTGTATCTTTTAAAGTGGCTGTAAACTAGCCTCAGTTTCCCTAGCAACCTGAAGGTGGAGTTTCCCTTTCAGTTCACGTCCGACTCTGAAAAATAAAATGAGCTTCGAAACTAGGAATTCCACAACAACAATGACTGGTATGGTGACTCTCAGTAGCCCAATGCTGACTGTGGAGGGATAAAGTTCCCACTTTAATAACTGGAGACCTGGTTTGAACATGCCACAAGTGTTTAAAATCAGCTTGTATCCAGCTAATGGTTGCATCAAGAAAATAAACACCGCAACAATCCAATTTTGAACGGCTATAGTTTACTGATCAATAGATACAGGTTTTCTTTGGAAATGTGCAGAGAAATTATGGTTCCATTCATACAAGCCAGTTAAAAAATTTATGAAGATTATACAATGCCAAGTAATTTAAACATCAAATAAAAGCAAAATACTGCAGATCTGAAATGAAATTAGAATGTGCTGGAAGAACTCAGCAGGTTTCCACCATCTGTGGAGATAGAAACAGAGTTAACACTGAATCCAATATAACTCTTCTTTGGAACTAGTTTTGAAGAGTCATATTGGACTTGGAAGCTGCTGAATTTTTCCAGCACTTTGCCTTTGCTTTAAACATATGCTTACTGAAGAAATATTGAACAAAGGTGGACAGAAGCCAGAGGAATCTCCCACAACATAGGAAAGGCAACAATGACATTTTGTTTTGAAGTGCTTTTTATTGAGAGACTAATTAAATAAAAACTGTCTGGATCGAAAATGTATCTATTCGCATTAACATAGTACCTTTAGCACAAAAAAAACATTGCAAGCACTTCAGAGGTGAGGGGGGAAAACTGTTGTAAAGTTGAAGGAGGAAAGAATATGGAGGGGAGGTGATGGGACAGTAATAATTTGAGGTGGACTTTCAGAAAACTGGATTCAGACAGTTAAAGCATGACCACGTTCTGTATGCCAAATGGATGGATACAGAGAAAGAACCAAATTTTGAATTTTCATGAATAAAGCTTTTTCTGCAAAGTGAGAATTACTCAATGCCAGTTTTAATTATGGATACATTAGATCACCCTGGAGGTATTTTCACTCTGCCTGTTGCCAGATACAACAAGTGCTTGCCTGGCTCATTGGTTGCACTTGAACCTCAATTTCTACTAGAGGTCTTGAACACACTTCAATAGAAAGTTATAAACTTTAAAATATTTATTAGGGGAGGCTTCTTTTAACTAAAGATTGTGAAATTTGGAGATTCACGACATGGATTTTATTTTCTAACACTGCATAAATATAAATATCGAAGACATTTAGATAAAAATAATCCTGATGGTTCAGTGGCACAATGGACTGGCATGGTAATGCTGCATAAGTCATGCAAATGGTAGGGAGAGGATTCAGACACGCGATTCCCCACTTCCAAGTTCCTAAGCACTGTTGAATGAGAGGCACTCAGTGAAGGCCTTGGTCATAAAAAATAAGAAAATGTTGGGATAGAACCAACACGGGATGAAGGAGGGAATTTAATTGTGCAGAATAAAGATAAGGTGAACTGGCACCAGATTAAACAAATATTTAGCATTACTTCTCGCCTTGAAACATTTTCCCTAATATGTACCGTCTGTTGCACAGCAGTTAGAAATCCTGGGTTGGGTCAGCCAATTAATGCATACACATGCCATAATAGAACTAATAGGAGATGGAAGACATCAATAGGGAAGGGAAAGCTAGGGAATGCTAGGCTAGGGAACTGTTTTTGAATGGAAGATGACAAGTCTTCCTGTAGTGTTTTACAGTTTCCTTAACGGCCTTGCCAAATTTCCCACCTTTGTCCTGTCAAGCAAATCTAAAGATTGTGTTCTCTACAAATTCAAAAACATTTCTAGTTGAGCCAGCACCAAATAGTCCTTTATTAATCCTTGCATTTCTAAACGCGTACTGATTTGATCTGAAATCACCGGTTCCAAGAGTTTGCTCACAGCCAACTGATCAGTTACCCAACAGCAAATATTTCAAGGTTATCCTACCCTCTGTTCATGAACACAACTCCAGTCTCATAACAAGTTGCATATTTATGGAGGGTTTTAAACTTTTGGCTGAACCTCATCTCTCTCCTCTATAATTTCTTTCAACAGGCAAGTATGCATGGCATCAGTGCCCAGTGACCTATTTTTTCAGAAACAATTCCTATACAGTTAGCTCAATTCATTGACCCTTGCCCTCGAGTGCACTAAATGCTCTCACTTCCACTTTTAACTGGAACAGATGCTAAATATTTGTTTCATCTGACGCCAGTTCACCATATCTTTATTCTGCACAATTAAATTTATATATATAATATATATATATATTATATATATCCCCCCCCCCCCAATTAATGGGTAATTTAGCGTGGCCAATTCACCTACCCTGCACATCTTTGGGTTGTGGGGGTGAGAACCACATACATGGGGAGAATGTTCAAACTCCACACGGAGAGTGACCCGGGGCCAGGATCGAACCTGGGTCCTCGGCACCGTGAGGCAGAGTGCTAACCACTGCATCACCGTGCCACCTTTTTCATATCCCCATTTAACCTTCTAATCTTCCTTTTCAGTTTCCCACCATTCCATAGATGTTTCTCATGAATAACGTTTGCATAATTAGCCCTAATTTTATCCCTATACTTACTCAGGAAACTAAGAAAATTCAGCATGTCCACATTAACTCTTACCATCTTTTACAGATGCAACATAGAAAGCATCCCATCAAGCTGCATCATAGCCCGGTTTGGCAACTACTGCTCGGCCCAAGACCGCAAGAAACTTCAGATAGTCACGAACACAGCCCAGTCCGTCACACAATCCTGCCTCCCATCCATCGAGTCCATCTACACCTCCTGCCACCTGGGGAAAGCATAATCAAAGGCCCCTCCCACCTGACTTACTCATCCAACTTCTTCCATCGGGCAGGAGATACAAAGTTTGAGAACATGCACGAACAGATTCAAAAACAGCTTCTTCCCCATTGTTACCAGACTCCTAAACGACCCTCTTATGGACTGACCTGATTAATGCTAAACCACTGTATGCTTCACCCAAGGCCGCTATGTATTTACATTGTGTACCTTATGTTGCCCCATTATGTATTTTCATGTACTTAACAATCTATTTGAGCTGCTCGGAGAAAAATACTTTACTCTGTATCTCGGTACACATGACAAACAAACCCAAATCCAATCCAGTCCTTTTAAGGATCAGTTGAATTTATTTATCCACTCCACACTGCGAAGCAACATTGCTTCCCTTGAAGAATATGTTTATTTTACACTCCACATACCTCACCTGATTTTTCAAACTGTTTCTCAACATTAGCTACTTTTGGTCAGACCAAGCAGTGAAATCATCAACTGTTTTTTCAACCTAATGCTCAATCTCTTACACTGCCTTGCAAGATTTCAAACATACTACTTTGTATGTCATGCGTTTCATAGAATCATATAATTTACAGTGCAGGAGGCCATTCAGCCCATCGAGTCTGCACCAGCCTTTGGAAAGAGCCTACTTAAGTCCACACCTCCACTCTATCCCCGTAACCCAGTAACCCCACCTAACCTTGTTTGGACACTCAAGGACAATTTAGCATGGCCAATCCACCTAACCTGCAGATCTTCGGACTATGGGAGGAAACTGGAGCACCCGGAGGAAACCGGAGCACCCGGAGGAAACCCACGCATGCACGGGGAGTACGTGTGACTCCGCACAAACAGTAACCCAAGCCAGGAATCGAACCTGGGACCCTGGAGTTGTGAAGCAACTGTGCAAACCACAATGCTACCGCAGTGCCCCCAAATGAACCGCTATCTTTGGTTGCTATCAGACGCACTGGCTGATGTTCTTCATCCTGGGATAAAGGAATCAACATCCGTTCAGAACTCGCAATCATTGTTGCAAAAATTGTCATCCAAACTCCAACAGAATCCCCAACACACCTACAATTTTCAGACTCGACCTGCCTGCTCCTTCGTGTCATAATGTTCTCAGAACCTATCTTCAGAAGTCATTTTTCCAATATTTGTAGCTATTGAGATAGTAACAATGGAATGCCACCCCACTCTACCACCCCTCACCCATTTTATTTTTAAATGATCCTGATCTCATGCACCGTCTGGATTGCCTTTTGAGTTTTGGTAAATTAAAAAGTACCATCCAGACCGAACTCCCTTAATCTTCAGTGATGCTACTCGGCGTGGCCAATATCCTTCCCAACACTGACTGTTCTGTTCCAGATACCTAGGTTTCTGGCGCTTGATACAAATACTAACTTTGGATTCACTATTGAACTGATTGAGTAGACCGAGAGTTACTATTCCCACTGATTGCAGAATTGAAGACTAGGGGAAACAACCTAAAAATTTCAAAAGTGAAGTTGAGAAACGCAGAGGATAGATATTTGGAACTCTCTTCCATAAGCAGCAGTTGATAGGCCGTTGGTCCGAACCACCACTAGCACCAATCTGTTTCTATTCACTTTACACCACTCCTATTGCCCAACCAAATCATGTGGCTCAGGGAACTATCAGAATAGCGCTTCCATAAAATATCAATTACCTATTTTTAAAATAAACGGTCATTGTCTGCACCCCAATCACGCCTTCTCAAACTAAATAATAGTAACAAAATACTCTTGCGTTAAGACTGACCTCTTGCTGCAAAGTTCAAATTTATACAGCCTCACCCAACAGCACAACTACCAAGAAAAAAAGTGCGCCAGAGAATGGCTAATCACAGCTCTTTTATAACCAATGACCTATTAATAAATGAATGAAGAGGGCAGCACGGTGGCGCAGTGGGTAGCACTGCAGTCTCACGGCGCCAAGGTCCCAGTTTCGATCCCGGCTCTGGGTCACTGTCCGTGTGGAGTTTGCACATTCTCCCCGTGTCTGCGTGGGTTTCGCCCCCACATCCCAAAGATGTGCAGGGTAGGTGGATTGAACATGCTAAATTGCCCCTTAATTGGAAAAAATGAATTGGGTATTCTAAATTTGTAAAATTTAAAAAATTAAAAAAGGAAACATCTTTATGACTTTGAGCTATAAGAAAGGAACAGTGGAGTGTAATCACAAACATGACAGGCTAAATGATCTTTCTTCTCTGCTTTGTGATTCTATAATTTCAATCAATGAAGCAGCAAAGCAGTTATACACCTCACACTGGAAGCAAATGAAACACCCATATAACAAACAGGAAACCGCTCTATCCCTTTCTTGAACGATTCTCAGGCACACTGACAACTTCATTTAAAAGCAAAGCACATCCACATAAATATTTTAAGGATCTGGAACATTATGTTTAGTTAGTAGTGTTTATTTACAAAGATAATCGTAGTTTAACAAAGCATCTTTAAACACTCACTCCAACTAATCAAACTATGACACCATTCCCCGCCAGGCCACACATTGATTGATTAGAGTTACAGCTTTCAGGTTGAACCCACATTTTTATATATTCTATTTATTTATTTAAAATTTTGAGTCACCAATTCTTTTTTTTTGCCCAATTAAGGGGCAATTTAGCGTGTCCAGTCCACTTGCCCTGCACATCTTTGGGTTGTGGGGGTGAGACCCACGCAGACACGGGGAGAATGTGCAAACTCCACATGGACAGTGATCTGGGGCCAGGATCGAATCCAGGTCCTCAGCGCCACGAGGCAGCAGTGCTAACCACTGCGCCACCCTATCATTTTATTTATTTCCTAATTGTTGCATGTTCAGGACCATCGGGGGCTGGGGGGGGGGGGGGGGGGGGGGGGGGTCATTCTGTTTTTCACATTCCTACTTTTGTTTTGCTTCATGTTTACAACATTAGCACACTTGAATCATTTGTTTGGACAGAACCCAATGTAGGTGGACAATCGGAAGGTGGTCAGATCCAGGAGGCTACAGCTCAGGTGTCCAACCTGGATAACAAGTAGGAAGATGGAAATACAGCATGCTGCATCTGCTTAAATTAAGCATGTTTGACAGGTGAGGAGACAGGTAAGGAAATGAACAGCAGGCACTAATGTGACCACAGGACAAGACACCTATGACTACGAGAAATAGAAATTTTTCAGATCTTTAGCTGACAATTTGAGGTTTCAATATCATTCAACCACTTAGTCATTTGGACACAGCACTTTGAAAAGGTTTGGATGTTATTTACTGGATCACATCTTGCTGGATCCCTTGGATCACAACAGGGTGAAAAAACACATTGGCTGGGAGGAAATGTCATTCAGCTGACCTGTAAAATAAAATACCTTCACATAATAACCAGAGAGCATGCGATTTGACTGTAATTTTCATTATTGCAGTCAGCACAATAGATGACGGTTCTTTTTAAATAACTCAAACCACAAATGTTTTTGGGCGTCGGATTTCCCCACATATTATTCAATCTTTATCACGCTCGGTATGTTTTCAAACGACAGCAAATCAAAAAGGAACAAACAGCTGAGAAGTAAATATTTACCATGCATACAAACAAGCGCGCATTGTGGCCACTGATATTTTATAAACAGCCAAGCAGCCAAGTAAAGGGACAGGGTAATGTTTCTGTACACAGGACAATTGTTACAAAAAAACCCACAAAGGGCTGTCTGTTGGAGAGGGGGTGGGGTTTGGGTGATGAATGGGGGTGGGGTGGGGGGGACGGGGTGGGGGGGGATGGGGTGTGGGGGACGGGGTGTGGGGACGGCAACGGGGACGGGGTGTGGGGACGGGAACGGGGTGCAGGGGGTGGGGGGGAAAGGGGTGCAGGGGGTGGGGGGGAACGGGTTGCAGGGGGTGGGGGGGGAAACGGGGTGCAGGGGGTGGGGGGGGGAAACGGGGTGCAGGGGGTGGGGGGGGAAACGGGGTGCAGGGGGTGGGGGGGAAACGGGGTGCAGGGGGTGGGGGGGAACGGGGTGCAGGGGGTGGGGGGAACGGGGTGCAGGGGGTGGGGGGAACGGGGTGCAGGGGGTGGGGGGAAACGGGGTGCAGGGGGTGGGGGGAAACGGGGTGCAGGGGGTGGGGGGAAACGGGGTGCAGGGGGTGGGGGGAAACGGGGTGCAGGGGGTGGGGGAAACGGGGTGCAGGGGGTGGGGGGGAAAGGGGGTGCAGGGGGTGGGGGGGAAACGGGGGTGCAGGGGGTGGGGGGGAAACGGGGGTGCAGGGGGTGGGGGGGAAACGGGGTGCAGGGGGTGGGGGGAACGGGGTGCAGGGGGTGGGGGGAACGGGGTGCAGGGGGTGGGGGGAACGGGATGCAGGGGGTGGGGGAACAGGGTGCAGGGGGTGGGGGAAAGGGGTGCAGGGGGTGGGGGCAACGGGGTGCAGGGGGTGGGGGCAACGGGGTGCAGGGGGTGGGGGCAACGGGGTGCAGGGGGTGGGGGCAACGGGGTGCAGGGGGTGGGGGCAACGGGGTGCAGGGGGTGGGGGCAACGGGGTGCAGGGGGTGGGGGGCAACGGGGTGCAGGGGGTGGGGGGCAACGGGGTGCAGGGGGTGGGGGGCCACGGGGTGCAGGGGGTGGGGGGCAACGGGGTGCAGGGGGTGGGGGGCAACGGGGTGCAGGGGGTGGGGGGCAACGGGGTGCAGGGGGTGGGGGCAACGGGGTGCAGGGGGTGGGGGGCAACGGGGTGCAGGGGGTGGGGGCAACGGGGTGCAGGGGGTGGGGGGAATGGGGTGCAGGGGGTGGGGGGAATGGGGTGCAGGGGGTGGGGGGAATGGGGTGCAGGGGGTGGGGGGAATGGGGTGCAGGGGGTGGGGGGAATGGGGTGCAGGGGGTGGGGGGAATGGGGTGCAGGGGGTGGGGGGAATGGGGTGCAGGGGGTGGGGGGAATGGGGTGCAGGGGGTGGGGGGAATGGGGTGCAGGGGGTGGGGGGAATGGGGTGCAGGGGGTGGGGGGAATGGGGTGCAGGGGGTGGGGGGAATGGGGTGCAGGGGGTGGGGGGAATGGGGTGCAGGGGGTGGGGGGAATGGGGTGCAGGGGGTGGGGGGAATGGGGTGCAGGGGGTGGGGGGAATGGGGGGAATGGGGTGCAGGGGGTGCAGGGGGTGGGGGGAATGGGGTGCAGGGGGTGGGGGGAATGGGGTGCAGGGGGTGGGGGGAATGGGGTGCAGGGGGTGGGGGGAATGGGGTGCAGGGGGTGGGGGGAATGGGGTGTAGGGGGGTGGGGGGAATGGGGTGTAGGGGATGGGGGAATGGGGTGTAGGGGGGTGGGGGAATGGGGTGTAGGGGTGGGGAATGGGGTGTAGGGGGGTGGGGGAATGGGGTGTGCAGAATGGGGTGTAGGGGTGGGGGAATGGGGTGTAGGGGGGTGGGGGAATGGGGTGTAGGGGGGTGGGGGAATGGGGTGTGCAGAATGGGGTGTAGGGGTGGGGGAATGGGGTGTAGGGGGGTGGGGGAATGGGGTGTGCAGAATGGGGTGTAGGGGTGGGGGAATGGGGTGTGCAGAATGGGGTGTAGGGGTGGGGAATGGGGTGTAGGGGTGGGGGGAATGGGGTGTGCAGAATGGGGTGTAGCGGTGGGGAATGGGGTGTAGGGGTGGGGAATGGGGTGTAGGGGTGGGGGAAATGGGGTGTAGGGGTGGGGGGGAATGGGGTGTAGGGGTGGGGGGAATGGGGTGTAGGGGTGGGGGGAATGGGGTGTAGGGGTGGGGGGAATGGGGTGTAGGGGTGTGGGGAATGGGGTGTAGGGGTGGGGGGATTGGGGTGTGGGGGGGAATGGGGGGTAGGGAGTGGGGGGAATGGGGTGTGGGGGGGAATGGGGGGTAGGGAGTGGGGGGAATGGGGTGTAGGGGTGGGGGGAAGGGGGTGTAGGGGTGGGGGGAATGGGGTGTAGGGGTGTGGGGAATGGGGTGTAGGGGTGGGGGGATTGGGGTGTGGGGGGGAATGGGGGGTAGGGAGTGGGGGGAATGGGGTGTGGGGGGGAATGGGGGGTAGGGAGTGGGGGGAATGGGGGGTAGGGAGTGGGGGGAATGGGATGTAGGGGGTGGGGGGAATGGGGTGTGTCAAACGTGTGGGCGGACGTGGTTTTCAGCGTTTTAATGCAGCCCAGTCACGGTACACAGCTTAAAACAAAGTTTAGAGGAATGACTGACTGCGTAACTCAGCAGGAAGGGCCACAGGCCGGAGACTGCTGCTGCCGCCCCGACAATAAACACTCCGTTTACAGCCCAGGGCTGGACTCCCCCCTCCTCTTGTGAACAGTCCGCCCAAAGCGGGGATTTGGCTGCGGCCTGCTGGAGATGGGATGGAGCCTGAACCTCATCCCCGGCCTCTCCTCAATCCCCAGCCTCCACTCCCTCTTACCTGGCACTAGAAGCTGCCTGTCTCGGGTCGAACAATAGATGTTAAACAGGCGGAGCAGCCCATCCACATGAATGCAGAGGAGACACAAACTCCCCGGAGTCAGAGTCGGAGCAGGAGCCAGCGTCACCAGAGAAACCGCACCAACCCCGCCCCTCCAGCTGCCAATCATCCGGGAACTGGCCCCGCCCCTCCAGCTGCCAATCACCCGGGAACTGGCCCCGCCCTCCCAGCTGCCAATAACCCGGGATCTGGCCCCGCCGCTCCAGCTGCCAATCACCCGGGAACTGGTCCCGCCCCTCCAGCTGCCAATCACCCGGGAACTGGCCCCGCCCTTCCAGCTGCCAATAACCCGGGATCTGGCCCCGCCCTTCCAGCTGCCAATCACCCTGGAACTGGCCCCGCCCTTCCAGCTGCCAATCACCTGGGAACTGGCCCCGCCGCTCCAGCTGCCAATCACTCGGGAACTGGCCCCGCCCCTCCATCTGCCAATCACCCTGGGACAGATCCCGCTGGACCTGCCACCTCCATAGGTCATGATGTGGAGATTGGATTGGATTTGTTTATTGGCACGTGTACCGAGGTACAGTGAAAAGTATTTTTCTGCAAGCAACTCAACAGATCATTCAGTACATGGAAGAAAAGGGAATTAAACAAAATTCAAGAAAATACAAGAAAATACATGAGAATACATAATAGGGCAACACAAGATATACAATGTAACTACATAAGCATTGGCATCAGTGTTAATGAGGTCAGTCAATAAGAGGGTCATTTAGGAGTCAGGTGACGGTGGGGAAGACGCTGTTTTTGAGTCTGTTCGTGCGTGTTCTCAAACTTCTGTATCTCCTGCCCGATTGGAAAAGTGAGTAAACCGGGTGGGAGGGATCCTTGATTATGCTGCCCGCTTTCCCCCGGCAGCGGGAGGTGTAGATGGAATCAATGGATGGGAGGCAGGTTCGTGTGATGGACTGGGCGGTATTCACGACTCTGAAGTTCCTTGCGGTCCTGGGCCGAGCAGTTGCCATACCAGGCTGTGATGCAGCCCGATAGGATGCTTTCTATGGTGCATCTGTAAAAGTTGGTAAGGGTTAATGTGGACATGCCGAATTTCCTTAGTTTCTTGAGGAAGTATAGGCGCTGTGGTGCTTTCTTGGTGATAGCGTCGACGTGAGTGGACCAGGACAGATTTTTGGTGATGTGCACCCCTAGGAATTTTAAACTGCTAACCATCTCCACCTCGGCCCCGTTGATGCTGACAGGGGTGTGTACAGTACTTTGCTTCCTGAAGTCGATGACCAGCTCTTTAGTTTTGCTGGCATTGAGGGAGAGATTGTTGTTGTTACACCACTCCACTAGGTTCTCTATCTCCCTCCTGTATTCGGACTCGTCGTTATTCGAGATCCGGCCCACAATGGTCGTATCGTCAGCAAACTTGTAGATGGAGTTGGAACCAAGTTTTGCCATGCAGTCGTGTGTGTACAGGGAGTAGAGTAGGGGGCTAAGTACACAGCCTTGCGGGGCACCGGCATTGAGGACTATTGTGGAGGAGGTGTTGGTGTTCATTCTTACTGATTGTGGTCTGTTGGTCAGAAAGTCAAGGATCCAGTTGCAGAGTGGAGAGCCAAGTCCTAGGTTTTGGAGCTTTGATATGAGCTTGGCTGGGATTATGGTGTTTAAGGCGGAGCTGTAGTCAATAAATAGGAGTCTGATGTAGGAGTCCTTGTTTTCGAGATGCTCTAGGGATGAGTGTAGGGCCAGGGAAATGGCGTCTGGTGTGGACCGGTTGTGACGGTATGCAATTGAAGTGGGTCACGGTGTTCCGGGAGTATGGAGGTGATGCGCTTCATGATCAGCCTCTCGAAGCACTTCATTACAACTGACGTCAGGGCCACCGGGCGGTAGTCATTGAGGCATGTTGCCTGGTTCTTCTTTGGTACCGGTATGATGGTGGTCTTCTTGAAGCAGGTGGGGACCTCGGAGTGGAGTAGGGATAGGTTAAAGATGTCTGTGAATACCTCTGCCAGCTGGTATGCGCAGATGTTGGACTGGGGGGTGCACAGTAAGAAGTCTCACAACACCAGGTTAAAGTCCAACAGGTTTGTTTCAAACACTAGCTTTCGGAGCACTGCTCCTTCTTCAGGTGAATGAAGAGGTAGGTTCCAGAAACATTTATATAGACAAAGTCAAAGATGCCAGACAATGCTTCGAATGCGAGATTTTGCAGGTAATTAAATCTTTCCAGATGCAGAGATAGGGGTAATCCCAGGTTAAAGAGGTGAAAATTGTCCCAAGCCAGGACAGTTGGTAGGATTTCGCAAACCCAGGCCAGATGGTGGTGAATGAATGTAATGCGACATGAGTCACAGGTCCCGGTTGAGGTCGTACTCATGTATGCGGAACTTGGCTATAAGTTTCTGCTCAGCGATTCTGCGTTGTCGCGCGTCCTGAAGTCCGCCTTGGAGAACGCTTACCCGGAGATCAGAGGCTGAATGCCCTTGACTGCTGAAGTGTTCCCCGACTGCAAGGGAACATTCCTGCCTGGTGATTGTCGCGCGATGTCCATTCATCCGTTGTCGCAGCGTCTGCATGGTATCGCCAATGTATCACGCTTCGGGACATCCTTTCCTACAGCATATGAGGGCAACTAGGGATGGGCAATAAGTGCTGGCCTAACCAGTGATGCCCACATCCCGTAACTGAATTTTTTTTTTAAATCACCCGGGAGACAGGCCCTGCCCCCTCCAACTGTGGACCACCCGCAAGACTGACCCGCCCCTCCAGCTGTCAATCACCCAGGAGACCGACTTGCCTCCTTCAGCTATCAATCACTCAGGAGACTGGCCCCGCCCCTTCACCTGTCAATCACTCAGGAGACTGGCCCCGCCCCCTTCAGTTGTCAATCACTTGGGAGGCCAGTCCCGCCTCTTCATCTGTCAATCATCTGAAAGACTGACCCACCCCCTTCAGCTGTCATTCATTGGGGAGGCTGACCCCACACCAGGCCAAGATTTACTGCCCATCCTTTGTTGCCCTTCAGAGGCAGGTGGTGAGCTGCCTCCTTGAACCGCTGCAGTTCCTCTCTGCAGTGTAAATCCGAAGCTACAGTTGGGAGCTAGTTATATTTGTGTCTTTCCTGGGTGTATTTGCATATTTTCCAGCAGCATTTGCATAATCACCACAGAAAATGCAGGAAATATCCAGTACATCTGGCAGCACCTGTGGAGAAACGAACAGAATTAACGTTTCAAGTCCAATATGAATTCTTCAGAGCTGAGCAATTTCTATCTCCACTGATGCTGCTCGGCCAGCCAAGTTTTTTTCAAGCTTTTTCTGTTATCATTTGATTTTCAACAGCCACAGTATTTTGCTTTTATTTTAGGTGTATTTTCATACTTTGCTGGGTACATATGCATATTTCCATCTGTATTTGCATATTGGCTGGGTATCTTGCATATTGAAAATGAAAAATGAAAATGAAAATCGCTTATTGTCACGAGTGGGCTTCAATGAAGTTACTGTGAAAAGCCCCTAGTCGCCACATTCCGGCGCCTGTCCGGGGAGGCTGGTACGGGAATCGAACCGTGCTGCTGGCCTGCTTGGTCTGCTTTAAAAGCCAGCGATTTAGCTCAGTGAGCTAAACCATTGATTAGGTGTATTTACATATTTGCTGGGCAAATATACATATTCCCTCGATGTATTTGCATAGTTACTGGGTGTATTTGCATATCAGCTGGTTTAGCTCACAGGGCTAATCGCTGGCTTACCAAGCAGGCCAGCAGCACGGTTCGATTCCCGTACCAACCTCCCCGGACAGGTGCCGGAATGTGGCGACTAGGGGCTTTTCACAGTAACTTCATTGAAGCCTACTCGTGACAATAAGCGATTTTCATTTTCATATTAGTCAGCCAAATTTGCATATCAGTTGGGTGTATTTACATATTTGGTGGGTATATTTCCATATTTCCTGGGTGTATTTGCATACTTGCAGGTGTATGCAGATCGCTGAATAGATCAGCAAACAGTTGAGGGAGCCTATCCAACTGGAAAGACATCACAACTGCATTTATCTACTTTTTTGAATTTTTGCTTCCGCTGATGTTCCAGAAGTTTTCGATATGTTAATCACCTTCTGAAAATAGCTTCTCACTTAATTGTCAACAACAATTACAATTTGCAGTGTATAACAGCACTCTTCACATCGAAAAATCCCAAGGTGCTTACCAATGTAAACAACCACCCAAGAGAGATTACCGTGGATGTTCAATAGTTGCCCAATAGATGTGAATGCACCTTCAACACTGCATTGTTAGTTGAAGCTGTTACTTACAACCAGAAGCTACGGTGGATGAATCGATCCAGTCTGGTCTTTTGGGTTTATGTTGATTTATTGTAAGACACTTCCTCCCAGCTACTAACCCACAAGAAGCTCTCACAAGAAGTTCCAGCTAAGGGCAGAACAGTGACGCAGTGGTTAGCACTGCTGCCTCACGACGCCATGGTCCCACGTTCGCTCCCGGCTCTGGGTCATTGTCTGTGTGGAGCTTGCACATTCTCCCCGTGTTTGCATGAGTTTCGCCCCCCCCCACAACACAAAGATGTGCAGGGTAGGTGGATTGGCCACGCTAAAATTGCCCGTTAATTGGAAAAAATGAATTGGGTACTCTAAATTTAAGTGTTCCGGCTGTTTGTATTTATAGGATAATCAATGTCACATGTTTAAATAGAAATTTACTTAAGAAGGTAATAGCCATACTCAGTGATTAATAATACATTGGCATAAGCTACTTCACCCCTCCCCCCACTACTACCCCCCCCCCCCCCCCCCCCCCCCCAGGCAAAGCTTGAACACATAACATTCTAACTTCAAAGCAAGGTTCCTAATAACAGATCATGAGTAGAATCTTGTGGTGAGGCTGGAGGTGGAAGGGCAGGTAATTAGGCATGGACTTGTGTACATGAACCCTCCTCCTTCCTGCCTCCGTCAGAAATAGGTTCAACATCACAAGATGTCCAAGTGCTTTGCAGCCAATGAAGTATTGTTGAAGCTTGGTCAGTGCAACAAAACGGCAGCCAATCTGCCCGCAGCAAGCTCCCAGAAACGGCAATGTGATAATGACCGGAATAACCTGTTTTTTAGCAAGGACAAATATTGGGCCAGGGTAATTCCCCAGGTAATATCCTTCAAGGCAGTGCCATGGGATCCGATAAGCAGAAGAAGAAAGTAGAGAAAGTCCCAACAACTTTCCCCATACACACAAAATATGAGGGTGAAGATTTACGTGCCAGAAACAGCAGTGGTAGCTGACCACATGATGGTAGTTCTGGAAGTTTCTGAGCTGTTTAAATAACTCATCAAACTCCTGGAAGGTAACACTCCATGCACTAGATAAATATTCCAGCCAAACTAACACACAAAATGAGTAGATGCGCCGACCTCTGGACAAGGGCTATTGGGACCAATGTTGTGCTAATGGTGACACAGATACCTGCTCAAAACGCAATGGGTTTTGACAAGGGGGCCTCAATAGCTGAACGACTCGACCCAAAACTACCCTGTCACATGACTGAAGGTTGAGCTATTTGACTTGCTTACGTTATAAAGCTTTTGGGCTGTGTTTTCAGCTGCAGTTTGACCTCAGAAGAGAAACCGAGCTCCTGCTTCCCTGACCTCCATCTCCCTCAAAGCCGGAGCTCCAGGAGTATTTCACCTATCGAGTGAACTCATTCTCAGTATACAGAGATACTTTACTGCATCTTCAACCTGCAACCCAAGTTCCCAGGACCAAGACCAGGAATTCTGCCATTCAAAACCACCTGGAAAAAAAACCCTTCATTGGACAGTGGTCTTCACTGGACTCATATGAAACAATTCTTATTTAGTCAGTGGTCTTTTCCCTGTACCTCTTTCCTTCCCTTATTCTTATTTTATTGGATGAATGCAAAAAAAGAGGGGATAACCTGCTATGGGTTATTTTTAAAAACAAATTTAGAGTACACAATTATTTATTTCCAATTAAGGGGCAATTTAGCGTGGCCAATCCACCTAACCTGCACATCTTTGGGTTGTGGGGGTGAAACTCACACAGACACGGGGGGGGGGGGGGAGGGGGGGGGGAATGTGCAAACTCCACACGGACAGCGACCCAGGGCCGAGATTCGAACCCAGGTCCTCGGCATCGTAGGCAGCAATGCTAACCACTGTGCCACCATGCTGCCCTGCTGTGGGACATTAACAGAGAGTTGGATCACTCCAAAACTGTAAGGTTGGGGGAAAATACTCCACCAGTTGTAAAGGGGGAAATCGAAAACAAAAACAAAAACACCTTTCTGTTTACTATGGGGCAGTGGGAGGTGAAAGCAGGGCTGTTCAAAATGAAACCAGTTCCTGTCTGTAACGTTATTCATCATATATTAGCTTTGAGTGTGCAAAGAATCACCAGTTCCCACTCTCTCCCTCTCTCTCTCTCCTATCTCTATGACTCTGCCTCTTTGACAAACCTTCTGTGTTTTACTTTGCTAAATTCCCCCATCTCATTCCCAAGGGTGGAACCACAATTCCACTTTTTCACAGAAGTCCTTATGACCCGTCAAAGTCCTTGCAGCAAAAATACATGGTAAACAAATAGAGCAACAGATTCCTTCTCCAAAATGCAACATTTAAAAAAGTTTAATTTCTTTTAAGTACAGAAAATCAGTAAGAGATGACACAGTAAGAGATGATAAAGAAATTGAAGACAATTTGGCTTTTTAAACAAATAATGGCAAAGAACTGTGAAATAAATAACTGCACATCAAAAATGTTCTTGAAACTTTCTGTTAATAATGAAGCCATTTAGGCTGTGTTTTACTGTTTAAGCAGAACTACGCTATTCCCTCAGACTTGAAAACAGTACACATAATTATCAATCACTAAGACAGACTCAAATCTTCAGATTGCAGAACATCTGGACTTGTCAAAAATGAAAGTGAGACCGGAAAATTAATATGTATTAAATACATTAAATTAAAATCGCTTATTGTCATGAGTAGGCTTCAAATGAAGTTACTGTGAAAAGCCCCTAGTCGCCACATTACGGCGCCTGTTCGGGGAGGCTGTTACGGGAATTGAACCATGCTGCTGACCTGCTTGGTCTGCTTTCAAAGCCAGCAATTTAGCGTTGTACTAAACAGCCCCTATGTACCTTGTACCTTGTACCGCTTCAAAAAAGTACTTTTAAGGCAATCTCTGGGATCATCTTAAATGAAAAACAGCAAAATCTCCTGAAAACGCAGCAGATCTGACAGTATCTGTGGCTGGGTAACTGTTCCAACAAAAGGCTATGCAGTTGCAATGTTTTTTAAAACAATTTAGTGTACCCAATTCAGGTTTTCCAATTAAGGGGCAATTTAGCGTGGCCAATCCACCTACCCTGCACATCTTTAGGTTGTGGGGGCGAAACCCACACAAACACGGGGAGAATGTGCAAACTCAACACGGACAGTGGCCCAGAGCCAGGATCGAACCTGGGACCTCAGCGCCCTGAGGCAGCAGCGCTAACCCACTGCGCCATTGTGCTGCCCCTCAAAGTTGCAATGCTAACTCTTATGCTGCTTTTTTAGAGTAAATTTAGAGTACCCAATTTATATTTTCCAATTAAGGGGCAATTTAGCGTGGCCAATCCACCTACCCTGCACATCTTTGGGTTGCGGGGGTGAAAACCGCGTAAACACAGGGAGAATGCCACACAGACAGTGAGTCAGGGCCGGGATTGAACCTGGGACCCTCGCTGCCGTGAAGCAGCAATGCTAACCACTGTGCCACCATGCTGCCCCTAGCCTGTTGCTGTTAACTCTTGTAAATTTGTTACACTCTGGGCGGGATTCTCTGGCCTCCCAGCTGCGGGTTTCTCGGCAGCGGGAGGCGCCGCGCTGTTCGCTGGCGGTAGGATTCTGTTTCCCCGCTGCTGTAAATGGGCATTTCTATTACCCCATGGCCACCGGGAAAACCGCACGCAGGGGTTTGCTGCTGGCTGGACTAGAGAATGTCGTCGCCAGCGAACAGCCGGAGAATTCCAGCCTCTGTTTCTCCCTCTACGGATGCTGCCAGGGCCTGCTGAGGCTTTAATTCAGATTTCTAGCATCTGCAGTATTTTGCTTTGCTCGGTGACTTCCTTATGTATTAATTTCCGAAGCAGAACTCCAACACATGCACTCACCCAATGAGTCTTTAGGGAAAACGTAAAACTGTTCCCTCTCCCCATGACACTTTTTCAAAAAATGCAAATATTGAAAAACTGTTTTTTTTAAAATAAAGGAAACACTAACATGACAATATACAGATTTACTTTTCCTTTCTCACGGGAGATAGAATCACTCCTTGGCACAGAGCCGAGCCAACTATTGGGACTTTCATAATTACATTTGCTCTCTACAGGCCACTCTGCCGCTGGCTACAATGCTCACATTGAATTTCACAAGTGTTTTTTACTTGTAGAAAATGCAGGATTCTTCAAAAAACAATAAAGATTAACTGCTAAAGATAAAAATAAAACATAAAGAATCCCTCAAAATCTGAGATTTTTAAAAAAGCAAAATCAATCATTCAGTGCGAAAAACGCAAAATTAAAACAAATTTTAAAGACTGAAAATAGCAAAACCAAAACCTATGAGACGTGGGGCAGAATTCTCCCCCCCCCCCCCCGCCGGCGGGTGGGAGAATCGCCGGGGCGGCGTGGCACGCGATTCTCCCACACCCCCCAAACCAGTGCGGCGAGAATCACAGCTGGCCGCTCAGAGTATTGCAGCTCGCCATTTGCAAAAGGCATGGGCCGAGTGGCCGCCCCAACACGACAGGTTCCCGCTGGCGCCGTCCACACCTGGTCGCTGCCAGTGGGAACTGCGCAGGAACGCTGGAGGGGGGGGGGCGGCCTGTGGGAGGGAGAGGGGGGTTCCTGCACCGGGGGGGGGGGGCACCGATGGGGTCTGGCCCGCGATCGGTGCCCACCGATCGGCGGGCCGACCTCTCTAAAGGAGGTCTCTTAAAAAGGACCCTGCTCCCATGCCCACATGTCTGTTCTTGGCCTGCTGCAATGTTCCAGTAAAGTGCAACGCAAACTGGAGGAACAACATCTGGGGCGTGAGTCTGGGAGAATCGCGGGAGGGCCCCCCGACATTTTTAACGCACCCCTGGCGCCCCCCGCGATTCTCCCCCACCACCCGCCCCCCCCCCCCCCCCCCCCCCACTCGGAAAAATCGCCGCTCGCCGTTTTTCACGCCGAACGGCGATTCTCCGAGCCCGATGGGCCGAGCGGACGGCCCTTCACGCCCGTTTCACGACGGCGGCAAACACACCTGGTCGCTGCATTTCGTGAAACGGGCGCCAGATGCCCGTTTGGGGCATCTAGGGGCCCCGATTGGGACGGGAGCACCACGACTGTGCTCGGGAGGGGACAGGCCTGCAATCGGTGCCCACCGATCGTCGGGCCAGCGTCCAAAACGGACGCACTCATTCCCCTCCACTGCCCGCCAAGATCAAGCCGCCACGTCTTGCCGGGCGGCTGAGGAGAAAGACGGCCACCATGCATGCGCGGGTTCATGCCGTCTGCGCGATGAAGTCATTCGCGCATGCGCGGGTTGGAACTGGCAACCCGCGCATGCACGGATGACTTCACATTCTCGGCGTGACGAGGTCGCTGCCGAGAAAGACGGAGGCCCGCTCCTAGCCCCCCGGGTGGGTGTGAATTAGGTGCGGGAAGCGGGCTCCGGGGCCATGGTGAACCTCGGCCGAGTTCACGACGGCCTTCACGAATTCGGACCCCTGCGGAGAATTCCGCCCCTCATCATCCGGTTAGGCGCACTACAGCCTTCCGGCCTGAACATCGAACTCAACAACTTCAGATGATCAGCCCCACCTAGACCCATTTGCTTTCATTTTATTTTAAATGTCTTTTACCATTTCTTTCTTTCCTGCACCTTTCTCCTCTTTGCTTCCCCCTTCCCCTCCCCCCACACCTACTGTTCATCCTCTGATGTTAGTTTCCGTGCTGTTTGACCTTTCACATCTTTTGTCCTCTCTGGGGACTGCCACGAACACTCTTTCCCCTTGGTTTCTGTGGGCATTAGTACCCGGTTTCCCTGGGTTTCTGTGGCTATGACTCATCTTTCATTCTCACTCCGCAGTATAAATATTTCCCACTTTCTCTGTCTGTTAGCTTTGACAAAGAGTCAACGGACTCGAAACGTTAGCTCTTAACTCTCCCCACAGATGCTGCCAGACTTGCTGCGATTTTCCAGCATTTTCCCTTTCGTCTGTAAAGGAGGACCTCCTTTCCTCCGCCGCCCCGCAAGATCCATCCGCCATCTTCTTGTGGGGCGGCCTCGGGGAGGACGGCAAACGCGCATGCGCGTGCTGGCCGCGTCATTTACGCGGCACCGCTTTTTACGCAGCTCCAAGGCCCAGCGCATGTAAAATATGTGACGTCACTCCTAGCCCCCCCCCCCCCCCCTCCCCCCGGGGGGCGGGAGAATAGGGGGCTCCAGTTTTCACTCCGGCGTCGGCACTTTGTCTCCATTTCGGAGAATCGCGCCCATGGAGTGGAAAGACATTTGGGACATGTGTCCTTCATCAGAATTGAAGAAAATTCAGTCTTCTCTTTTGATAAGAAATAAAAAACAGTTCTGATAAAAAAATGTTTTAAACGTGCATCTGTGAAAGCGCCTGTCACCACATCAGAACATTCCAAAATTTGTTGTAGCCACTGAAGTACATTTTCAAGTGTAATTTAGGAACTGTTGTGTGTGTAATAATGATCTAGAAGCACGAATCGTTCATAAGAGATTTTGTAAACACACTGTTGGTTCATTTATCAATTCTAGTCACATGTGAACATAAAACATGGGCCAGGAATTTTAGGATGGCAGAGTTTCCCTTCCCACCGTCCGAGGAGTCCGACACTGCCTGCTCTGCAGCTATTTCATGCGCCAATGAGCATTAACTTGCTGGAGACGGGGCTTCAGCCTTCACTTGGGAGAAAGTCTTGGCTTTGGGATCTCCAAGCCAATCTGATTGCCTGGCAGCTCTCCAGTCTATGCAGTGCCAGGGGCTCCAGTGGACAGGACTGGGACTGTAAGCAGTCCCCTGAGCCCAGGCCCTGGGATTCCAGGTTAAGGTATATGTTGGGGCCTCAGGATTGGGAGAGTGGGGTTGGTTTGGGCGGGTATGTCATGTTGATGGACAGGCCGAGGGTGGGGGGAGGGGTGTGGGGGGAGGTCCTGCAGTTACCCAACCTGCGTAGGCCATCTGTGGCTAAAAAGGGCTGCTGTTGGAGGTGTCCCACCCCTACCCACCCCCTCCCAAAGCCTGAACCTGATTTAGCTTTGGGCTTCCCCCATACTCCGGAGTTCCTCCCAGAATCTGGGCGGGAAATGGTCTTTAGGTGGTCAATAATTGGCAATTGGGGGTAGGGTGAGCTGGCCAATTGAAGCCTAATATGCCCCCCGTGAAAACTTGCAGAAAGTTTGGGGTCAGCGGGAGGTCCATCTTTCTTTTTCTTTTCTCGTTTATGGGATGTAGGCGTCGCTGGCTGGGCCAGCGTATGAGTCAATCACGTTGTGGATCTGGAGTCACATGTAGGCCAGATGAGGTAAGGATGACAGATTTCCAGATGAACCAGGTGGCTTTTACTACAGTGGTTTCATGGTCGTCATTAGACTTATTTAAATTCTAGATTTTTTAATAGAATTCAAATTCCATCATGTGCCATGGCAGAATTCAACCCGTGGTCCCCAGATTATCACCCTGGGTTTCTGGATTACGGATCCAGCGACAATACATGTATGTTTGCTATTCAGAATACGTGTCGAACTCAAATTTCATAGTGTTAATAAAATTAGTTTAGTTCTTCAAAAGAGTTTTGTATATCTTTGTGATCACTACGCCCCCCCCCCCCTCCTGGAAGCCCCTCACAAAGATCACCACACCCCTGAGGAATTTTACATTCACGCCTCCCCCCCAGGCTTCCCTTACAAACCTGCCAGAGGGGTGAAGCGTAAAATTCTGCTCGCGGTTAGAAAGCTCGAAGACATTGGAGCTGCACAGCTCTGTTTGTGTTCCACTCCAGACTGAAATGAAACTGAAGCAGGAACCTTTTTCTTAGATTTTAGAGTACCCAATTCTTTTTTTTCCAATTCAGGGGCAATTTAGCGTGGCCAACCCACCTACCCTACATATCTTTGGGCTGTGGGGGTGAGACCCACGCAGACAGGGGAAGAATGTACAAACTCCACACAGACAGTGACCCGGAGCCAAGATCGAACCCGGGTACTCAGCGACGTGAGGCAGCAGTGCTAATCACTGCGCCGCAGTGCCGCCCTTCTGAAGCTGGATCATATGGCAAACTTCCCTTCAAGTGATGTCATGCTGCTATCCCTTGAAGGCATATTACAACATCCTTCTTTTAAAATGTATTTTCTCCCCCTTACAACAAAGTGTAACTGTTGTTATGGCCCCCTTGGCAAATGCAGAGTCAATTCCAGCCCTTCTCATCCTGAAGGCACAACACAAGTGAACTAACCAATAGTTCTTATAAAAACACCCTAAGTCTTTGGCCCCTGGCTGCCCAATAATTACAGTCACCAGGTTTGTAAGTTGAAACGCAATTACTGTTGATTTATAAAAAGAATAATGATGAGATATGCAGTAAATACATTTTAAAAATAAATTTAAGAGTACCCAATTATTTTTTTCCAATAAGGGGCAATTTAGTGTGACCAATCCACCTAGCCTGCACGTCTTTGGGTTGTGGGGGGTGAGACCCACACTGACACGGGGAGAATGTGCAAACTCCACACAGACAGTAACTCGGGGCCGGGATCAAATCCGGGTCCTCAGCATCATAGGCAGCAGTGCTAACCACTGTGCCATCCAAAACATGCAGTAAATACAACTGGATAACAACACCTAATACCTACTACCCCATTTAACTGTCTCACCCTCTGCCCAGACACACAAGACAGACAAACACAGAGTCTGGGGGTGGGGGAGAATAAAAATAGTAAGGATGAAGGTCAAAAGGTAAGATTCTTTGCTTCCAATAGTTGTTCTTTAGCACACTTTCCTCACAACATGCTTGCTAGTTAAAGTCTCTGATTTCACATCAAACCTTATTTCTAGCTCACGGTTTAACTTCAGGCCCTTGCAATCTCAAGAGAATGACACTCACTCTTCCAACTTCTTCCATTGGGCAGGAGATACAGAAGTCTGAGAACACGCACAGACTCAGAAACAGCTTCTTCCCCGCTGTTGCCAGATTCCTAAATGACCCTCTTACGGACTGACCTCATTAACACTACACCCTGTATGCTTCATCCGATGCCGGTGCTTATGTAGTTACATTGTAAACCCTGTGTTGTCCTATTATGTACTTTCTTTTATTCCCCTTTCTTCCCATGTACTTAATGATCTGTTGAGCTGTTCACAGAAAAATACTTTTCACTGTCCCTCGGTACACGTGACAATAAACAAATCCAATCCAATCCAATATTCTTCTGTTTGAATTAAAGCACAGGCCACTGCTTTCTTCCGCTTGAATTAAAGATACAAGCTGCGTTAAAGACACATGCTCATAAATCATCCATGGATCAAAAATGTAATGGTAAAAATAAAAGAAAGGATAAATAAGGGAATAAACAGGAACAAACAGGAAGGACCTTTACACTGATGTGGTCGAGTGGTTAGCATTGCTGCCTCACAATGCCAGGGACCCGGGTTCAATTCCAGCCTTGAGTCACTGCCTTAATAGAGTTTGTACGTTCTCTCCATGTCTGCGTGGGGTTCCTCCAGGTGCTCCGGCTTCTTCCCACAGTCCAAAGATATGCAGTTTAGGTGGATTATCCACACTAAATTGTCCCTTAGTGCCAGGGGAGTTGGAGGTTTGGTATGGGGTTACAGGGATAGGAGGGAATGGAAATGGGTAGAACACTTGTTCGATGGGTCAAATGGCCTCCTTCTGCACTGTAGGGATCCTATGATTTATAATACGTGTTCATGTTTAGTTACCATTACATAAGTGTTTAGGACTGGTGGATTATGATGCTCGAAAGTGCTGCCACACCTAGATCTTGTGAAGGTAACCTTACCTGGAGGTTTCTTTAATTGCTCTCAGTGTTCTGTGGGATTGCCATTCTTGGATGTTGTCCCTGGCTGCTTTGTGAATCATGTCCCTGATTCAATAGGACTGCACAGTCGTTGAGGAGCTGGAATAAATCTGATTTGTTATGCCTCATTGTTACGCTTTTGTGTGCAATTACTTCATAGTACCTTGGTTCTGAACAAATCCTTATGACCTTAGCTAGCCGTCGTGTACCTTCTGTGGGATCCTGGATGCAAACTTGTTAGCCCAACCATAAACATTTTTTTTTCTAATTTAGATTACCCAATTATTTTTTCCAATTAAGGGGCTTTTTAGCATGGCCAATCCACCCACTCTGCACATTTTTGGGTTGTGGGGGCAAAACCCACGCAGACATGGGGAGAATGTGCAAACTCCACACGGTCAGTGACCCAGAGCCGGGATCGAACCTGGGACCTCAGCGCCGTGAGGCGGTTGTGCTAACCACTAGGCCACCGTGCTGCCCTAGCCCAACCATAAACATAGCAATTCAGTTTATGCCTTTGTACTATGCAGTTGTTAATTTTCTTTGGAGCTTTTACAAGTTGTTCTTTAGTCACTGAGAAGTTAGAATGGTTAAATTGGGATAGACTAGTCTGCTGACCATGAGCACTGCTGATGATGGAACCATTGCACTTAAAGTTGTTGCTCTCAGATATAATGTTGCAATGTGCAGAAATGGCCTGGTCTGCCTAAATTTGAGAATTAGGGATTTCACTATGTAAATCATTGATTCAGCTAGAACATAGAACATAGAACATTACAGCGCAGTACAGGCCCTTCGGCCCAGGATGTTGCACCGTCCTGTGAAACCCTTCTAAAGTCCCTCTACACTATTCCCTTATCGTCCATATGCCTATCCAATGACCATTTGAATGCGTTTAGTGTTGGCGAGTCCACTACTGTTGCAGGCAGGGCATTCCACGCCCTTACTACTCTCTGAGTAAAGAACCTACCTCTGACATCTGTCCTATATCTATCTCCCCTCAATTTAAAGCTATGTCCCCTCGTGCTGGACATCACCATACGAGGAAAAAGGCTCTCGATGTCCACCCTATCTAATCCTCTGATCATCTTGTATGCCTCAATTAAGTCCCCTCTTAACCTTCTTCTCTCTAACGAAAACAGCCTCAAGTCCTTCAGCCTTTCCTCATATGATCTTCCCTCCATACCAGGCAACATTCTTGTAAATCTCCTCTGTACCCTTTCCAGTGCTTCCACATCCTTCCTATAATGTGGCGACCAGAACTGCACACAATACTCCAAATGCGGCCGCACCAGAGATTTGTACAACTGCAACGTGACCTCATGGCTCAGAAACTCAATTCCTCTACCAATAAAAGCTAACACACCGTACGCCTTCTTAACAATCCTCTCAACCTGGGTGGCAACTTTCAGGGATCTATGGACATGGACACCGAGATCTCTCTGCTCGTCCACACTACCAAGAATCTTACCATTAGCCCAGTACTCTGCCTTCCTGTTATTTCTTCCAAAATGAATCACCTCACACTTTCCTGCATTAAACTCCATTTGCCACCTGTCAGCCCAGCTCTGCAGCTTATCTATGTCCCTCTGTAACTTGTAACATCCTTCTAGGCCATTAGATCTAGGTTAATGAGGAGAAGAAGTAGTGTGATCAATATTCCATTTCCCACACATATCCTGAAATGGCTTACAAATAAATTGAGGACCATTATCCGTAATGGTCTCTCTAGGCACAGCAAATAAACTGAAAATAGCACTTAGAGTGTGTGAATCAGTTGTGCTTGACATATTGGGCAATTTTGAATAATTTTAAATAATGGGGTACGATAATACGATGACAATGAAGTCAGTGCTGTGGACCTGAAAGAGTTCAAATGTGATTTTGGTAGGAATTTCATGTGGTGTCATTGGTTCTTTGGGCTGACTTGCCATATGCTCTTGACATGCCTCACACTTCTTGATGATTACTTCAATGTCCTTATTCAGAACTGACCAATAGACTATCTCTCATCTGACCTATTCCCATGTGTGAGTGATGAAGTTGTTGAAGAATTTTAGGTTAGGTCATGAACTGAGCTGGTTGGGGCAGTTTCTGAGGTTGATCTGATGTATGAGGTTGGACTAATACCATGGAATGTAACTAGTGTATGGGGCCATGGTATGGTGGTAGACCTACAATCACTGAGCTATTAGTCTCCACATTGTAGAACATCTATGGCCCCCAGGAGGAGTATATTTACACTACAACACTATGTACACAAAATCAGTGAACTGTTGTACGTTGCAAGTTTCACAGCAGTAGGTTTTGCCACAACCTTCCATTCTGTGGATACACATCTTTCAGAATTTGCAGAGATAGTATGTCAACACTTGCCCCTGTGTCAATCTTGGCCAAATATGAGCAGTTACCAAGTTCCTTAGGTCAGAAAATTTGAGTCCTGGCAAACATTTCGGACGGCATGACGGCATTCATGTTTTCTATAAGATTGTGAAACATGTGTTCGCCGCTCTTCGTCTCATCGTGCCCATCATTCTCATTTTCTGCTTTGTCAATCGCCACATCAGCATGTTTCTGATAGGATGCCAGACGGGGCATTCTTCTTGCCCGTTGGATCAGTGCATGGCTCTTTACAGCTGTATCAGCTGTTGCTCTAGTATACTGCCGCTGCTAATGGACTACCCTGCTACATACCTTGCACAATTGTTTAAAAACTGGGAATCCAGTGCATGCAGAAGGCCATATCCTCCACATGTTTTGCATACTTCAAAAGCCCTATCCTGCATTTTGTTTTCAGCATTGTTCCGCAATGGGAATGCAAACCAGCCTGCATATTATCTTGATCTTATTTCATGGCAGGGAGCAAATGAAGAAGAAATGAAGAAGAAAAGGAAGAAAGAGGGGAACTTCCGTTTGACATCACTGCCCTAGCTGAAATATTAAGTTAGTTTTCTGAAAAATGGCTGCTTTAGAATAGGCAGGTGAGCAGGGCTTGGGTAAGCGATGAAAGGATGATCTGCTATGGATGTAAAGCACCAGCGAACATTAATTTTAGATTCAGAAATGGCAAAAGAAATGAGCATGTATGAGTATTTTTGTCCATTGCTTCATCTTATATGGAAAGTAAGGATTAATCTCATTTCTTTAAATGCCATTGTGGAGTTTATAATCCAGACTGTCTCAGGCAGTTTTGGATGTCAACTTCTCTCATCAACACCAGGCACTAATGAACTTCACATTGAGGATGAACTTGCTTAAACCGAGGACACAAAGGTGCTGGCCCAGAACTTGCTGCAGCCAAACAACTCATTGCATGCGTTGTGAGTTGGGTGTGTTCCTCACACTTCAGTTTCAGAGTCACTTGCAGGAGGTTTGAGTTGTTAGTGGCACAAGGTGAACTCAGATATCTAAGATCTTGATGAGTGATGGGAGCAATACTTCATCTCCAAAACCAACTAAACTCATGGGACTGAATAAAACAGTAGGTTATGTGCCTCCTCTGGATGCAAAGTCAGCACAGGGCCGACAAATCCCTCGCAGAACACACTGCGGGCGGACTTTACAGGGTCAGAGTGAGACTTCTGCCCTCTGGAGCGGCTGGTCAATCAGATTGGCCGGCAGCCCCGTCAATCCCAGCAGCGCCACACCATGTTAGTGGCCACTGTTGGGACTGCAACAAGAAGACCAAGCGAATCCATGGAACTGGTATCTTGGGCTGGATTCTCCGCACCCTGACGCCAAAATCGCGTTCGGCGACAGGGCGCAGAACCCAGTTTCCCGCAAGGAATTGGGACCGGTGCCGGTTCAGGGTTTCTTCGCACCCCCCGCCCACAAAAAGCCAATACTTCCCACAGAGTATCCACCACTGGAGGCCATTGCCAGAGGCCCGCCCACTATTCTCCGCCCCCGAACGGCCGAATTCCCGACGGCGTGGATTTAATCTGCTCCTGCTGTTCGGGATATTCGCAAGGCGGCTGCGAACTCAGTCCGTCACAGTCAGGGGCGGGCCGATCTGAGGGCAGGGGGGCCTCATTCGGGACTGGGGTATATTTGAGCGGGTGGTCCGGGTCAGGCATGCGACCGATTGAGGGCACTATTTCCGCAGTCCAGGTCCGCAGTCTGAGGCCTCTGACCTGGAGGCCGTATCGGCAGCTGGAGCTGTGAGCTCCACGATAGCTGCCTGCTAGCCCCCAGCAAGGCAGTGAATCTGTGGCCTTTCGACACCAGTTTTACTGGCGTAAAAGATCACAGTTTTCACGATGGTGTGGGGACATAGTCCCTGAAACGGAGAATCCAGCCCACCGATCTTTGGCAGGGAGCGTTTCAGTTGGATGGCACGGTGAGGTTGGGTTTAAGGCTCGAGGGGGTTCAGAAGAAAGTGGAGGTTTAGGAAAAAAAGGGGGAGTGATCTTAGGGATTCCTGCTCCCCCATCCACAAAGGGTAACCCCCCTTTTTGGATTGAATCCTTCCCGCCCTTTGAAGGTTGCTTTATAAAATTGGGCTGCCTGCTATCGTCCGGCTGCCTACGGCAATCAGTTTAAGGTCTGGGCAGTGTATTATCAGGGTCAATTGGCCGGGTAACAAGGTGGGCGCCCACCCTATTTTACCTGCCTGTCACCCCCACCAAAACCACGCCTGGAGGGGGCATGTAAAATGCAACCAACGGAAATAGGAACAGAAATATAGAAAAGGAAATTAGGTTAATTAACGTTATATTAGATACATAAAGTAAAACAAAGAGCGAGAGGGAAAGGTTGGAGTTGACAGGGAGAGAAAAAAGAAAGAAAAGAAAAGTGGGGGTAATATTAAAATGAAAATTTCATACAAGAAACCACCTGGAAGGAGTACGATTCAAAGGGTTCAATTGTTCAGGACCATTAATCACCCCATTAACTGGGTCCTTATGCCTTCAGATACTAGTTCATAATTTCTGCAAACAATTTAATTTGTAAAAATGGAAATCCAACAGTTTCTTGGCACTCATGAGGATGTTGACGGCTGATTCTTGTTTTTGCAAAGCTATCAGGAAAATGGCACAAAACATCCAGCAACGTGTGACAAATCTCGTAGGATCTCTCTTCGTCACCAAAACCTGCTGGATTTGTTATTCACGTGTCATGTGAAAGTACCTTTAAGAAATGGGTGTTTCGGAAATGTACCTTTCAGAAATAGTTGTTTATCAGTGATGTCAGAGTGTGGGTTGGAGCTGGGCTGTCTGTCAGCTTTTTTACTTTTGTTTTAGGCTGTTTGCTGCAGGGTGTGTTTCAGCTTCGTTTTCAGTGTTGGAGCTGAAGCCAGGCAAAGCAGGTGTACTGCTGTTCTCTCTGCCATCAAAAGACTATCTCTTGATCATTTGGTGAATTCAGAATTATAAATGTTCTCAGTAGTGAATTTAAACCTGATGTGCTTCCGTTAAAGGTGTTTTTTTGTCTTCTACATGTTGTTTGGGAAGTTATTAAGGATTACTTAGTGTTGTATTCTTTTGGGGTTTTATTTGAATTATTGGTTGCTAATATGTTCACTGTATGTTTTAAAAGGGTTACCTTGAGTTCATAGAATAAACATTGTTTTGCTTTAAAAAATACTTTTCCATTTCTGCTGTAGCACACCTGTAGAGTGGGCTGTGTGCTCCCCATACCACAATCTATTAAAAGTTGTGGGTCAGGTGAACTCCATGATACACTTGGGGTTCTCTAAACCCTGCCTGTAACATACTAATATCAAGGGGGACTATTTTCCAACCCCATTTGACATAGGCGCAAATCCCATTATGGCTGCCAACTCTTGCGAGAGGACCATAATTGGACTTGCACCAGAGATCCCCCCCACAGCCAGCAATGTAATCACGCTCGGGGGAAATCAGAATCCAGGGAAATCCAAAATCAGAAACCAGCCGAGACGACCGTGCCCTGAGACCAGAAGTAAGGATAGCCCCCGGGTGGTGGGGGACATGGTCAGGCAGTGCCCTGGAACAACCCCCAGGCACCCTGGCACTTCCAACCTCGCAGTCCCGCATTGGCAGTGCCAGGGGAGAGGCCATTGGCAGGTATCCCCATTATGTGGGGGGGGGGGGCAATGCTGGAGCGAGGGGTGGGTGTGTTGTGCCTGTTGGACTGTGGGGAGAGGGCAGAGGCTTAGAAATGGAGGGGGGGGGTACACTGATGCTAGTGAGAATGGGAGTGTGGGGGTCAGGTCACTCTCATGTGGCCATCCCCCCCCCCCATTCCGCTGGCTGTGTGATCCTTGGCAGCACATTGAAATTGCACAGAGTGCCGTTTGACCTGAATGAAAAGGCAGTTGCAAAACCAACGAGATTCACGCTGCTTTTCTTGCCTGATCCAGCACTCTATTCTGCCCTAAATGTATCTTAAACTCATCAGTATTTCCCCATTATTGGATCAGTTCTAAATTTTGGACTGTTAATATACAGGATCTGAGCTTTCCTTTGGCTCAATGGTCAGCTTTTCAATTCCCGTCTTGGGTCACTGTCTGTGCGGAGTCTGCACTTTCTCCCCGTGTCTGCGTGGATTTCCTCCGGGTGTTCCGGTTTCCTCCCACAAATCCCGAAAGACATGCTGTTAGGTGAATTGGACATTCTGAGTTCTCCCTCAGTGTACCTGAACAGGCGCCGGAATGTGGCGACGAGAGACCTGTCACAGGAACTTCATTGCAGTGTTAATGTAAGCCTACTTGTGACACTAATAATGATAATTATTATTAAATTATTTAAACTTAATAACAAATTGAAAGAGGTTATAATAAGTAGGAAGGAGCGGAATGAAAAAATATATTGAAACTAACAAAGGAAATATGGGATAAAATAAGAACCCGACAGATCAAACAAATTTTGAGTTTGTGGGTGTGGTGATATGCATCACTGCAAATACACAAGGGGTTAATGTAAATACACTACGACTAAGTCAACACTAGAGGGAGCACCAGAGACGTCATGACATGCAGACATACAGCTAATGAACACATAGAATAGGGCACGACCAATGGGCAGTCAAGACACCCAGAGGTGACACTACCACAAGGGGGCATTATACAACCCATATATAAGGACAGGGCACACATGCTCTGTCATTTCCACAGGCGACGCTTAGAGCGTAGGACAGGGGCAGATCAAAAGCATCACACCCACCACGTGGCTGAGAGCAGACTGGTTAGTTAGACTGAGTTACTATAGCAAGATTAGCAGGAGAGTCAAACTCATAGAGAACTGTGCGAATGGTTCAATAAATCACATTGAACTTACTTCAAAGTCTGGAGTATCTTTTGGTCAAAGCTACATCGAGTTGCAGCCTGTGTTATCCCAGAGTACATAACACAACAGTGGGTTAGTGTAAAAGAAAGTGCGATTGTGATTCAGAAGCCTGGTTTAAATCTCTCTCAATTTTTACCTCCATTGGACGCAGGTTCAAGTCTTCTTCCGTGAGCTAAGTTCATGATTTTTATAAAACAATACCCCAGCACAGTGCCAGTGATGCGAACATCAAGCAATAGCCATCATCCAGTGGACCTGTGTTCCCATGGTACTATGTGAAGAAGAACGTGTTCCTGGCCAACATGCATTTTGTCACCAGCAGCTACAATAACAGATCATTCACCTCAAAGAGTGTTCCTGGCCCCTTACCTTCTTTTTTTTCCCCACAAAACAAAGGCTGCCATGTTTGCCAAAAACAGCAGTAACTACGCTTCTAAAGGTAATTTGTTGGTCACGAGGTGCTATGGAATGTCCTGAGGATTTTATGCATGCTGAAGAAATGCGAACCCGTTTTTTGTTTGGTTATTTTAACTGTGAAGAGCTGGAAGGGAGATTCTAATGTTCCTGGAAGGGGACGATTCCCTGCCATTTATCATGTGCTCGCACCAGAAATATCGACAACGGAGAAAACACACATTATGTGTGCAACATACAAATAATTCTAATCGCAATCTACGTTTGCTGTTTTACCTTGGATCTGCTAAGGATCAAACCCTGGAACTGGACGTCCGCCAATTCACCCAGAGCCATTAATTTCCTTCAGCTGTAATCCTTTCTGGCACACAATATGAGCATTTTTTACATTTGTTTTTCATTTCATTATTGCATTCTTAACTAAACCGTTCGATTCTTTTTTCTGAAATGTCAGTGCACTGCACAATGTTGGTCATGAACCTCAATCAATCTCTCTCCAATGCCAATTTTCGCATTACGCAATATCCAGGCTACGATCCAGGCTACCATAGTGACACAAGCTTCAGTTACTCATTAGACGCATTCTTTAACGATTCTAACTATAAAGTTTATTTTTCTTTTGCGGGGATTGTTTGATTTGGCATGACTAGATATAGGACGTTCTTGTCAGTTGCCGTTGGGTTGCATGGCAATGAAACAATGTTATTCCCCCCACCACCACTGGGGGCCTGCACATGTTGAATCACAATGGGACGGGACGGGAAGGTGACCGGATGCTCACACGGATCAGCCTGATTTGGGAATCACCTCCCATTCAAATGTTAAATACCTTCTCGAGGTGGATGCTGAACTAGCTGTGCATAATGTTGTAGTTATGCTCCAGTTCACCAATGAGAAAGAAGGTGATGTCGCCACCTGTAGTAAGGTTGAGCTCCAGGAAGTCTACAAGATCAAAAACAACTAGAGTTTCTGGCTGGACAAAAAAAATAGGGTTGCCAATCCCCATCCCAGGACTCTCCAAGAATTGAAGATCAATCTCCAGGACACTGCTGTGTGCGCCCCTGGAGAGAATCAATGGGGATGTTAAAAAAGATTGTTTTTTTCTTTCATTTTCTTTGAACATTTCTCTTGACCAAATATAAAAATTTTGAAAATGGAAAAGAAAAGCTGTTTGGTTGACAGGCAAGCATCATCCAATTGGGCATTGAGTTAGGGTTAGGAGAGGGCAGCATGGCGATACAGTGGTTAGCATTGCTGCCTCACGGCGGCGAGGTCCCAGGTTCGGTCCCGGCTCTGGGTCACTGTCCGTGTGGAGTTTGCACATTCTCCCCATGTTTGCGCGGGTTTCGCCCCCACAACCCAAAGATGTGCAGGTTAGGTGGATTGTTAGCATTGCTACCTATGGCGCTGAGGACCTGGGTTCGAATCCCGGCCCTGGGTCACTGTCCGTGTGGAGTTTGCACATTCTCCCCGTGTCTGCGTGGGTTTCACCCCCACAACCCAAAGATGTGCAGAATAGGCGGATTGGCCATGCTAAATTGCCCCTTAATTGGAAAAAATAATTGGGTACTCTAAATTTATTTTTAAAAAGAGTTTGGGTTAGGATTGGGAGGGAAGTATGTCACAAGGCTGTCTGGCTGGGGTGGGGGGTGGGGGGTGGGGGGGGGGGGCAGAGTCATGTGTTGAGACGTCCAGGAATACATTCAATCACATTGCCAACCATATAGGAGAACCCCACCCATGTTTCATCCACCTGGTTAAATGAATGCTTATCACCGTGCTGTTGCCGAATCCTACTGAAGTCAAATTTAATATTTTCTCGTTTTTTTCTTTGTTTCTGACTATTTTAATTGTTTTTGCTTATATTGAGCTGCTGACTAAATGTTTCAATGGGTTGAGTTACAAGGTTCCAGGTTCATTTCCCACATTTCCAAGCCCTGAGCATAAAGATCAAGGCTGGGAAGCAGTATATAATGGAACTATTCCTAGTGTCCTGGCCAATATTTATCCCTCAATCAACATCACAAAAACAAAAGGGGGGGCACAGTAGCGCAGTGGTTAGCACTGCTGCCTCACGGCGCTAAGGACCCAGGTTCGATCCCGGCTCTGGGTCACTGTCCGTGTGGAGTTTGCACATTCTCCCCATGTTTGCATGGGTTTCGCCCCCACAACCCAAAGATGTGCAGGTTTGATGGATTGGCCACGCTAAATTGCCCCTTAATTGGGAAAACAAAGGCGAGAAACATTGACCTTATTGATGTGTTAGGCAGGCTGGTTCGATGTGGACTGCACTTGATGCAGGGAAGCTAGAAGCAGACGTCTAACACTGGAGAAAATCCAACACTGTTTTATTCAACGATAGAACTGCTATACATATTCAGCTGTGGGTCGACACTATACTGAACTGACTGGAGACCTTGTATTAGCCTGACCAGACTTACTAGCTACCGCATGGTGTTTTCACTTGCTAGCTCGTGCACTCTGACTGTCTCAGTGGCTGGGTCCAGAGAGAGCGGGAAATCTAGTGCCCGCTGGCTTTATAGTGGTAGTGTCCTGTCTGGTGATTGGCTGCACTGTGTTGTGTGCTTACCGGTCATCCTGTGTGTCAATCACTGCCTGTCTGCACCTCATTATATACATTTTTAAAAAAAATAATTTTTATTCAAGTTTTTCAATAACAAATTTTCTCCCTACAATTTAAAACAAACAAGCATGTTTCCACACCAACACAAGAAAAGAACTCACCCCCCCAAAATAAATAATAACAAAAAAACCAACAGCAATACAAGAAAGACGAAAATAACAACATAGCAAACCCACCGCCGCAAAAACAAACCCCCTAACCATCCCCCCCCCCCCCCCCCCCCCCCCCCCAAAGTTGCTGGTGAGACCGACCACTCTCTACCCCTTCGCCAGGAAGTCGAGAAAGGGCTGCCACCACCGAAAGAACCCCTGTACCGACCCCCTCAGGGCAAACTTCATCCTCTCCAACTTGATGAACCCAGCCATGTTGTTGATCCAGGCCTCCGAACTCGGGGGCCGCGTATCCCTCCACTGTAACAGAATCCTGCGCCGGGCTACTAGAGACGCAAAGGCCAGAATGCCGGCCTCTCTCGCCTCCTGCACTCCCGGCTCCGAAGCTACCCCAAAGATCGCGAGCCCCCAGCCCGGCTTGACCCTAGACCCGACCACTTCCGACAAAGTCCCGGCCACCCCCTTCCAAAACCTCTCCAAGGCCGGACAAGCCCAGAACATATGGGTGTGGTTCGCCGGGCCTCCCGAACACCTTCCGCACCTGTCTTCCCCTCCGAAGAACCGGCTCATCCTTGCCCCTGTCATGTGAGCCCTGTGCAGCACCTTCAGCTGAATTAGGCTGAGCTGTGCGCAAGAGGAGAAGGAATTCACCCTTTCCAGGGCGTCCAACCACGTTCCATCTTCAATCTCTTCCCCTAGCTCTTCCTCCCACTTCGCTTTGAGCTCTTCTACTGAGGCCTCCTCCTCCTGCATCAGCTGGTAAATAGCCGAGATCTTTCCTTCACCGACCCATGTCCCCGAAAGCACCCTATCTTGCACCCCCCCCCTTGGCGGCAACCGCGGAAACTCCGCCACCTGCCTCTTAACAAATGCCCTGACCTGCATATACCTAAAAGCGTTCCCATGGGGGAGGTTCCACTTCCCCACCAGCTCCTCCAAAGTCACGAACTTCCCATCCAGGAAGAGGTCCCCAAACTGTCTGATGCCTGCCCTGTGCCAACTGCCAAATCCCCCACCCGTTCTCCCTGGCGCAAAACGGTGATTGCCCCGTATCGGGGCCTAAACAGAGGCCTTCACTTACCCCCTATGCCGCCTCCACTGTCCCCAGATTTTAAGGGACGCAACCACCACCGGACTCGTGGAGGGCTTTGCCGGGGGGAGTGGAAGTGGGGCCGTCACCAAAGACTCCAGACTCGTACCTGCAAAGGACGCCACCTCCAATCTCTTCCATGCGTCACCCTCCCCTTCTGTCACCCACCTGCGAATCATCGCCACGTTCGCCGCCCAATAATATCCACACAGGTTGGGCAGCGCCAGGCCCCCCTACCTCCCTTCTTCGCTCCAAAAATACCCTCCTTACTCTTGGGGCCTTCCGCGCCCACATGAACCCCAGAATCGACTTATTCACCCTTCTGAAAAAAGCCTTTGGGATCAATATGGGGAGGCACTGGAAAAGAAACAAAAACCTCGGGAGCACCGTCACCTTAATCGACTGGACCCTGCCCGCCAACGAGAGCGACAGCACATCCCACCTCCTATACTCCTCCTCCATCTACCCCACCAGCCTCGAAAAGTTAAGCCTATGCATGGACCCCCAGGTCCTAGCCACCTGGACCCCAAGATACCTAAAGCTCCTCTCAGCCCTCTTCAACGGGAGTTCACCTATCTCCCTCTCCTGATCCCCCGGGTGCAGGACAAACAGCTCACTTTTCCCCACATTGAGCTTATAGCCCGCAAAGTCCCCAAACTCCTCAAGTATCTTCAGCACCTCTGGCATCCCCTCAGCAGGGTCCGCGACAAACAACAGCAGATCATCTGTGTACAGCGACAACCGGTGCTCCCCCCCCCCCCCCCCCCCACACAATCCCCCTCCAACTCTTCGAGTCCCTCAGCGCCATGGCCAGGGGCTCAATCGCTAACGCGAAGAGCAGGGGAGACAGGGGGCACCCCTGCCTCGTTCCCCTGGAAAGCCGAAAGTCCTCTGACCTCCTCCCATTCGTCACCACACTCGCCAGCGGGGAGCTGTACAGCAACCTCACCCAGCTAATGAACCCCTCACCAAACCCAAACCTCCGCAACACCTCCCACAGGTAACTCCACTCCACCCTATCAAAAGCTTTCTCCGCATCCATGGACGCCACTACTTCTGACTCCCCAGCCGCCGGCGCATCATCATGACATTAAGGAGCCTCCGCACGTTGGCATTCAGTTGTCTCCCCTTTACAAACCCCGTTTGGTCCTCATGAATCACCGTCGGGACCACATCCTCCACCCTCCTGGACAGCACCTTTGCCAACAACTTGACATCTACATTAAGGAGCGAGATCGGCCTGTAAGACCCACACTGAAGGGGCTCCTTGTCCTGCTTCAGGAGCAAAGAGATAATTGCCCCCCCCCCCCCCCCCCCCCCCCCCCACTGGCCTCATTCAGGGTCCTCACCAGCAGAGGGCCCAGCAAATCTGAACATTTCTTGTAAAATCCCACCGGGAACCCGTCAGGCCCCGGCGCTTTCCCTGTCTGCATGCTTCCCAGCGCTTCCACCAGCTCCTCCAACTCAATTGGGGCCCCCAAACCCTCCACCCGCTCGTCTCCTACTCTTGGCTATCAAAAGCCTATCCAAAAAGTGGCCCATCCCACCTGCTTCCCTGGGGGGCACCGCCTGGTACAGCCCCTCGTAAAAGGATCTGAACACCCCATTGATGTCCTTTCCACCCCGCACCAAATTGGCTCCCCCAATTTCTCTAGCTGTCTCCCGCTTCTGGAGCTGGTGACCCAACATCCGACTTGCCTTCTCCCCGTACTCATACACCGCCCCCTGTGCCCTCCTCCACTGCACCTCCGCCTTCCGGGTGGTTAAAATGTCAAATTCCGCTTGGAGATTGCGCCGCTTCATCAAAGGCCCCTCCTCCGGGGTGTCTGCATATCTCCAATCCACCCTTACCATTTCCTCCACCAGCCTCTCCCTCTCGACCCTCTCCCCCCTCTCCCTGTGCGCCCGAATAGATGGCTGAGGGCCATCCCCCTCCCCCTACGCCGATCAGCCATAGCTCTTCCTCAACCCTCCAAGGGAACCCCCCAAGCCCGCTCCCCACGGTGGCAGACCCCCCTCCCAAACCCCCTTCACCATCCATTCCCTCACAGTCCCTGCAGCAACAACCCAGTACCCCCTTCTTCCTCCCCCCAAACCCCCCCCCCCCCCAATCTAGGCCCCCCCCCCTCTCCCCTAGCTGCGTTACCCCTAACATTGTGCTTCTGTGAGTCAGCTAACTTCTGCTGACCCCGGCTACTACCGACATAACCACGCCCCCCCCCCCCCCCCCCCCCCCCTGACGCAACACAGCCATCAATCCCTCCCTACCAGCGCCGTCCCCGTCCCCAATTCCTCCGGCGCGGGAAGAAAGCCCGCGCTTCCAACCCGAGCTCCGCCCCTCAACCCAACACGCGGGAAAAAGACGGACACATGACCCATCGGGACCCCAAACTACTCCCCAACCCACCAGTGGCCAAAACAAAAAAAACACCACAGTAAATAAACAACAACCCAGAAAACAACCCCGAAAAAACCAAAATAGCGAAAACGAACAGTCAACGTCAATCAGCAAACGCAGCCAATATAAACAACAGGATACCCAGGAGGGCAAAGCCTCCAAACAAAGTACATTTTTCCCCAGCCCCCCAGTCCTCAGTTTGAGTCCAAGTTCTCAGCCTGGACAAAAGCCCAGGCCTCCTCCAGAGAGTCCATATAGAGCTGGCGGTCCTTGTAAGTGACCCAGAGGCGAGCCGGCTGTAGAAGGCCAAACTTCACCCCCTTCCTATGAAGCACTCCCTTCGCTCGATTGAAGCTAGCCCTTCTCTTCGCCACCTCCGCTCTCCAGTCCTGATAAATCCTAACGTCCGTGTTCTCCCACTTGCTGCTCCTCTCCTTCTTTGCCCATCTCAACACGCACTCCCGGTCGACCAAGCGGTGAAAACGGACCAGTACCGCCTTGGGCGGTTCGTTCGGCCTCAGCTTCCGCTGCAGCTATCGATGGGCGCCCTCCAGCTCCAGGGGACCACGAAACGACCCCGCACCCATCAGCAAGTTCAACATTAGGACCACATAGGCCCCCAAATCCGAGCCTTCCAGCCCCTCCGAGAGGCGCAAAATCCGCAGATTGGTGAGCCAACATCCGACTTGCCTTCTCCCTGTACTCATACACCACCCCCTGTGCCGAATGGATGGTGAAGGGGGTTTGGGAGGCTCACCAACGAGGAGGTAAAAGCAGTCACCAGGGACTGCCCGATCTGTGCGGAGTGCAAACCGCACTTCTATAGACCAGACAGGGCCCACCTGGTCAAGGCTTCTAGGCCATTTGAACGCCTCGTGATTGATTTCAAAGGGCCACTCCCCTCAACTAACAAGAACATTTACTTTCTAAACGTCGTAGATGAGTTCTCCCGTTTCCCATTTGCTATTCCGTGCCCCGACATGACCTCCCACACAATCATTAGGGCCCTGCATATCATCTTCACCCTGTTTGGTTTCCCCAGCTACGTGCACAGCGACCGGGGTTCGTCCTTTATGAGCGACGAGCTGCGTCAGTACCTGCTCGACAAGGGCATCGCCTCGAGCAGGACTACCAGCTATAACCTCAGGGGGAATGGGCAAGTGGAGAGGGAGAATGCGATGGTCTGGAAGACCGTCCTACTGACCCTCCGGTCTAGAAAACTCCAAGTCTCCCAATGGCAAGAAGTCCTCCCAGACGCGCTCCACGCAATTAGATCCCTCCCCTGTACAGCGACCAATCAAACCCCTCACGAGCGGCTCTTCATTTTTTCTAGGGGCACTACCACGGGGGTCTCACTTCCGGCATGGCTGAGGACACCAGGCCCGGTTCTCCTGAGGAAGCACGTCAGGGCGCACAAAACCGACCCCCTTGTTGAAAAGGTGCGCCTTCTCCATTCCAACCCACAGTACGCATTCGTGGAGTTCCCGGACGGTTGCCAGGATACAGTATCCCTTCGGGACCTGGCACCTGCTGGATCCAGCCCCCCCCCCACCCCCATTGAGGAACCCCTTATCCCGTTCCCTATGCTGCCGCCCCCTCGCGCCCCCGACCCCGCAAGCTCGCCCCACCTGTTCCACGCGCCGGCACCAGCCCGCCCCCAGCGCCCCCAGTCTCCGGTCGAGCCAGAGGTGTATGAAGTTTGGACGAGACCCGCCCCGGAGTCTGCCATCGTACACCAGCTCTCAACACCCACACAGCCACCGCAAGAGGCTGCAACCTCGGTGCTCTGCAGATCGCAACGAACAATTCGTCCACCGGACAGACTAACTCTGGGAGCCACCACCCCCGCCGGACTTGATTTTCTTCACAGGGGGTGAATGTGGTGAATGAGATTCACACGATATTATAAGTTACCAATGTCACTCTGTAGCATTGTATATACGTACCGATATTGTAAGTGCAGTTGCACTACCTGACCACCAGGGGGAGTAGCTCTGGGAGTACTCGAGAGTTTGTACTGGGCTCCCCCTTGGCTCCGCCCAGACTCCTCCCCCTGGAGCTGCTGTATAAAGATCCGTGCCACAGAGCCAGCCGGCCAGTTCACCGAAAATTCAACGGCGAACAGGCTGGCTCTGTTGTAAGTATATTAAAACCGCTATTCTAATCCTACAAGCACATGTCCGTAGAATTGATGGTTCCATCAGGGAGCGATTATTTTGTGCCGCTGGGGAGTTTGAAGCTGGGGCCCTTTTAGCGAGGCACACTCTTGCGTAGTGGCCTTTCCGCCCGCAGCTGCTGCAGGTTGTGTTGCGGGCCGGGCAGTGCTGCCGCGGGTGCTGATTCTGGCCGCAGAAATGGCAGGCTGGAGCAATATAGTGGCTGGCTGGAGCAGCATAGTGGCTGGCTGGGGTAGCATGGTGGCTGGGCGGCCGCGTAGCACAGGCCTGGGGGAGTCGCTGGTCGGGGGCCCATGATTGGGTCGCGGGGTCCGCGGGGAACGAGTTAAGGCTGCGGAAGGAGACCTCCATCGTGGTCGCAGCTTCCACAGTTGTTTCTAAGTCTTGGGCCCCCTTTTCCAGCAGTCGTTGGCGCACATAATTAGGCCTGAGGCCCGCTACAAAAACATCGCGTACAGCCAGTTCTCTGTGTTCAGCCGCGGTAAACGCTTGATAATTACAGTCATTTGACAAATTATTGAGTTCCCTTAAAAATTCGGCGAGTGATTCTGTAGGCCGCTGGCGGCGAGTCGTGAACACATGGCGTGCGTAAACTTCGTTAATGGGCCTTACATATATCTTATCGAGTACCGCTAGCGCTGCGGTATATGAACCGGCCATGTTTAGTTGCGTAGAGATTCTATGGCTCACCCTCACGTGCAGTAGACTTAACTTCTGTTCCTCTGTCATTTTGGCTGAGCTCGCTTCTGCCAGGTAGGCCTTAAAGCACCAGTGGGAGAAGATTTCTTTAGCCTCTGCATCCTGCGGGTCGAGTTCCAGGCGTCCTGGCTTGAGGGCCGATTCCATGACCGATCTTGACTGTTCTTAAGTAGATTAAATTGATGGAACCATCAATTCACCAGACACGTGTTTCCGATATGAATATAGGCTATAATCTACTTACTACAGAGCCAGCCTGTTACCCGTTTATGAACTCTCAGTGAACTGCAGGCTGACTCGGACAAGGGTATTTATACAGCAGCACAAGGGGGAGGAGTCATGGGCGGAGCCAAGGGGGGAGCCCTGTACAAGCTCCTGAGCATTCCCAGAGCTACTCCCCCTCGTGGTCAGGTAACGCTACTGCGCTTACAAAGATACAGTGTGAATTACCATGTTACATTCACCACAAAGCACGGGGTGGGGGGTGGAGAATGGGGGGGAGGGAGTGGAGAACAGTGGGGGGGAGGGAGTGGAGGCCGGGGGGGAGGGAGTGGGGAACGGGGGGGGGGGGGATGGAGAATGGGGGGGGAGGGAGTGGAGAACAGTGGGGGGGAGGGAGTGGAGGCCGGGGGGGAGGGAGTGGGGAACGGGGGGGGGGGGGGGGGATGGAGAATGGGGGGGGAGGGAGTGGAGAACAGTCGGGGGGAGGGAGTGGAGGCCGGGGGGGAGGGAGTGGGGAACGGGGGGGGGGGTGGAGAATGGGGGGGAGGGAGTGGAGAACAGTGGGGGGGAGGGAGTGGAGGCCGGGGGGGAGGGAGTGGGGAACGGGGGGGGGGGATGGAGAATGGGGGGGGAGGGAGTGGAGAACGGTGGGGGGGGTGGAGAATGGGGGGGAGGGAGTGGAGAACATTGGGGGGGGTGGAGGGAGTGGAGGCCTGGGGGGAGGGAGTGGGGAACGGGGGTGGTGGTGGAGAATGGGGGTGAGGGAGTGGAGAACAGTGGGGGGGGGAGGGAGTGGAGGCCGGGGGGGAGGGAGTGGGGAACGGGGGGGGGGGGGGATGGAGAATGGGGGGGGAGGGAGTGGAGAACAGTGGGGGGGGAGGGAGTGGAGGCCGGGGGGGAGGGAGTGGGGAACGGGGGGGGTGGTGGAGAATGGGGGGAGGGAGTGAACAGTGGGGTGGGGGGGGAGGGAGTGGAGGCCGGGGTGGGGGAGGGAGTGGGGAACGGGGGGGGGGGGTGGTGGAGAATGGGGGGGAGGGAGTGGAGAACAGTGGGGGGGGGGGAGGGAGTGGAGGCCGGGGGGGAGGGAGTGGGGACGGGGGGGGGGGATGGAGAATGGGGGGGGAGGGAGTGGAGAACAGTGGGGGGGGGGAGGGAGTGGAGGCCGGGGGGGAGGGAGTGGGGAACGGGGGGGGGGGGATGGAGAATGGGGGGGGGAGGGAGTGGAGAACAGTGGGGGGGGAGGGAGTGGAGGCCGGGGGGGAGGGAGTGGGGAACGGGGGGGGGGGGGATGGAGAATGGGGGGGGAGGGAGTGGAGAATGGTGGGGGGGGAGGTCATGCAACAAGATCTCAACCATATGGAAGTGGTCCCTCTCTGTTGCACTCTCCTCATGTACGGCCACCACCTTCATAAAGACACCCCACAACGCCTGGAACTGCACTTTGATGTCCCACACCGCGGATTCAAGCCATTCAGACACATTAACTGCATTGCTAGCAGCCATCATCCGCCGGTCCGTACCGTCAGGGTGGCAATCCTCCCAAAGTTAGCAGTGCCACCAAAGACAGGGCCCGTTCCCAACTTCTTCCAGCTGCCACTATTCAATGAGGATTAAATCCACTCAGCCCGAGCTCGTGAAAGCGCAGACGCTCCCGCGCTCACAACATGACATCCCCCAAGGTGGGGTATTTAAAGGAGAAGATACAAGAGGCGTACAAAAATAATTTTCTGTGGGTTTCTGTGGAAGAGATTTCTGCGCATGGTAACTGTGGTGAATGTCACTTAGTAATTCACACTGTATTTACCAATACTATTGTAAGCGCAGTAGCGTTATCCGACCACTAGGGGAGTAGCTCTGGGAATGCTCAGGAGTTTGTACAGGGCTCCACCCTTGGCTCCGCCCACGACTCCTCCCCCTAGACTGCTGTATAAATAACCGTGTCCAGAGCCAGCTTGAGTTCATCGAGAGTTCAACGGGTAACAGGCTGGCTCTGAAGTAAGTAGATTAAAACCACTGTTCATATCTGAAAGCACGTGTCTCGTGATTTGATGGTTCCATCAGTAACGCAGACCTATAGTTGGAAAATTCCTGCCGATTTCATCACATGGTCCAAGCCCATGTTGACACCATTGATTACCTGACACGTCCATCCCCTCCCTGTTATATCCCTTCCTTGTTCTCCAAGAAAGCCAGACATGTAAAGAATATAAAAATAAGGGGCGCGATTCTCCACGCCGGTTGGGAGAATAGCGGGAGGGCCTCCCGACATTTTTCACGTCCTCCCGGTATTCTCCCCCCCCCTCGCCCGACCCACGTCACGAATCGCCGCTCGCCGTTTTTTACGGTGAGCGGCGATTCTCCGCGGCCGATGAGCCAAGCGGCCGGGCCTTTACGCCCGTTTTTTCACGGCAGCAAACACAGCTGCTCGCTGCCGTCATAAAAACGGGTGCTGGATGCCCGTTTGGGGCTTCCAGAGGCCCATATGGGGCAGGGGCACCACCGTTGTGCTCGGGAGGGGACAGGCCCGCGATCGGTGCCCACCGATTGTCGGGCCTGCGTCCAAAAGGGACGCACTATTTCCCCTCCGCCGCCCGACAAGATCAAGCCGCCACATCTTGTCGGGCGGCGGTGGAGAAATGCGGAACCGCGCATGCTCGGGTTCCGTCAATAGCGTGATGACGTCAACCGCGCATGTGCGGGTTGGAGCCGGCCGCGCGTCATCTTGGCGCGTGGCCTTAATGGCGGTCGTTAAGGCTGCGACACCGTGATTCCCGGGGACCCGCTCCTAGCCCCGATGGGGGGGGGGGGAGAATCGGGTCCTGGGAACGGGTGTGAAGGCTGCCGTGAAACACGCCCGGTTTCATGGCAGCCTTTACGACTCTCCGCATTTGCGGAGAATCTCGCCCAAGAAGTTTAAATCAAATCAAATTTATTTTACAAAACTAGATTCACACACTTTACTATGTAACAGATAATAAACTGATAATACGGAATCTGTAGTACAGTAATCAATGTTCTCCCTATTAAACTACACTATAACTCAACCTCATGCTATGTTTCTGCAATGATATCTTCCTCTGCTTTCTCATCAGCTTCTCATCATCTTCTCCCAGAATTCCTATGGATGCTGCTTTATGTACAATAACTTAGTAACGCCATCCATTGTTGAGTTTTTAACCCTTTACAACACATGTACTATACATATCATTACACTCCCGACTGGAAAACGAAAAGACACATTATCCGATTGGGTGATCCTTGATTGTCAGTTAGAGATCCATTCTGAAATGAAAATCGCTTATTGTCACGAGTAGGCTTCAATGAAGTTACTGTGAAAAGCCCCTAGTCGCCACATTCCGGCGCCTGTCCGGGGAGGCTGGTACGGGAATCGAACCGTGCTGCTGGCCTGCTTGGTCTGCTTTAAAAGCCAGCGATTTAGCCTTGTGAGCTAAACCAGCCCCTCAGCTTCTCCCCAATATCTCCAATATTTTTTATAACGAATAAATAGATGTGTTCAAAGAATAATTTTGAAATTGTGTTTTGATGTCCCCTATGATTTTCTCCTGGGTTCAATTTCCCAGACATTGATCATCAGAATCTTGAGGGTCCAGGCCAATGCTGGGGGGTTGACAATGCTTGCCTCGACCAAGATGTAATTTGACGATTAAGGCACACGGGTACCATGGGGCACGGCCGGCTCAAGGCACCGGCAACTCGGGCAGTCGCCCGGGGCGCCATGTGCTAGGGGGCGCCAGACTCGGGTCCCGCGCATGCGCAGTTGGGCCGGTGCCAACCAGCGCATGCGCGGTGGCCGCCCTCCCCCAGGGCGGCCCCGCCCCCCCGCCCCCTCCTCGGGTTCGCCCCCCCGCCCCGCCCTCGGGTCCGCCCCGCCCTCGGGTCCGCCCCCCCAGGCCCCCATTCGGGACCGCCCCCCCTCGGGTCCACCCCCCCAGGCCCCCATTCGGGTCCGCCCCCCCTCGGGTCCGCCCCCTTCGGGTCCGCCCCCCCTTCGGGCCCCCCCCCCGCCCCCTCCTCGGGTCCGCCCCCCCGCCCCCTCCTCGGGTCCGCCCCCCCCCGCCTCCCCCTCGGGTCCGCCCCCCTCGGGTCCGCCCCCCTCGGGTCCGCCCCCCACTCGGGTCCGCCCCCCCCCCCGCCTCCCCCTCGGGTCCACCCCCCCCGCCTCCCTCTCGGGTCCGCCCCCCCCTCTGGGTCCGCCCCCCCCGCCGCCCCGCCCCCCCATGGCCCCCCCCATGCCCCCCCCATGCCCCCCCCCCATGGCCCCCCCCCATCCCCCCCCCATGGCCCCCCCACCCCCCCAAGGGCGCCGAAGTTCAGCTTGCCCGGGGCGCCAGCAACCCTAGGGCCGGCGCTGCCATGGGGGTTGGTGCAGGGCAGGTCTTGGGAGGTAAAGCCAGGCAGATAGTCTTTGGTTGAGGAGTATCAACGTTAGCGTTAGCGTTTATTAACAGGGGGCTTGAGCTTAAGAGCCGCGGGGTTATGCTGCAACTGTACATGGCCCTGGTGAGACCACATTTGGAGTATTGTGTGCAGTTCTGGTCACCTCACTATAGGAAGGATGTGGAAGTATTGGAAAGGTTGCACAGGAGATTTACCAGGATGATGCCTGGTTTGCAGGATAGGTCTTATGAGGAAAGGTTGAGGGAGCTAGGGCTTTTCTCTTTGGAGCGGAGGAGGATGAGAGGCGACTTAATAGAGGTTTATAAGATGATGAGGGGGATAGATAGAGTGGACGTTCAGAGACTATTTCCTCGGGTGGATGTAGCTGTTACAATGTGGCATAACTACAAGGTTCAGGATGGGAGATATAGGAGGGATATCCGAGGTAGGTTCTTTACTCAGAGAGTGGTTAGGGTGTGGAATGGACTGCCTGCTGTGATAGTGGAGTCGGACACTTTAGGAACTTTCAAGCGGTTATTGGATAGGCACATGGAGCACACCAGAATGACAGGGATAGCTTGATCTTGGTTTCGGACAATGCTTGGCACAACATTGAGGGCCGAATGGCCTGTTCTGTGCTGTACTGTTCTATGTTCTATGTATCACGGGTGGTCATAACCCAAAATCCAATCCCCCTTTGGGCTTAGTGTAGTAGGATTGGTGAGCACCACAGAAAATTAGTAAGGCTTGTGACCAGTCAGCGGGCTTCTAATCACAAACCAATTTGAACACAGAGTGACTCAAGTTGGAATGGTTCAGATTGTCCATGCTGAGGGATTGTGACTGTGTGGAAGGCTCAGGATTGACAGCTCAGGCCCAGCACTGAGTCAGGCTCTGGCTTCAGCCACAGGTTGGCGCTATGGAGCTGGGTGGGGGCGGAACCTTTATTCCGGCGCCCGCTTTAACACGGACTCTGTGAGCGGTGGGTTTCCGGTCCGGGCGGAAGTGTTCGCGGTCTCTTTTCCACCCATCTCCCCGGGCTCGCTCTGAGTGAAGATGCTGCTGGTTTTAGCGGAGGAGCACAAGGAGCATCTGGGGTTCCTGACTCGGGTGGATTCTGCGGGTTAGTGAGTTACTGACAGGAGAATGAGAGGGTTGGAGGTTGGAGGGCGGGGAGAAGGAGGTTGGAGGGCGGGGAGAAGGAGGTTGGAGGGCGGGGAGAAGGAGGTTGGAGGGCGGGGAGAAGGAGGTTGGAGGGCGGGGAGAAGGAGGTTGGGGTGGGCGGGCGGTGGGGTGGGGGTGGGAGGGCGGGGAGCGGGAGGTTGGGGTGGGGGTTGGAGGGCGGGGAGCGGGAGGTTGGGGTGGGGGGCGGAGAGGGGGAGGTTGGGGTGGGGGTTGGAGGGCGGAGAGGGGGAGGTTGGGTTGGAGGGCGGGGAGGTGGGGGTTGGAGGGTGGGGAGAGGGAGGTTGGGGTGGGGGTTGGAGGGCGGGGAGGGGGGTTGGAGGGCAGGGGTGGGTGTGTGTGGGCAAGGCGGGGATAGGGGTTGGAGGGTGGGGAGGGGGAGATTGGGGTGGTGGTTGGAGGGCGGGGAGATTGGAGTGGGGGATTGGGGTGGGGGTTGGAGGGTGGGGAGATTGCGGAGGGGGGTTGGGGGGTTGGGGGCGGGGGGTTGGGGGGCGGGGAGATTGGAGAGCGGGGGGGTGGGGGTGGGGAGATTGGAGGGCGGAGAGGGGGAGATTGGAGGGCGGAGAGGGGGAGATTGGGGTGGGAGGGTGGAGACGGGGAGATTGGGGTGGGAGGGCGGAGAGGGGGAGATTGGGGTGGGAGGGCGGAGAGGGGGAGATTGGGGTGGGAGGGCGGAGAGGGGGAGATTGGGGTGGGAGGGTGGGGTGGGGGAGATTGGGGTGGGGGTTGGAGGGTGTCGTGGTTCCCCAGGACGACAATTTGTTTGTACCTATTCAAATATTAAAACACAGAGAGTCTGAGGAGCGATCTTCCAAGCAGTGAACTTTATTTTTCTTAGCATGAGAAAAACAGAGCTGAGATTGTCCGGAGCAATCTAAAAAAGCTTCAGGGCTTACCGCCTTTTATGTTCATTTTAACCCCATGATGCAAGCTCTTATCTTAATTTACAGCCGTCTTATCTGCTTTCCTTACTTTGGCCACTATTGTTTACATTAAGCCTCTCAGCCTAGCAGCCATAAGTCAGTTCTTATCTCATCTTTGTCTAAACTTTCTTCTTGTGAAACAGACAGTTCTGCGGACCAAGGCCGAATGTATACAAAAACAGACTCCTTTATAGCCCTTATTTATGGGCAACCATTTTAGTTAAGCCCTGAGCTGTTCATTGTTCTTCCAAGTGACTGTTTGTATTTTAAATGCTATTTCTCTGGGTCTGCTGCTTTAATCATATTAACTATACTTGATTACATTAGGTCACACAAAGTTATCCTGAGTTCACACTCATCTCAATACTCACCTAAATCTACTTTATCATTTCACTAAAACCTATGATTCTAAACTTGGTACCTAACTCATACAATATCCAGTACAAATTCCCTTACATGTCCCCCCTTTGAGGCTATTCCCTAGCCTCACACAAATTACCAAGCTCAAATAATCCCCTTACTGGATCCCATTTACAATTTATTTTAAACACTTTTTGCAGGCAATGTGGAGGAGCCGAATACTTTGGTCAGGGAACAACGCCCCTAATTCTTCTTTATCATAATTCATCTATCCAGATTCGAATTCTCGGGTCGCTCCCCCAGATTGCTTGCTCCTAACAGCCATCAGCCAAAAACCTTCCCACCCTTGTCAAGGGAAGGAAAAAAGACTGATTCCTGTGTACAGACTAAGTTCTCCAAGTCTTTTGCGAATTTCAGTCAGGTGCTGTTGTTGGTACAAAGCAATCGTCCATTATTATAGTCCTTTCACAGAGTGACGAGTTTCCATCTCGACCAGGGTCATGGTGAATCCGCTCATCGGAGGCAGCTCAAGGTTTTCCCTTTCCTCCGTTTTTCCTCGCGAACGTGAGCTGCTTGTCACCATCATCTGCCGTGTTGCAACTCTGGTAAGGAAGGATCTCAGGGCGGGTAAAAAACAACAAAATATGAGTCCTAGAACGGTTATGATTATGATTGCTACAGCTCCAGCTTTGGCAAACCATGCCCCCCATCTTCCAAACATCCTATCCAACCAATTCCAGGCTTCATGCCCAAACCCAGCATTTTCTTTCACTTCTGCCCTAAGATTCTTCAACTTATTCATGGCCCGTGTAAATGACCCCTCTGGATCAGTGTTGTTAGGGATAAATGTGCAACACTGATCTCCAAACATAACACAGACCCCTCCTTTCTCCCAAATAGTATCCGTACTCACTGATCGCCTACGTCTTGTTTGTCTTAATACTCTACCTTCCTGATTCCGCACCCCTATATCATCTGCATCCCGCTTTCCCTTGTTACGGGTCAAGGAAGGCCCCCAGGGAAACAGTTTCCAAGTCCCATGTGGGGAACGAGGCCCTTTCCCCGTCCACACCTCCCTCGGCACCGTGACTAACAGGCTGAAGCTGGGCATTTGTATCATCAGCCAGCTCATGCACAGAACCACTCTCATCATCATTTATTATTTCTGCTGTACTTTGGCTCTGCTCCTCCTCCTCACGATTCTCCTCGTGTAGTTCTATCTCTTCCTCGCTGCTACTTCTATCCGCCCTACCTCTAACTTCAGTCTCCCTTCTCTCCCCTACCCCAGGTACCGTTCTGGTACAATGGTTCAAGTGATACCACAGTGTACTGCCTTCTACTTGCAACGCCGTGGGAGATACTCTGGTGACTTCAAACGGCCCTTCTCGTCTGGGTTCATGCCAACGTCTCCGGAACTTTCTGATGTATACTTGATCTCCCGGTGTGATCTGGTGTTCCGTGGCAGGGCTCTCCTCCTCCTTGGCCTTTTCCTGTTCAAAAATAGTTCTATGTATAAAAGTTAATTGTCGTACATACTCTCTTGCATCCTGATCTAAACACTCCAATGTGGGGCCCCCTGCTCCCCCGATCTTTGGCACCGGCATTACTCTTCCTGTCATCATCTCATGCGGGCTTAAATGTGTGATTCTGTTTTCCTGACTCCTGTACTGCATTAAAGCCAATGGCAGAGCATCTATCCAGTTTTTTCCTGTCTCACTACAAATTTTGCTTATTTTCGCCTTGAGGGTTCCGTTTGCTCTCTCCACCATTCCTTGGGATTGAGGATGATACACACATCCAAACCTCTGCTTTATACGGAGTGCTGAGAGTGTCTCTCTCAGTGCCCTCCCTATAAAAGCAGATCCATTGTCTGAACTTAATTGCATGGGTATGCCAAATCTTGGGATAATTTCTTTTGACAGGAAGTTAATTACCGTTCCAGATCCTTGATCTTTGGATGGCGTTGCTTCTATCCATCTGCTGAATCTATCAATAATCACTAACATGTATCTTTTTCCTCTTACCACCTTTCCCATATCCACATAGTCCATGCATAGATGTTTAAACGGCCCTTCAGGAATGGGTATGTGCCCTATTGGGGCAGTAATGCCTTTCCTGATATTATTCTGAGCACACACCTCACACAGACCTAGTATGTAGTCAATTGAGTTTTGCAGGTATGGTGACCAGAATCCTTCTTTCTTAATCTTCCTAGCCACTTCTCCTCTCGCACAGTGATCCACCCCGTGTGCTTCACTAATTAGTACGGTTAGTAACGATGTGGGTGCTATGATCAACCCTTCCCCATTTCTCCATATTTTGTCATGTTGTCCCTGTAATGCTCCTCTCTCTCTCCACATTGTTTTTTCTGCTACAGGGGCTTCTTCCTGTAATTGTGCCACATCTTCTAATGTGATTTGAGGTTCGATATTCCCCACACCTGGCCCTGGGTGCGGCCTTGCTATTTCTACTGGGGCTATCGTAGCCTCAATGTATCCTGATGCTTCTTTAGCCGCCTTGTCAGCTTTGGTATTTCCCTGTGTGATGTTATCTATTCCCTTTTTATGCGCCTGACACTTAATTATGGCTAATTCCCTTGGGCCCATCATAGCCCTTATTAAAGCCCTGATTTGAACTTCGTGTTGAATTGGTCCTCCTCCGCTTTTCATAAATCCCCTTTGCTTCCATATTGCCCCAAACAAGTGACAAACCCCGTGGGCATAGGCCGAATCAGTATAAATTTCCACTGCTTCCCCGTTTGCTAATTCACATGCTCTGGTCAGTGCTTCAAGCTCCGCTAACTGGGCTGAGCATGGCTGCTCACATTCTTTTGCCTCCACTACCTCAAATGTTTTCCCTTTCTGTTCAACTACTGCATAGCCAGCATGATTTCCCCTATGATCCCTATGGCACGAGCCGTCAACATACAACGTTCTCTTTTCTTCTGTGTTTAACCTATCTGCCTTCAGATCTTTCCTCAGTTTCATAAACGCTCTTGTCTCTCTCACACACTCATGCTCCTCTCCCTCATGTGGCAATGGCATATAGTCAGCTGGGTTGGCCCTATTGCACTTTACTATCGTAATGTCCGGGAATGTGGTCAGCATTTGAAAATGGTGAATTCTAGCCGGCGTCAGAACAAACTTCCCTTTTTCAATCAATTCAGCTATTTTATGGTATACATGTAAGTTTATCGGATATCCCATTGTGACCGTAGCTGCCTTTTCGTACGCCCACCAAGCTGCTGCCAGGCCTTGATAACACGGCGGGTATCCCATTGCTACGTCATCTAGCTTGGTACTATAATATGCTACAGTCTGCCTTCGCCTTCCCTTGCAACTTTCCTGTGTTAACACTGCTGTAGCAAATCCGGCTTCTCTGTTACTCACAAATAAATCAAAGGGCTTGTCATAGGTCGGTAAAGCCAATGCTGGTGCCTGTGCCATTTCACTCTTTATATTCTCAAATGCTTCTAGCGCATCTTTGTCCCATTTTAGTTTGGCTTTTAATTCGTCACACCCTGCTTCCTTCATTATCTTTCGTAGTGCCTGCGTTTTTTCTGCATAGTTTTCCACCCATTCTGAACTGAATCCTGTCATTCCCAAAAATGTCATCATTTGTCCCACCGTCTGTGGTTTCGGAATTTTCAGTACTGCTTCTATTTGCTGTGAAGCTATCCCCTTCTGCCCTGCGGATATTTCTCTCCCCAAGTATTCTACCTTTCTCTGGCACAGCTGCAGCTTCTTCCAGGATACTTTATGACCCCCCTCTGCTAGTCTTTTCAAAAGTTTTAAACTATCCTTCCTGCATTGTTCTTGTGTCTCTGTGCATAATAATAAATCATCCACATATTGTAGCAGTGTTCCTTCCAACTGTATTCCTTCTAAATCTGCTTTCAACACCTGATTGAATACATGTGGGGAATGTTTAAATCCTTGGGGCATTCTATTGTATGTGTATTGTTTCCCCTCGTACGTAAATGCAAAGAGATACTGACTTTCTGGAGCTAGTGGCACACTAAAAAATGCTGAACATAGGTCGATTACAGTAAACCATCTACTTTCAGGTGGTATATTTGTCAGCAAGGTGTAAGGGTTTGGAACTTCTACGGGCATATCTTCCACTACCTCATTAATTGCCCTTAGGTCATGCACCAATCTCCATTTTTCTCCGTCCGCCTTCTTTACTGGTAGGAGCGGGGTATTACACCTACTCCGGGTTTCCTTTAATACCCCTGCTTCTATCAATCCCTTAATCGTTTCTCTAATTCCTTCAATTGCTTCTGTCTTGATTGGGTATTGTGGTCTATAGGGCCCCTGGCGCCCTGTCTTTAGTCTGACTTCAACTGGATTAGCGTTTTTAACCCTCCCTACATCCGTGTCCTGTCTGGACCACAACTCCTGTGGGAGGGAATTCAAATCCTGCTCTAAGCTCTCTCTCCATTCCCGCTCCTGTTTCTCACTTCGCACTCCTATTGTTATCTGCTTTGGTGTCCCAAGCATCCTAACATCCAAAATTATTTTTGTCATTTGTCCATCGCTGGACGTCCAAATATCTGCACTATCTGTCTGTACAAATTCTAAGTCTTGCGCTCTTAACACCATGGGTCCTAGGTCCTTTGATCTATATCCCGGATTAACTTTCAATGTGACATGTGGCTCCGCCCCAGGTACCGAGAACCATTTGTCAATCCATTCATTCCTAACGATTGCGAGGGCCACTCCCTCTAGTCCAATTAAAATACTTCCTGACTTTATTTCCTGTTCTCGTCCTGCCTCCTTTTCCCATTTCTCTTGTATTTCAGGTGCCTGTCCTTCATCAAATATCATTGTACTGTGTAATTCTGTTCTCGGCCACTTGGCTTGTGGAACCCAAGTGTCTATAAGTTTTCCCCAGACTGTCCAGATCTGTCTTTTAATTTGTTCCTCTATATCTCCCAGCCAATATACATTAACCCCTTCCTTTCCTGGTACCTCAAGTGAATACATTCCCATCAAATCAATTCCTTGTTCGGTACATTCTAATTTCAGTCCCAGACCTAGGATTGCGTCCCTTCCCAATAGATTTAAAGGAGTTTTATCATATACTAAAATAGGTACATGGGTAGTTTTATTTCCAATGGTAATAGGCACCGGCATCGTCATTTGAGCTAGTGTTATTTTCCCCGAGAACCCCACAGTTTTTACAAACCGGTTTGACAATGGTAGGTGATCCGCATATTTCGTTTGTATGCACGTACAGGTGGCACCGGTGTCTATCATCATGGGGACCTCGATCCCGCCTACTCTAGCATTAACTATAGGTTCCTGCTCTGCGGTTTCTGTTATTTGTACGTACTGTCCTACCATTTCGGGGTTCTCTGGGCCTCTCTATGCGAAACTCTGATGGTTCCCCGGCCCTTGAAACATCGGGACGCTGTTCGGCGACCCTTGGATCAGCTGTTGGCCTGCCTGTTGCTGGTTTTCTCCCTGTCTGGTGGAATTCCGCAGGCAATTCCTTTTTATGTGACCTGTCTCCCCGCACCCCCAGCACACACCTGGAGGGCCAGGCAGTGGTCCCTGTCTCGGAGTCTGATAATTAACCTGTCCCTGTCCTCTCTGATTCTGAAAGGGTGGCCTACCACTTCCCTGTCTTTTCCCATTTTTATTCCAGTCAGTCTGATTTTGTAGGGCGTATTGGTTTTGATAATTTAGGCTGTGGGCTTCTGGGTTTATGGGCAGTGGGAAGGCAGAAATGTTATAGGTTACGATGGGCTGGCCTCCATCTCCGCTTCCCCCTTTTCTCGTCTTTCTGCCTCTTTGCGCCTTTTCCCACATGTTTCCTCTATGCTTCTTCTTCTTTCTCTTTCCTTTCTGCTGGCTTTGACCCTCTTTCCTTCTATTTTTCCCTGTGACGCCTCACTTTCACCCTCGCAAGGATCAGGACTTGTTTTTCCCTCATCTTTTCTTCTATCATTCTTTCCCTCCTCTTCTCGTTCCTTTTCCTTTTCCATTCCCTTTTTTGCCCATTCCAAAAGGTCTATTACATTTACTTCGTCCTGCAACTGCTTTCTCCTTCGGCTTAACTCATCCAACTCCTCTTCTGTTTTCCTCGTCTCTTCCTCTACACCTTGTTTCTTTTCTAGCTCCCTTTGTTCCCAATCCTCCGTCGTCATCTGTTTTGTATCAAATGCTCCCTCAAAATTCATCGTGCCTGATATAACTGGGTACAGTCCCGTGGAACCCTGTTCCTCTGAGTATGGGGACGGGGCTACATTTGGATCTTCTAATTTTGCTTTTTCCTGAAGTTGCACTGGCATTTGCATCCATATTTCCCTCCATGCCCTTCTCCTTTCTTTCCCTTCCTTTTCAAACAATGCCAGTATCTCTAGTTCTTTTTCTCGCTTCTCCTTTCTTTTCTTAGATTTATCTTTTATTTTATAGTTCTTTATCATTCCCTTCTGGTCCTCACATCTCTCTACGCACCATGTGCCTTCCTCCGGCCACGGTGTATTAGTTTTACTTGTTCTTTTGGCCCATTTTTTAGAAACGTGTTTTATGTCTCCCCTGAGGGCTGGGAATTTATCCCCTAATGTTTCCACTGGTGTTTTAATTTGGTGTGCCATTACTTGTCTTTTCGGATTACTGTCACAATTTTTATCACTTAATCCGTCAGAGTTGGGTGTTACAGTGATTATTACTTGCTGTGTCGTTTTTCCGTGTTCAGTCCCCTGTTTACCTTTCTCTTGGGTTTCTCTTGACAATATCTGTAATTCTAACCGGGGTCTCGATATCCACTTCCCCGTAGTCCCCTGTCCCGGCTCTATCTTCCTTTCCCGGGCTAGAGGGTAGTAGGTTTTTACGTGCTCGTCTATGTCTATAGAAACCCTATATCGATCAGATTCCTTTATTAATTTCCCTAGAGTTTCCAAGTTTATTTCGTCTATCCAATTCCTATCGGCTATTCTTTCCCACTTTACATACGGCCACTCGTTCTCTACCTCTTTTAAGTTAGTTATATGTGTAATTTTTCCCCAATCCAGTGTTGCTTCCGTTTTTATTATTATCCCGTCTTAATCCCCTAACTAATCTTCCTTCCCAATCGATTATACCCCTCTTTCCGCTAGGCGGTTTTGTCAGTGTGACCTTTCCACGTTGTTAGTTATTACCCTACCTGTGTTCCGACTCTCCTTCTTATTTCTGTCCTCCACGCTGCTGTCTCAGACCAGTTTGTTCAAATTGGTCTTTTACTTTCTCTATCCTAGCTGTTAATCCCCCCCTCCGGGGTTAGGTTCCCCTCCTATGCTTTTGACTACCGTATTAGGTCAGAGAGTGATCTCTCACTGATCTCTCTCCCTCTCGGTTGACGTCTCTTACCCGAGGTCCTGGGTAGGTTTGGACTGGCAGATTTTCCCCACACTTACTCTCTTCTGGGCAAGTCGTATCCTGGAAAAACCCGCTCCAAACCGGTTGACTTAACCTAATTGCATTACCTTAGCGTTCGGCCTTTTTCTCGTCTCCCTTTTTACCCACTCACAGACAATACAGTATTCACAGTGCGCTTTGCATGCAAAACTCTACTCTTCAGATCAGTTTCAGTCTCTCAAAACTATTTTACCCAATTTGGTTTTAGTCACGCAGGATATCTTTGTGGTTGGGGAGATTCAAGACCAGCAAAGAGCTGAGTGCGCCGGGCCTCGAGATCCCTTTTCTGACAACAAGGATTTACGTGCAATACAAATCTGCTTACCTTGCTGTCAGAATGCCGGCTTTGGGATGTCCAGCCCCGGTCGGACCTTCGCCTCCGCCACTCCTTCCAGATGCTTTTCTGGGCGATCTCTCACCAACCCTGCTCGCAGCGCCAATTTTGTCGTGGTTCCCCAGGACGACAATTTGTTTGTACCTATTCAAATATTAAAACACAGAGAGTCTGAGGAGCGATCTTCCAAGCAGTGAACTTTATTTTCTTAGCATGAGAAAAACAGAGCTGAGATTGTCCGGAGCAATCTAAAAAAGCTTCAGGGCTTACCGCCTTTTATGTTCATTTTAACCCCATGATGCAAGCTCTTATCTTAATTTACAGCCGTCTTATCTGCTTTCCTTACTTTGGCCACTATTGTTTACATTAAGCCTCTCAGCCTAGCAGCCATAAGTCAGTTCTTATCTCATCTTTGTCTAAACTTTCTTCTTGTGAAACAGACAGTTCTGCGGACCAAGGCCGAATGTATACAAAAACAGACTCCTTTATAGCCCTTATTTATGGGCAACCATTTTAGTTAAGCCCTGAGCTGTTCATTGTTCTTCCAAGTGACTGTTTGTATTTTAAATGCTATTTCTCTGGGTCTGCTGCTTTAATCATATTAACTATACTTGATTACATTAGGTCACACAAAGTTATCCTGAGTTCACACTCATCTCAATACTCACCTAAATCTACTTTATCATTTCACTAAAACCTATGATTCTAAACTTGGTACCTAACTCATACAATATCCAGTACAAATTCCCTTACAAGGGCGGGGAGGTTGGGGTGGGGGTTGGAGGGCGGGGAGGTTGGGGTGGGGGTTGGAGGGCGGGGAGGTTGGGGTGGGGGTTGGAGGGCAGGGAGACGGGGTGGGAGGGCGGGGAGGGCGGAGGGGGGTGGGAGCGTGGGGAGGGGGGGTGGGAGGGTGGGGCTGGGGGGGGAGGGTGGGGTGGGGCTGGGGGGGAGGGTGGGGTGGGGGTTGGAGGGCGTGGTGGGGAGCGGGAGATTGGAGTGGGGGTTGGAGGGCGGGGAGGGGGAGGTTGGGGTGGGGTTTGGCGGGGTGGGGAGGGGGAGTTTGGGGTGGGGGTTGGAGGGCGGGGAGGGGGAGTTTGGGGTGGGGGTTGGAGGGCGGGGAGGGGGAGTTTGGGGTGGGGGTTGGAGGGCGGGGAGGGGGAGTTTGGGGTGGGGGTTGGAGGGCGGGGAGGGGGAGATTGGGGTGGGGGTTGGAGGGCGGGGAGGGGGAGTTGGGGGTGGGGGTTGGAGGGCGGGGAGGGGGGAGTTGGGGGTGGGGGGTGGAGGGCGGGGAGGGGGAGTTTGGGGTGGGGGTTGGAGGGTGGGGGTTGGAGGGGAGGGGGAGATTGGGGTGGGGGTTGGAGGGCGGGGAGGTTGGGGTGGTGGTTGGAGGAGGGGGGGTGGGGGTTGGAGGGTGGGGTGAGGGTGGGGAGGGGGAGATTGGGGTGGTGGTTGGAGGGCGGTGAGATTGGGGAGGGGGGGTTGGAGGGCGGGGGGGTGGGGGTTGGTGGGCGGGGGGGTGGGGGTTGGAGGGCGGGGGGTGGGGGTTGGAGGGCGGGGGGGGGGGAAATTGGAGAGCGGGGGGGGGTGGTGGTAGGGAGATGAGCGGGGGAGATTGGGGTGGGGGTTGGAGGGCGGGGGAGGAGGAGATTGGGGTGGGGGTTGGAGGGCAGGGAGGGGGAGATTGGGGTGGGGGTTGGAGGGCGGGGAGGTTAGGGTGGGGGTGGGGGTTGGAGGGCGGGGAGGTGGGGGTTGGAGGGCTGGGAGGGGGAGTTTGGGGTGGAGGTTGGAGGGAGGGGGAGTTTGGGGTGGGGGTTGGAGGGTGGGGAGGGGAGGGGGAGATTGGGGTGGGGGTTGGAGAGTGGGGAGGGCGGGGAGGTGGGGGTGGGAGGGCGGGGAGGTGGGGGTGGGAGGGCGGGGAGGTGGGGGTGGGAGGGCGGGGAGGTTGGGGGTGGGTGGGAAGGGGTGGGTGGGGAGGGGTGTGGGTGGGGAGGGGGGGCGGGGAGACGGAGGTTTGGGCGGGGGTTGGAGTGTGGGGAGGGGGCAGTTTGGGGTGCGGGTTGGAGGGTGGGGAGGTGGAGATTGGAGTGGGGGTTGGGGAAGGTTGGGGTGGGGGTTGGAGGGCGGGGAGGTGGGGGTTGGGGGAGTTTGGGGTGGGGGTTGGAGGGCGGGGAGGTGGAGATTGGGGTGGGGTTGGAGGGGGAGGTTGGGGTGGAGGTTGGAGGCCGGGGAGGTGGAGATTGGGGTGGGGGTTGGGGGGGGGGGTTGGAGGTCGGGGAGGTTGGGGTGGGGGTTGGAGGGCGGGGAGATTGGGGTGGGGGTTGGAGGGCGGGGAGATTGGGGTGGGGGTTGGAGGGCGGGGAGATTGGGGTGGGGGTTGGAGGGCGGGAAGATTGGGGTGGGGTTGGAGGGCGGGGGTGGGGTTGGATGGCGGGGGGGTGGGGGCGGGGAGATTGGAGGGCGGGGGGGTGGTGGGGAGATTAGAGGGCGGAGAGGGGGAGATTGGGGTGGGAGGTCGGGGAGGGGGTGATTGGGGTGGGAGGTCGGGGAGGGGGAGATTGGGGTGGGAGGTCGGGGAGGGGGAGATTGGGGTGGGAGGGCGGGGAGGGGGAGATTGGGGTGGGAGGTCGGGGAGGGGGAGATTGGGGTGGGAGGGCGGGGAGGGGAGATTGGGGTGGGAGGTCGGGGAGGGGGAGATTGGGGTGGGAGGTCGGGGAGGGGGAGATTGGGTGGGAGGGCGGGGAGTGGCGATTGGGGTGGGAGGGCGGGGAGGGGGCGATTGGGGTGGGAGGGCGGGGAGGGGGCGGTTGGGGTGGGGGGCGGGGAGGGGGAGATGGGGGTGGGGGGGCGGGGAGGGGGAGATTGGGGTGGGGGGCGGGGAGGGGGAGATTGGGGTGGGGGGGCGGGGAGGGGGAGATTGGGGTGGGGGGCGGGGAGGGGGAGATTGGGTGGGGGGGCGGGGAGGGGGAGATTGGGGTGGGGGGGCGGGGAGGGGGGGATTGGGGTGGGGGGGCGGGGAGGGGGAGATTGGGGTGGGGGGGCGGGGAGGGGGAGATTGGGGTGGGGGGGCGGGGAGATTGGGGTGGGGGTTGGAGGGCGGGAGGGGGAGATTGGGTTAGGGGTTGGAGGGCGGGAGGGGGAGATTGGGTTAGGGGTTGGAGGGCGGGAGGGGGAGATTGGGTTAGGGGTTGGAGGGCGGGAGGGGGAGATTGGGTTGGGGGTTGGAGGGCGGGAGGGGGAGATTGGGGTGGGGGTGGGAGGGCGGGGAGATTGGGGTGGGGTGGGAGGGCGGGGAGATTGGGGTGGGGGTGGGAGGGCGGGGAGATTGGGGTGGGGGTGGGAGGGCGGGGAGATTGGGGTGGGGGTGGCGAGGGCGGGGAGATTGGGGTGGGGGTGGGAGGGCGGGGAGATTGGGGTGGGAGGGCGGGGAGATGGGGAAGGGAGGGCGGGGAGATGGGGTGGGGGTGGGAGGGTGGGGTGGGGGTGGGAGGGCGGGGAGATTGGGGTAGGAGTTGGAGGGTGGGGAGGGGGAGATTGGGGTGGGGGTTGGAGGATGGGGGTAAGGAGGTTGGGCGGGGTGAAGGAGGGGGGGGCGGGGGTGAAGGAGGGGGGGGGCGGGGTGAAGGAGGGGGGGCGGGGTGAAGGAGGGGGGGCGGGGTGAAGGAGGGGGGTGGGGGAGTGGGTTGAAGGAGGGGGTGCAGGGAGGGGAGCAGAGGGGGTTGCGGGGGAGCAGAGGGGGTTGCGGGGGAGCAGAGGGGGATGCGGGGGAGCAGAGGGGGATGCGGGGGAGCAGAGGGGGGTGCGGGGGGGAAAGGAAGGAGGTGCGGGGGGGAAAGGAAGGAGGGGGTGCAGGGGGGGTGAAGGAGGGTGGTGCGGGGGGGGGAAAGGAGGAGGGTGTGGGGGGAAAGGAGGGGGTGCAGGGAAGTGGGGGGGAAAGGAGGAGGTGCGGGGGTGAGGAGCGCGATTTGGGGCAAGGAGGGCGATTTGGGGCGGGGAGGGCGAGGGGGGGAAGGAGGTCGATTTGGGGAGGGGAAGGAGGGCGATTTTGGGGAGGGGAAGGAGGGCGATTTTGTGGGAGGGGAAGGAGGGCGATTTTGGGAGGGGAAGGAGGGCGGTTTGGGGAGGGGAAGGAGGGCGATTTGGGAGGGGAAGGAGGGCGATTTGGGGAGGGGAAGGAGGGCGATTTGGGGAGGGGAAGGAGGGCGATTTGGGGAGGGGAAGGAGGGCGATTTGGGGAGGGGAAGGAGGGCGATTTGGGGCGGGGAGGGGAAGGAGGGCGATTTGGGGCGGGGAGGGGAAGGAGGGCGATTTGGGGCGGGGAGGGGAAGGAGGGCGATTTGGGGCGGGGAGGGGAAGGAGGGAGTTTGGGGAGTGGAGGGAGGGGGGTTTAAGTGGTTGATATTCAGAGCTGGCTCTGCAGCGAGTCGCAAATAGAGGTATGCTGTCAAACACTAAAACAGCACACCTTTTAATGTATTTAAGCATAGCAACAGTTATATCGATCTGTATGGTGCAAATAAGGCGACATTTGGAAGAGGCAATATCTCAAACTTACAAGGAAGGAGAAGAAGGGGAATGTTTCGTTTTTGTTACTGTAATGAACCGTTCGTTTGTCTAATAAACCATTTTTGTGGTTCAGTTATAGGAGAATTCTGCCGAATTGCCGTGGAGTTTTTGAAGAAAGGCTCAAATCCCAAAATATTTGAAGGAGCGGCAAGTATGTAATTATGAGCAGCTTTTAATCTGTGATCCTGTCTGTGGCAGTAGTCGTCTTTAACTCAGCAGAAATTCCCCTACCCACAGTCTGTGTTTTGAGGGAAGTGACTAGCTGTCCTGTTGCCCTGAATGAATGGTGGGAGGGATGAGGAGACTGCAGCTGCCTGTTTTTGTTCATCTGCAGCCTAACATGGTGACATGGTTTTCCCATGTAGCAAGTGAAACTATTAGATGCAGTAAGTAGGCTTCTAATTAAGTGTGCTTCTCTGGCTGATCTCGAGGGAGCTGGGAGTAAATGAACTAAACAGGAAGTACCACTGGCATCTGGAGCTGGGCATTGAGTTTGGAGCCACTAGATGCACATTGTGGGAATATATTATAACGTGCAAGTGTTATTAGGTTTTTAGTGCAGGATATTTAAGTGACAAGGGAATTTGTTGAGAATGGGACGTTCAGTAACATTACTGCATCCATTGCCACTTGTTCCTGTTTGAGGTGAAGTGACTGCCCTTGACATCAAGGCAGCATTTGACCAGGCATGTTGTCAAGGTGCCTGAGCAAAACTGGAGTCAAGGGGAATTGATGGAAAATTCTCCACTGGTTTAAGTCATACCTTTTTAAAATTTCAAAGTACACAATTATTTTTTTCCAATTAAGGTGCAATTTAAAATGGCCTATCCACCTAGCTTGCACATTTTTGGGTTGTGGGAGCGAAACTCAGGCAAACACTGGAGAATGTGCAAACTCCACACGGACTGTGATCCAGGGCCGGGATCGAACCGCGGTGCCGTGAGGTCGCAGTGCTATCCCACTGAGCCACACAACACAAAGATGTGCAGAGTAGGTGGTTTGGGTACGCTAAATTGCCCCTTAATTGGAAGAAATTAATCGGGTACTCTAAATTTATTTATTTTTAAAAAAATGTCTACTGCTGTGTTTCAAGAAGGCGGCTCACGATCACTACCACCTTTTTCAGCAGGACAGCGATGGTTACCTTGATGTGGAAATCCCCCATCCCTCATCATATTTTGCCCTAGTGTTGTGACGATGAAGTGTGTCAGATGAGTTATCAAACTATATGACATGACAGTAATCTGTGTGTGTGGAATGTAACGCACAGGACTTTTCCCATTTTTTTCCGTAGGGAAGCTGAGCGTGAGCACTGAAACTGTACAGCATGGAGTTGAGGGATTGATGTACTTGCTCACGGAGAGCTCCAAGATGATGGTAAACAAATTAGTTTATCTGCATATCCTTTTGCGGTTAGAAACATAGAAAAATAGAAGCAGGAAGTGACCTTTCGGCCTTCGAGCCTGCTTTGCCATTCATTTTGTTGGCTGATCATCCAAATCAGTAACCTGTTTCCCCCCTTTGCCCCCATACCCTTTGATCCCTTTTTTAAAAAAAAATATTTTTATTCTCCTTTTTCACAATTTGTCTCCTGAATTTACACCCAACAATCAATAACCAACAACAAATATCTCAAACCCCATAACAGTAACAACGATCCCATCCTCCCACCGTGCCCCAGACATCAGCCCGCATGTTAACATAAACAAATGACAAAGAAAAAAAAAGGAATCAGGGATTACCCATAGCCATCTTCAACATACACAGCCCCCCCCCCCCCCCCCCCCCCCAAACTAATGTTCGATGTTATCCAGTTCTTGAAAGTGTATAATAAATAGTGCCCATGACTTGTAGAATCCCTCCGAGCTTCCCCTCAGTTCGAACTTAACCTTCTCAAGGGTCAAGTATTCTAACAGGTCCCCTCGCCAGGGCACAGGGTGGAGAGGCCGCTCTCCAACCCAGCAGGATCCGCCTTCGGGCGACCAATGAGGCGAAGGCTTTGATATCTGCCTCCCAACCCTGGCTGATCCGACACCCCGAATATGGCCTCCCGAGGACCCGGGTCCACCTTGGAAATTACCCTAAACACTTCCTTCCAGTACTCCCCAAGCTTTGGACAGGACCAAAACATATGAACGTGGTGAGCGGGGGCCCCCCCTCAACGTTCACACACATCTTCTACCCCTTCAAAGAATCGGCTCATCCTTGCCCTCGTGAGGTGTGCCCTGTACACCACCTTCAGCTGTATCAGCCCCAACCTTGCACACGAGGTGGAGTAATTCACTCTCCAGAGCATCTCACACCAGACCCTCCCTATAACCTCTCCCAATTCTTCCTTCCACTTCGCTTTGACCCCCTCCAGTGGTGCCTTATTCTTTTCCAACATAGCTCCATATATCGCTGACATTGTCCCCTTCTCCAGTCCACTTGCCGCTAACACCTCCTCCAACAACGTGGAGGCCGGTTCTCCGGGAAGCTCTGTGTCTCCTTCCTGGCAAAGTCCTGAACCTGCATATACCTAAACACTTCTCCCTGCTCCAGCCCATACTTCGCTTCCAGCTCCCTCAATCCTGCAAATTGACCCCGAGGAAACAAATCTTTTAGAGTCTTAATCCTCTTCCCATTTCCGAAAGTTTCCGTCCCACCTCCCTGGCTCAAATCTGTGGTTCTCCTGGATCGGCATTTCCCTCGACCCTGCCCCCAACCTGAACTGTTGGCGAAACTGCCTCCAGATTTTCAATGAAGCTATTACTACCGGACTCCCTGAGTATTTCCCCGGAGCTATCGGGAGCGGGGCCGTTGCTAGTGCCTTCAGCCCCGACCCCCTGCACAAACTCTCCTCCATTCTGACCCACTGGGAATCAACCCCTCTGACCCAGCTCCGCACCTTCTCCACATTCGCCGCCCAGTAGTAGTACATCAGGTTCAGGAGACCCAAACCCCCTGCCTGCCTTCCCCTCTGTAGCAGCACCTTCCTCACTCTGCCCTTTGATCCCTTTAACCCCAAATGCTATATCTAACTCCTTGAAAACGTGCAATGTTTTGGCCTCAACTACTTTCTGTGGTAACATACAAGTGTGACCGCACCTGTTTACAATATATATTAATGACTTAGAGGAAGGAAGCGAATGTATTGTAGCCAGATTTGCAGACAACGCAAAAATAGGTGGAAAGGCAAATTGCGAGAGTTGTAAACAATTTGCAAAGAGATATTGATTGGTTAAGTAAGTGGGCAAAATGTTGGCAAATGGAGTCTAATGTGTGAAAATGTGAAATTGTCCATTTTGGAAGGGAGAACAAAAGAATAGTATTATTTAAATGGAGAAAGTTGCAACACATACTGCAGGTAGTCAGGAAGACTAATGGATGTTGACCCTTATTTAAAGGGAGTTGGAGTGTAAGAGTGGGAAAGTCTTGCTGCAAGGAAGTTAGACAAAGGAGAACCAGTGGACGTAATTTATTTAGATTTCCAGAAGGCTTTTGACAAGGTGCCGCATAGGAGATTGTAAGAGCCCATGGTGTTAAGTAGAAGATCCTGGCATGGGTAGAGGATTGGCTGACTGGCAGAGAGTGGGGAAAAGGGGTCTTGTTCAAGGTGGCAGCCAGTAACTATTGGTGTGCCTCAGGGCTCTGTGCTGGGGCCACAACATTTCACAATATACATTAATGATCTGGAAGAAGGAACTGAAGGCACTGTTGCTAAGTTTGTAGATGATACAAAGATCTGTAGAGGGGCAGGTCGTATTGAGGAAGCAGGGGGGCTGCAGAAGGATTTGAACAGGCGAGGATAGTGGGCAATGAAGTGGTAGATGAAATGCAATGTGGAAAAGTGTGAGGTTATGCTCTTTTTAGAAGGAGAAATTTAGGCATAGACTATTTTCTAAATGGGGAAATGCTTGGGAAATCAGAAGCACAAAGGGACTTGGGAGTCCTTGTTCACTATTCCCTTAAGATTAAAGTGCAGGCTCAGTCGGCAGTTAGGAAGGCAAATGCAATGTTAGCATTTATATCAAGAGGGCTAGAATGAAAGACCAGGGATGTACATCTGAGGATGTATCAGGCTCTGGTCAGACCCCATTTGGAGTATTGTGAGCAGTTTTGGGCACTGTGTATCTAAGGAAGGAGGTGCTGGCCTTGGAAAGGGTCCAGAGGAGTTTCACAAGAATGATCCCTGGAATGAATAGCTTGTCGTATGAGGAACGGTTGAGGACTTTGGGTCTGTACTTGTTGGAGTTTAGAAGGATGAGGGGGGATCTTATTGAAACTTAGAGGATACTGAAAGGTCTAGATAGAGTGGATGTGGAAAGGATGTTTCCACTTGTATGAAAAGCTAGAACCAGAGGACACCATCTCAGATTAAAGGGACGATCCTTTAAAACAGAGATGAGGAGGAATTTCTTCAGCCAGAGGGTGGTGAATCTGTGGAACACTTTGTCGCAGAAGGCTGTGGAGGCCAAATCACCTGAGTGTCTTTAAGACAGAGATAGATGGTTTTTGATTAATAAGGGGATCGGGGGTTATGTGGAGAAGGCAGGAGAATGGGGATAAGAAAAATATCAGCCATAATTGAATGGCGGAGCAGACTCGATGGGCCGAGTGGTCTAATTTTGCTTCTATGTCTTATGATCTAACTGTAGAAGATACTAATGAGACCACATCTGGAGTATTGTGAGCAGTTTTGGTCCCCTTATTTATGGAAAGATAGTATTTAATTGGAGGCGGTTCAGAGGAGGTTCACTCGCATGATACCCGGTATGGAGCAATTGTCTTATGAGAAAAGGTTAAACAGGTTGGGACTCTACTCTTTGGAATTTAGAAGAATGAGAGGTGATCTCATTGAAACATAGGATTCCTAAGGGGCTTGTCAGGGTAAATGCTGAGAGGATGTTTCCCTCATGGGAGAGTCTAGTCCCAGAGGGCACAGTGTCAGAGTAAAGGGGTGCCCATTTAAGACTGCGATGAGGTGGAATTTCTTCTCTCAGGAGGTTGTAAGTCTTTGGAACTCCTTTCCACCGAGAACTGTGGAGGCAGAGTCCTTGTGTATATTTTAAGGCTGAGATCGATTGATCAGTAAGGGAATCTAATGTTACGGGGAAAGGGCAGGAAAGTGGTCGAGAGGAATGTTGGATTAGCCCTGATCCTAATGAATGGTAGCCATGATGTGGAGATGCTGGCGTTGGACTGAGGTGAGCACCGGTATGACAACACCAGGTTAAAGTTCAACATGTTTAGGGCAGCATGGTGGCGCAGTGGGTTAGCCCTGTTGCCTCACGGCGCCGAGGGCCCAGGTTCAATCCCGGCTCTGGGTCACTCTGTGTGGAGTTTGCACATTCTCCCCGTGTTTGCGTGGGTTTCGCCCCCACAACCCAAAGATGGGGTAGCACGGTAGCATGGTGGTTAGCATAAATGCTTCACAGCTCCAGGGTCCCAGGTTCGGTTCCCGGCTGGGTCACTGTCTGTGCGGTGTCTGCACGTCCTCCCCGTGTCTGCGTGGGTTTCCTCCGGGTGCTCCGGTTTCCTCCCACAGTCCAAAGATGTGCGGGTTAGGTGGATTGGCCATGATAAATTGCCCGTAGTGTTCTAAAAAAAAAGTAAGGTTGGGGAGGGGTTGGGTTACGGGTATAGGGTAGATACATGGGTTTGAGTAGGGTGATCATTGCTCGGCAAAACATCGAGGGCCGAAGGGCCTGTTCTGTGCTGTACTGTTCTATGTTCTATGTGCAGAGTAGGTGGATTGGCCACGCTAAATTGCCCCTTAATTGGAAAAAATTAATTGGGTACTCTAAATTAAAAAAAAAAAAGTTCAACATGTTTGTTTCAAACACTAGCTTTTGGAGCACTCCGAAAGCTAGTGTTTGAAACAAACATGTTGGACTTTAACCTGGTGTTGTAAGATTTCCTACTAATGAATGGTGGAACAGACTCGAAGGGCTGTTCCTATTTCTTATGGCAACGTGAGTCCGGTTTAGCATTGAATGATTTCCTTGACTAGTTTAAATTGAAGAAGGGATTGGAGAGGAAAAGTCTGTTTCTTCCCCATTTTATTTGCTGTGGTGTTTTGCCCCTCCTAGGTGAAGATGTGACTGGAGGGGTGGGAAGAGAAAATTAATTGTTGTGATATTCTGATCATTGTGAAAGCACGGCAGGTTTGCTGGACCAGCTCGCCTGTTGTACTGCTTGGGGTGGAAGGCATTAGTGATGATTTTATTTTCCTTTTAATATTGAGAGGTAAGAGACAAAAGTTGATGCAACAAAATTGTTGACTCTGGTGAAAGGGCTCAAAACACCAGAAAACGGGTGGCACGGTGGTTAGCACTGCTGCCTCACGGCTCTGAAGACCTGAGTTCGATCCTGTCCCCGGGTCACTGCCCTTGTGGAGTTTGTATGTTCTCCCTGTGTCTGCGTGGGTCTCGCCTCCACAACCCAAAGCTGTGCAAGCTAGGTGAATTGGCCACGCTAAAGTGCCCTTAATTGGGGGAAAAACAGAATTGGATACCCTAAATTTATTTATTTTTAAACATCAGAAGACATATATTTAAAAAAAATAAATTTACAGTACCCAATTCTATTTTTTTCCCCAATGAAGGGGCAATTTAGCTTGGCTAATCCACCTTTCCTGCGCATCTTTTTGGATTGTAGGGATGACACACACACTCACAGGCAAATGTGCAAACTCTACACGGACGGTAACCCGGGGCCGGGATCGAGCCCAGGACCTTGCGCTGTGACAGCAGTGCTAAACCACTGCTCCACCAAAAAGAGGAGTATTAAGAATTCATAGATTAGGAGTAGAAAGGAAAGTCAGACAGATAGAATAGCCGATTACCAAGTTACCAGCAAAGGTCACCATTTGCAGGTAAAGAGAGTTGTGAGATGTGGTGGATTGGTAAGCTTGGAACTTGTACTATGCTTCCAATGTGCAAAAATATCCCAATGTTTCAATCAAAAAAATGGATGCCAGACCAAATAAGATATTCGGAACAACAGACTAAACATTTTGTTATAAATGTGCTTTCCAGAAGCAAAGGAAAGGGTGTCAAGATGCATTTAAGCAGCAAATTTGCGAGTGTTGGCCATAGGTGGCTAAAGGCCTGGCTTCCACTGTTGTAGTGGAGGGAGGGGTCGATGGTCAGGACTCTGCTATACTCCCGACAGCCAGTTTGAGGGGAGAAAACAGAGCCTGTCTTGGAATAGGTTTATTCGCAGAGGGAAATGTTGCTAGGATAGATCTCCTGACTCCCCACCCACCCACCCGAGTCAGTGTCTCTTTGTAATCAATGCCCACCACCTATATGTGCTGACCCTCAATTGATGCAATTAACATCAGGGGAGCGGAGGTCAATTTGGAGGGTTTAGTGGTCATGGTGTGAATTACAGTCACAAATATGGGCAAATAAGCTTTTGTAGCTGCTTAAGAATTTTGAAATTTCAGGTGTTTGTCGAGAAGCTAATGCAAGACTGCATGGCCAGCAGTAATACACGAGTGGCACTTGGTGTATTGGGGAATTGCTGCAGAGTTTTGTGGGAAGGCACACGATTTAGACCTGTGTCTTATCCTTGGGGCAAATCTCAATAATCTTCCAGTATGCTACACCTTTTCGTTATCTTTCATAAGTTAACTTTTTTTCTTTGTCCTCTTTCATCAATTTTCTCACTTCCCAATCGCAGACATGAACTCCTCGCTGTGTTATATTGTTCATAGTAATGGTTGCTTTCCATCACCGTACCCCACGCTGGTGCCCCCCCTGCCCTGACTGATATCAGGCAACTTAGTACAGACTGTTGTTCCCTGTAAGCTGCCATACGTCAAATGAACAGGCGGCTCCCAACGTAAAGAATTTAGATGGAATATCGATTGATTCATTTACGTGTTCTCTGCATAAAAGCAGGTTCTGACCTCCTTGTCGTCTGATGCTTTGTCAGGTGCTTTGCACACTCAGGCTGGGCAAGGAGCTAGGTTCCAAGTCTACTTCAGCCATTGGCGATTGTCGTAACAATCTATCTGGTTACAAAGAACAAAGAAAATTACAGCACAGGAACAGGCCCTTCAGCCCTCCCAGCCTGTGCCGATCCAGATCCTTTATCCTATTTTCTATCCTGTTGCCTATTTTCCAAGGTCTACTTCTCTCTGTTCCCCACCCGTTCATATATCTGTCTAGATGCATCTTAAATGATGCTATTGTGCCTGCCTCTACCACCTCCGCTGGCAAAGCATTCCAGGCACCCACCACCCTCGGCGTAAAAAACTTTCCACGCACATCTCCCTTAAACTTTTCCCCCCTCACCTTGAAATTGTGACCCCTTGTAATTGACACCCCCACTCTTGGAAAAAGCTTGTTGCTATCCACCCTGTCCATACCTCTCATAATTTTGTAGACCTCAATCAGATCTCCCCATAACCTCTGTCTTTCCAATGAAAACAATCCTAATCTACTCAACCTTTCTTCATAGCTAGCACCCTCCATACCAGGCAACATCCTGGTGAACCTCCTCTGCACCCTCTCTAAAGCATCCACATCCTTCTGGTGATGTGGCGACCAGAACTGCACGCAGTATTCCAAATGTGGCCTAACCAAAGTCCGATACAACTGTAACATGACCTGCCGACTCTTGTACTCAATACCCCGTCCGATGAAGGCAAGCGTGCTGTATGCCTTCTTGACCACTCTATCGACCTGTGTTGCCACCTTCAGGTTACAATGGACCTGAACTCCCAGATCTCTCTGTACATCAATTTTCCCCAGGACTCTTCCATTGACCATATAGTCTGCTCTTGAATTAGATCTTCCAAAATGCATCACCTCGCATTTGCCTGGATTGAACTCCATCTGCCATTTCTCTGCCCAACTCTCCAATCTATCTATATTTTGCTGTATTCTCTGACAGTCCGCCTCGCCATCTGCAACTCCACCAATCTTAGTTTCATCTGCAAACTTGCTCATCAGACTACTTATACCTTCGTCCACATCATTTATGTATCTCACAAACAACAGTGGTCCGAGCACGGATCCCTGTGGAACACCACTAGTCACCTTTCTCCATTTTGAGACACTCCCTTCCACCACTACTCTGTCTCCTGTTGCCCAGCCAGTTCTTTATCCATCTAGCTAGTGCACCCTGAACCCCATGCAACTTCACTTTTTCCATCAACCTGCCATGGGAAACTATATGAAATGCTTTACTGAAGTCCATGTATATGACATCTACAGCCCTTCCCTCATCAATTAACTTTGTCACTTCCTCAAAGAATTCTATTAGGTTTGTAAGACATGACCTTCCCTGCACAAAACCATGCTGCCTATCACTGATAAGTCTATTTTCTTCCAAATATGAATAGATCCTATCCCTCCGTATCTTCTCCAACAGTTTGCCTACCACTGACGTCAAGGTCACATGTCTATAATTCCCTGGATTATCCCTGCTACCCTTCTTAAACAAAGGGACAAGATTAGCAATTCTCCAGTCCTCCGGGACCTCACCCGTGCTCAAGGATGCTGCAAAGATATCTGTTAAGGCCCCAGCTATTTCGTCCCTCGCTTCCCTCAGTAACCTGGGATAGATCCCATCCGGTCCTGGGGTTTTGTCCACCTTAATGCCTTTTAGAATACCCAAAACCTCCCCCGTCCTTATGCCAACATGACCTAGAGTATTTAAACATCCATCATGTCCCCCTCCTTGGTGAATACCGATGCAAAGTACTCATTAAGAAGCTCACTCATTTCCTCTGACTCTGCGCATAAATTCCCTCTTTTGTCTTGGAGTGGGCCAATCCTTTCTCTAGTTACCCTCTTGCTCCTTATGTACGAATAAAAGGCTTTGGGATTTTCCTTAAACCTGTTAGCCAAAGATATTTAATGACCCCTTTTAGCCCTCTTTATTACGCGTTTGAGATTTGTCCTACTTTCCTAATATTCCTCCAAAGTTTCATCAGTTTTGAGTCGCCTCGATCTTATGTATGCTTCCTTTTTCATTTTAGCTAGTCTCACAATTCCATCCGTCATCCACGGTTCCCTAATCTTGCCATTTCTATCTCTCATTTTCATAGGAACATGTCTGTCCTGCACTCTAATCAACCTTTCCTTAAAAGACTCCCACATTTCAAATGTGGATTTACCCGTAAACAGCTGCTCCCAATCCACATTCCCGAGCTCCTGCCGAATTTTGTTGTAGTTGGCCTTTCCCCAATTTAGCACTCTTCCTTTAGGACCACTCTCGCCTTTGTCCATGAGTATTCTAAAATTTATGGAATTGTGATCGCTATTCCCAAAGTAATCGCCGACTGAAACGTCAAAACACCTGGCTGGGATCATTCCCCAATACCAGGTCCAGTATGGCCCCTTCCCGAGTTGGACTATTTACATACTGCTCTAAATGTTCACTAATGTCCCTAAAGATGGGCAATCTGCACCCATACCTGATCTGGCCTACATGCGACTCCAGATCCACAGCAACCCACAGCAAAAGGGGAGGCACGGTGACACAGTGGTTAGCACTGCTATCTCACAGTTCCAGGGACCCAGGCTCAATTCCCACCTTGGGTGACTGTGTGGCGTTTGTACGTTTTCCCTGTGTCTTCGTGGGTTTAAGTCCAAAGATGTGCAGGATAGATGGATTGGCTATGCTAAATTGCCTTTGTGTCTAAAGTTTAGGTGGGGTTACGGGGAAAGGGTGGTTGAGTGGGTCTGTGTAGAGCACACTTTCCAATGGTCGGTGCAGACTCAATAGGCCCGATGGCCTCTTTCTGCACTGTAGGGATTCTATGATTCATAGAACATACAGTGCAGAAGGAGGCCATTCGGCCCATCGAGTCTGTACTGGCCCACTTAAGCTCTCACTTCCACCCTATCCCCGTAACCCAATGAACCTCCCCCTAACCTTTTGGACACTAAGGGCAATTTAGCATGTCCAATCCATCTAACCTGCACGTCTTTGGACTGTGGGAGGAAACCGGAGCACCTGGAGGAAACCCACGCAGAAACGGGGAGAACGTGCAGACGCCACACAGTGATCCAGCGGGGAATCAACCTGGGGCCTGGGCGCTGTGAAGCCACAGTGTTAGTCACTTGTGCTATCGTGTTGCCCAATGTGGTTGTCTCTGAAAGGCTTAGCTAGCCACGAAATGGGCAACAAATGCAGGTCGAGCCAGCAGCACCCACATTCTATGACCGGAAGAAAAGAATGGGAATCAAACCTGTGCCGTTGGTATCTTTCTGAACCAAATGGTAGCCATCTGAGTTAACCACACATTCCCCTCCCCCAGAATATTGATGCAGGTCAAGAATTAAAGCCTTCTGTAGTTTGCTTGGTTTGTCACTGAGTTAATCTAGCTGGGAGAGGGCTTTTGTGGATTGCTTTTGTAAATTTAACTACAACGTGCAATAACAAATATAACTTGTGGTTAGATTTCCGAGGTGGATTTCCAGGACTCTGTGCTTGTTTTGGGATTTCCCGAAGATCTAAATAAATTACTACTGCAGCTTTACCTGGATAATCGGAAAGAAATTCGGAGTATCCTGAATGAACTGGCCCCAGATTTCCCTCATTACCACAACTTAGAATGGAGACTCGATGTACAGGTAAAGAGTTTAGATGCCTTCTAAAGCCCAGTTATTTACACCATCTCGCATATGTTTTTCATACCTATGTATCTCTGTGCAATGAGATTTCTTTGTAAACTCAGTTATGCGCTCCCTTTATCAATTGTTTTCCGTGTTCATATCCTCTGTTCATATTCTCAATAGAATTAGGGCGGCGCAGTGGTAGCACTGCAGTCTCACGGCGCCGTGGTCCCTGGTTCGATCCCGGCTCTGGGTCACTGTCCGTGTGGAGTTTGCACATTTTCCCGTGTTTGCATGGGTTTCGCCCCCAAAACCCAAAAATGTGCAGGGTAGGTGGATTGAACACGCTAAATTGCCCCTTAATTGGAAAAAATGAATTGGGTGCTCTAAATTTAAAAAAAATATATATTCTCGACAGAATGGTCTGATCCATTGACTGCTCTGAACATGCAGATACCAACTAGTTAGCTGGAGTATTGGCAGGCATTACTCCTTCATGGAACTCCCTCATGGCAGGTTTTAAAGGGTTAGATTTGAGAACAGGTTGCACAAACATGGTTTGTGGGAAGGGGAAAGTAATCTTAAAGTTCGAGCTATGCTATTTCAGAATTAAAATCTGGGTGAACCTAATGGGCAATAAAAATCTGTAACTCCTTCCCAAAAAAGTGAATTGAAATTTTCAGAAGTAGAGATCAAAAGATTTAATTGGCTACGGGAATCAAGGGAAAATGAACTGTGGTAGGTATGATAAATCAACTTGATTTACAAATCAGCCATGAGTTATTGGATATGTTTGAAGGATTGCATTGTCAAATTGGGGCATATACTGCCACTTTCATGTTCGCATGCACCTAACACCACTTTGTACCGAGTTGTAATGTAGCTGCAGTGTTAGCTTGTGTCCCAATCTTCTATTCTCAGCTAGATCGCTTCAGCTAGGTCACATCTTAGAATAAGAGGTAGCAAATTTAAAACGGATTTGAGGAAAAAAACTACTTCTCCCAAAGGGTTGTAAATCTGGAATTCGCTACCCCAGAGTGCGGTGGATGCAGGGACAGTGAGTAAATTTAAGGAGGAGTTAGACAGATTTTTAATTGGTAACGGGTTGAAGGGTTATGGAGAATGGGCAGGACGGTGGAGTTGGGGCCAGGATGGGACCAGCCGTGATCACATTGAAGATGTTTAGGCTTGGGAGGATAAATTGCTGACCCCTGCTTCTAGGCCATGTGCTCTGGCTGATTTTTTCAATCCAGCTCTTGGTCTACAACATTGTAGGTAGCTGATGAGGAACATGTCCGTATGATAGAATAACGGAACAGACTCGATGGGCCAAATGGCCTAATTCTGGTCCTATATTTTATGAACCTAATTCCATAACTGACTGAAATATTTGCTAATTAATAAGTCTGTTTGTTGCTATCCCAGACTTTTATGTTGTCAAGGATTTGTAATTTGCAATGATTTCTCCATCCAGGTCATTTATGGAGATGAGAGAAATCAGGATTACCTCTTAATACTCCAATATTTGACTGCATGTGTCCTATTTTAAGACGTAGGTTAGGGCTAGAAGTAGGCTGTTCGGCCTATTGACTGGCAGAGCAGACTCAATGAGATCATGACTGATCTGATGTGATATTCCTCAACTCTACTTTCCCGTCTTATCCCCATAACCCTTGCTTCCCTTACTGATTAAAAATCTGTCCATCTCATCTCTTGAACATACTTAATGATCCAGCCTGTACAGCCCTCTGCGGTAAGGAATTGCACAGATTCGCTACCTTCTGAGGGATAAAATTACTCCTCATCTCTGACTTAAGTGGGTGACCCCTTACTTTGAGATTATGCACCCTAGTCCTGGACTCTGCCATAAGGGGAAACAGCCTCAACTCCGTCACAAATTCTGCACTGGGTTCCTATGCCTTTCATTTCGGATTGATCCTTGTCAAATGATTTCGGGAGATTGAAATAACCTCTCCTAGAGTGTTCTGCTATCTACATAATAAAAAATACTAGGAGACTTGTCGAGCGTGCCTTTGCGGTTCTAATACCCCAGTGTATCTGTCCAATAAACATCCATAGCAAAACTAACCATAATAAACTGATACGTTATTGAACTGGAAACAAAGGAATATTCATATTTCTGTTAGCTGGTTTTATGTACATGCAATGAGGTTCAGATGATACCAGACATTTGTTTTATATTTTTCTGTTAGTTGGCCAGTCGTGCCTTAAGGCAACAGATCAAACCGCTTTTGACCCTGAAACTGCACCTGGAACAGAATGGGCGTCGGAATGCCAATGTACTTCAAACTGACCCCGCCACCTTACTGCACCTAATCCGCAAGTTGGAGCAAGCGCTGGGTGAAATGAAGACGAACCATTGCAGAAGGATAGTGCGCAATATAAAATAGAGAAATAACAGCAGACTGGCAACGACTGGCGTTCCACATGCCAAATCGAGACAGCTGAACATTGGCCAATTTGGGATGTCCTATGTTGGGAGTCTCTTGTTCTGGTGGAACAACGCGTTGCTGTTTTGTGTGCAACGCAATCTTGGTTATTGGAAGCGTTTTGCAGAATGAGAGTCCGCTGTATAGTCTTTGTTCATTTGTAATGAGATACTTTGACACAGGAAATCAGTAACCTTCATGACTAATGTAAAACTGTAAGATAATATTATTAGCTGGAGCTTTCATGGCACACTGTAAAGTGCTTTACGTTGATTGTTGCCCATCATTAAGATCTGAGCTCCAGATGGTCTCTCACAAGTGCTTTGTTTTGACCAAATAAATGTTGCCTTGGATGAAAAGGGGCCCAGTTGGCGGGGTGGTGGTGTTGGGGGAGGGGGAATGCAGGGAGGATTAATTAATCGTACAAGGCAGCTAAAATTCACCAGAAGTGGGAAAAGAAAAGTAGATTGTGGATTGGGTGAAGACAAAATGCAGCAAGTAAACTGCTTACGGGACTGGAATGTACATACTGTCCTTTTATCTCTTGGGGTGTCAGGCTTCAATCAATGCCAAACTAACGAAAAAGGAAGTTTCTTTTGCAGCTGGTAGCTGCCAAGTCCTGTGTGTAACCCATTTGGGTTTCTGCCTGCCCAATGCATAGTATGCACTACAAAAGTGACGCTGAATTAGCATCCTTGCTGAGCAAGATGACATTTTTGACAAGAACTTGTGCAGTACTCTTCTGAAAGATGGGTTAAGACCATTTGTTGGGGTATATAAAGAGCCATACCCTGTAGCTGAGTGTGTTGATGTTTAAAAAGTAAAGAATGTTGGACTTGATATCAGTAATGCTCGATACCTTGGCCACGGTGAGAAAAAGTGAAGAAAACAATATGGCTGATGCAAAGCTCTGAATTTTGTAACACAATTAACAATTTAGCAAGACCATTTTGTTTTAAAGAACGTATTGAAGCTCGTCGCCAGGACACTTAAATGACATGCTTAGCTTTTGTTCAACTGTGATTCTTTTCTAACATAAATGAGCAGATTCATTGCGAGTGATTGGTAGATCATAATTACAAAAGGGTTCACTCATAGGGCAGCACGGTGGCGCAGTGGGTTAGCCCTGCTGCCTCACGGCGCCGCGGTCCCAGGTTCGATCCCGGCTCTGGGTCACTGTCTTGTGGAGTTTGCACATTCTCCCCGTGTCTGCGTGGGTTTCACCCCCCCACAACCCAAAGATGTGTAGGGTAGGTGGATTGGCCACGCTAAATTGCCCCTTAATTGGAAAAAATGAATTGGGTACTCTAAATTTAAAAAGAAAATATTAAAAAAAGGGGGTTCACTCATACACTCATGTCCAATTTCTAGGGCCCCTGCATTAAATTTGACAAGTTCAACTTTGTGTCCCAGTTCTGCTCCAACCCGAGATGACGTGAGGATGCTTTGTAAATCGAACGCAATATTTAATGTATCCCGGTGATTTTTAGGTCGGACTGTTAGCATTACTGGGGTCATATTTTCAGTTTGTTACAATTCAGATATCCAACTTTGGGTGGTTTACTACAGCCTCGTCAACAAACATATCGACTGTGCTTTGAGCCTGTTTAGTGCGCTTAATTTTGTTTTTGATTGCTCTAACATTTTGAACATTTTTTTCCAGACTTCTGAGAGAATTTCTTCCACCTTTTTCTTTCCCAAAGCCACTTCCCACCACCTCGTGATTTCTTTTGGCAACTTGGAAAACCGAGAACGGGTATAAAGAATGTTTCAATCTCTCCGCATCCGTTTGGTTCCATTGCCAGAGTGGGCGCAAGCACATCATGCTGTCGAAGCCACCTGGCTACATTATTCACCGTACTCCTTTCTGACATTGGAAAGAGATGGCATGGTCTTATTCTCTGCTGCACATGTAATCACACTTTCTGAGATACTTAATAACTGAAAATACTCCATTGGTAGAAATGTTATAAAAGAGGGATAAAGGTACACTTCCACTCAGTCACCCTTGTTATCCTGCTTGTTTGTTTGCAGCTATTGGTTTAAAAACAGACTGGAAATGGATATTTCTGGCAGAATTAATGGCCGTCACCTTCAGATAAATGGCGAATGCTGTTCACGTTTATTAATCTATTTTTTGGGGCGGCACGGTGGCACAGTGGTTAGCATTGCTGCCTACGGCGCTGAGGACCCGGGTTCGAATCCCGGCCCTGGGTCACTGTCTGTGAGGAGTTTGCACGTTCTCCCCGTGTCTGCGTGGGTTTCACCCCCACAACCCAAAGATGTGCAGGGTAGGTGGATTGGCCATGCTAAATTGCCCCTTAATTGGAAAAAATGAATTGGATATTCTAAATTTATAAAAAAAAAAAAAAAAAAAAAAAAAAAATTAATCTATTTTTTGTTGTTTGATAAGGCACGTTGTATTTAAAGTGCCAATTTTTGGCAGCTGCGAAGCATTGAATCAGGAAAATGAGGGATACCGAAGATTTAAGCATGCCTTCATCTCTTTTAACATTTATGTTGATGGGCCCATTCAGTAATTCCCAAGATAAGTATCCAAAAAGGTATTCTAACAAATAAAGCAAAATGGTTAAGTGGTCACAGTAAGGGCTGTTTCAGTAGGTATTTTGTAAGTTCGACCAAATGCACCCTTTTAACGGTTTCACTTTTCGAAAGAAAGTTCTGCAACTATTGATTTTTCTTCCTGCTCTTTTTTTTCCTGTTTCAATTGTTTTAGCTGGTGTTGTGCTATGACTTTCACGTGAGTTCTGTAAACTTCCCGTTCAGACTGTTCAATCATTCCAGTCAAGTGCAAGAAAATTGTGAAAAGATTTAGATTTTTAAAAAATGCTCCTTATGCAGTGGAATTGCCAAATAATTGTGCCAACCCAATATAGAGAACGTGGTTTAGTTTACACGCGATACCCAATTCCTCGCTCGGGTGCCTATATTCTTCTAAAAATTCCCAGTCTCAATAATTCATCTAACTAGAGTTGCAGTTTTGCTTCTGTTTACTTTTGAATTCAGTAAGAATTCTTACAACACCAGGTTAAAGTCCAACATGTTTGTTTCAAACATGAAACAAACATGTTGGACTTTAACCTGGTGTTGTAAGACTTCTTACTGTGCTCACCCCAGTCCAACACCGACATCTCTACATCATACTTTTGAATTGTCCTCCCATTCATATATTGAGCGAGAATAAAATTGCATAATACAAATCATATGCCACAAATCATGATAGCTACCAATTATTCAAAGTTACCTTACACGCTGTGCCTCAACTTTGCACTGCACCAGGGACGTGCTGTAATTTTAAATTCATTGCTGTACCAGATACAGTGAAACCTGCCTCGATCATCATGGTTCCCGTGGATCTGAAATTTTCGTGGAGAAAATGCTTGGACCTGAGAAGAAATGTTTCTGATGTATAACCGTTCACTGTTGAATTTAACTCTAATCTTTGTTTAAAATGTTTGCGTCGGAAACTTGTAAATTTTAGTTTGATGTTCTGGGTCACTTTTCGAAAGATGTGTTACACCTCTGAATATTGATGTCTGGTGACGCTTTTAAGCTAAAATAAGAATCCAGCAAAACACTGGCTGAGAAATGCTTTATCTGCAGTGAATTCCGTTGAGTGACTTTCCCGTGATCTTTAATCTAAAGGGAAGCTATCTGCCCAAATTGCTAAACTTAATAGGAACGAGCTGCAGGGTTCTGGAAACCTCAAACTTGTGCAAAAATACTAATCGATTTGTCGCACTTGACAAGCCTCTTAAACTGCGGTTTGGTGTGGCCATGTAGAAATTGGCAAACTGACTCCCACCGGTTTTTGACGTGTTATTGTTTCGTTCGTACACCATTAACCGAATGACCAGGCAAACTGAATACGCTTAATAACTCCATAATAGGAGGCTGAGGGGATCATTTGGAAGAAAGGATAAGTGTGCTTGAGGGTGTTATCAGTTGATGCGTAACGTTAATTGAGCTGATGCCTTATTTGTTACGAGTCTGGATATTTAACAGAAATATGTTTAAAGTATTCAAGAAAAGCAATGGGACTCTAATTTTGAGCTGGCTGGAGCTCCGATAATGCGTCTAAAAAATTTGGAATTAAATGTTTCTTTTTACTTTAAAAATTGCTACTATTCTTATTTGTATTTTTAAAAGAAAAAATAAATTGTATTTGTATAACACCATTCATTCTCTCAAATGTCCCAAAGTGATTTACCACAAAGTATTTTTGGACTGTAGTAACTATGGTAATATAGGAAACCAGGCAGGCAATTTGTGTACGCCAAGTGCCCATGAGCATCAATTAAATAAATTACTAGACATCTGTTTCAGGGGATAAATGATGGCTAAGACACCAGGCAAATTCTCCTGTTCCTCTTCGAAAGTAGCCTTGGAATCTTTTATGTCCATCTAAAAGGGCAGCCAGGCCTCTGTTAACATCTCATCCAAAACATTGCATCTGACATGACCTCCCTCGCTATTGCACTGAAGTATCAATCTAGATTAGTTCATCAAGTCTGAACCCTTCTGCTCAGTTGATGTGTGTGCTACCACAGCCACAGCGTTTGAAGTTCTACTTCAGCTGAAATAATTGGATATTATGCACACCTTGAAGAGAGATTGGGGAAACTGGGCCTGTATGCTCTAGCATTTCGAAGAATGAGAGACGATCTCATTGAAATTTACAAAATTCTGGGGCGGCACGGTGGCGCAGTGGTTAGCATTGCTGCCTCTCAGTGCCGAGGTCCCAGTTCCGATCCTGGCTCTGGGTCACTGTGTGGAGTTTGCACATTCTCCCCGTGTTTGCGTGGGTTTCGCCCCCCACAACCCAAAGATATGCAGGGTAGATGGATTGGCCATGCTAAATTGCCCCTTTAATTGGAAAAAATTAATTGGGTACTCTAAAGATTTTTGTAAGTTTAAATTTAAAGGGTCGACATGGTCGATGGATCTAAGATGCTTCCCCTGACGGGGGAGTGTAGAACCAGGGGACACAATTTCTTAAGGGGGTTGCCGCTGAGGACCAAATTGAGGAGAAATCTTTTTGCTCAGAGGGTTGTGAATCTTTGGAATTCTCTACCCCAGAGGATTGTGAAAGCTATTGAGTATGTTTCAACGTAGAGCTTGAAAGATTTTAAAATCCAAATGGCAAAAATGGGATTTAGGGGGGGGGGGCATGAAGTAGATGACCAACCATAATATTGAGTGGTGGAACAGAATCGATGGGCTGAATGGCCGACTCCTGTTTCTATGTTCCTACCATTAAATTGTACAGCAGGCTAGTGATTTTCATATAGTGCTCTCTGACTGAGCTATGAAATAAAATGTAATAAATCTGGTCATTTGTGGGCTAGCACTAGAATTGACCATAAAAGCTGCTAGAGTACTTCTAAAAACCCAATATGTTCACCCATGTTCTTCAGGTTAAAGAAAGACCATGTCCAGCTTGCCTGAACTATTGTGATTCCACTCATTAACAAAGCAATGGTAGATGTCAATAGTGCTATCAGGCAATACTTGCCAATAACCTTGCCATTGATCAGCTGGAGTTCCGCCAGAACATCTTAGTTCCTGATCTCGTTACAGTGAGGTAGAGTGACTTCTTGATATTAAGGCACTATTTGTGTGGCACAAAGAAACTCCACCAATCTATAATTGATGGGTTCAGTGGGGAAACTGGCTGGAGCCATACCAATCGCAAAGGAAGAGGCCCAACTTTTTTAGGCAAGGGAATAATTGCAAGAGTTTCTTGAGGCAGAGTCCTAACTCCAATCATCTTCAGCTACATCATCAATGAAATTATTTCTATGATGAGGTTGGAAATGGAGCTGTTTACTAATGATTGCACAGTTTTGTTTCATTTGTGGTCTTTAGGTAATGAATCACTCCATGGAGCCTCAGAGGAAGACCTGAAAAGTGGCCAACCTTGGCCTGGTAATGGATGTTCAGGGCCTACAGGTACCAGGCAATAGCCATCGACAAAATAGAGTTACCTCCCCATGGCATGCAATGGCATTAAGGTTGCTGAATCCCTTACATGGTATGGGAGTGGGGGGGGGAAGCGAAAGTGGTTTGGATTATTCACTCAGAAGTTGGCATTGATTATGGGGCTGATTTAGCTCATTGGACTAAATCGCTGGCTTTTAAAGCAGGCCAGCAGCACAGTTCGATTCCCGTATCAGCCTCCCCGGACAGGTGCCGGAATGTGGTGACTAGGGGCTTTTCACAGTAACTTCATTGAAGCCTACTCGTGACAATAAGCGATTTTCATTGATGCTAAGCCACTTTAAATGCGGCAATCCCAGAAAATGGCTCACCATCATCTTGGGTAATTAAGGATGGGCATTAAATACTGGCATTGCATAATTAGTATAATTACTGATATGCAAATAGAACAATAAGGCTCAATAAGGAAATGGCTCATTCTAAGAATTCTATCCACCTAACATCTCTGATGACAAGGTTCAGGTAAGCACTCTTAATGCTACAGTACATAGTATTTTGAGTCTTGAGATTCCAACTAACATTAGCTAAGAAGGAAAGGCACAGTGGCGCAGTGGTTAGCACTGCTGTCTTATGGCGCTGAGGACCTGGGTTCCACGTGTCTGCGTGGGTTTAAACCCAAAGATGAGCAGGGTCGGTGGATTGGCCACATTAAATTGTCCCTTATTTGGAAAAAAAGTAATTGGGTACACTAAATTTAAAAAAACATTACTTAAAGATAAATTATGACCAGTGCAATGAAACGTTGCCTGTCTGATGCACAATAAGAGTTTCCCAAAGGCTTCTCTCAAGTGGTACATGTCAAAGAATCATATGCAATTAGGTATGAGAAATCATGGATGTGATTCTCTGTTAGGCGATGGCGAAATCGGGAAAGGCAATTGGATGGAGAATCATTTCTGACAGTAAAATTGCAGCAGCCGCTGATTTGGCACCAAATCGCAATGCTCCAGCACCTCGACAGCAGTGTCAATGCGTTCCGGAATGCACGTACAGTAGACAACGTTTGCATATCATTAGCGGGCCTGACCCGGTATTCTCTGTGATTCTCCGCTGCCGATGGGCCGAGTTCCCGACGGCGAGGTTCACTTGTGCTTTTAAAAATCGTGAAACCGGCGTGGAGGCTGCTGGGGGTGGGGGGGTAACGGAAGGTGTCCAACATCGCCATAGTTTGCTGACAGTTGCACTGCTGGCCGGGGGCTTCTGCCAGGGCTGGGGGGGGGGGGGGGGGTAATCAGGATGAGCTGTGGGGTCGGGATGGACGGGCATTGAAAGGCATTGCCGCAGCTGGCAAGGTAGTGATGCAGCTGCGCACACCGTTAACAGCCCACTTTGAACTTAATGCCACGGGTCGTATAATGTCCCCCCCGCCCCCCGGGTGCCCTCTGGCCCCAGCCGACCCACCAGTTGTATTGGTGTGCTCCAGCACAACCAGTGCCATCTTGTTGGCTGGAATGAGTGTGTGTGGGGATTGTAACGTGTATGTGCAGCTGCAGCTTGTCGGCCTCCTGAGTGTCAATCACAGACCCAGCAAATCCTGCAATGTTTTTCATTGGAATCGATTGTGTTCCACGCGGCACCGGTGCTAGTCCCACAACAGTAGTGGAATCGGTCCAGGTGCGGCGCCAGTGTTTCTGTTGTAAAAGTCCATGGATTCTGCATTGGCGTCAGCACTTAGTCTCAGAAACGGAGAATCCCGCCCCATATCTACTTGGTAGCTCAATTTGTTTTTGTTAAAAGGAAGACTTGCATTTTCATAGAATTTTTTTTTTTTCGTTGCACCTTTCTCAATCCCTGAATGTCCCAAACTGCTTTACAGCTGATGAAGTGGGAGATTGTGGCAAGGTCATAGGCTAATGGTCTGGGTCCATGGGTGGATTTAAAAAAAGAATTAAAGTACCCAATTCTTTTTGTTTTCCAATTAAGGGGCGATTTAGCGTGGCCGATCCATCTACCCTGCGCAACTTTGGGTTGTGGGGGTGAGACCCACACAGAAATGGGGAGAATGTGTAAACTCCACACGGACGGCGACTCAGGTCCGGGATTGAACACGGATCCATGACGCTGTGAGGCAGCAGTGCTAATCACCATGCCACCCTCATCCATGAGTGGAATTTGAATTAAGTTACTAAATCTGGATTATAAAATTAGTGACTATGATAACTCATTGGTGGCAAAAGCCCCTTCTGATTCACTCCTGTCCTTTAGGGAAGGAAATCTTCCACCCTTACTCAGTCTGGCCTGCATACGACTGCAGACCCACAACAATATGGTTGATTCTTAACTGCAATGGCCTCGCAAGCCACACCGTTCCAGGGCAATTAGCGATGGGCAATAAATGCTGGCTTTGTCAAAAACATCCCAGGAGTGAATGAACAAAACTGTTGTAAATGTGGCAGCTAATCTGTACACAACAAAGTCCCAAAGAACAGCAATGTGCAAATGACCAGATAATCTAGTGATGGTTTAAAAGAAAAATTCATTTTTTTGTACCCAATTCATTTTTCCAATTAAGGGGCAATTTAACGTGGCCAATCCATCTACCCTGCACATCTTTGGGTTGTGGGGGGTGAAACCCACGTAAACACGGGGAGAATGTGCAAACCCCACATGGACAGTGACCCAGGGCCAGGATCGAACCTGGCACCTCAGCGCTGTGAGACAGCAGTGCTACCCATTGCATCACCTTGCTGCCCAATAATCTAGTGATGTTGATAGAGGGACAGATATAGGCCTGGGCACTGGGGGGGGGGGGGGGGGGCGACCCCTTCAAAACAGCCACCTGTGATCTTTTAAATCAATCTGAGTGAGGAAATTGGTGCCTCGGTTTAAAATCTTAGCCAAAAGACAACACCTCTGACAGTCCAGCACTCCTTTAGTGCCGCACTCTCAGAGGATCAGCCTTGGCTTAGTGCTCAAGTCTTTGACTGTCGAGGATGTGCTGAAATTTTGGAGGGGACATTAAACTGAGGGCCCACCTGCCTGCTTGGATGGATCTAAAATATCTCATGGTACAATTTCAAAGCAGAGTTGGTCTGTTGTCCTTAGTATCCTGGCCAATACATATCCCTTAACCAACATCACAAAAAACAGATGATCATTATCACATTGCTGTTTGCGAGAATTTGCTGGACACAACTTAGCATTTACCTAGCAGCCCTTCATTAGCAGTAGAACACTTTGAGATATTCAACGGTCGTGAACAAAACGCCAATACAAATGCAAACCTTCTGTTTCCCAGTGTTGTGCAGACAGCTGACCAGCAGGGGTCACTAGATTAGTACATTCGCTTTCCTCCTCCAAGTTAATGCCCTACCCTCTTCTCAGCACCTCTCCGCGATTGCTAGGTTGGTTAGTAATTAGCAAGTGCAGGGTTTACAATTGAAATCTGTGTCTCACACCATCCGGGGCCTTTCATCCTCAATAAGGAATAATCCATTTAAAAGATCTTGGTGGTGGACAATTCTATCAATTGCCACTGGAGGGCGCTTTGGGGACACTGCAGGATGATCACCTTGTTTTTGTTTTGGCAGGATAGGTCAAAGCTTGTTACAGATGAGAGTTGCAGGCGTAAAACACAGATGCCCAATTTGTTTCCTTATAATTGTAAATAGTTGAATTTATTCCTTTCATCTTTTAAAAAATAAATTTAGAGTACCCAATTAATTTTTTCCGATTAAGGGGCAATTTAGTGTGGCCAATCCACCTAACCTGCACATAGAACATAGAACAGTACAGCACAGAACAGGCCCTTCGGCCCTCAATGTTGTGCCGAGCCATGATCACCCTACTCAAACCCACGTATCCACCCTATACCAGTAACCCAACAACCCCCCCCAACCTTACTTTTATTAGGACACTACGGGCAATTTAGCATAGCCAATCCACCTAACCCGCACATCTTTGGACTGTGGGAGGAAACCGGAGCACCCGGAGGAAACCCACGCACACAGGGGGAGGACGTGCAGACTCCACACAGACAGTGACCCAGCCGGGAATTGAACCTGGGACCCTGGAGCTGTGAAGCATTTATGCTAACCACCATGCTACCCTGCTGCCTTTGGGTTGTGGGGGGCGAAACCCACGCAAGCACGGGGATAATGTGCAAACTCCACACGGACAGTGACCCAGAGCTGGGATCGAACCTGGGTCCTCGGCGCCGTGAGGTAGCAATGCTGCCCTCTTTCATCTTTTTTGCAGCTACTGCTACAATTGTCACCTTCACAACTTGGGCGAGAGGTTTTTAAAAATTCATTCGTGGGGTGTGGGAATTGCTGACTGGGGACATCGATTGTTGCCCATCCCTAATTGCCCTTCAGGAGGTAGTGGAGAGCTGCAGTCCCTGTTGCAGAGGAAGGAATTCCAGGATTTTGATCCAGCGGCAGTGAAGGAACTTGGGAAGGGGGGGGCAGGTGTGGATTTGAGCTCTGGTGCTGATGGTGGAAATGGATTTTCAATATTAATCTCAATAATTGATCCCACAACATCATTGAGAGGAACAGTGGAAACTCGACTACACTCCACTTACCTGCATTCTGTCAGACTTTCACCATGTCTGAGGTTTGGATGAGCAGGCACCAGAAGTTATATTTTTTTAATTAAAAAATCTTTTAGTTTGCAATGAAAGAGAACTTTGTGAGTTCTTATGTTGGAACTCCCAATTACCCCTGCTGGTGGAATCCCTTTCCTAATGACGAGTAATTGAGGTCCCAACATACGTGGAGAATTTGCGACTCTATTTTAAAAATCAGATCTGGTTTACATCTTGTAAATTTCCAGATGACTGATTCAAAAGGCTGGATGGGTGGCTTTCTCCCCACTTCCCAGTAAACCAACCTCTTAACAAGGAACACTCTGCTTTAGGAAAATGGGCTGTTTTCAATGATGCTCTATCCCAGTGCACAATGTTCCCCTTGAACTGAGTGACTTGCTGGGCCCTTTCAGAGGGCACTTGAGTCACATTGCTGTGGCTCTGGAGTCACATGTCGGCCAGGCCAGGTAAGGACGGCAGATTTCCTTCCCTAAAGGAATCAGTGAAACAGATGGGTTTTTACGACAATTGACAATAGTTTCATGGTCATCATGAGATTTTCAATTCCAGATTTTTATTGAATTAAAATTGCAACATCTGCCGTGGTGGGATTCGAACCCAGGTGCCCCAGAGCATTACCCTGGGTCTCTGGATTACAAGTCCAGTGACCATAGCTGCTCCCTCAAAGGGAGAAACTGGAGGTGATGGCATCTCAGCGGGTCGCACTTCTACAGCTCCTACTGGCTAGTTTCCGCATTTGGGATCAACTTATCCAGAGTGATTTCCTGTCGGTCATTTGATGAACTGCGAAATATCCTTGAGAAAATAGTGGAAGTTTCGGGTTCAGTGGAACACATTGTATCTGGATTTCAAGGCCTGGGGCCCCGACCACTGGTCTTACGTTGTCCTGTCTCCGTGCTGGTCATGACGGGTTGGAGGAGGCTGGGTGACCCTCCCCTGACCAGGGCTGGGGTTTCTCGATGCCTAGATGTCAGGGTGACACCATGGCGGGTGTGAAGGCCCTTCATTCGATGGAACTGTTGAAGGATCCTGGGAGTTGCTCAACGATCCTGTTACGGTTTTGGCCTTTCCAAGCGACATAGCTGGTGTTATTTTCCTGCAATTCATCAATAACCCTGGACTTTATTCCCTTGTTGATTTCATATTATTGCCCTCATTAGGGAAATTGCTCTATCAAATAACAGGATTCTCTTCTGTGCTTCCTGTAAAGGCGTGCGATATATGAGCACGAGGGCAAGGGTCGCGCGCTATCCTGTGCTGGCAAAAACCCATACTGAGTTGGTAATGTGACGCATGGTTTGTGCACAGTCTTGCCCTTTTTTATATGCTGTAATCCTTGAATTTATGACGCGTGGGTGCAATTTAGGCACTGCTTACCTCGTTTGTAAAGATGATTAGAACTACGGCGGGGTTGTGGGCGGTAGGGCTGGATAAGTCCTTGCTTGGATCGAGGAAAGGCCCCAGTTAGAGCTAATTGGATCAGGTTTTTATTTTGCACTTTTCTCACTTTGAGTGGTGAGAGCCATGCTTATCTCTGACGAAGCCCAGACAGATCATCTTGTTGTTGGCGCCTCTGGATCCGTTGGAGTGGGGATGAATGTGCGGCGTACACTTGGGTGTAATTGGATAATCCTTGCTTGATTGATTGGAGTGAGTCTGTGTGCTGTGGGTCTGTGTTCTTGGAACCCCTCCTTGGTTTGGGGGTCTTATTTGTGGTTTCCCGAGCGTCCTCCTCATTGTAGTTGGATCTTCCCTGGGTGGCAGTGTTTCCGTCTCTGTTGAGGCGGCACTGCTCTGCCCCCCCGGGTATCCTCCTTGCAATGGCGTTCAGTTGGGTCTGTGTCTGATGTTTTTTTGGTTAATTCGGGCTTTCCTCCCTTAAGAAGGGGGTTTCTCCTCTTTATCTGGGTGGGCAAGTGATGTGGCAGGTCCCAATTTTGGGGTTTGGGGGGGGGTCCTTTATTGTATGGGGAGGGGAGGAGGGGATCGGTCCCCTTCCAAGATGCCCAATTGCTGGAAGTCTTGATGATTCTTCTCATTGGTGGTGGCGTCTTCTCAGTGGAGGGTGACGTGCATTTTCTCGTGCCAGTGGGGCTGGTGCGCTGCCCTGCTTGTGGTTAATGAGGAGTGATGCCGGTTAGATGGCAAGTTCTAGCATGTGCTGGGTATTCTGGGGGTTTTGACTCCAATGTGCACGAGTGTGATGGACTAGGCCAGGTCTGGTGCTGTGTTTGGTATCCTGTTGCTTCTTCTGCTTGGGACGTCCCTTCTTGAAGACACTTATTGGGGACATTCTAAGAGGCTGAGTCAGACAGCACAGAAAAGGCCCTTCAGCCCGTCGCGTCTCCATTGGTCAAAAACAACCAACCAACTATTCTAATCCCATATCCCAGAACTTGGCCCATAGCCATGTATACAGTCATAGAATCTTGATATGTTCTGAGTATCCTTGCTTTGCTAACTCTTGAGTGCAAGAGGGTGTGGGGTGGGGGACAGATTTTGTACTGAGGTTGGTGTCCTGTTGCCCCCCACCCCCTTACGTTTGGGACTTTCCAAAATATCCTTTTAGAACTGTTGTTCTCACAAATTTTTGAATTCTGTTATTGTGGGGTTAAAGAATCCATGATTGGATTCAGCAATGGTACAGACCGGTCTGATATCCATGGGGGGGATGGTTCATCATGTGTCCCTGGGGTTGGGGGAGATATGTTCTGATGCGCGCCCGATCGACAAGCAGAAGACTTTATCCTGAATTCTCGTGGCCGTCGTGAGCAATGGCCGTGTGGGAAGGCCTCCACCATTTTACTATGTCTTCATGGCCTTCTCTCCCCTTGTTCTCTGGTAATGCGTATAGAGGCGCCAAGTCGAGGTCAATGATTGTACTGGGCCATCTGTATTGCTGTTCTCCTGCCCGCCTCTATATCTATGTATGTTGAGACGTTTTTTGGCTATGCTGTACCGTTCCTGTGGTCTTGTTGCGTTATTTGTCAATACAAATACTTTTTAAAGAAATGGATACCAGTCACGTGCATTATTCTGCAAGATCGGGGCGAAGAGGAATTGAGTTAACATGGGATTTGGGGTAAAATGGGACATCTCAGAAATAGTCTGCTCTCTTTCCCACCTGCTGCTCTGCTCCCTGGGCCCCATATATGGGTTTATTAGTGCAAGTCGTATTGCACCATCAAATTCACTGCACAACAAATTCAAAACATCTGCTCTGTGTAATAAATCCTTTCCCACCCAAGTACTTCGTAGGGAAGCTTATTTTGCTCTGGGAATTTTTCCAAAAGGGAGAGAGAGGGAAAAAAATATAATCACCATAGTCTATGGGTAAAATGATCCAAAACATATTTTATTGCTTCACTTTAATCGGTACAACTAAAAAAAGTTAATTATTTGTTTCTGTGGGAGCAAAACCAGAATATTTTGTAAAATGGTTGGTAAAAACACTGTTTGAAATATTTCCAAGGAAATAGCATGCTGTATGGATTTTATTTGCTTGCGTTCTGTTAGATGTAATATTATTCTGCTGCGCAGGCAGGCATCGCTTCTCCAAAGGCCATCATTGAGGCGGAGATCCCCAACACTGGGTCAATTGGGCCAGCTCGGCCTTCTGCAAACTACAGCACCGAGTGTTTGACAACAAAGACTTCCACAAATCAACAGAAGTCCTAGTATTTCCGGGAAAAAAAAGACGTTTCTTGTCAAAGCTTTTCGTCTTGCATTCATCAGGACATTCTCAAAAATACAATGCAAAATACAAGGGAAATCAACAAATGAGAGGAGGGTGCTGATTGGTTGACAAGTGGAGGCATTGCCAGGAAGAATTTCAAACAATGTTTGGCAGTTAATTGTCAATCACCATCAACTGGTGCATTCCCTATGGCATTAGGTGAGGCAGTGCTGTGGTGGTATTGACGCTGGACTTGTAATTCTGAGACCCAGGGTTATAATGCTCTGGGGATTAAGGTTCGAATCCCACCATGGCAGATGGTAACATTAAAAAAAAATTTAGAGTGCCCAATTAATTTTTTTTCCAATTAAGGGGCAATTTAGCATGGCCAATCCACCGACACTGCACATCTTTGGGTTGTGGGGGCGAAACCCATGCAAACACGGGGAGAATGTGCAAACTCCACATGGACAGTGACCCAGAGCCGGGATCAAACCTGGGACCTCGGTGCCGTGAGGCTGCAGTGCTAACCACTGCGCCACCGTGCTATCCAAAATTTTAATTCAATAAAAAGAAAATCTGGAATTAAAAGTCTAATGATGACCATGAAACCATTGTCGATTGTCGTAAAAACCCACCTGGTTCACTAATGTTGTTTAGGGAAGGAAATCGGTTGGCCTTACAAGGCCTGACCTATATGTGACTCCAGATACACAGCAATGTGGTTGACTCTTTAATCCCCTCAGGGATGGACAATAAATGCTGACCCAGCCAGCGGCGCCCACATCCCATGAATGAACTTTTAAAAGCTCCCCTCTCATAGTATAAATTTGTTGATTTTTCTTACAATGTATTCTTGCGAATGTCGTGATGAGTGCAAGATTAAAAGCTTTGATGAAAAGCTTTAATTTTTTTCAGCAGTACTCCAGTTCCGTACAACTAGAATGTCCTAGTGTACGAACAGTTGTCATCACCACACCTACTTCATTGAGACCTGGACTGTGTTGAAACCTGGATTGTGTAATCGCAGCACAGGAGAGTACGAGCGAAGTTCCATTAGCAATGACTCTGCCACATCATCCAAATTCAATGGGAGGACCATCAAAGAAACACTCGTGCCCCTCTCCACAGGCATTCAGGCAAAACTGCAAAATCAACTTTGATGGGCTGGACACTGATGGCTGAAAATCATCTCCCCTCCCAGGTCCTGTTTTCTCAACTCTCAAATGGCCAAAGTTTCAGGCGAGGGCAAAGAAAATGCTTTAAAGTCATGCTTTAATGACTGCGTAGAGCAGGGGTGGGCAAACTACAGCCCGCGGGCCGCATGCGGCCCGCCAAAGGTCTTTATGCGGCCCACCAAGTCATTAAAAAAAAAAATTCTTTAAAAAAAATTTTTTTTTTTTTTTTTTAAATTTTTAATTTTTTTTAAGGTTAATGGGGGGGGGCTGTTGGGTTACTGGTATAGGGTGGATACGTTGACTTGAGTAGGGTGATCATTGCTCGGCACAACGTCGAGGGCCGAAGGGCCTGTTCTGTGCTGTACTGTTCTATGTCCTATATGAGGCGCCCAGAATCATAACCGGGTGAAGTAATTATTTTACTTAATATACTATGCGGCCCTTTAAAATTGTGAATTTCTGAATGTGGCCCTTGCACGGAAAAGTTTGCCCACCCCTGGCGTAGAGCTTGCGACCAATTGTTCAAAATGGTGACAACTTGTCCATCCAGCTGCATCACACGTTGAGTCACAGCGTCTTAACGATGAAGCAGGATGGTGGCAGAGAAGGAAAGAAAGGGAAGCAAATCCTGCGCTCTGGGTCCACCATCTCGAAGGAAGTCACGCCCCATGTGCCCAACGGTCTGCAGGTGGAGGATTGGCCAGTTTTGTCACATGAAGACCCGTAACAGAACCCCCTGTCCCTGGGTCGACGTCGTTCTCGAATCGACAGGCGACCGACGTGGAAGATGACAACTCGGCCATAGTGGTGCCCGACTGTGTCAATATTTAGCTATAGTGGGTAGGACTCTTGCTTCTGACTTAGAAGGTTGTTGGTTGGAATCGCCCCATTCCAGAGCCTTGAACCAAAATCTAGGTTAACACTCCCATGTAGTTCAAAGTCATCCAACCAATGTCCGTCCACACTGACAAGCGCATCTGACAGGTTCCATGACACAATTCTGAAGCAGACGAGAGGAGTTCTCCCCATTGTCCTGGACAATATCCATCCCTCAACCACTCACCTGTGAGCCACATTTTCAATCCATGACCACACAGCTGCTCACTGGACCTTGCTGTACATAAATTAGCTGCTGTTTCCTCATTCTTTTTTTAAAAATCTTTTTATTGGCATTTTAAAAATTGATAAGCAATTATGTACATTGCTGGCCGGGTTCATTCACTGTACAATATAATAATAATTGCTTGTTGTCACAAGTAGGCTTCAGTGAAGGTACTGTGAAAAGCCCCCAGTCACCACATTCCAACGCCTGCTCGGGGAGGCCGGTATGGGAATTGAACCCATGCTGCTGCCTTTTTCTGCATTACAAGCCAGCTGTTTACAGAAAGGTTTGTCTTTTCCTGCCCTTACGTTCTCCTATATACAGTCTGCTGCCATCTGGCTCGGCCTGTTGTCCCTCACGCGCCCGCCCCTCCCTGCCCCCCCCCTCCCACCCCCACCCCCTCCTTGTGTTCCTCCCGGTCGTTCCTTCCTTCCTCTCCCCTCACACCCCCTCTTTCTTTTCTTCTCCTGTCAGCTTTGGCCATGTTTCCCCTGTTGCTGGTGGAGGACTAGGGTTACCCCCTCCCTCCCACATTCTCCCTTTTCTGTCTCTCCAGTCCTTTCGCATCTCCTCCCCCCCCCCCCCCCCCCCCCCCCCCCCCGCCCCCGGTTTGCGGGTTCCTATGGTTCCCCCTCTGTCTTTCTTTTTCTTTTTCTTCTCCCTTTTCTTTCTAACTTCCTGTTTCCCTATGTATTCATTGTTGTTGGCCTCGAACAGGTTCTGGAACAGACCGACGAACTGCCCCTATGCGTTTAGGAAGCCTTCCTCCGACCTGGATGGCGAACTTAATCTTCTCCAGCTGGAGTAATTCCGAGAGGTTAGCAAGCCAGTCTGCAGCTGTAGGTGGTGCTGCCGATCATCAGCCGAGCAGGATTCTCCGGCGTGCGATTAGGGAAGCAAAAGCTTTGGCCCTCTTCCCCATGTGTAGCTCTGGCTGCTCCGATACCCGGAAGATTGCCACTATTGGGCATGGCTTCACCCTCACCCCCACAGCCTTGGACATTGCCTCGGAGAAGGCTGCCCAGAACCCAGCAAGCTTGGGGCAAGCCCAAAACATGTGGGTGTGGTTGGCCGGGCCCCTCTGGCACCGTTCACATTTGTCCTCCACCTCCGGGAAGAACCTGCTCATTCAGGTTCTGGTGAGGTGCGCTCTGTACACCACTTTGAACTGCATTAGGCTGAGCCTTGTGCAGGATGAGGTGGAGTTGGCCCTGCTCAGTGCCTCGCTCCAGAGTCCTCAGCCCACCTCTGTTCCCAGTTCCGTCTGGTCTCGTCCAGTGGTGTTCGGGCTCTCTCCAGTAGATGTCCATCTATTTTCCCAGAGCGTCCCCCTTCTTTACTGTCCGTTTTAATCAGGTCCTCTAACAGTGTAATCTCCGGGGCCCTGGGGTACCCGACTGTCTCTTTGCGGAGGAAGTGCTTTTTTTGCAGGTGTCTCATTTCCTGTCCTGTCGGCAGTTCGCATTCCTCTGTCAGATCGTCCAGTGTCACCAGTCTGTGCCGTACGTAAAAGTCCCTCACTGTCAGTGTGCCCCCGTCCTGTCTCCATTTCCTAAAGGTAGTGTCTAGCATGGCTGGGGGTTATTTGTGGTTGCCACAGATGGGAGCCATGGGAGACACCCTAGTCAGTCCGAAGTGATGTCTTAATTGGGCCCACGTTTTCAGTGTAGCCGCTCCCACTGGGCTTGACGTGTATTTTGCCGAGGGAGATGGGAGTACTACTGTAGCCAAGGCCCGGAAGGCCGTCCCCTTGCAGGAGGCCTTCTCCATCCACACCCACTCTGAATTGGGTTTGTTTACCCATCCCCTCACTCTTGCGTTTCCTAATTCAAAACACTACCTAAACTTCAAAAGTTGGCTGCACGGTACTATGGGATGATTTGAGGTTACAAAAGGTATTGTATAAATTTAAGTCTTCCTTTCTTATGCTAATGTAGGTCATTTATTTAGGTAAAAATCACTTTCAGTGTTTCACTTAAATCAACTTTGCATCTGTGGTTATGCGAAGCCAGCAGCTTACCTATTCTCACTGACCTGAGACATTTGCATTTTGTATAGGATATCAAGGAGGTTTATCAGAACATTAGTAAGGATGGGGGCTTTCTACTGGGGGGGAGGAGGGGGGGCCAAGCTGACTGAGTACTTTTCCAGATGTTCGCTAAGCTTTTGGGAGGGGGGGTTGTCCCCTCCAGAGTTGAGGTTGGAGAAGTTAAAACTGTTCTCCTTCGTGCAGAAGAGGTTAAGAGGTGATCTCATCAACATTGTCAAGATGGTAACGGTTTTACCGGAGCAGACAGAAGAAAACTTGGGCGAGTGGGTGAATAACCAAACGCCATAGATTGAAAAGCATTGGCAAATGTTCTGGAGGGGAAATGAGGAGAAAGGTTTTCACTGGGAGAGCTGTTGAAATCAGACATACTCGACCTGGAGAAGGTGGTGGAAGTTGATTCCAGAAGTAATTTTAATGGGTATTGGACAGCTGCTTAAGGATGAGGAATTTCCAGGGTTCTGGAAAATAAGCTGGGGTGTGGGACTTAAAAAAAAAATCTAGCATACCCAATTATTTTTTTCCAATTAAGGGGCAATTTAGTGTGGCCAATCCACCTAGCCTGCACATCTTTGGGTTGTGGGGGTGAAACCCACGCAGACACGGGGAGAACGTGCAAACTCCATACGGACAGTGACCCAGGGCCGGGATTCGAACCCGGGTCCTCAGAGCTGTAGGCAGCAATGCTAACCACTGTGCCACCGTGCTGCCCTTGGGGTGTGGGACTAAGCACAACTGTTCTTTCAGACGTGGCAGCACGGTGGCGCAGTGGTTAGCACTGCTGCCTCAAGGCGCTGAAGACCCGAGTTCGATCCCGGCCCCGGGTCACTGTGTCTCCCCCCCCCCCCTCCCCCCGATGTGCCGGATAGGAGAATTGGCCACACTAAATTGCCCCTTAATTGGAAAAAAAGAATTGACTCTTTCAAAGAGCCAGCACACAAGCAATGGTTGAGTGGTCCGTACAGTTTCTATGATTCCGTCTATAATGATTAACAGCTGCTTATATGATGGTTGAAATACCGGTGGAACAATGTTTCTAAGTCCTGAGAATTTGTTGAGACAGGAGGCAGTACGAAACATTCAATCACAATCGGGAACCTTGCCAGTTTTTCATTTAAGCCAATTAAAGTAGTTACTTCCCCTGGTGACTTTTCATAACTAACTTGTTGATTTAAGACTCATTACCGTTCAATGCTCTCCAGTGTTTCTAGATGCATGTAACCAGGTCAGAGCTCTGACTGGAAGAATCATAGAATCCCTACAGTGCAGGGTCGGCTGCTCCCAGATCGGGACACCATCTTCAATGGCAGTCCCGGGGGCAGGATTCTCCGATGGTGGGATCCTCCGTTTCGCCGACAGCGCACTCACACCTGCGGATTTCCCGACGGTGTGGGGGTACCCACAATGGGAAACCCCATTGGCCGGCTGCCAGGACGGAGAATCCTGCTGCTGGCGGGGCTGCGCTGCACCAGAAAATGGGTGCGGCGGGATGGAGAATCCCACCCCACCCAACCTTCTCTATTCCCCTGGAACCCCCCCCTCACTACCTTCCATTGACGAGGCTCCCCGAGCACAACGCGATCACTGAATCACGCCCGTGGAGTCTCACTCCAGGTACTTATTGATGTTGGAGATTTTTGTTACTTTTGCTTTCTGTTTCTTTTTTCTGGCTCTTAATCCAATCCTTCTTTCCCTCTCTTTATTTCCCTCTCTGAACTTGATTGAATGTTGGACCAATCCACTCTAATTTACGCTTTGTTGCCTGTTGCTCCTTAAACTTTGTTGCCTGTTGCTCCTCTGTTTACTTCTCAATCTGATTTTTGTTTAATCAGAATACAGTGCTGCTTGCTCTATTCGCACAATTCTCCAATGCCTTATTTCTATGGCTGTAAGTTTATTATCACACGCTTTCAGCAACTTGCCTTGTAAAATAAGTAAAAAGTTAAACATGCAAGGACAAGTCTGACTAACGGCATGTGACATGCCATGAGACAGCAACCTCTGGGCCGGGTGTTATAGTTAAGAAAGGAATTTAATTCATACAATGACTTTCAGGATGTCTCAACTGCACCTTGCAGCCATTGAAGTGCTTTCAAAATGTCTTCAGTGTTACAATCTACGGAAATGCTACAGCCAATTTGCACACAAGATCCCATAGACAGCCGTGAGAAACAATGACCACATAATCTGTTTTATGGGTGTTGATGCGGGGTACATGTTTGCCAGAACACCAGGAGAAATCCCGATTTCTTCTTTCAAATAGTGTTACGGGATCATTTCACATTCACCTGAACGTGCCTCAGTTCAATGTCATCCGAAAGAATGTGGGGCTGGATTCTCTGCACCCTGACGCCCAAAATGCGTTTGGCGGCAGAGCGGAGAATTCAGTTTCCCGCATGAAATTGGCACCGGCGCCGGTTCAGCGATTCTCCTCCCCCCGAAAAGCGGCGTACTCAAGGAGTACGGCGCACCAATAATCCACCACAGGAGGCCATTGCCTGAGGCCCACCAGCCCCGACCGGCTGAATTCCCAACGGCGTGGACCACAAATGGTCCTGGACTCAGTCCGTGGTCGCCACAGTCGGGGGCGGGCCGATCGGAGGGCAGGTGGGGTCTCATTCGGGACTGGGGTATTTTTGAGCGGTGGACGGGTCGGGTGCGCAGCCTGTCATAATATACACACAAGTATATGATGGTACACAGACACAGACTGAAAGACCAATCAACACACAGAACACAGCAGCCAATCACCAGACAGGGCATGGTCACTATAAAGACAGAGGGCACTAGTTTTTCCGCTCATTCGGGATGCAGCCTCTGAGACAGACAGAGCCCGCAGTCAGTAGCACGAACATCTACCATGTGGTAGCAGTATAGGCTGGTCAGGTTAGCCAGAGGTCTTCAGTCAACCTAACATAGTGTCGACCCACAGTGCAAGTATGTTTAACAGCTCATAGTGAAATAAAATAGAGTTGTACTTCTACAAGTGTTGGTAGCCTGTCTATCTTACTGCTTTGGTAAACGCAGTCCTCACAGACCCAGCATACCCAACACATCACAGCCGATTGGGGGCACTATTTCCATGGTCCAGGTCTGTGGTCTGAGTCCGCCATGGAGCATGGCGCATGAGTGGCTCTGACCCGGAAATGCGGGGGGTGGGGGGCCATATTGGCAGCTGGAGCTGTGAGCTCCACGATAGCTGCCTGCTAGCCCCCCTGCAAGGCTGTGAATCTATGGCGTTTTGACACCAGTTTTTCTGGCGTAAAAGACCACAGTTTTCACAACGGCGTGGGGACATACTCCCTGAAATGGAGAATCCAGCCTTTCTTAAACTTTACTATTCCTTATGCTATTTCTAATTTCAGTTCTCCAGACTGTAACAGACATGATGTAGTGGTATCGGAAAAGATGTCTGCGACAGTGGGGTTGATCCTTTTATGGTCCTCAACCTAGAAATGACTACTGCTGATGTTAGCAGACAAATGCTAAAAGCTCCCACATAGAATTCACAAGGCAGGAACAGCCCGTTCAATGCTACTAGTCTATTCTTGTGTGTGAGTGCTCCACAAGAACTTCCTCCCGCCTCTCTTCCTTTAACCTTTTCAGCATGACCTTCTATTTCTTTCTCCTTCATATATTTATCTAACTTCCGCTTAAATACATCTGATGCTATTTGCATCAACTTTACAGCAGTGAGTTCCACCATCAAAACTCTCTGGGCAAACATGTTTTTCCTGGATTCTCTATGTGCCTTTCCTTTGTCCGCTACTTTAATAGGGGTGTTGGTTTTTAAATAGGTAGCCGTGATGTGGAGATGACGGCGTTGGACTGGGGTGAGCACAGTAAGAAGTCTTGCAACACCGGGTTAAAGTCCAACATGTTTGTTTCAAACACTAGCTTTCGTAGCACTGCTCCTTCACCTGACCCTTCCCTAACAGCACAGTGGGTGTACCTACACCTCAGGGACTGCAGCGATTCTAGAAGGCAACTCACCACCAATCTCTGGAGGGCGACTAGGGATGGGCAATAAATGCTGGCTTAACCAGCGACACCCACATCCCGCAAATGAATAAAAAAAAAACAGTTTTACATTTTTACGTAACCTTGAGAAAACTCTAAAATTAAATCTCCTTGCTTTGAATTTCTCAGACAGAGATATCTAAACTCCTGAGGTGTGGCTGGGTGGTGGCGCGGGGGGGGGGGGGGGGGGGGGGGGGGGGGGGCGGTGTCCAGGGAGAGGGTGTTGCTTAGTTTCATAATCAAAGTAATGCATATATTGCGTTGGACTTACTCTACCAAATTTGACCCAGTGCTGCTAGTTCAAAGTCATAATAAATAAGTTCCATTTCACAATGTATAGGAAAATGCCGAATGGGGAAAAGAATGAGCAGCAAAATCTGGACAGTCCATAAAAATGGTCATCCACCACTCATTTTGGTGACTATCTGTTCATGAGCACATATTCATAGGCTCGCGCACACGCACAGAAAAACGTTTGTTCTTGTAGAACAGATGTATGCAAGTTTTGACAAGGCTTCACCGGCATAATGGGGCTCAACATTAAACATGTCATTACTCAGGAGCCAGCCATTTTAAAATCCCTTTGTCTGCTTGACATCAAAATGTCATTATTGTTGTGAGAAGTCAACAAAAGGAGACCCACCCACAAGTAGATGTGGTAAAAGCCAGCAGCGTGGCCCTAATTTATGAGCTGGCTCAGCAATTTGAAGCCTTTTGGTTTCTCATGTGAGCTGCCTCCACTTTCTAGACGCTGTTTAATTGCTGTATCTGCCTCCCCTGTACTTTCCTCAGTTAATCTGTCAGTGCTCAGTGCCAGATCTCAGCTGTCTCGATGCTCTCAGAGCTCTTTCCAACTCGCAGGTGGTTTTATAGTTACAAAGAAATAGGATAGTAATTATAATCAAGCACTGCTGTATCAACAAAGCATATCCATTGAGTTAGAAAGCGAGTTTACTGACTGCTATGATGTTGGCTTAGGCCAGATTTACTTTCCTATTCCTCTGAAACTATTAACGAGAAATTGAATATAATAATGACAGCCCCTTTGCCTTGTAAAGTTATATCGAGGAGGCTGTGAGGGAAGGAAGTAAAATAAGAAGGTTTTCCATAGAACAATGGATTGGGCCACTCCCGCTGTGCATGTATTGACTTGTCCTTTCTAAGAAGGCCCATCACAGAGTTCTGCCTCCAGGCAGCAAGATAGTAAGATGAGAATGAGCGAGAGCTGGGTTCCCAGAAACCAGCACATGGGAAACTGTTGCTAAGTCTTCTGTTGGAAATCCCAAAATAAAAACATCCAAAATTAACAGTTTTGATTGCTTGAGTTCTTGCACCACAAAAGGTTGAACAGTAATAATAATCTTTATTAGTGTCACACGTCGGCTGCAATGACGTTACTGTGAAAATCCCCTAGTCGCCGCACTCCGGCGCCTGTTCGGCTACACAAGAGGGAGAATTCAGAATGTCCAATTCGCCGAATTAGCACATCTTTCGGGACTTGTGGGAGTAAACTGGAGCACCCGGAGGAAACCCACGCACACACGGGGAGGATGTGCAAACTCCGCACAGACAGTGACCCAAGCCGGGAATCGAACCTGGAACCATGCCGCTGTGAAGCAACAGTGCTAACCACTGTGCTACCGTGCCGCCCAGATTGGGTATCCCTACCCACAATGCTGCCCAGGCCCCACCAAGTTCCTTCGGCACTGTGATAACATTGGGAACATTATGCTGAAAAGAAGTAAACTTTTTCTGAAAGTTGCAATCAATTCCTTTGTGCTGCGAAAGCCAGATCAACAGTCTGAACCAATAATCATGGAATAATTGAATTTACAGTGCAGAAGGAGGCCATTCGGCCCATCGGGTCTGTACCGGTCCTTGGAAAGAGCACCCTATCCAAGATCACGCCTCCACTCTATCCCTGTAACCCTGCTTTACCTTTTTGGAGACTAAGGGCAATTTAGCCTGACCAATCCACCTAACCCGCACATCTTTGGACTGTGGGATGAAACCGGAGCACCCGGATGAAACCCACGCAGACATGGGGAGAATGTGCAGACTCCGCACAGACAGTGACCCAGCGGGGAATCGAACCCGAATCCCTGGCACTGTGAAACATCGGTGCTAACCACTGTGCTACCGTGCACCTGACTCCTTTTGAAGAGGGCGGAAGTTGGAATGAACACACTCTTGAGTTGTTTCCCCTCCTTATTAAACTGGTTACCCGTAACATCATTCAATTCTGACCAGAAATACTGCTGCCTTTCTCCATTGACGGCGCTTGGTTCAGCTGCTGGGTGTTTCCAACACTTCCAGTCTTCATTTCAGATTTCCAGCATCTGCAGAATTGTGCCTTTTTTTTTAATCAAAGGAAATACAGCTGCAGCGGATGGGAATTGGCGTATGGGAAATACAGCATCTGAGGAGAGAAGGGAGGCCCTATTCATAATCTGTTGGTAGGTAATATTTTCTGGCCTTGATCAAGGAAAAGGCCTGGCTCGGGTGCTCTTTCGACGGGTCGAATGGCCTCCTTCTGCATTGTAGAGATTATATGGATACTATGGAATAATTTCTCTTGACAGAGGTGGTGCCTGACCTGTTGATTGTCTCCTGCGTTTTCTCTTTTTTATCCACTTTTTAAACTCAGCAGCCCCCAGGAAAGGTGGGAAACGAAAATGAAGTTAAATGTTTAACAGGACCTAACAATCCAGCAACTGTATGAAAACTCCACCATCTCTAAGTTCCCCTCCAAGTCACACACCATCTTTACTTGGACATATATCTCCGTTCCTTCATCGTCAATAGGTCAAAGCTTAACACTGGTTGATGTCTTGTCAATCCCATTGTTAAGGTTAGGAGAAACTGGTGAGGGGTCTTATTTTGTCTTTGAGCACAAATAAATAAGGGATTCCATCGGCGCTCTTCAGGCCTTCCGGGTCCGGTGGGCGCCTTGGGGACTGGGGTCAATAACCTCTCTTGATAAAGAAAAGCTCCGTGTCTTCTTTCTGACTTCACCAATCGGCCTGGGTACAATTAACCACATTGACTACCAAAGGGTGTGGTGGGAGTGACTTCATCGCTCAGACTGCAGAGATTCAAGAAGGGGGCCCATCACCACCTTCCCAAGGGTAACTGCATATGTTGATACGGGTAACGGCCTTGCCAACAATGCCCACATCCCAAGAATGAATAAATAAAAGGTTTTTTAAACAAAGATAAACCCCACGAGGGAGCAACATGTCAGTGAAAGTCAGGTAGGTTCTATAAAAAATGAGGAAACCATTCTGCCAGATTAATAGACAGCAAAGGTTAACATTATTTCTCCAATCTGAATTCATGCAAAGAAAGACCACGGGTGCGATTCTCCGAGCCCCGCGCCGGGCCGGAGAATCACGTAACCGCGCCACGCTGCCCCGACGCTGGCACGCGATTCTCCGAGGTGCGGAGAATCGGCACCATTTGCGCCGGTGCGTTTGATGTGGCGCCAGCCGCGGGCCGCTGTACGCGGCAGGGCCGCTGATTCTCCGGCCCGTATGGGCCGAACGGCAGAAGAAACAGAGACCGGCCGCCGCCGTCCACACCTGGTCGCTGCCGGCGGGAACTCTGCACGAACGGTTGGGGTGCAGCCTGTGGGGGGGAGGGAGGGCCTCTGATGGGGTCTGGCCCACAATCGGGGCACACCGATCAGCGGGCCGGCCTCCCCCCCCCCCCCCCCGGGCATACGTCGTTGCGTGACTGGCCCCTGAACCCCCACGTAATATTGCGTCGGGGCTCGCGCGCTAAAGAAGTCCCCCGCGCATGCGCGGGTTGGCGCGGCGCCCATTTGGCACCGGGAAGGAAGGTTGGAGCAGCATGAACCCCTCCAGCACCGTGCTGGCCCCCTATGGGGGCCAGAATCGGTAGTTCCAGCGCCCGTTTCGCGCCGTCGTGAAACCTGACGGCGTTCACGACGGCGCGAACACTCTGTCTCCATTTCGGAGAATCACGCCCCACATTTATTTTTATACAGCCTCACAACATCACAAAGAGATTTCCCGCCAATGAAATGCAGTCACTTTTGAACCATAGTCCTCATTCTTTATTTAAATGAACATTTCTGAAGAAATTATAATAAAACAATGTAAAAGTCATATTATACAACAAATACAACTTTAGACTCAACAACCACCCCCACCCCCCACACCCGCAAAGAAAAACAACCAAGACAAAACCCAAAACAAATCCCCGACTTCCCTCCCTAACGTGTGACGGTGACCAGCTCCCAGGAACAGGAAGTGAAAGGCTGCCATCTCCAGTAGAACCATTCTTCCGAGCCCCTCATGATATGCTTGACCTTTTCTGAGTGCAAAAACGGCACAAGATCACTTAACCAAGACAAAGTACTGGGCGGAACTGGTGTCCTCCACCCAAACAGAACTTGCCTTCAGGCAAGAGAACCTGCCTTCTTCCCCATCTGCAGCTCCGGTCAGTCCGAGACCCCAAGGTTAGCCGCAAAGGGCATGGCTCCAACTCAATCCAACAATTCTGACATGCTGCTGAAGAAGGAGACCCAAAATTTCACCCGTGTGGGGCAAGACCAGCCCATATGTGTTTGATTGGCTGGACCCCGTGTTCAACGCTCGCACCTGCCCTCCACTTTTGGGAAAGAACACACTCATCCGTGCCCTGGTCAGATGTGTCCAATACACCATCTTGAACTGAATCAAGCCGAGCCTAGCACATGAGGAGGTGGAGTTGACTTGGTGTAGAGCCTCACTCCACATCCTCCCTGCTAAAAAACCTGATTCAACTCCCTCTCCCTCATCCAACGGAGGATGCTCCATCAGCACAAGCTGACTATAAAGAACTGATATTTTATCCCATATTCTCAGTGGCCACCACCGCCGAACCTGAACTCCACTTTACAGGGTAATACTGAAACAGGCCCGTAACCAAGGCCCTCAAACTAGTACCTCTACAGACACCCCTCTCTATTCGTCCCCATATGGACTCTGTACTCTTAACCCTGCCAGTACCTTTACAATGTTCGCTGCCCAATAATAAAATAACAGATCGGACAACACTAGGCCCCCGATTGCCTCTTCCTCTGCAGAAACACCATACAAATCCGTGGGGTCTTGCCTGCCCAAATAAAGAAGATATAATTTTACTGACTTTCACAAAGAAAGATTTGGGTTGAAAAACTGTGAGACACTGAAACAAAAATTGAAACCTGAGGAGAATATTCATGTTTACTGATACGGTCCTACCTACCAGCGGCAGACGGAGGTTTTCCCACTTCTTCAAGTCCGACTTGATCCCATTTACCAGACCCGCAAAATTTAGTTGATGAAGCGAGGCCCAATCATGGGCCGCCAGGGTTCCCAGATAATGGAAGCTGGACCTGGCCAGGCGGAAAGGCAACCTTCCCACCCCCCCCATCGGCACCTCTCCCTGGGATGGGAAGTTAAAGGTGGCGTAGAAGATCCTGTGGCACTATTCCGAAGATGGACAGGGGAGTTATCCTCAGTATCCTGGCCAATGTCTATCGCTCAACCAATTTCATAAGAAAATAGATTATCTGATCACTAGCACATTGGTGTTTGTGGGTCCTGACACTTCCTATCTACTAGTACGGTGGGTTTGCTTTCTCCACTCCGACTGCAGTGGTTCAAGAAGGAGGCTCGCCACCATTTTCTCAAGGGTAACTAGTGTGGTGAATGTATTATGCCAATAATCCACCATTGTATTTGTATGTGTGCTATGCTGTTGCCCTTGTGGGCTCCTCCTATGGGCCATTGTATAGCATTATCCATAGGGGAACATGTTGGGACATGTATGGGCTCCGCCCATGGCTCCTCCCCTTGAAGGGAGGTATAAAGACCTGTAGGCGGTTCTCAGTATTGGATCAGTCGCAGGCAGGCACTCTTCTAAGCTGATTAAAGGCACGGTTTACTTCTACTCTTGTCTCGAGTGAATTGATGGTCGCATCAATTTAATCAACTTAAACGCAACTATGGAATCGGCCCTCAAACCTGACTGACTGGAACTCGATCCGCAGGCCGTGGAGGCTGACCACGCGACCCCCTCGTGGACCCCGACCAAACAGTACCCCAGGCCTGTGCCGTGCTGCCATCCGCCCATCATGGGGGGCTACCCTGCTATTTCTGCTGCCAGTCCCTACACCCCCGGCAGTACAGCCCGGCCCGTAACGCGAGCTGCAGCAGCTGCGGGAGAAAAGGACATTTCGCCAAAGTTTGCCTGGCCAGGTCCAAGAACTCTAACTCACAGGCCCGATCCTCAGACTCACAGGCCCGCAGACCCAGCAATGTGGCAGCCTGTCTGCCGGCTCCGCCCCCTGCAGACGCATCATTAGCCTCGTGCTATCCGTGGGGGCAGCCATCTTCCAGCCCTCACAGCACGTGCGACTCACGGGGACCGCCATCTTGGCCATCCTCCCCCACGCGGCCGGCCACATGTGATCCATGGGGGCTGCCATCTTGGACGCCATCTTCCTCACCGCCCGCCACGCTCGACCAACGGGGGCCGCCATCTGCTACGCCGCTCGACGCGTACAATCAACAAGGTCAGTCATCGCGGAGCCGCCCCTGCACCTCCGACCACGCCGGCTACTCAGCGCGGCCACTCTGGACCAGTTGCGACCCAAGCACCTCCGGAGTTCTATGATGACCGTCCGGGTAAATGGGCACGAGATGCCTTGCCTTTTCGACTCCGGGAGCACAGAGAACTTCATTCACCAGGACATGGTAAGACGCCGCTCGCTCACAATTTTCCCGGCGCACCAAACCATCTCTCTCGCCGCTGGGTCGCACTCGGTGCAAATTCAAGCGTGCACTACCGCAACCCTCGCAATACAGGGTGCCAAGCACGCCAATTTTAAATTATATATACTCCCAGACCTCTGTGCCCCTCTCCTATTGGGACTAGATTTCCAATGTAACCTCAGGAGCCTAACCCTGAAGTTCCGGGGGCCCCTACCCCCACTCACCATATGCAGCCTCGCGACCATAAAGGTCGACCCTCCCCCACTCTTCGCAAACCTCACTGCTGACTGCAAACCAGTCGCCACCAGAAGCAGGCGGTATAGCATACAGGACAGGACTTTTAACAGATCTGAGGTCCAGCGACTCTTGCGGGAGGGAGTCATCGAGGCCAGCATTAGCCCCTGGAGAGCCCAGGTGGTGGTCGTCAAGACCGGGGAAAAGATTACAGCCAAACCATAAACCGGTACACGCAACTCGATGTGTCCCCCCTTCCCCGGATTGCATACACGGTAAACCAGATCGCACACTACCGGGTATTCTCCATGGTGGATCTGAAGTCTGCATACCACCAGCTCCCAATCCGCCCGGAGGACCGCCACTACACGGCTTTTGAGGCAGACGGCCGCCTTTTCCACTTCCTCCGGGTTCCCTTTGGCCTCACAAACGGGGCTTCGGTGTTCCAATGAACAATGGACCGAATGATGGACCAGTACGGGCTGCGGGCCACGTTCCCGTACTTGGATAATGTCACCATCTGCAGCCATGATCAGCAGGACCACGATGCCAACCTCCACAGATTTCTCCAAACCACCCAAACCCTAAACCTCACGTATAACAAGGAGAAATGTGTTTTCCGCACAACCAGACTAGCCATCCTCAGCTACGTCGTGGAAAACGGGGTTCTAGGGCCCGACCCTGACCGTATGCACCCCATCCTGCAACTTCCCCTCCCCCACTGCCCCAAGGCCCTGAAGAGGTGCCTCGGGTTCTTTTCAAATTATGCCCAGTGGGTCCCCAACTATGCGGACAAATCCCGCCCACTAATCAAGGCCACCATCTTCCCACTGGCAACTGAGGCCCGCCAGGCCTTCAGCTACATCAAGGCAGACATTGCCAAAGCCGTGATGTGCGCGGTGGTCGAGTCCGTCCTCTTCCAGGTGGAGAGCGACGCATCAGAGGTCACTCACGTCGCTATCCTCTATCAAGGAGGCAGACCGGTAGCGTTTTTTTCCCGCACCCTCACCACCTCCGAAATTTGGACCTCCTCAGTCGAGAAGGAGGCCCAAGCCATCGTGGAAGCCGTACGGCACTGGAGGCACTACCTCGCGGGTAGGAGGTTTACCCTCGTCATTGACCAACGATCGGTAGCCTTCATGTTCGACAATACGCAGCGGGGCAAAATCAAGAACGATAAGATCTTGAAGTGGAAGATCAAACTCTCCACCTATAATTACGATATTGTATATTGTCCTGGGAAACTCAACGAGCCCCCAGATGCCCTGTCCCGTGGCACATGCACCAGCGCACAAGATGACCGACTATGGGCTATCCACGATGACCTCTGCCACCCGGGGTCACCCGGCTTATCCGCTATATCAATTCCCGCAACCTGCCCTACTCCACCGAGAAGGTCAGAGCCATGACCAGGGACTGCCAGATCTGTGCGGAGTGTAAACCGCACTTCTATCAACCAGATAAGGCCCACCTGGTAAAGGCATCCCGGCCCTTTGAGCGCCTCAGTATCGATTTCAAAGGGCCCCTCCCCTCCAATAACCGCAATACATATTTCCTCAATATTATTGATGAGTTCTCCCGCTTCCCCTTCGCAATCCCTTGCCCCGACATGACCACGTCCACCGTCATTAAAGCCCTACATAGTGTCTTCACCCTGTTTGGTTTCCCCAATTATGTCCACAGTGACCGGGGCTCGTCGTTCATGAGCGACAAAATGCGTCAGTACCTGCTCAGTAAGGGCATCGCCTCGAGCAGGACTACCAGTTATAACCCCAGGGGAAACGGACAGGTGGAGAGGGAGAACGCGATGGTCTGGAAGAATGCCCTACTGACCCTGTGGTCCAGGAATCTCCCAGTTTCCCACAGGCAGGAGGTCCTTCCCGATGCTCTCCACTCTATTAGGTCCCTACTTTGCACGGCCACAAACGAGATCCCTCATGACCGCCTATTTGTTTTCCCTAGGAGATCCACCTCAGGGGCCTCACTTCCGTTCTGGCTAAAGACACCGGGGCCAGTCCTACTCAGAAAGCACATCAGGAGCCATAAGGCTGATCCTCTGGTGGAGAGGATCCAGCTCCTACACTCCAACCCCCAGTGCGCTTATATCGAACACCCCGATGGCCGACAGGATACGGTCTCCCTCTGGGACCTGGCGCCCACTGGTTCCACCACCACCACCACCGCCCCTCCACCATATCCCGCCCAACCTACCATGCCTAGCGCCCCTGCCCCTATATGACTCCTGCGCTCCCTCCCGCCCGCCATCCCCCCCTTCACGGATCCACAGGAATAAAACTCCAGAAGAGACGCTCCCGGAGTCCATGTCTGTACCCACACCGGCGCCCTCACTACCGATGCCAGCACGGACGGGTTCGACACCCGGGCCAGAGCTTCGCCGATCACAGCACACAATCCGTGCCCCGGACCGGATGAACTTATGAACCCGTCACCCCCGCCGGACTTCATTTTTTTTAACAGGGGGTGAATGTGGTGAATGTATTATGTCAATAATCCACCAGTGTATTTGTATCTGTGCTGTTGCCCTTGTATTTGTATCTGTGCTATGCTGTTGCCCTTGTGGGCTTCTCCTATGGGCCATTGTATGGCATTATCCACAGGGGAACATGTTGGGGCCTGTACGGGCTCTGCCCAGGGCTCCTTCTTTTAAAGGGAGGTATAAAGAGCAGTCGACCTGTAGGCGGTTCTCAGTATTGGATCAGTCGCAGGCAGGCACTGTTCTAAGTTGATTAAAGCCACGGTTTACTTCTACTCTTGTCTCGAGTGAATTGATGGCCGCATCAACTAGATATGGGTAATAAATGTTGGCTTTGCCAGCAACACCAATATCCCGAGAATGATTAAACAAAGTATTTTTTCAAACAAAAATTGGTTGCTGCATTTGCTCCATAACAATAATGTCTAGACTTCAAAAATGACTGCATTAGTTGGAAAGCTTCATATAAATACAACTTTTTTTTTGTAAACATCTTCGTGGTGTTGATGATGGATGAATTGGCTATGACACCGGGATGACCTTCCCTTCTCTGCTTTGAAGTAGTGACATGGGAACGTTTACATCCATCTGACAGGGCAGACAAAGCTTCGGTTCAATATCTCAGCCAGAAAGATGGCACGTTTGGCAGTGCAGCACCCCCTCTGTATTGCACTAGAGTGTCAGCCAAGAATATGTGCCAAGACCTCTGGAGTGGTGCAGTGAACCCAAAACCCTATGGGCTGAAATTCACCTTGGATGGTGGTGTAAATCTGCGATATCTGATCAGATGCTTGTTATACACAGCACATAAAACCTACGCTGTTAACTGCATTGGAATATAGAGCATTGCAGATGATGTGCACTCAAACTGATAGCACCGATTTGTGCCACTCATCGAGACAGGTTTCTGCCCCCCTGACCCAGAGGACAAAGTCCTACCAATGGCCCAATGCTGACAATATAACCCATTATAGCCCGAGAATTCTGATTCACTCCCTTGGTTTTACCAGTGGATGTAAGAGAGTTATTTCAGGATAGTTGCAGATATTAAAGAGCCATGCGTTCGAGGAAACTATTTTCCGTGGCATGTTACCAAGTCAGAGAACAGAAGCATGCAATGGCTTGTTTCGCAATGGAACCATGATGTGCTGCAGTTCCTGCACTTACTTCAATCACCATGACAACACCAACATGACACTCTCCTAAAGCAGGTGATTAAAAGCATTGTTTTGTTTACATAACTGTTCAGACAGGATTTTATTTCAATCAGAGGCCTTGTTAGGCCCCAGGTGGTCAGGGACATGGCTAGACAGTGAGTGCCCAGACACTGCCCTGGTAAACCTGGCGTAATGGAAATCACGCCAGTATAGCTGGCATGATTCGCACTGAATGGTACTGGCCATAAGCATCCTCCAGCCCAGCTGGAGTCCCTCCAAAATGAGCAGTGGGAGAGAGAGGCTACGTTCAAAGTGAGGCCACAGGCAGAGTGAGCTTTAAACTTGGGAATTTGAAGCAGAGTGGGAAGCGATGGTCTTTGCTTTTTCTCCTTGCTTTGTATCTTTTAAATCTTCAGGTAGTTGTCTTGCCCTGCTGCAGCCGAAGAGACAAGGGAGAGAGCTGATTGGTAAGTAGTGGACAAGGTCAGTAAGCCTTTACAACTCTCATCAATTATGGTCTGAATATAAATTTTGTGGTTTATAATTGGTAGAAACGAGGACAAGCAAAGAAAGGCCATAGAAAATTGGATTTAATCCAATATCAAGCATCTTCGAAAGCTTTAATTTAAAAGTGTAAGTCATGGCAGGAGAACTCTAAGCCCTGGTTTGCTCCTCTTGCTCCATGTGGGAGACCGGGAATGTTTCCAGTGCCCGAGGCCAGCATGTGTGCAGGAAGTGGGGGCAGCACAGTGGCACAGTGGTTAGCATTGCTGCCTATGGCGCTGAGGACCCGGGTTCGAATCCTGGCCCTGGGTCACTGTCCGTGTGGAATTTGCACATTCTCCCCGTGTCTGCGTGGGTTTCGCCCCCACAACCCAAAGATGTGCAGATTAGGTGGATTGGCCACGCTAAATTGCCTCTTAATTGGAAAAAATAATTGGGTACTCTAAAATTTATTTAAAAAAAGAAGAAAAAAAAAAATGTGTGCAGGAAGTGTCTCCAGCTACAGCTCCTGTAAGCCCGGGTTTTGGAGCTGGAGCGGCGGCCGGGGAAACTGTGGGGCATCCGTGAGGTACAGTGTGTTGTGGACAGCACGTATAGAGAGGTGGGCATACTGTAGGCTCAGACTTCACAGGCAAGAAGGAATGGGTGACCACCAGACAGAACAAGAGAGCGAGGCAGGTAGTGCAGGAATATTGTATGGCCATTTCCCTGCAAATCAGATATACCATTTTGGATACTGCTGAGGGGAATGACCTCAAAGCTCTTGCCAAAGGGTCATCTGGACTCGAAACGTTAGCTCTTTTCTCTCCCTACAGATGCTGCCAGACCTGCTGAGATTTTCCAGCATTTTCTCTGTTGGTTTCAGATTCCAGCATCCGTAGTGGTTTGCTTTTATCAGTAGTAGGGAAGTTACTGGAGTCAATTATCAAGGATTTCATAGCACAGCATTTGGAAAGCAATGGTGTAATAAGACAAAGTTAACATGAAGAAAAATCATGCTTGACAAATCTACTCGAATTCTTCGAAGATTAAACTAGCAGAGTTGACCAGGGAGAACTGGTGGATGTGGTTTATTTAGACTTTCAGAAGGCTTTCGATAAGGCCTCACATAGCAGATTAATATGTAAAATTAAAGCGCATGGGATTACGGGTAGTGTCTTGAGATGGATAAAAAGCTGGTTAGCAGACAGGAAGCAAAAAGTTGGAATAAATGGGTTTTTTTCTGATTGGCAGGCAGTGACTAGTGGGGTACCACAGGGATCTGCGCTGGAATGTTGACAGTATATATTAAAGATTTGGACGAGTGAATTGAATGTATTACCTCCAAATTTGCAGATGATACAAAGTTGGGTGGGAGGGTGAGCTGGGAAGAGGATGCAGAGATGCTTCAGTGGGACTTGGACAGGCTGAGTGAGTGGGCACATGCACGGCAGATGTATAGTGTAGATGAATGTGAGGTTATCTGCTTCGGTAGCAAAAATAGGAAGGCGGATTACTATTTGAAAGCGTGTAAATTGAGAGAGGTGGTACTTGTGCATCAATTGCTGTAAGTAGGCATGCAGATACAGCAGGCATTGAAGAAGGCAAATGGCATGTTAGCCTTCAAAGCGAGAGGATTTGAGTATAGGAATAGAGATGTTTTGCTGCAATTGTATAGGGCACTGGTGAGGCCACACCGGGAGTATTGTGTGCAATGTTGGTGTCCTTATCAGAGGAAGGAGGTTCTTGCTATGGAGGGAGTACAGCCAAGGTTTACCAGGCTGATTCCTGGGATGGCGGGACTGTCATATGAGGGTCTGAATCGGTTAGAATTATATTCATTGGAGTTTAGAAGAGTGAGAGGGGATCTCATAGAAACTTACAAAATTCGAGCAGAATTAGGCAGGGTAAATACAGAAAGAATGTTCCCGATGGTGGGGGAGTCCAGAACTAGGGGTCATAGTTTGAGGATAAGGGGTAAACCTTTTAGGACCGAGATGAGGAGAAATTTCTCCACCCAGAGAGTGGTGAATCTGTGGAATTCACTACCACAGAAAGTAGTTGAGGCCAAACCGTTGTGTAATTTCAAGAAGGGATTATATATGGCTGTTGGGGCTAAAGGGATCAAGGGATATGGAGGGAAGGCATGATCAGAATGAATGGCGGAGCGAGCTCGAAGGGCCGAATGGCCTCCTCTTGCTTCTATTTTCTATGTTTCTACGACACTTAGCCACTTAGTCTCCTGAAGCAACTGCTCTATTTAAAACGTGGCTAGGGCAGGGCACTCCCAATAGGACAGTGCAAATGCTTTAGGAACGTCCTCAAATCAACCCTGAAGTGGATCAACATCCATGCCGACTCATAGGAGACCCTGGCTTGTGACTGACCAAAACGGAGAAGGCACATTCGGGAAGGCACTGAGCACATTGAGAGACTTCATTGGGAACGTACAGGGGCAAAATCGAGGTGTTGGAGGGAGTAGACAAATCTCTAAACAACTCATCCGGTCCTTCCAAGCTCCACTTGCCCCGTATGCGGCAGAGACTACAGATCACGCACTGGATACTGGATTTATCAACCATTGCAAAACCCATCAAACTGGAGTGGAAGTGAGTCATTCTCCATCTCAATGGACTTCTTAAGATTAACATGTTTACACGTGTCTTTTGTTTCACTCAGAGATAAGCAGCAAGATAGAGGGAGCCCTATTTATTTATCCATTTTCTGTTTCCCTTCACTACATGACTGGTGAGCACAGTAAAAGTCTTACAACACCAGGTTAAAGTCCAACATGTTTGTTTCAAACACCAGCTTTCGGAACACTGCTCCTCAGGATGCCTCATTCACCTGAGGAAGGAGCAGTGCTCCGAAAGCTAGTGTTTGAAACAAACCTGTTGGACTTTAACCTGGTGTTGTAAGACTTCTTACTGTGCTCACCCCAGTCCAACGCCGGCATCTCCACATCATGGCTACATGACTGGTGCCATTTAACACAATTCAGCTCAGAGGCGGACAAACACTTTGTCCAGCTATCAATTACAGCCAGGAAGAAAGAAAAAAGATCCTTGCATTTAATAGTGTCTGTCAAGGCCGCAGGATAACCAAAATACATTAGAGTCGATGAAATACCTTTGAAATGCTCTTACTGTAGGAATACTGGAAAGGCAGCATCCAATTTGTGCTCAGCAGGATCCCCACCAACAGCAATATGATAGCAGCCTGGAAATTAGCATTATGAGGTTTGTTAAGGAATATATATTGACCAGGACTCCTCAGTACTGCATTGAACTTTCAGACTAGCTATGTGCACAAGTCTCTGGACTGGGACTAAAACCCACAACCTTCCGAATGAGAGAACAGATTGAGCCATTCATCCGTGTGTCTTCGTGAATAGACAAGGTTATCACTCAATGAACATATGGATAGTATACGACCCCAAGACCCAGATGCTGCAAGTCTGTGCAAGACATCCTGGCAGCTCCCATGATGAATGCAGCCTGCAGCACTCCCAGGATATCCCTTGAAAAGGTGGCTGGTGATGCTGCTACAGCTCCCAAGGACAGAGGCAGGAGAGTCATGTCTCCACAAGGATGATGGTTGAGAGGACCATTGGGCTGCTGAAGGTGGGGTTCCTCTGCCTGGATTGATCTGCTATATCCTCCTGAGTGTGTGTCGCTTTATCTTTGTTGCCAGCTGTGTTCTGCACAATCTGGCACTGGCATGGGGGGGGCCTATTGGAGGAGGAGAATAGTGAGGCAGCTCCACAGACATTGCGACTTTTCTGAATTCCCAGAGAGCTTAGGAACCAACAGCTTCACATTGCTTTCTCTATGGCAACAGCTTCGGCAATCTGAGCCAGCTTGCCAACCAATCAGCATCCTCTTCTCGTGCAGTGTAAATTATTGTGATCGTTTGAAATTTGGCATTCTTGTGTTTGTCCTGATGAGTGCAAGAGGAAAAACTTTGGCAGCATGTCTCTTTTTACAGTAATATTACCTCCTATTGACATATGCATGCTATCTGATAGAGGTTAATAATCAGCTTGGCTACTGAGAACAAGGAAAATATAAAGGACCACTTACATCTCATTCAGGTGATACACCACCAGCAACTTCAGTTACAAAGAATAAAAGCAAAAACAGCCTGAATGCAAATAGGTGTCTAGTGTAGGAGAGGCCATCGATCATTTGAGGTTGGATCGTAGAAGGAGTAGAAGGTGGGGAAGGTGATCAATGGTATGGGTCATGTCGTCATTTCCGAACATGGGTAAAATTGATATGAACCCGCGAATCCCAGGATGTTGGAGGAAATCAGTTGAAGACTACGATAGCGATGGTAGCTTGGAGTGGTTGGGGAGAAACACAGAGTTGAAAAAGTGAAGGATGTCAACCTAAAGAAACATTGTCCAGCATGGAATTATGCTGTACCTGCATGAGACATGGCCATGGCGAAAATATAGGTCTTCTGGGCTTCTCCCTCTTCAGTCAAAAGGTTTTGCCAAACACATTTTCTGAAAGCTCCCCTTTAAATATCTGTCTGATTTTCCTTTCTCTACAAGCAACGCTGAGATGAATCTTGAAAGGTGGCTTTATCTCAAAAGTAACGAAGGAAGAGTTTGCATTTTAAGATAACATCATATCATCTTCATAGGATCTCTTCAAACACCCAGCAACCAATGGTGTCACATTGAAGTGTAGTGACAATTGTTACCTCCGCAAATGGAGAAACCTATTTGTGCTCAGAAAGGTCCCACAGCAATAAATGGATGAATGGGTGATTAGATATTTTATTTCTTGGAGGTATTTTTCGAGGGTGAAATGTTTTTTAAAAATAAATTTAGAGCTCATTTTTTCCAATTAAGGGGAAATTTAGCGTGGCCAATCCACCTAGCTTGCACATTTTTGGGTTGTGGGGGTGAAACCCACGCAAACACAGGGAGAATGTGGAAACTCCACACGGACAGTGACCCAGAGCTGGGATAGAACCTGGGACCCTGGCGCCGTGAGGTCGCAGTGCTAACCCACTGCGCCACGTGTTGCCCTTCGAGGGTGAAAGGTTGACTAAAACACGAGGAGAACTTCCTTCTCTTCTTCAAGTTATACTATAGGATCACTTGCGTTCCATTGAGGTGCTGGATAATAGCCTGAGTTTAATGTCTGTCATTGTCTTCTATCGATGCAGCAATCTCTCAGTACTGTGTTGGATCAACGTGATGAGTTTAAGTCAGTGGGTCTGATTCAGGGTTGAGGGCTGTACCAACTAAGCCAAGCTGATGCTTAGCACTGAGACATTCACGGTTCAGAGAACCCGCGTTCGACCCCGGCCCTGGGTCACTGTCCGTGTTGAGTTTGCACATTCTCCCCCTATCCGCGTGGGTCTCACCCCCACAGGGTACTGGGTAGGTGGATTGGCCACGCTAAAGAATTGCCCCTTAATTGGAAAAAAAAAGAATTGGGTAACTTAATTTAAAAAAAAAGCATTGAAACAGGAAAACACCAACAGATGAATGGGGTGAGAGCTGAGAGGAAGCAGGTAGTTATAATGCTAAAACCTTGTTTAGCTTCGCCTGGAGAAAATGTTTTACTTTGTTTTCCAACCTCCTCTCCTGCTTTCCTGAAGACAGTGACTTTTGCTGCGCACCGTCCATTGTTTCCAAACATTTTCAGGAGATGGCTGTGCTTCATGTGGAAACCTTGATATTAATTATCAACAGGCTCCGTGTCATGCAGCAGCAGCGGAGTCCAATCATGCCAGGGGCAGCAGGGTAGCATGGTGGTTAGCATAAATGCTTCACAGCTCCAGGGTCCCAGGTTCGATTCCCGGCTGGGTCACTGTCTGTGTGGAGTCTGCACGTCCTCCCCCTGTGTGCGTGGGTTTCCTCTGGGTGCTCCGGTTTCCTCCCACAGTCCAAAGATGTGCGGGTTAGGTGGATTGGCCATGCTAAATTGCCCGTAGTGTCCTAAAAAAAGTAAGGTTAATCGGGGGGGTTGTTGGGTTACGGGTATAGGGTGGATACGTGGGTTTGAGTAGGGTGATCATGGCTCGGCACAACATTGAGGGCCGAAGGGCCTGTTCTGTGCTGTACTGTTCTATGTTCTATGTTCTATGTCTGACCTGCTATCCACCCATGCAATCTTGGCAGCAAAGGTCACTGGATAGTGAGCAGCAGCTGGGGCATTTGCTGAGTTACCTATCTCTGTATCAGGGTGCCGAGACTAAGTGAAGCAAACCAAACGGCTGTGCTGCACTAACTCAGCATTTACCAATGACCCTCCTCAATGCTATAGTGGGTTGTAATTCCCTTCGTGGAGAACAGGATAATCTATTGGACGTACGAGGGGTGGGGGATTGTGGAGGAAATGAATGAAGCTCCATTTTACGTTGAATTCAAGCACTTCTAAATTCATAGACTCATAAGATGCATTGCTGAAAGCATCAACTCCAAGCCAGATCTGACCTGTTCAAACTGAATCTTGCTTTGGTACAGCAACTGAATTATTATTACAGCAACAACAACAATTAAAAACACAGTGGGGGCTAAATCCCTCAGCACCTGAAAAAGTGCCCACTTTTTCACACACTCATTGCTTCCGATGCAGGCAGCATGCCAGCTTTGTGCTGCCTGTGAATAACACATTGAAGTTCTCGTCATGATGTTGAGTGACTGTAGCGGCAGGGGGCCAGTTTGGTGAGAGGCTATCGCCAGTCAGAGCTGGTCCGGTGGCAACCTACACCTCTTAAAGGGGCAGGTCCTTTGTGGCTGGAAGTCATTGTGGAGCTCGTTCTGACATGGAGAAGGATGAGACAATGGCAGAATGTGGGTTAGAGTGGGTGCCAAGGTTTTTTCAACACTGCACTGGAGCCTTTTTTCAAGGACATGCTGAAGAGGAAATGCGTGTTTCATTGACAGGGATCCAGGAGGCCATCCAATAAACTTTCAGGCAATGGGACCACATGGAGATCAATCCCTGGAGCAAAAATCGAACACCTATATATAGGCGTTACAAAAAAGTTCAATGACCTCACACAAATGGTCAAGGTCGGTGAATGTATGTATACAAATTTCATATCCCACCAACAGCTCCACTGGCTTCATACACTGCTCAAAACCTCACACTTCCCTTCACTCACCTATCACCAATTTACATTAGTGAGGACATCACGCTTCATCTCACCCTCACACAATTGGCACTGCAACAGGCCTCACCCACATCTTGCAGCTATTCACCATTGACAGTCACATCACCCAAACAAATTCCTTCACACACACTGACACATTTCTTGCGGGACAAGGTGGCACACAGCTGGAGATAACAGGTGCCAACTAATAGGGAACAGGCACCACTGCATGTCCTTACTCCCATGGAGAAGATGTTGCTCGCCACCATTGGACAGACCACTGCTGAGACCATGTGCAATGGCTGAAACTATTGAAGCAGCAGTGTCCTCATATCTAATCCTGCTTCTCAGACCCCACTATCCCCTCAAGCATGTTCTCTTCTGATTAACAAGAAGCAGATACACCTCTTAGATTCCCCTTCCTTCGGTACAGCCCTACCCTACCCTTGTGCCTTGCTCCTTTCAGCTACTGGGCACTGGTGGAATAGCAACAGAGAGAAGAGCAAGAAGACATTGATACTGAAGAAACACTGTCCCTCAATCTCACACCCACATCCCAGCTCAGGTATTGACACTGCGAGCAGTTTCGAGGATGGCTTAAAGACAAGACCCGCAGTTGGTGAGACACGCGGCATGAGTGGCCTACAGCCAGGGACGAGGCAAGGATTTAGTTCCCTGGAGGGCGAGGTTGCACACAGATCCTGTTGCAGAGGACTCATATGACAACTTTGATGGGGCAGAATTTCGAAAAAGGCTAATGGTTATTCACAATTAAATGCTCAGTGTATTTACTGAGAGACCCGCTGGAAAGATAGATGCAATGTAAGGAGCACCAACTTAGCACGGTATTTTGTGCAGAGCTTGGGGTTCAACCTTTCAAGGACAGTTGTGGACACACCCATGATGCAGTGTCTAATAGCCAATGTCTCAGCTTCCATTGCAGTACAAGCGGACACCACCTAATATCTAGGCACAGCAATGGAAGCTAAGATGGCCGCCAGCAAGCCCAGATTGCTGACATCATGACTGTGGATACTAATGTTCAGAGCATCTTGCAGGCAATTACAAGGGGGCACAAGTTCAAGGTGAGGGGAGAAAGGTTCATTGGAGATGTGCGGGGGAAGTTTTTTACACAGAGGGTGGTGGTGGCCTGGAATGTACTGCCAAGTGAGGTGGTTGAGGCAGATACATTAGCGACCTTTAAGACTTATCTGGATAGACACATGAACAGACTGGGTATAGAAGGATACAGGCGGTTGGTCTAGATAGGACACGTGGTTGGCGCAGGCTTGGAGGGCCGAAGGGCCTGTTATTGTGCTGTATTGTTCTTTGTTCTTTGTCACAGCACTCCAGTAATCTCTCCTTCAGCAGATTAGTAGGATTGCTGAGGTTCCACCATGGAGGAGAAGCAGTCACTCCATGGAGCATGGAGCAGCTGTCCTCTCTTGGGATGACAGTGCTTATCATTCCGCCCTTGTCACTCCACCAGTGCCTGTCAGCCAGTCAGCACGGATAGTTGCCACCCAGAGTGAGGTGGCGCAGTCCGGAGTCCTTCTTTCTAGACCCAGAAGGTTGTCCGGCAAGGCCATTCACAGTTTCCTCCACTGTCAGGAGCCTTCCAGCAGCCTGCTTCAGCTATTGGATTGCACTGAGTAAGGGCACTAGGACAGACAAAGGCTCTTGGAAGACAGGCTTGTTGGTGAATGGGGAATCTGGATTATGCTCACTAGTATTGCAGTTGGGTGAATTGTTCAGAAGGGGGTTGGCTAGTGTGCCTCCTTCCTTTCTCTTCCTCTTCCTCCTGCTTCTCAACTATGCCCTCCTGATGAGTAGGTTGTGCAATGTGCAGAAGACTTCTTGATACTTCCTCTACTGAGTATTGCAGAGCTCCTCCAGGGAGGGGTCAAGGCGGTGGGAGTTTTGTTTCAACTTTGGTTTGTCAGGTGACTCAAGGCAGATGGCATGATGGGCTGGTGCACAGTGAAAGCATCATGACTGCTTCCAGAATTGATGGCATGGATTCGCTGTGTGCGCTTGCACGCCAGCTGGACCTTGAAGGAGTGGACACTCCAAATGACCTTTGGAGAAGTCCTCAGTTCTTGCAAAGCCAAGTACTCTCTCCACCTGCTGCTCTCTGGTAAGAGAGAAAATGAAATATAATTCGCTTCCAGCGAATAGATTGTCAGTGATATTATGCGACAGGAACAGCAAAATGCGGCATTTTTTTGCCGCATAATACATGTTTAGCCATGTGACATTAAGAGAGGGTATTAGCTGTGGTGGTAAGCTCCGAAATGATAGCTCTGTTGTCAGGTCCATGTTGTGTGCTGATAGGCATCATGATCTGCTTACTCTGCATTCTTCCATGGATGCTCACTGTGCATGTGCTAATGCCCTCACTCCTAGGCCAGGAGGACTATTTCCAAACATTGAGAAATTCTAACCTCCTCGGCTAACATGCCTGATTTAATTATCAATGTTGTAATTTGCCATCACAGAAAATTCATATATGTTGTGCCTCAGAGCAACAGAGCTTCTGTTTTTGGTTCAGCTCTCAAAGCAAGCAATCAAGGAACGCACCAAATGGAGGTTTCTCTGCTCTTTCTGTCAAGAATGGCTGGCTTTGTCATCGCACTGCTGTTTTTATACAAAAGGTCACAAGCACTCAGTTTCTTGGCTTGGTAATGGTAAATATAGAACATAGAACATAGAACATAGAATGATACAGCGCAGTACAGGCCCTTCGGCCCTCGATGTTGCACCGACATGGAAAAAAACTAAAGGCCATCTAACCTACACTATGCCCTTATCATCCATATGCTTATCCAATAACTTTTAAATGCCCTCAATGTTGGCGAGTTCACTATTGTTGCAGGTAGGGCATTCCACGGCCTCACCACTCTTTGCGTAAAAAACCCACCTCTGACCTCTGTCCTATATCTATTACCCCTCAATTTAAGGCTATGTCCCCTCGTGCTAGCCACCTCCATCCGCGGGAGAAGGCTCTCGCTGTCCACCCTATCTAACCCTCTGATCATTTTGTATGCCTCTATTAAGTCACCTCTTAACCTTCTTCTCTCTAACGAAAACAACCTCAAGTCCATCAGCCTTTCCTCATAAGATTTTCCCTCCATACCAGGCAACATCCTGGTAAATCTCCTCTGTACCCGTTCCAAAGCTTCCACGTCCTTCCTATAATGAGGCGACCAGAACTGTACGCAATACTCCAAATGCGGCCGTACTAGAGTTTTGTACAACTGCAACATGACTTCATGGCTCCGGAACTCAATCCCTCTACCAATAAAGGCCAACACACCATAGGCCTTCTTCACAACCCTATCAACCTGGGTGGCAACTTTCAGGGATCTATGTACATGGACACCGAGATCCCTCTGCTCATCCACACTACCAAGAATTTTACCATTAGCCAAATATTCCGCATTCCTGTTATTCTTTCCAAAGTGAATCACCTCACACTTCTCCACATTAAACTCCATTTGCCACCTCTCAGCCCAGCTCTGCAGCTTATCTATGTCACTCTGTAACCTGCAACATCCTTCCGCACTGCCTACAACTCCACCGACTTTAGTGTCGTCTGCAAATTTACTCACCCATCCTTCTGCGCCCTCCTCTAGGTCATTTATAAAAATGACAAACAGCAACGGCCCCAGAACAGATCCTTGTGGTACGCCACTCGTAACTGAACTCCATTCTGAACATTTCCCATCAACTACCACTCTCTGTCTTCTTTCAACTAGCCAATTTCTGATCCACATCTCTAAATCACCCTCAATCCCCAGCCTCCGTATTTTCTGCAATAGCCGACCGTGGGGAACCTTATCAAACGCTTTACTGAAATCCATATATACCACATCAACTGCTCTACCCTCGTCTACCTGTTCAGTCACCTTCTCAAAGAACTGGATAAGGTTTGTGAGGCATGACCTACCCTTCACAAAACCATGCTGACTATCCCTAATCATATTATTCCTATCTAGATGATTATAAATCGTATCTTTTATAATCCTCTCCAAGACTTTACCCACCACAGACGTTAGGCTCACCGGCCTATAGTTACCGGGGTTATCTCTACTCCCCTTCTTGAACAAAGGGACCACATTTGCTAGCCTCCAGTCCTCTGGCACTATTCCTGTAGCCAATGATGACCTAAAACTCAAAGCCAAAGGCTCAGCAATCTCTTCCCTGGCTTCCCAGAGAATCCTAGGATAAATCCCATCAGGCCCCGGGGACTTATCTATTTTCACCTTGTCCAGAATTGCCAACACTTCTTCCCTACGCACCTCAATGCCATCTATTCTAATAGCCTGGGTCTCAGCATTCTCCTCCACAATATTATCTTTTTCCTGAGTGAATACTGATGAAAAGTATTCATTTAGTATCTCGCTTATCTCCTCAGCCTCCACACACAACTTCCCACCACTGTCCTTGACTGGCCCTACTCTTACCCTAGTCATTCTTTTATTCCTGACATACCTATAGAAAGCTTTTGGGTTTTCCTTGATCCTACCTGCCAAAGACTTCTCATGTCCCCTCCTTGCTCGTCTTAGCTCTTTGTAACTATCAAGCGCCCCAACTGAAACTTCACGCCTCATCTTCACATAGGCCTCCTTCTTCCTCTTAACAAGAGATTCCACTTCTTTGGTAAACCACGGTTCCCTCGCTCGACCCCTTCCTCCCTGCCTGACTGGTACGTACTTATCAAGAACATGCAATAGCTGTTCCTTGAACAAGCTCCACATATCCAGTGTTCCCAACCCTTGCAGCCTACTTCTCCAACCTACACATCCTTATAGAAACGTGGAAGCATTTACGCAACAGAAGGAGGCCATTCAGCCCATCTTGTTTGCGCCAGTATCTAAGATACTGAACTAGTAGCATGGATAATGAGTAAAGCTGGGTAGAATGACTGGAAATCTTTACAGGAATAATACCAACAAATTCCAATCAAGTTGCACCTTCAACATAAGAAAATGTCCCAATGCAATTCACGACCCAAATCCAAGGTGGCCGAATGTTTAGACAAAGAGGAGGATCCAAGGAAGAGGCAGATGGAGAGGTACATTCCAGCGCCTAGTTATCATGACTACCAATGCTGGGGAGCAGGGAGTAGGGGATGTGCAAAGTAGGAGAAAGAATCCTTGGATGGTTGCCTAGCTGGAGGAGGTTTAAGAGTTATGGGCCGGAGTTTAATGGCCTCCCGTGGGCAGGATGGCAGGTGGAGGGGGAGGAGCTGTTAATATGTGCAATTTGACAGTGGCTTGTCCTGGTTGCTCACCCACTCCTTTATTAAAAATAAATTTAGAGTATCCAAATTTCTTTTTCCAATTAAGGGGCAATTTAGCGTGGCCAATTCTTGCTCGTTCTGCGTGAGTTTGCTTAACACTCGATTTGTTTTGTTACTGAGCTCTGGAGTCACCAGGTATCGTTAAGATACCGCCACAAGTTTCTAGGTCAAGTTCAAAGCAATAAAACCATACACCAATTAGTAAGTTCAAACAAATGAGTTTATTATAATACAATTATAAACTACTTATGCACACGCTAAGATGACTAAACTATTCCTACTACTAAATAGACCAATACTTATCTGAATAAGGAACTGCCTGATCAGGGGGACAATGGCCTCTTGCTCTGCACTGGGTCCGCAGACTTCAGGTTGGTACGGGTTAAAAGGGGTCAGGAGTGTCTATCTCTGGTAGCGATCGTTGTGAGATACTTACTTGCTGGCGGCTGATGTCCGAACCTCTCCTCTCTCTCGGTCAAGGTCTTCTTCGGTAAAGGCTGGTCGAGAGGGCTGGTCAATAGAGGAGGGCTGGTCAAGAAGAACGAACTGAGTTTGGGACCTGTCTTTTATAGGTCCCAGGGCTTTGCGCCCTTTTGGGCGGACCCTTTACCTGCTGGGAATCGATTGGGTCTCTTCCCAATCAATTTGTTTGAATCCCCCCAATACTGAGGCTGTCCCTCGGCTACTGGGCGGGCCTTCAGGTGCTTTGTCTTCAAACCCCGCTGGTGCCGGGGTGTCTGGCTTCCCATACAATGTTGCAATCACTTCCCTATTTGTGTCCTTTGTCCCTGGGATCGTTCCATTACTATGCTAACTGTCCCGGAGATTGCCTCATTAGTATGCGGAATGTTCGTTTCGGTGCTGTCTGCTCACTTAGCAGACAGAATACACATTGGCTTGGTGCAGCCTGCTTGTGCTGCAAACTTTGTCCATTTTACCCTGCAAGCTTTGCGTTCCTCCATTTTGTATTGAGGGAATGGCCAACTTCGGTGGCTACACAATCCACCTACCCTGCACGGGGTGTGGGGGGGGGGGGGGGGGGGGGGGGGGGGGCTCATGGGGATGAGAACTTTAAGTGGAGATATTAGGGGACTGGGAGCCAATGTAAGTCACCAAACCGAGGAGTGATGGGTGAATGGGATGATGTGGGTTAGCATTCAGGCAGAGGTGACCTCAGGTTTATAGAAGTTACAACAGTGAAGCCCTGAGGAAATCTACCCGTCTGCCTAAATTAACAACAAACAAATCACGGTATTCTTGTGGCACTAATACTGAAGGGGTAGAGGTCAAGGTGCAAACTGTATCAGAGAGAGTCAGACAGGCTGCAGATGTAATGCCTGAAGCTTTCATGACATGTGTTCCATGAAGGATTTTGGATTGCTATAGAATGCAAAGCTGCAGGCAATAAATCCCCTTGTGATTCTGCAATGTCTATGGAGATCTGCCTGAGCACTAACATAGCTTGTTGTACTATATAGACCGGGTAGTGTCTAAACTATGACCTTTATGTCTTATTGTGCCCACATATTCTGACAAACGCAGCCCAGAGGGCTTAATCTTACTTGCACTTAAATCTCTCATTTGTTGCTGTTTTACATTAATAAACTAGGGGTTTTGAAAAGGGTTGTTCTTCGAGCTGTCATTTCCAAGGTGGAAAATCCTAAATAAAGCATCAGCAATTAGAAATATCTGCAAATGAATGGACCAAGTGTTGGAAAATGGGATTAGGATAAATATGTGCTTGATGGCCAGCACAATGGGCCTCTTTTTGTGCTGTAAATTCTCAATGACTTCGAACCATAGAATCCCTACAGTACAGAAGGCCGTTCAGCCCATCGAGTGCACCAATGCACCGAAAGAGCACCCTACCTAGGCCCAAGTCCCACCCTAGCTCAGTAACCCAGTAACCCCACCTCACCTTTTTGACACGAATAAAGCAAGGCTTATATCGGTATCCACTATGGCTCAATGACAGCAGACTTCTTTCTGAGTCAGAGGTTAGTGGATTTCAGTTCCATTCCAGAGAATTGAGCATGCAAGACACCTCGATGCAGGACTGAAGGAGTGCAGCACTGTTGGAGGTAACGTCATGTGGATGAGATGTGAAACCAAAAGGCCTGCCTGCTCTCTCAGCTGGACTAAAAGACCCTGGACTGGATTCTCCGGTCGGCGAAGCCAAAATCGCATTCGGTGACGGGCCAGAGATTCCAAATTCCCAGTAGAATGTGGGGCAGCGCCGCTTCCGTGATGCTCCGCCCCCTCCAAAGCTGCGCCAAATATCCACGGCCTCAGGCCATTGGCTGAGACCCGTTCCCCGACGCGAGCGGCATCCGCCATGAAGCACGGTGCGGCCGCTGCAGGCCGCCGCCATGCGCAAGCGCAGCCACGGACCCGGCAATTCTCCGGGCCGTATCGGCAGCGAGAGCCGGGTGCTGTACGCCGCCTTCCTGCCAGCCCTCAGCAAAACGGGGCATCATAGAATCATAGAATTTACAGTGCAGAAGGAGGCCATTCAGCCCATCGAGTCTGCACTGGCTCTTGGAAAGAGCACCCTACCCAAGGTCAACAACTCCACCCTATCCCCATAACCCAGTAACCCCACCCAACACTAAGGGCAATTTTGGACACTAAGGGCAATTCATCATGGCCAATCCACCTAACCTGCACATCTTTGGAATGTGGGAGGAAACCGGAGCACCCAGAGGAAACCCACGCACACACGGGGAGGATGTGCAGACTCCGCACAGACAGTGACCCAAGCCGGAATCGAACCTGGGACCCTGGAGCTGTGAAGCGATTGTGCTATCCACAATGCTACCGTGCTGCCCCAATCGGTGGCCGTATTGCGCCGGTTTTCCTGGCCGTTCCCACGCCGGTTCCCGCATCGGAGAATCTAGCCCCCTATTGCACTACTTTGAACAGCAGGGAATATCACTTGTATCCAGGCCAACATTTATCCTTCATCACTAAAACAGATTATTTGATCATTGCTGCTTGCTGTCCGCAAATTGGTGTTTGTGTTTCCTATAATATAAAAACAATACATTTAAAATGGACTTAACTTCCACAGATTGGGACAATTAACATGAGGCCATGGAACATAGGAATTAGGAGCAGAAATAGGAAATTCAGGTCTTTGAGCCTGCTCCGCCATTCAATCAGATCATGGCTGATCTCTTCCTGATGTCAGATCCACCTCTCCACCCAGGCCGCACATCCCTTTAACACAGTTTTTTTCAATAGAAATGAAAGGTACTATAAAATTTGCAAAGTCTTGGGCGGCACGGTGGCTCAGTGGTTAGCACTGCTGCCTCACAGCGCTGAGGTCCCGGAATCGATCCCAGCCCTGGGTCACTGTCCGTGTGGAGTTTGCACATTCTCCCCATGTCTACGCAGGTCTCACACCCATAAACCAAAGGTGTGCAGGGTAGCTGGATTGGCCATGCTAAATTGCCCCTTCATTGGAAAAAAAATAATTGAGTACTCTAACTGAAAAAAAATTGCAGTCTTTTTCTCTATGCTCCCATTCACAGAGGTACTCAGGAAATCTTTTGCGTTCCCATGTAGTTAGTTGCACCTGCATGCGAGGACAAAATGTTGGAAACTCCTGTAACACAGAGTCAATTAAATTTCTTTTCGATTCCTCGGGATCAGCTTAATCGCAGGGTCATCATTTCCATCTGCCCTGCATGGCTCCCGGCTGCACTAATTCATGTCTTATGCCACACTTAACCAATTCCATCATTTCATCCACCCCTCCCATGCCACCGTGCCTATGCCATCCCCTACCTCCCATGTCACCCCATTAATAATAATAATCCTTATTGTTACAAGTAGGCTTTCATTAACACTGCAATGAAGTAGCTGTGAAAATCCCCTAGTCTCCACATTCCGGCACCTGTTCGGGTACACAGAGGGAGAATTCAGATTGTTCAAATTACCTAACAGCACTTTCGGGAGGAAACCGGAGAACCCGGAGGAAACCCACGCAGACATGGGGAAAATGAGCAGACTCCGCACAGACAGTGACCCAAGCTGTGAATCGAACCTAGCTCCCTGGCGCTGTGAAGCAACCGTGCTAACCACTGTGCTACCGTGCTGCCCACATTACCATCCCATGCTACTTCACCGTTCCTCCCACTGGCGGCATGTTCTGTTTAAAATTTAGAGTGCCCAATTCATTTTTTCCAATTAAGGGGCAATTTAGTGTGGCCAATCCACCTACTTGCCCACCTTTGGGTTGTGGGGGCGAAACCCACGCAGACACGGGGGGAATGTACAAACTCCACACGGGCAGTGACCCAGAGCCGGGATCGAGCGTGGGACTTTGGCGCCATGAGGCAACATGGCTAACCCACTGCACCACCGTGCTGCCCCTCTGGCGGCATGGTTGCACACTGGTTAGCATTGCTGCCTCACAGCGCCAGAGACCTGTGTTCGATTCCAGCCTGGGGTGACTGCCTGTGTGGAGTTTGCACATTCTCCCGTGTCTGTGTGGGTTTCCTCTGGGTGCTCTGGTTTCTTTCCCCAGTCCAAAGATGAGCAGGTTAGATGGCTTGGCCACGATCAATGCGCAGGGTTGCAGGGATAGGACCTAGGCAGAATACTTTTTGGGGGAGGTTGTGTAGCCTCCTTGGCCCAAATGGCCTCCTTCTGCACCTTAGGGATCCTATGTTCTATTCTATCCTTCCAATGACATCTGCACCCCTCACATCAATTCCATCCCATCCCATCCCACAAAGAAACAATCTCTTCAGCCAGCCAGGATAGCTTTGTTATAGTGCTACCCCTACCATCTGCTCTTTTTTGGTCTTTACTAACCCGCCCACCCTACCACTGCCACCAGCCATTGACATCTGCACGAGTATCACACTCGCCAGTTCTCCCAACACCTCATGTCTCTGCGTGCGCCAGGCATCGCTCACCCATTAATAGAAATGCCCCTTTACTTAAACTGATCAATCAAAACAGTCAGGACAGAAAAGAACTGAGTGTTATTGTTCGGGATTATATTGAAATTAATTTACTGATTACATGCCCATTCTGCAAATTTATAAATATCTTCTTGCATTTGTGAGGGTACAGGTAGTGGAGGAGGTGAAGCCCTTGATGAAATTCCAAAACACCCTCCCAAGTTCACCTCCATTGCCATTAACCATGAGATCAAATTCGCGAAACATTGGCCCTCATTCCGGGCACCAGCAGCTGCCAAGCCATCAAATGTAGAATAAAAAGCTTCTACAATTTGACACCTGAATTACCAACCTCACGTTGACAGCTAGGCCAGAACAATGCCTTAGTGTGAGCAATGGAAACATCACACCTGCATAACAGTGATTTCCTTTTTGAGTTGGTAGTCGGGCTACATGGAATCTGTAGCATGGAAGCAGGCCATCTGGCCCATCAGTGCCAGCACTGACCTCTTCCTACTCCTCTTTATCTGACACTATTGGAATATAACTCAGTTAAGGCACATTGTTTTTTTTCAGTGCAGAAAGAGTTTTACTCTGTTTAACTCTGAACGCTAAAGGGTCTCTTGGTAGTTACATAGATCATAGAATTTACAGTGCAAAAGGAGGCCATTCGACCCAGCACCAGCTCCTGGAAAGAGCACCCTACCCAAGGTTAACACCTCCATCCTATCCCCATAACCCAGTAACCCCACCCAACACTAAGGGCAATTTTGGACACGAAGGGCAATTTATCATGTCCAATCCACCTAACTTGCACATCTTTGGACTGTGGGAGGAAACCGGAGCACCCGAAGGAAACCCACGCACACACGGGGAGGATGTGCAGACTCCGCACAGACAGTGACCCAAGTCGGAATCGAACCTGGGACCCTGGAGCTGTGAAGCGATTGTGCTATCCACAATGCTACCGCGCTGCCCATGCAAAGCAAGGCGGAATAAAATGGTATACTATATTCCACCATTTTCCAGCAGCGGGAGCTCTCATCTCGATCGGTGCAATAGTAAAAGAAAAATACTGAATTAAATAAAAAATCAAAGTTAATGGTTTTTCGGAAGATTCCACCAGGATTATTACAGAATGCTTTGGAGAAGTGAGGTAAAGGGGAATTACTGTGTCCAGGTGTAGAAAACATTATATACAATATGTGCTAAGTTTACATATGCCCCCGGAGTCCTGTTTAATTCACTTAGAAGCAGGCTGTTATTTTGAATTTAGTGATTTTCATTTGCTGTTGGCAGAGCTTATACGAAACGAGGTCTAACAGCTACTGAATATGTACCTAGTGTCTGATTTTTACAGTATTTCTGTCTGGAATTTTTTGTACTTATCTTTATGTTCCTTCATTGCCAGTTAACTTATTAATAAGCCATTATAATTAATTCAGTACCATGAACCCATGAAAATAAATTTTCACGTCTTGTTGAATAAACAGAATATTTTTAATTTGAGACAATTATTTACTGTACGACATTACTCAGTATTCTGGAATTTTGTTTAGTTTTATCTGTATTTAGTGCTGTACTTTAGACAAAACTGAATTCCAAAGATTTTTCTCAAATATATAAATCTACTCCAGAATATCTTCGGTTGATTCAGGTGTCGAGCCTCACTTAAACTTGATTTAGTACATGAAGCGACTGTAGTTTTATTTTTCCCTCGTGAGTTCAAACGATGTTGCAGATTTGGAAATGCCCCGCTATATTACGTGTAACCTGTCGGAAAGGGGCTGGTTTAGCACAGTAGGCTAAATAGCTGGCTTTTAACGCAGACCAAGGCAGGCCAGCAGCGCGGGTTCAATTCCCGTACTAGCCTCCCCGAGCAGGCGCTGGAATGTGGCGACTAGGGGCTTTTCACAGTAACTTCATTTGAAGCCTACTCGTGACAATAAGCGACTTTCATTTCAACTTGGATTTTCTTCAACGTCAAACTTTTAATAGATGGCACACTTTATCAGCAAAGGTGCGCATCTTTAAATCTGCAAAGATGAGTTGCTATTCAGAATTTTATATGGAGAATAAATGATTGCTGGAGTTGTCCTATGAAATTGTCACACGCTAAACAGGGTTTAGATGATATAAACCATGCAACAAAGTTCAAATGGATTACTGAGTCAGTCAAAACCTAAGAGCAACCTTGGACACGCTCCCAAACATTGATTATTTTAATCAAATGATGTGGTTGGCCATGCATGGTTTAAAACAATACACTTTGTACCACAGAGTTGGAATCAAATAACAATAATACACAGTATTACAGAGACACTCTTGCATATTTTACACAATGTGATACATATTTTTGGAACTCTTGTACAGATACATTAAATAATACCTTCTTCCCAACACTCCCCCTCCTCTGACTCTGACTGCTGGGCACCTTCTATATGTGGACATCATTCATATAAAAGTCTATAGAGTGAACATTGGTTAACATAAAATCATAGAATCCCAACAATGCAGAAGCAGGCCATTTGGTCCATCAAATCTGCACCGACCCTCCAAAAGAGCACTCTATCTAGGTCCACTCCACCAGCCACCCTGCCCTATCCCCGTAAGCCCATAACCTAACCTGCACATCTTTGGACTTTTATCTCTTATGTTTCGCCAAAGAAAGCACCATAGTCATAGTCAAACCTAACGTATAGAATGAGGCTACTGAATAGTGATCCAGAGAGGGAATCTCTTGGATGATTTGTGGCTACTGAGAGGAATTGTAGCGTCTCCATCGATGACCTGGAAAAGCTTGCTATGCTCAGCAAAGCACAAAAGGGTAGAAATTTTAGCAGTGCCCTTTCAATCCATTCTCAGAATGTGGTCCCGTTGGCAAGGCTGGCATTTATTCCCCATTCCTGGTACAATTTAATGCCATTGCAGAGGGCAGATAAGAGCCAATCATCTTGGCATGGGACTGCTGTAACAAATAAGACAGATCAGGAAGGAAGGTATATTTGCTTCTATAAATGATATTAGTGAACTATTTGTTTCGAACAATCCGGCAGTTTTTTGACACCTTTAATTATACCAGATGTTAAAAGTTGAATCCAAATGCTCAGACCATCGCGGAAGGTTTTGATTCACTTTCATACTATTATTAGTCCAGGCTTTTGGAGAAGCTCAGTAACATTTTTTTTCTTTTTTAAAAATTTAAATGTCCCAATTAGTTTTTTCTAATGAAGGGGCAATTTAGCGTGGCCAAAGCCTTTGAACCTTTAATTTTCTGAAGGTTCTATTCTTTTTTTAAAAATGGAGAGTACCCAATTCTTTTTTTACAACTAAGGGGCAATTTTAATATGGCCAATCCACCTAACCTGCACATCTTTGGGTTGTGGGGGTGAGACCCAAGCAGACACGGGGAGAATGTGCAAAATCCACACGGCAGAGACCCGGGGCAGGGATCGAACCAGGGTCCTCAGTGCCTTGGGACAGCAGTGCTAACCACTGTGCCACTGTGCCGCCCTCCAGCTCATGAACATAACCATTAGATTATTGTGTCCAACAATAAGTCCATGTCCAAATGAATCCAGGTTTGGGCTGACAACTGAAACGTAACATTCATGCCGCACAAATGCCAGACGATGGGCATCTCCAACAGGAGAGAATCTACCCATTGCCCCTTGGCATTCAATGGCATTCCCATTGCTGAAACCCCTACTGGGAATTACCACTGATCAGAAACTTAACTGCACCAGCCATATAAATACTGTGGAAGGTCAGAGGCCAGGAATCCTGCAGTTAGTATCTCATCTGAAATGACTCTCCAAAACCTGTCCACAATCTACAAGGCACAAGTCAGAAGTGTGATCAAATGCTCTCCACTTGCCTGAGTGAGCACAGCTTCAACAACACTCAAGAAGCTTGACACCATCCAGGGCATAGCAGCCCGCTTGATTGGCACCTCATCCACTCACGTTCACTACCTCCACCATTGACGCACAGTTGCAGCAGTGTTTACCATAAGATGCACTGCGATACTCACCAAAGCTTCTTAGGCAGCACCTTGCAAAACCATAATCACTAACATGTAGAAGGACAAGGGCAGCAGATACATTGGAACACCAGCAGCTGAAAGTTCCCATCCAAGCCACTCAACATCCTGACTTCGAGCTTTAGCGCTGTTCCTTCAGCTGGGTCAAAATCCTGGAACTCCCTCCCTAACATCACTGTGGGTGTGCGTACATGACATGGACTGCAGTGGTTTAAGGAGGCAGCTGACCACCACCTTTACATGCATGTTGGAGCCTTGAGCTATACATAGTAATGGTCGGGTTTCCAATATCATTCCATCACACGACTGGCCAGGAATCTCTCCCACTCTTACTGGGTCTGCCACTGGCACTTTTTGGAAGGAATTACAAGTTGATAATGAACCTGTTTGGCTGCATTACGAACGCACCTTCCTTGGTCATCATGTCCTGGACTGGGAGTTGAACCTGGGGTTTTTAGCGCAGAGGCAGGAGCCCACCCATTCCATCACAAGACTCCACTCATTAATAGTCCACAGCATCCATAGAAGTTGTTTTCTGAAAATTGTATATCGAGAATAAAATCATGACAAAAATTACGGCTTCACAGGATCAATCCTTGTGACTGCTACATGCAGAGCTACAATTCAGTGATGCAATTTATTCATGTGTTGACTGTATTCGCTGTGGTTCAGTTGGCAACGGTCTTGCCTCTGAGTTCAGAAGGTTTGGGGTCCAGCCCCCAATCCAAAGTTTTAAGCACATAGTTTAGGCTGACGCTGCCAATGCAGTATTGAGGGAACGTTGAATTGACTGTGGTGGAAACATTATACCAAGGCATCTACCTGCCTTCTTAGGCAGACGTAATAGATCCGGGGCAGCACGGTGGTGCAGTGGTTAGCACTGCTGTCTCACGGCGCTGAGGATCCGAGTTTGAATCCCGGCCCCGGGTCTGTGTGGAGTTTGCACATTCTCCCCGTGTCTACGTGGGTTTCACCCCCCGCAACCCGAAGATGTGCAGGTCAGGTGGATTGGCTACGCTAAATTGCCCTTAATTGGAAAAAAAGAATAATTGGGATCTCTAAATGTATTTATTTTTAAAATGAAAAGAGATTATCTGCTCATAATCATATTACCATTCGTGGAGCTTGCTGTGTGGAAATTATTCCGATCCCAGACCATACCCTCTGTGTTCTCCCTCTGTGTACCCGAACAGGCGCTGGAATGTGGCGACTCGGGACTTTTCACAGTAACTTTATTGCAGTGTTAATGTAAGCCTACTTGTGACAATAAAGATTATTTATTAATTTTTTTTTTTTTTTTTTTATAAATTTAGGTTACCCAATTATTTTTTCTATTAAGGGGCAATTTAGCGTGGCCAATCCACCTACCCTGCACATTTTTTGGGTTGTGGGGGCGAAACCCACGCAGACACGGGGAGAATGTACAAACTCCACACGGACAGTGACCCAGAGCCGGGATCGAACCTGGGACCTCAGCGCCGTGAGGCGGTTATGCTAACCACTAGGCCACCGTGCTGCCCTTAGATTATTTATTAATTTAACAGTGGCTAGGAAGCTGGACTGAAACCTCAATATTTTAGTTTATTTGTAAGACTGTGCGGAAAGAAGGATTCACTCTAGGAGTGATTGCATGAAGAAATAGGGCTCTGGTGTTTTTGAAACAAAACGTTATTATGAATGCAATATTAAACTTTTTAACTTCACACCCAAAGAGAGCAGCTTACAATTACCCCTTAAACACTACTACTCAATTCCCATTAAACAACAAAGAAAGAAATATACAGTTCTCAATCCATCTGAAAATCAGCATGGTATAGAGTAATACTTGCTTCACAGAACAGGTCTGGATTACTGTTAGAACCCCTTCAGACTATGGCTGAATATCTTCAAAAATTTGGTTCATCTGGCATGTTTCACCTTCTTCCTTGTCCTCAGACAAGACGGCTCTGCTTTAAATATTATTGCTCTTGATATAACTATCTTACTGTGAGAGAACTGTGGACTCAGTGTAAGGTAGAGCAGTATTCACCTCTTCTTTCCCAAAACCGTCTCCAAAACTGATCTCTCGAAAGCTTTTCAAAGTGTCTCTCTGTATTACTTGGCTGCACCAGCAATGACATCATCTCCCCAAGCTGAAAAACAAATCAACTCTACAGACTGAAAGTACATTCATTCCCCATGGAATTTTCCCATAGTGTCAAACCATAGTGCATCAGCCCAGACTGAAAAATCAAATTCCTTTGGTGAATTTCATCTTCAGGCTTCTAGAATTTCCCAGACCTTTACAAAACAAAACCATTTGAAAAAAAAAATGGCTACTGCAGTCAAACACACTGTAACCCCAGGATTTTAACCTTTAAGCCAATATTCCTAAAATCCTCCATTTGTCATGCCTCCTCCCTTAAAAAAAGAACCAGCAATGTAAACATGTTCTCTTCCTGCCCCATGTTGAATTCATAAATTAAATGGTTGTAATAATAAACTTCATCTGAATAATCTTGTGTTTCAGTTTTTAAATTTGTCCAAGAATTTTAATGGATGATGGTCCATATATGCAACTCATTCAGATAAATCGTTACTAAATAAATTATAAAATATTGTAATGCCAATACCAAACTCAATGTCTGCTTCTCAATGGTCACATTTTCCTTTGGTGAATATTGAGTTTACTAGAAAAATATCCGATTGGTCTTTCAATTCCTTCGTCATCTTCCTGCAACAGTACAGCACCAACACCCACATCACTTGCATCAATTGCCACCTTAAATAGCTTGGCATAAATGTGAGTCGCAACACTGGTGCAGTGGTTAGCACAGTCGTCAGATTGTTGAATGCCTCCTGATATTCCGACATCCACTGAAACCTTTTGTGATTTTTTAAAAAGTTCTGTCAGGGGAGCAACCAGGCTGCCGAAATTTGGCCCAAATTTCCGGTAGAAACCACTCATGCCCAGAAATCTCAGAACTTCTTTCCTCGTTGATGGCATTGGAAATTCTCCAATAATTGCCGTCTTCACATTCAGTGCAGCCATCTGACCATGTCCAATGGTATAACCTAAGAAGGTGACTTGAGCTTTTGCAAATTCACTCTTAGCCAAATTGATCACCAATCCAGCTTCCTTTAATCGAACAAATGATGTTTTAGAATGTTCCAAATGCTCCTTCCATGTTTCACAGAATACCAACAAGGCATCAATGCACACTGCGCAATTGTTGGTTATTCTTTGGAAAGTTGCTGGCACATTCCGCATTCCAAATGGCACAGCCTTAAATTGATACAGGCCATTTGGCGTCACAAAAGCCGTAACTTCCTTCACCCTCTCTATAAAAGTACTTGCCAAGTCAGTAATTTTCAACTTAGGGTCGCATCTCCCGGGTGGCAGGTTTTGGGAGGATTGTGGGGCCATTGGTTGCGGATGTTCCTGATCATGGGAAGAGGTGCTCAACGCCGCAACTGGCTTTTAAAAAATGCCGGTCATGGCCAATTTTCAGAATGCAGGCTGTCCCTTGCATAAAATGCGTGCTGATCCAGGAACAGATTCTTTAAAAAAATAGATGGAGTCTTCTCTCCAGAAGCGGCGGCAGAGAGCAGGCCACCAGTCAAGTACACTGGCATCATGTGCTCTGGGCGCGAGAGAGATTCCTCCAATTTGTAGCTGCCAGGAGAGCTGGTGTGAGATCCAGGGCCTGTGATGAATAACCCAATAGGGACAAAGCAAGATAAAGGTGATTCCTTGAGATATGGGCTTATTAAGCCCATGTGTGTTATATGCAGAGAAGTACTGGCAAATGAAAGAACAAAAAACAATAGAGCACAGGAACCCTCAAAACCTCAAAGGCATTTGAAGGCTAAGCGTGGCGAGTTTGAGGACAAACTTCTTGCTTTTTTTCAACGGATGCAGTGAGAACTTAAATCATCAGCTTAAGTCCTTAGCAGAAATGTAACATTGAATGACAAAGCAAGTGAGGTTGTGAGGACCAAGCACGCTTATCTGTCACATTAAAGGTAAGCGAAAATGGTGGGCCGCAAAGTTCGGGTGGTGTGGGTCACGAAGGTTGGCCGGTGTGGGTTGCAAATGTTGGCCGGCATGGGTCGCAAAGGCCGGCTGGCCTGAGCCACGAAGGTCGACTGGCATAGGTCCCGAAGGATAGTCAGTTGGTAGAAATGGGTCCCGGGCAAAAAGTTTGAAAAACACTGCTTTAAGTGAGCCGAGTTTGGTAATAAAATGTGCTTGCCCCACCTTTTCAGCACATTCTTCCAAATGAGGAATAGGGTACCAATCTGACTTTGTAAATGCATTGATCTTTCTATAGTTCCCACACAATCATTGTGTTCTGTCTGGCTTTGGGACCATGGCAACCAGTGAAATCCAATCACTGCAACTCACTTAGATGATATCATCCTCAAATATGTTGTCAATCTCCTTTTGTGCCTGTCCTAACTTTAGTGGATTGAGCCTGTATGGCTGTTGTTTAATGGGAATAGCATTTCCTAAATCTTCATCATTCATAATTACTTTCACACTTCCCAATTTATTACCACATACATCTCTATGTGACTGTAATAACTCTTTTAGGTAATTTTGATTGTCCTCTGGAAGGTAACTCACTAATTTATCCCAATTTTTTAACACTTCCTCATTATTCAATTTAATTTGAGGAATGTCAAATTCAGAATCGCCTCAATATTTCTCTTCTCCCTAAGCTACAACGATTAACACTTACTCCTTCTTTCCTTCTCTATCAGCATGCCTTTTGAGTATAATTCACCTCATTCAATTTTCTTTCAATGTAATAAGGCCCACTAAATCTTGCTTGTAATGGTTCACCTACCATTGGTAACAATACTAGCATTTTCTCCTCACTGGCAAAACTATGAATTTTTGATTTCTGATCTGCCTCTTTTTTCATTACCTGTTGTGACCATTTTAAGTGTTTTTTGGCCAACTCACCTGCGCTAGTTAATCTCTCCCTAAAGTTTGACACATAGTCCAACAATCAGGCTACTGACTGCTGACTCACCATTTTCTCTTTGATCAATTTAAGTGGTCCTCTCACCTCATGACCAAAAATCAGTTCAAATAGACTGAATTTAGTTGAAGAAGAAGAAGAAGATCGCTTATTGTCACGAATAGGCTTAAATTAAGTTACTGTGAAAAGCCCCTAGTCGCCACATTCCGGCGCCTGTCCGGGGAGGCTGGTACGGGAATTGAACCGTGCTGCTGGCCTGCTTGAAAAGCCAGCGATTTAGCCCAGTGTGCTAAACCAGCCCCTAGTTGATTCATTAGGTGCATCGCTAATTGCAAATAGTACAAATGGATTCCTTTATTCCTATCCTCTGGATAATCTTTACTATAGGCCCTCAACATAGTCTTTAGAGTTTGATGCCATCTTTCTAATGCCCATGTGATTCCAGATGGTACGCTGTTGAGTTAAATTGCTTTATTCCTAAGCTATCCATAACTTCCTTGAATAATTTTGACATAAAATTGGATCCCTGATCTGATTGACTTTTTTCGGTCATCCATATCTAGTAAAACATTTGGTTAACACCTCTCCAACCCTCTTAGACTCAATGCTTCTGAATGGAATTGCCTCTGGAAATCTAGTAGACACATTCATTATGGTCAGCAGATACTGATTCCCACTTTTGGTTTTAGGCAGGAGTTCCACAAAATCAATTAGGACCACGGTAAAAGGCTCCTCAAATGCTGGAATGGGTATTAAAGGTGCTGCTTTTGATTGCTGCCTGGAGTTTCGCAGTTACCTGACATGTGGGACATGTACAGCAAAAGTCAACTACATACTTATGCTGTCCAGACCATTACAAATATTTCAATATCTTTGCTAGAGCTTTCCTTACTCCTCAGTGACCTCCTACTGGAACCTTATGTGCTACCCACAAAACCTCCATTCTATAACCCACTGGTAATACCATTTGATGAACCTCTACCCGTTTTCCATCAGACCGAAAATGTAAAGCTCTCTATTTTCTCATTAATGAATTTTTCTGATGTAATAACACTCAGATTCCATTTCCATATATGCTTTCCGATATTACCCATGGGCAGCACAGGAGCACAATGGTTAGCACTGTTGCTTCATAGCGTCAGGGTGCAAGGTTCGATTCCCGGCTTGGGTCACTGTCTGTGCGGAGTCTCCCTGTGTCTGCGTGGGTTTCCGCCGGGTGCTCCGGTTTCCTCCCATAAGTTCCAAAAGATGTGCTTGTTAGGTGAATTGGACATTCTGAATTTTCCCTCTGTGTACCTGAACAGGTGCCGGAGTGTGGCGACTCGGGGTTTTTCATAGTAACTTCATTGCAGTGTTAATGTAAGCCTACTTGTGACAATAAAGATTTTTATTAGAGGACGCCATTCAGCCAATCGAGTCTGCACCGACCCTTCGGAAGAGCACCCTACATAGTCACGCACCCCAGCCCTATCCCCGTAATCCCACCTAACCTTTGGACACTAAGGGGCAATTTATCATGGCCAATCTACCTCACCCGCACATCTTTGGACCGTGGGAGGAAACCAGAGCACCCGGAGGAAACCAACGCAGGGGAGAACGTGCAAACTCTACACAGTCACCCAAGGAAAAAATTAAACCTGGGTCCCTGGCTTGTGCGGCAGCAATGCTAGCCACGGGGCAGCACGGTGGCCTAGTGGTTAGCACAGCTGCCTCACGGCGCTGAGGTCCCAGGTTCGATCCCGGCTCTGGGTCACTGTCCATGTGGAGTTTGCACATTCTCCCCGTGTCTGCGTGGGTTTCGCCCTCACAACCCAAAAATGTGCAGAGTAGGTGGATTGGCCACACTAAATTGCCCCCTTAATTGGAAAAAATAATTGGATAATCTAAATTTTTTTTTTTAAAGCAATGCTAGCCACTGTGCTGCCTCACCGTCCCCACCGTGCTGCTTTGTCTCTGAATCTTTCTGTTGTAATTCAACCAACGTGCTTGAACGAAAGATATCTGCTTCATCCACCTCCGGCTCATGTTCCTTACTAACCATCTGATCAAACATCAAACGGGCTGGTTTAGCTCACTAGGGGCTGGTTTAGCTCACTCGGCTAAATCGCTGGCTTTGGAAAGCAGACCAAGCAGGCCAGCAGCACGGTTCGATTCCCGTACCAACCTCCCCGGAATGTGGCGACTAGGGGCTTTTCAACTTCATTGAAGCCTACTCGTGACAATAAGCAATTTTCATTTTTCATTTCAAACATGGTTTCTGACAACTGAACCTCAGCCTCCCTATTGGCCCTCCTCAAGTTCTCTTCCTCCTGTGGCTTTGTGATTGGGATACCACACAATCAGGAAACACTCCCAGATATACATCTTGCAACATCTCAGTTGTTTGACTTTCCACTGGCGTTCCAACCACAGTAGGCTGTGCTACCACCTGTGATCCAACTATATCATTAACTAGGATAAATTGTACTCCTGTAAAGGTAATTTTTCTATTACTCCTACTACCACGTCACCACTTTTCACCGGACTCTGTAACCTTACCTTGCACTCACCAATAATTCCACATATTACCACCTTTTCTGGCCATACTCCTTCCAAACTAAAAATCTCCTTATCTCGCACCATTAGATTGACTTGCTCCTGTGTCCCTCAAGACCTTAATCTCCTTACCTACGCCAACTTGTACAGATGAATAACCCTTACAGATAAAATCCTTTAAGAAGTTCTGGTACTGCTTATCCATCAACCTCTGAACAGGCTGTTCACTCTGTAATACCTCTTCCACTGGGACAATGGATTTTCCTCCCACTTTAATAACTCCCACTGGCTTATCCTGTTTTACCGAGTCTGTCATCCCAGTACATTTCTAAAGCTGCGTCTTAACATGGCCAACTTTATTACAATGCAAACACTTAAGTTTTCTGATCTCTCTACCACTGTCATAAGTTTCCTTTTTACTCTGAGACACATTCTCCTTAACATCACCAACTAAACCTCATTTGGATTGACCACCTGTAAATTTCTCGTTTCCCCAGTTTCTATCCTTCACAGATTGAAATTGATGTCAGGAACCAAACTTCGCTTTACTAACCAATTCAAAATCATCAGCTATTTCTGCGGTCTGCCTAACAGTTTTAACTCTACTCTTCCACACGAGTTCTCACTACTTTTTAAAAAATAAATTTAGAGTACCCAATTATTTTTTTTCCAATTAAGGGGCAATTTAGCGTGGCCAATCCACCTAACCTGCACATCTTTGGGTTGCTGGGGTGAAGCCCACGCAGATACTGGGAGAATGTGCAAACTCCACACAGACAGCGACCCAGGGGCGGGTTTCGAACCCGGGTCCTCAGCGCCACAGTCCCAGTGTGAACCACTGCACGAGTTCTCACTACTGCGGGAAGTGAATCTTTAAAATCCTCCAAAATAATTATTTCACTAAGAGCGTCATACATTTGATCTAATTTTAATGCTCTTATCCAACAATCAAAATGATTTTGTTTAATTCTTTTGAATTCTATGTCTCTAACCTGGTCCTTCCTTAGGTTCCTAAACTTTGTCTATAGGCTTATGGCACTAGTTCATCGCACTCGATATAGGTTTCCTAATCCCTAGATACCTCCTCTATTAGTGATGCAAACACTTCACTACCTTTACCTACCACCTTTGTTTGAACCGACACGACCCACGTGTTCTTTGGCCAATTGAATTGTTTAGTCACTTTCTCAAATGAGATGTGAAAGGCTTCTCCACATCTTTCTCATTAAATCTTGGAAATGCTTGACTATATTTCAACAATTAAGCTTTTGACTAGGAAGTATCTCTTCTTTCTCCAGACTTTCCTCAGCTTCTGCCTTCAACACAAACCAACTAAATCTTTAAAAAAAAATTATTTTAAATCCAATTAAGGGGTAATGTCGCATGGCCAATCCATCTACCCTGCACATCTTTGGGTTGTGGGGTGAGACCCACGCAGACACAGGGAGAATGTGCAAACTCCACACGGACAGTGAACCGGCACTGGGATCAAACCTGGGTCCTTGGCGCCGTGAGACAACCATGCTAATCCAACCATCTAAATTGATGTTCTCCTTGCAGTGCCACTATCCGAAGTTCAAATTCTCTCTCTTTTTTCTTTCCCCTTTCTTTCTTCGCTAATTTTTCCATTTCAACCTCAACATTCCTCCTTTCCATTTCTTTTTGAAAATTCCGCTCTTTTTCCTTTTCTGCCCTCCCTTTTTCCTTTTCTGCCCTCCCTATTTCCTTCTCTGCTCTCCCTTTTTCCTTTCCTGTTCTCCCTTTTTCTTTTTCTGCCCTCTCTTTTTCCTTTCCTGCCTTCTCTTTTTCCTTTTCTGCACTCCCTTTTTCCTTTTCTGCACTCCCTTTTTCCTTTTCTGCCCTCCCTTTTTCCTTTTCTGCCCTCCCTATTTCTTTTCTGCCCTCTCTTTTTCCTTTTCTGCCTTCTCTTTTTCCTTTTCTGCACTCCCTTTTTCCTTTTCTGCACTCCCTTTTTCCTTTTCTGCACTCCCTTTTTCCTTTTCTGCCCTCCCTTTTTCCTTTTCTACCTTCTTTTTCCAATCCTGCCTTCTTTTTCCTTTTCTACCTTCTCTTTTTCCTTTCCTGCCCTCTCTTTTTCCTTTTCTGCACTCCCTTTTTCCTTTTCTAACTTCTCTTTTTCCTTTCCTGTCCTCTCTTTTTCCTTTTCTGCCCTCCCTTTTTCATTTCCTGCCCTCTCTTTTTCCTTTGCTTCTGCCATGGCAAATCTCTCCTTTTCCTTTGCCATTGCCAATCGCTACATTTGCTTTGCTTCTATTTCCAAGTTCTTCACTTCTATTTGTAATTGAATTCTAGCGATTCAACTCTAATGATTCAGGCTATGTCTCTGGCAAATTAAAGTACTGAATTATGGCTTGTGTTAGCTCTGCCTTTCTCACCCCGTTAGGTAAGATTAACTGCAGCTCCTCCACCCAACCCAGAAGTCTCCCTTTGTTAGCCATCCCAAATAATCGCATCCACACCCATATAAATTTCAAAACCTAATAAAAAACAATCATTCCACACACTCACTTTAGGTTCAATAACCATAAGCCAAACAAGGAATTCTATTTACCACCCTGGACCCGAGCCCCCTATTTTATTCCGATTCCAGACTAGACCCCAACAGTGGCTAGGCTACTGGTCTGAAACCCCAATATTTAAGTTTGTTTGCAAGACTGTGCGGAAAGGAAGATTCGCTCTAGGACTGTTTGCATGAAGAAATAGGCCTTTGGTGGTTTTAAAACAAAACTTTATTATGAATACAATATATACATTTTTTTTATTGCACACCTGAATAGAACAGCTTACAATTACCCATTAAACACTACTACTTAACTCCCATTAAACAACAAGACAAAAATACAGCTCTCAATCTACCTTAAAATCAGCATGGCATAGAGTAATAATTGCTTCACAGAACAGATATGCACTCCTCTTAGAACCCCCTCAGACTGCAGCGAAGGTTCACCAGACTGATTCCTGGTATGGTGGGACTGACATATGAGGATTGAATTCGTTAGGATTGTATTCACTGGGAGAATGAGACCTCATATTTCGAACAGGTCTAGACAGGGTAGATGCAGTAGGGATGTTCCCGATGGTGGGTGTGTCCAGAACCAGAGGTCACAGTCTGAGGATATGGGGTAGACCATTTAGGACAGAGATGGGGAGAAATGTCTTCACCCAGAGAGTTGTTGGCCTGTGGAATTCATAGTTGAGGTGAAATCATTGTATGTTTTCAAGAAGCAGTTAGATATAGCACTTAGGGCAAAGGGGGACATAGGATATGGGGGGGGGGGGGGGGGCGGGGGTAAAGTGGTATTAGGCCTTTCAGTTGGATGATGAGCCATGATCATAATGAATGGCGGAGCAGGCTCGAAGGGCCCAATGGTCTCCTGCTCCTATTGTCTATGTTTCTATGACTGGCTGAATATCTTCAAAAAGCTGGTTCACCTGCCATGTTTCAGCTACCTCCTTGTCCTCAGACAAGACTATTCTGCTTTAAATATTATTACTCTTTATATAACTATCCTACTGTGAGAGAACTGTGGACTCAATGTCAGACAGATCAGAATTCCCTTCTTCTCTCTCCCAAAGCCTTCTCCAAAACTGACTCTCTAAAGCTTTTCAAAATGTCTCTCTGTATTCCTTGGCTGCGCCCAGCAATGGCATCATCTCTCCAAGCTTAAAAACAAATTAACTCTACAGACTGAAAATATGTTAATTCCCCAGGGATTTCCCCCAGTCAAACCACAGTGCATTAAGCCAGACTGAAAACCATCATTCCTTTGGTCAATTTCACCTTCTGACTACTAGAAGCTCCCAGGCTGTTACAAAACAAAATCACTTTTAAAAGCATGAGCACTGCAGTCAAACAGACTACAACTCTAGGCTTTTAACCCTTAAATCATCCCAATATTTAGAAGCCAATATTCCTAAAATCCTCCGTTTGTCACAGAATTGATTGCTGTGCACCCTACATAGCTCAGTGGCCATCTCACTTCAAAAGTACTTAGTTGGCTGTAAAGCACTTTCGGATGTCCTGAGGTTGTGAAAGGCGCTTTATGAATACAGGTCTTTATTTTTACTTTAGAAATCTGGCTATCTGTCCCTTTGTGAGCCCTCTGCCCTTCTGGTATTGTCCTACTTTTCATTCCTAACTCCCGGTCTATTATTGGCGCCTGCTATTTTAGCCAATATGCCTGCTTGGTTTGGTCTCCCTCCGACTGAACTCTTCCTTCTACTTTGCTTTCCCCTGCCTATTAATCTCCCTCTTCCCCCTCTCCGTCTTGCTTTGCGTTTACCTATCGCCTGCTGCGTGCTCAGTCAAGACTGACATATCTCTCAGTGGGTGGGGAAGAAGTTGATGTTGAAGTAGTCGGCAACAAAGAAATAAGATTTATTTTAAAATTGAGAAACATGGAGAGGTAGCTGAAACCCATTGCACAAATACCACTGAGGTTGAAAAGTGCAGGAGAAAAGATGCGATCATCAGAAAGTAGTGATTAGGCAATCATAGAATCCCTACAGTGCAGAAGGAAATTATTTGGCCTATCATGTCTGCACTAACCATTCGAAAGAGAACCATACCTAAGCCCAATCCCCCGCCATATTCCCGCAACCCCATACTAAGGGGCAATTTAGCATGGCCAATCCACCTCATCTGTGCATCTTTGGGCTGTGGGAGGAAACCGGAGCAGCTGGAGGAAACCCACGCGGACACGGGGAGAATGTGCAGACTCCGCACAGTCACCCGAGGTCGGAATTGAACCCGGGTCCCAGGCGTTGTGAGACAGCAGTGCTAACCATTTGCCACTGTGCCACCAATGGTCAATTTAAGTCATGAAGGCCTGAAGATTGCAGGAGGTACTGACCGAGGTATGGGGTTCTGCAATTTTACTGCACTTGGGAAATAGAAAATGGACAGTGCAAAAGGTATTGGTTTCAACTCATGAAGTAAAAAAGGGGGAAGAAAATCGGAGAAATTGGTTTCATGTGGGAAATTGAATCCTTCTCTTTCTCTGTTCACACCGATACTTCCTATTTAACACAGCAAGTCATGGGCTAGCCAGAATGGGCACGCTCACCATGGCCACCACCAAATCATTTTGTTCAACTTCTGCCACAAATTGTAGACATTCCTATCTGGCCCTCCCTGGCCTTCATGTCCATCCTCAGCCAGACAGCGCCATTCCTCAGCTCCAAAGAAGTTGTACAGACTCAAAACGTTAGGTCTGTTTCTCTCTCCACAGGTGTTTTTCCAGCATTATCTGCTTTTACATTAGCGCAATTCCTATACTTCCTTTTTAACAATGAGATGAGGATCAAAGTCATTTTCAGTCGGTCGCTGAGACCACCATTTCCAGCTCTAAAGTATTGCTCAACTCTATTCCTCTTTCAAACTGCCAATGAAATCCTCACCTACATAATTGTCACTTTCCGACTCAACGTTTGCATGGTTTCCCTTGCCGAATTCCTCCATAAATAGGCGATAAAGATCAATGTACAATAGGATGTGGGTAGCAGGGTTCTGGGTGATTTGGAGTTTATTTATGGAGGACCTGAGTCCTTGGCCTCATTCCACCTAAGTCCACACTCGCACTGATGTTCCTCTGATCCCAGTCCATCACAATATCCTTCCTCTACTCTCAGCATCTCTGCTCGATCCTGGCCCCGGGTCATTGTCCATGTGGAGTTTGCGCATTCTCCGCGTGTCTACGTGGGTCTCACACCAACAAACCAAAAAGATGTGCAAGATAGGTGAATTGGCCATGCTAAATTGCCCCCTAATTGGGAAAAAAATTGGGTACTCTAAATTTATCTGAAAAAAATAGTGGGTGGCACGGTGGCGCAGTGGTTTGCACTGCTGCCTCACGGCATCGAGGACCTGGGTTCGATCCCGGCTCTGGGTCACTGTCCGTGTGGAGTTTGCACATTCTCCCTGTGTCTGCATGAGTTTCGTCCCCACATCCCAAAGATGCGGACATACTCTCTTCCACCTTCTTCCATCAGGAAAAAGATACAAAAGTTTGAGGTCACGTACCAACCGACTCAAGAACAGCTTCTTCCCACTATCAGACTTTTGAATGGACCCGCCTCGAATTAAGTTGATCTTTTCTCTACATCCTCGTTATGACTGTAACATTACAGTCTGTAGTTTCTCCTTCCTTCCCTATGCACGGTATGTGTTGTCAGTATAGCATGCAAGGATCAATGCTTTTCACTGTATACTAATACATGTGACAATAATAAAGCAAATCAAATGTGTAGGGCGGGTGAATTGTCCAAGTTAAATTGCCCCTTAATTGAGAAAAAATTAATTGGGTACTTTAAATTTATTTAGAAAAAGAATAAAATCTCAACAAAGTCTATGTTACCTACTTAACAACTTTGACTTCAAAAAGTCCTGCATTGGTTGTAAAGCAAGTTAGGCTGCTCAGAGATCATGAAAGGCGCAATATAAATACCAGATTTTTTTGTTCTGTCTTTTAAGAGACAGTATTGAATGAAAACTTGTGTTGTCTGTAATTATGTTGCTCTCCCTAACTGAAATGTAATAGTGCAGTTGTGTGTTTGTGGGTACTGTGTTTAATGATACACCCTAGAGCATCAGAGAACCTGTTATGCTTGGAGGAGAGTTGAGTTTCTCATCACTGGGAGACTGTTGACACTGGCTGGAGAGCCTAGAACAAGGGAATAGTGTCAGGAGAAGAGGTCAACCATTTAGGATGGAGATGACGAGAAATTCTTTTCACTCAGAAGTTCGTGAATCTTTGAAATTCTCTACCTCCAGAGAGCTATGAATGCTCCGATGTTGAGTTCACTCAAGAAAGCAATAGATAGATCTTTGAACACTAAGGGAAGCAAGAGAGATAGGAACAGGGCAGGAAAGTGAGGTTAAGGATGAAGATCAGCCATGGTTGGTGGAGCAGGTTTGAGAGGTCATTGTGGCCCACCCCTGCTCCTTTACCTGATGTTCTTATGGTTTAATTTGTGTTGATCAAGAGAATTATGTCAGTTTGGGCAATGTAATTATTTTCACGCATGAGCTTAATAAAAATGAAGGATGTACTTGAAGCTTTCTTAGCTGTTAGAATACCCTGCATTCACCTCATTATGGCATCTGAACCAGAACAGGGCTTTTGCCTCCACTATTGTACCTGTAAGTCCATTCAATATGTGGATCAGTCTTTGTGTGAATCAGAACATCCTGGTCCCAGTTGTAAATTTGCCTCCTACTAATTTGAACCTGTGTCTCTTCTCCCTAACCTTTTGTACCCAGATCATTAATAGAGTGCAACTCCAACATTATACATTTCCTCTAATCTTCAATCCAATCAGCCATTGGTATCAGCCCGAGGTTAGTGGTAGCACTCTTAACTCTGAGTCAGAAAGTTATTGATTCAAGTCGCAGTCCAAAGATTTGAGCACAAAGTCTAACCTGGAGCTCGATTACAGGACTGGGGGATATTGAACTGCCAGATGAAACGCTATTCAGATGAGACAGGTGCAGAATGCTATTTATTTTGAAGAAAAACAGGAGAATTAATAATAATCTTTATTAGTGTTACAAATAGGCTTACATTAACACTGTAATGAATTTATTGTAAAAAAAACCCTAGTCGCCACACTCTGGCGTCAGTTCGGGTACACTGAGGGAGAATTCAGAATGTCCGATTCACCGAACAGCACGTCTTTTGGGACATGTGGGAGGAAACTGGAGCACCCGGAGTAAGCAGACACAGGGAAAATGTGCAGACTCCCCACAGTGACCCAAGCCGGGAATCGACCCTGGGACCCTGGAGCTATGAGGCAACAGTGCTAACCACTGTGCTACCATGCCGCCCAATCCCCAGTGCCCTGGCCAATACATAATCCTCACTAAACAATATCACTAAAACCTGCTGTTTGTGGGACCCTAATCTGCACGCAAATTGGCGACCGCATTTCCTACTTAAGTACTTCATTGGCTGTTAAGCATTCTGTGGCAAATGGGGTTGTGAAAGGCGCTACAAGAACACAAGCTCTTTCTTTCCAAAGCTTGTTCAATAGTTACTCCAAGTTCCAGTGCTTGTTTCATAAGGAAATTTAAACATTTTCTTGGCTGAAAAACACAGCAACAAAACAATTAAGGCGCGATGGTGTCACTCCCCAGTTTCATCATTTCATGCATTTCTGCACATGTCCTTCAGCATTCATGATTCCACATCAATGGCATGAGAACTGTAACAGCACAGACTGTTCCAGACACTGTACACCCACTGCGAAAATGGCCTCTTAAATTCAGATTATCTCTGCCTGTGTTATATTCGCCTGGGGGCTCCAAATAGGAATGCCACCTTTTGCCAAGCTTGAAAGCTAACAAGGAGTGTAACATGGGCGAGGGAGGGGGGGGGGGGGGGGCAAAGATCACAGCTTCAGGTCTGAGGTTTCTTTTGCTGCTGAATTAAATTAAATTGGCAATCTCGATTCCTCGACACCTTTCACCTTATATAGGTGACATAATGGGGGGGGAAAAAACATTTACTCTTCTGAAAGAAAACACAGTTCAATGTTAAGTTTAGGTTTTATGCAGAGTAGGTGAATTGGCCATGCTAAATTGGCCCTTAATTTGGAAAAAAAAAGAATGGGTTACTTTAAAAATGTTTTTAAAGGTTCGGATTTTATAAGTTTCTCAGTCAAATCCCGCTCCCTACCCCCACCACCCCTGATGGTCAGGTACAAAATCAAATGGTAGGAAATGATCAGGCTCTGCACCCATGCAGAGAGTTGCAGTAAATACTGGGTACCGACCGGTGTGGGGGTGGGTGACCCTGTGACCACAGGGGGTTCAATAGTCTCAGGAGTTGTACTGCTACTTTTGAACAGGTTTTGACATGCCACCTGACCACGCTTGGCATGAGAAAGTGAAGCACTGCAAGGGACATACACGGGAAAGCTGGATGGAGAAAGAAGAGGGGAGGCAGAGAAAGAAAGGGAGAAAAAAAGTGGGAGCGGAAAATGAGACGGGAGGCGAGTCAATGAGGGAGAACGAACACCAAGACAGATAGAGTGACAGAAGAAAATAAGAGTGGGGGAGGGAGGCGGGGATTAAAATTCCTCTGAGTCCATATATGGTAATAACAGAAAGGCAAAGTGATTTCGTGTTCTTAAGGTCACCCAACTCCAAAACAAAAGGGGGGATGGAGGGGACACACATAGGGGCTCCTCAGGGTTGAGTGAGGGAGATCTCAGCTGCTGTGGACGCCAGCATTCCTTCAGTGCAGCTGGGAAGAATCCAGTCTCTCCCTCTTCTCTTTCGCCTCATCTTTTTTTTTCCCTCTCTAATTGCAGTTTCGCAAACCCATTTCCTCACGTCAGCGAAACAGCAGAACCTACATTGAGAACTTCTTTTTATCTCTCTCTCTCTCTGGGTGGGTTGTGCCTTATAGTAAAACCTCCCACTCCCTCCCCCAACACACACAGACAGACACAGACACACAAAAAAAGTTTTCAAGACAAAAGTTGTTGAAAAGTTGCTTTGGTCGAAGTTGTGTTTGCGCACATTTATGTGTGGGTCTGTTGGAGGAAATCGACAAAGGGCTTGTTTTTCCATCCTTACAAAAAAGTTTCTCCGGAGCCTGATTTGCTCAGGTCAAGGAACCCAGACTGGGGGAAGCTGATGAATAATTAAAGAGAGGGAGTGCTGCCAGGACCGACGCTGACTGTGTGAACACTCCTTGGAAACTTGAGTTTCCCCAACTTTTCAAAAAAAAACAAAAATTATTTGCCAGGAGTTTTGGAGACGGGAGATCATGATTATTTTACACTCGCACTTTTGAAAGAAAAAACTCGTTGGAAAGGGGTTGTTGGGGAGAGGAGAGGGGGATTAAAAAAAAGTTTAAAAAAAAAAGTTTTCAAAACTTTCTATTTATTTGACGTCTGCTTAAATATCGTGCAAAAAGTTAAGAGCCGGTGTGAAAATGGATCCCAATCCTATCCCACCACCGGGACAGACCATCGTTCGCGTCCTGGGGGACTCGGAGACCGACCTGGAGGCTCTGTTCAACGCCGTGATGAACCCCAAGCCAGGCACCGTCCCCCACCAGGTGCCCATGCGGATGAGGAAGCTGCCCGAGTCCTTTTTCAAACAGCCCGATTCGGGGTCGCACTCGCGCCAGTCGAGCACGGACTCCAGCAGCAACTTGCCCCAGTTCCAGGTTCAGCACATCCGATCGCACTCCTCCCCGGCCTCGCTGCCCGTCACTGCCAACCCCAACCCCCAGCCGTACGGCCACCTCCGGCAGCAGTCCTTCGACAACATCGACGACGTGCCGCTGCCCCCCGGCTGGGAGATGGCCAAGACGCCCTCAGGCCAGCGGTACTTCTTAAAGTGAGTAGCCCAACTTTGTGCCATTCAGACTCCGATTTCACCCCCTTTCCCATTAACATGATGTCGTTTAGCTGCACAAATGTCTCCAAATGTAACTCAAGATGTTTCTAACCTCCCTTTAAGTGCTGGGACCTCAGAGGCTTCTGGAAGGTTGGAATCAGACTGGGGTTGCACGGGCACGATGGGCCGAGTGGTCCCCCCACTGAGCCTTAAATCTTTCCATGTCCCCCCTTGCAATGATTTTGACTCTATAAATGGAAATTTCTCCCTGTCATTGTTGATCCCCCCCCCCTCCTCTCCCTCCCTCAGTTGAAGTGTTTGTTTATATGCAAGGCATTGACTCATTCTCACTACCTCCATTTTGACAAGGTGGGCTGGGGGGGCGAAGGGAAAAGGGGAAATGAGTAACTCCTTTTTTTGTTATGGCCAACGATAGCAGGGCAATCCTTTAAAGGAGACAGGCCTTTTGTTACTGACACAATTCATTGTTTTGTCTGTCTGTAAAAGCAGGCGACCTTTGTGAAGATTGTTTCTGCAAAGTCTTTCCTCTATCAGGAGAGTGAGAGAATGAGATTGACCAGACTGAGGGTTATGATTGTGATTGGTAGAGGGAGGTGTGATTGACATGGAAGGGGAGGGGTGATTGACATGGAAGTCTTGTACAGATTGCTGCTGCCCAGATATCTCATTTGTTAAGAAGTAGTTGAATGACATTTTGGGCTTGCCAAGGTGAGGCATGTTGATACATGGAAATGTGACATTTTGAGCAGCCAGTGTTCTGATTTGGGCTCCTTTATTGAAGTGCACTGCAACAACAACAAAAAAGCAGAGACAGAGTCTGCTTTATGTACACTACACCCGGCGAGACTCTGATCTCTAAACATCACCCAACTCCCTCTACGCCAACTTCACCTCTCCGAGTGTGATTCTGAACTCAGTGCCAGTGTGTTCATTCGCAACCCACTAGGAACCTGGTTCAACTCATTTTTATGAGTTCCATACAAGGAGATTCTCATCCAATCAGTCTGTGCTGAATTTAAACTGGGGTCCCGAGGGAAGAAGGATAATGTTCTAATCCCCATAAATGCACACCACATTACCCGCATCCCCATTCCTTTTTAGGATCCTTTTATAGTTTTTGTTTAAATTTTATCGCAGTACATACCCTGGACTCTCTTGCTTTTTGTATATTGTTGATAGTCTTCTATTGGGTGGAATGAGCTCAAAAGTGTTTATTGTTCTCTTTGTAATTATCCATTAGGAATAGAAGGGCTTGTGTACCTTTTGCCAAATTTATTTTGGATTAATTTGCTAAGCTAGCAAGCCTTCACCCCTCACAATCCCTGCCCACTCCTCATATCCCTTACCAGGGTCTAACTTATGCCCAGTACTTGAAATACCATTCATCTTGGATGCCACAATACCACACGAGCTATGTAATATTCTGTCAAGGTTAAAATTTACAACCTCCCGCGTAGTGTTGGTGTACTATAGTTCCTTTGGCATTAGTACAGCATTTGCCATTTCAACCGGATAGTCAATATTCTAGAGCCTGAGCTGCACTGTACAGAGTCGCAATAAAATGTTTCCAGTATTTGACAACCAGCTTCCCTGTCGTTTTGCTAGAAGGAAAATAAGTTGCACTCGTACCTCTACTGATCTCAAAGTGCTTTACAGCCAATGGAATACATTTGAAGTGTCACCATTGCATTATGGAAAACAAAGCACCCAATTTGCGCGCAGCAAGGTTTGATGAACAGTAACGTGATAATGACCAGATCCTATGCCCATGGATGCATATAGGTCAAAACCACACTCAGAGCCCTAAGTAGTCAGTGTCATGGCACTGGGGCAGCAGGGTAGCATGGTGGTTAGCATAAATGCTTCACAGCTCCAGGGTCCCAGGTTCGATTCCCGGCTGGGTCACTGTCTGTGCGGAGTCTGCACATCCTCCCCGTGTGTGCGTGGGTTTCCTCCGGGTGCTCTGGTTTCCTCCCACAGTCCAAAGATGTGCGGGTTAGGTGGATTGGCCATGCTAAATTGCCCGTAGTGTCCTAATAAAAGTAAGGTTAAGGGGGGGGGGGTTGTTGGGTTACGGGTATAGAGTGGATACGTGGGTTTGAGTAGGGTGATCATGGCTCGGCACAACATTGAGGGCCGAAGTGCCTGTTCTGTGCTGTACTGTTCTATGTTCTATGGGATCTTTTTGGGCCATTTTGTTTTAACATCTCTTCTGAAAGAGTGGGGCGCCGTACTGGATCATCAGCCTCGATTGTTGTGCTCATGTCTCTAGAATGACATTCTCCCCGTGTTTGCGTGGGTTTCGCCCCCACAACCCAAAAATGTGCAAGCTAGGTGGATTGGCCACTCTAAATTGCCCCTTAATTGGAAAAATGATTGGGTACACTAAATTTATTTTTAAAAAATGTCTCTAGAATGGGGCTTGAACCCACAGTGAGTACTACCCACCCAGCCACAGTTGACACTACTGTCGATGCAAATCTGCACTCTTTGGCCCAGCAGTCATCCAAGGCTTACCTATTGGTGGTTTGTGGATGAATTTTTTAAAAAAGCTTGGCACAGCGGTTATCACTGCTGCGTCACAGCACCAGGGACCCGGGTTCAATTCCAGCCTTGGATGACTGTCTGTGTAGAGTTTGCATGTTCTCCTCATGTCTGCGTGGGTTTCCTCCCACACTCCAAAGATGCGCAGGTTAGGTGGATTGGCCATGCTAAATTGCCTTCTAGTGTCCAAAGGTTAGGTGGGGTTATGGGGATAAGATGGGCAGCGAGCTTGGTCAGGTGCTCATTCGGAGGGTCGGTGCAGACTTGATGAGTGGAATGGCCTCCTTCTGCACTGATTCTATTCTATGATATCTTAGTAAGTAATTGAGTGATTCGGTTCTAGAACTTCCTGAATTTTGAGTGTGGTTTGTTGAATTAGATCATCTCAGCTGGAATGAATAGGGATGCTACAACAGGCCAACGTGTCCTTGGGGAGCAAGGTTAGGGTGGAACGTGGGGATGGGGACTGATGGAATGGGCATAGGGACATGTGAAATGTCAGCAGCTAATTGACATTCATAGTCCTAGATGACGATAGGCTGCTTTCCCCTTTGACGGGAAGTGCTGATTGGTGGTGATTTAAACTGAGGATCACCACACCTCAGGTGAGGGGCAAGGTTGAAAAGGCACGGCCTTCGTGAATAACCTCAGCCAATACAGCAATTGAACTCGCGCTGCTGGCCTCGCTCTGCATCATGAACCAGCTGTCTAGACAAGTGAGCTAAACCGCTCACCTTGTAGGTGAGAGTCAGAGCAGACGGTGTCCCTGTTGGTCACAAAACTTACTGACGCTTCCTTGTCATGGATTACTGGGGTGTTATTCCATGGTCTCAGTTAATTTGACAGCAAACTCTGTGTCTTTATTGCACGGTGTGCTGCCCGGAGAACTAAGCTTAGGGAGTGAATAGAGGGGAAAGACACAGCTACAAGTTTGGAAAATGACAGCCCATACAAGGTCATAGGAGTACTACATGACTTCAGACTTTTAAACCATTAGGGTTGTTTCCTTGGCAGATTTTGTGCATTTTTGTGTTGTTTGTTTGTGGTTGGATCACAACATTTGGTATTCAAACACAAGACTACCAAGTTAAGGCATGGAAGTCTCTTCAAAGTTATGCACATCAGCTAAGTAACTAAAGATGAGAAAACTAGCAAACAGTTGTTTTGCATTGTCAGAAGTACAATTCCTGCAGTAAGTTAGTTTGCTTACAGCTGAAACCTTTGACTAGGAAGTAAAGGCCTGGAAAGTAAATAAGAAAATTCGGAGTGACTGTTACAATCAGGGATGTAGGAGACCAGTTGTAATTTTTGTTTCCATTGCTCAAGTAACAAAACAGCAGATAGGTGAAGAACCTTCAAAACAAAGCTTAGATCATAGAATTTTTTTAGAATCCTGGAATTTACAGTGCAGAAGGAGGCCATTTAGCCCATCAAGTCTTCACCGGCCCTTGGAAAGAGTACCCCACCCAAGCCCACACCTCCCTGAAACCCAGTAACCCCTGCTAACCTTTTTGGACTCCAAGGGCAATTTAGCATGGCCAATCCACCTAACCTTTTTAAAAAATAAATTTAGAGTACCCAATTCATTTTTGCCAATAAAGGGGCAATTTAGCATGGCCAATCCACCAACCCTGCACATCTTTGGATTGTGGGGGTGAAACCCACGCCAACACGGGGAGAATGTGTAAACTCCACAAGGTCAGTGACCCAGAGGCGGGATCGAACCTGGGACCTCGGCGCCACGAGCTGAAATGCTCACCACTGCGCCGCCGTGCTGCTCTCCAATCCACCTAACCTGTACATCTTTGGACGGTGGGAGGAAGCCGGAGCACCTGGAAGAAACCGACGCAAACATGGGGGGAATGTTCAGACTCCGCACAGACAGTGACCCAAGCTGGAAATCGAACCTGGGACCCTGGAGCTGTGAAACAACAATGCTAACCACTGTGCTACCATGTTGCCATGCTTTGAAACTTGGAATATTGCAGACAATACAAAGCTGGGTGGGAATGCAAGCTATGAGGAGAACACAAAGGGGTGCCAAGAGATATAGACAGGTTAACTGAATGGGAAACAAGGTGACAGATGGAGTGTCATGTGGAGAAGTGTGAAATTATTCACTTTGGTTGTGAGAGTAAGAAAGCAGAATATTTTTTTTAAAGGCATGAAACATGTTCATGTGGATGTTCAGAGGGACTTTGGCAAACTCAAATGGAGAACACCGATAGGTACAGCAAGCAGTTAGGAATTGCCATGTTAACCTCAATTGCAAGGGGATTAGAGTAGTAATAGAACAAGGAGGTAGTGCTAGAATTGAGCAGGTCTTCAGTGACATCACATTGGAGTGTGCAGTTTAGGGGCTGGATTCTGGGGCTATGTCCCCGTGCCGGAATGGGAACGGTGGCATTTATGGCAGACACAATGGCGCGGAACGGCCACGATTCCCCGTTTTCTGGGGGCTAGCAGGACGGCAGCCTAGGGCGCCCGGCTCCAGCTGCTGAAATCCCCCGGAGAATTGCTGGATCGGTGGCCGTGCATGCGCATGGCAGCGGCCGCGCCGTGCTACTTGGCGGAGGCCACTCACAGACCGGCCCGCGCAATAGTCCCCCACTTCGGCCGGCTCGCTCACCCCAGACCACCCCAGCCCCGAATAATGTCCCCCCCCCCCTGCCCGCGGATCGGCCCTGCCCTGACTGTGGCGGTGCCGGACTGTGTCCGCAGCCGCCATGCCGAGTTGCCGACAGGTGAGGCCATGAGAGACCCACGCCGTCAGGAATTCGGATTGTCGGAGGGGTGGGGAGTATCGGGGGGCGGGCCTCAGGCAACGTCCTGATGCCATTGATATGAGGCGGGGCACACTCTCTGAGTGCGCCGCTTTGGAGGGGGCAGAGTATCGCGAAAACGGCGCCACCACTGATTTGGTCGGGAACTCGGATTCTCCGGCTGTTCGCTGAACGAGATTTCGCCGACAGCGACCGGAGAATCCAGCCCTAGGTCTCCATCTTTAAGAAAGTGTATATTTGCATTGGGGGTGTTGGGGGGGGGTTCCAGTTAGCTCAGTTGTCTGAATGGCTAGTGTGTGGATCAGACTAACGGCAGCAACGGCTTTAATCCCCGTTCTATCTGCGGTACACTTGGGGCCTCTTTCAAATCACGGCACATTGCTGTGTTTAAGTGAATAATTGCCAACGAGGCAGAGAACTGAAGATGGAGATATTTGTATTGGAGGCAGTACAGCAAATGGCGGCATGGTAGCACAGTGGTTAGCACTGTTGCTTCACAATGCCAGGGTCCCAGGTTTGATGCCCGGCTTGGGTCACTGTCTGTGCAGAGTCTGCATGTTCTCCCCGTGTCTGCGTGGGTTTCCTCCGGGTGCTCCGGATTCCTGCCACAAGTCCCGAAAGACGTGCAGGTTAGGTGAATTGGACATTCTGAATTCTCCGTCAGTGTATCGAACAGGTGTGGCGACTAGGGGCTTGTCACAATAACTTCATTGCAGAGTTAATGTAAACCTACTTGTGACAATAATAGATTATTTTATAAAAGGTTCACCAGACTAATGCCTGGAATGAGGGGTTGTGCTATCAGAGAGGGTGAGTAAATTGGGTCGATATTGAGTTTAGAAGAATGAGGTGAGATCTCCTGAAACATTCACAATTACGAAGGAGCCTGACAGGGTAGATGCTAAGAGATTGTTTCCCTTGGCTAGAGAATCTAGCACAAGGGGCACAGTTTTGGAATAAGGGGCGGATCATCTCGGATTGAGATTTATTCACTCAAAGGGTTGTGAAACTTTGGCATTCTCTACCCCAGAGAGTAATTGAGGCTCCGTTGGTGAATATATTTAAAGCTGGGATAGACAGATTTTTGATCTCCTCAGGAATCAAAGGATATGAGGAACAGGTGGGAAAGTGGAGTTGAAACCGAAGATCAGTCATGATCGTATTGCATGGTTGAGAAGACTCGACGGGCCATATGGTCAGTTCCTGCTCCTATTCCTCGTGTTTTTATCTGAAGGTTTGCCAGTTGCCACTGTGGCTATTCCATAAATCATTCAGTGCTCAAACTGAGTTCATCTTTTCCGCCACGTAACAGAATGAAAAGGTTTTATGTAACATTGTATCGATAGTTGTCATAAAGTACCATCGTAAACACAGCAGACCCATTCATAGTTCCTGCACTTGTAAATCTTGCAGTTCTCTTGCGTTCAATTGATTCCACTGACCTAAAAGGGTGAAAGTCGCAATGTGCTTTGCTGACTAAAATTAATCAAGACTTGTAACTCCTCAGACGACGTTTTTTTATCAAGTGCGGAGCAGCTTTGCTCAAAATATTGGTGGGTGATCATAGGAACAGTAGATGATTTAGTCCCTCAGGTTTGTACCCGAGGTCAGATAGTTATAGTTGCTCACACTGTATGTCAGATGCTACTTTTATTTTCTCTCTTGCTGATAAGCGGACCCTTTATTTGGCCGCTAATGACTTTATGCCCAGGAGCAGTTCCTCTCCCCGTCATTATAATACCAATGATAGTACTCATGCCAAAACAGATCACTGCCTGCACAACAGTCTTTCCTGCCTGCACACAACCAGGCTTTGGAGTTAGTGTTGATAGTTTAGAATTGTAGCAGTTTCCAGTAGCTGGTGACGTCGAATTGGGGGACTATCATTAAGTGGTCCTTATCTTCTTGCGAGGTTTTCTGCAGGCGCTCGTATATTTTCGAAGCAAACCTTAGTTCTTTTTGTCTAGATTTATATCAGACACTTGTAGGATGCCAGTGATTTACCCAGTGGTAGTTCAGCAAAGAATTCTCACGATATCCTAAACCAGGGGTGGGCAAACTACGGCCCGCGGGCCGCATGCGGCCTGCCAAAGGTCTTTATGCGACCCACCAAGTCATTAAAAAAAATATTAAAATTTTTTTTTTTTAAGGTTAATGGGGGGGGGGGGGGGGGGGGGGGGGGCTGTTGGGTTACTTACTGGTATAGGGTGGATACGTTGACTTGAGTAGGGTGATCATTGCTCGGCACAACATCGAGGGCCGAAGGGCCTGTTCTGTGCTGTACTGTTCTATGTTCTATATGAGGCGCCCAGAATCATAACCGGGTGAAGTAATTATTTTACTTAATATACTATGCGGCCCTTTAAAATTGTGAATTTCTGAATGTGGCCCTTGCACGGAAAAGTTTGCCCACCCCTGTCCTAAACCGTGAGAGGAGATCTTGAATGGCAGTAGAACCCTCAGATTGAATTGCTGCCTGAATCTCTCAGCCAGATACGTGTTATGTGTTTTCCTTTTGCATTATATAGTTCATGGCCTGTTTGAAAAACAACAATTTCCCAAAAAAGCTACTTTATCTGAGTGTGGAAGAGACAGAAGGTTAAACCAAGACAATAACGAGATAAGAGTGTGACAGATTATTTTCATCCAAATCATTGGGTGGTGTTCAGTGGAAGCAATGGGAATCCTGGCCACTGGCTGGCGCGAGCTCCATGTCAACTTGTCTTAGGAAGTCCTGCCCAATTAAGAGCCATTCAAGCATTTGAGAGGTCAGCTGGCAGGTCATCCCTGGGATCAAGGATCCCGAGGATGGAAGTCACACCTGCTGAGAGCTGCCAGCCAATCAGAGGATGGCCGCTCTTTGTTGCTCAGTACCACCACTGGGGAGGGCAGGGCTGCTGCAACCAGGGCAGAGGATGCCTCTCAGCAGGCCCCCCCGTTCCGATGGAGGGTCCCTTGATCAGGCTCTGAATCCCTATGAATGTGGGCCCCCTGGAAACTTACAAGCAACCCTGACAGGTTTTACCATTTGGGCTTGAAGACAGGTAAGTACCCCCTGCACACAGCTGGGTGAATACCACAGATGGTGGGAAGAGGCCCTTGAAGTGGGCATGAGTTGCCCACCAGGGGATTAAGTGACAGCCGTCCACGGGTCTACCCACCACCGACTTAATCAGTACAGTAGCACGAAGGTGGAGGGGTCCCCACCTGCCACCCTCCTGTCCGATTAAATGCACCCCCTTCCCCCCGTCGCCAAACACAGCATGGGATGCAACCCATCATCTGGAAGCCAGCGCTCTTCAATCTGTTGTCCATTTCCTCATGAAGTTTGACTGAGTTAGAAAAACTGGGTTCAAGAAATTGTCTCAGTGAGAATTGTTGATAGTTTGATAGTTTTTGACAAGACGACTCATTGCAGTGAGGCATGAATACTTGACACCCACGCGGCCGCCATAATCACAAAGTGATTCAGATTAGATTTCAAACTCATTAACAGGGTTGAGCCAATAAATACGATATGGTAATCAACCACATGACTTGACACAGATTTGGTTCTTGCACACTTGTGAAACAAATTCAGGCCTGCCACTCTTTTTTTACTGTCTGGAAAAACATCAAATTTTACTAAATTAAGAGCAATTTTATTTAACTTGGGGCTCTTAAACTGCCTCTGTCCTGCTCCTTCCATTCTCACCTCCAGCAACAAGTGTGGAGGGCATGCAGACTTTTTTGTCACTAAGATTAGATGCCCTACTCAGCTGGCACTGCTAGACCTCTAACTTGCCCACCAAGCCACACACCCCATGAGGATCCCCATCTGCCCCAGTCTTGATCCTTCATCATTCTATAGTTTTTATCCAAGCTCTTCTTTACCATGAGATTTACCTTCTTCTCCCATGCCCCTCAATGAAATGAAATGAAATTAAAATTGCTTATTGTCAAGGGGCTGGTTTAGCTCACCAGGCTAAATCGCTGGCTTTTAAAGCAGACCAAGCAGGCCAGCAGCACGGTTTGATTCCTGTACCAGCCTCCCCAGACAGGTGCTGGAATGTGGCAACTTCATTGAAGCCTACTCGTGACAATAAGCCATTTTCATTTTTCACGGATAGGCTTCAATGAAGTTACTGTGAAAAGCCCCTAGTCGCCACATTCCGGCGCCTGTCCGGGGAGGCTGGTACGGGAATTGAACCGTGCTTCTTGGTCTGCTTTAAAAGCCAGTGATTTAGCCCAGTGAGCTAAACCAGCCCCATAACTACTAAACTTGCTACTAAACTGCTCACTTTCCAAATCTCCTCCCTGGTCCCTGTGAGAGCTAGCATTGGAAATTGTGTTCTTTTCTCATGTACTGTCCCTCTCCCCCCTCCAAACTATCATCCCCTGCCTCTCCTAAAAAAAATTAACTTTGTTGCATCTGAAACCACGCCCAACGCTCTTGAACCTCATGCCTGAACCCCTCCTTTCAGGTTTCTGCCCTTGTACTGGATGGGGGTCTGATCAAAGTTGCAAATAACATCCTTTGTGACTATGACAATGGTTCATTTTCTCTCTTTGTCTCTCTTGAGCTCCCTGCAACCTTTGATACAGTTGACTACATCATCCTTCTCTATCTGCTCCATTGTCCAGCTACCTTGTTTGTCACTACTTTTGCTGACTGAATTTCGCAAAAAATAATCTGGCAATGGCTTCCTTTCCTTCATCATTACCATTGGTGTTTTACCAAAGTCACTGAAAGGGGCAGTAGAGGTGGAGAAGGTAGTCAAGAAGGCACACGGCATGCTTGCCTTCACTGGCCGGGGCATTGAGTATAAGAATTGGCAAGTCATGTTGCAGCTGTACAGAACCTTAGTTAGGCCACACTTGGAGTATAGTGTTCAATTCTGGTCGCCACACTACCAGAAGGATGTGGAGGCTTTAGAGAGGGTGCAGAAGAGATTTACCAGGATGTTGCCTGGAATGGAGGGCATTAGCTATGAGGAGAGGTTGAATAAACATGGTTTGTTCTCACTGGAACAACGAAGGTTGAGGGACGACCTGATAGAGGTCTACAAAATTATGGGGGGTATAGACAGAGTGGCTAGTCAGAGGCTTTTTCCCAGGGTAGCGAGGTCAATTACTAGGCGGCATAGGTTTAAGGTGCAAGGGGCAAGGTTTAGAGGAGATGTACGAGGCAAGTTTTTTACACAGAGGGTAGTGGGTGCCTGGAACTCGCTGCCGGAGGAGGTGGTGGAAGCGGGGATGATAGTGACGTTTAAGGAGCATCTTGACAAATACATGAATAGGATGGGAATAGAGGAATACGGACCCAGGAAGTGTAGAAGATTTTAGTTTAGACGGGCTGCATGGTTGGCACAGGCTTGGAGGGCCGAAGGGCCTGTTCCTGTGCTGTACTTTTCTTTGTTCCTTGTTCTATCCATTGCCCCTTCCTCTTCCTGATATGTATGCTGCCTGCTAGCGACATCAGCGTAAGGCATAGTCCGAGGTTTTACGCTCTCCTCAGGGTAGGGGGGGGGGGGTGTCTAGTAAAACCGGGAGAAATTTTAATGGTGCTGTGTCTGTCACCTAACTGCCTGTCTCCACCCGAGTGGTCACTTTACCCAAGGCAAATGAAGCACCAGGCTGTCTGCCCACCCATGTGCCAGTTGAGGCCATTAAGTGACCAGTTAATGGCTACTTAAGGACCTCCTCCCGCTGCTGCTGTGACTTTTCCTGCAGCTAGAGAGACACTCTCCAGGCTGCCCAGCAAGAGCTATTTGCGTGGTGGAGGGGCTGCATTGAAACCCTTCAGAATGTGAGCTGCACCCTTGATTTCCCACCCTGTCAACCTATCGCCCCTGCTAACCATAGGTCCTCAACCCCCTCACCAGGACCTGCCACCCTGGCCCTGTTGAGATTCTGGGCTCACTTTGCAGTCCAGGTTGCATCGCTGAATGGCTTTCTTGGAGACCATTGGTCCTAGCAGTGGCCACCATTCCAGAAGAAATGGGGCAAGGAAGCAATTTGATTGACCTGCTGCTCCCGGAGGCACAACTTTGTATTCGAAGGAGGTGGCCATCTCCCACCAAGCCAATTAAAGCCAAACAACCATTAAGTGGCCAGGAGGTGAGCTGGACTAGCGCAGGAGGGCCCGCAACTGACCTTTGTGATGGGGGGAGGGGGGGGGGGGGGGGGGGGGGGAGGGGGCAGGGGTGTAAATTCAGCCCATAGAGTCAGTTTGCACATGAATGCTAATCACACCCAGTTCTATTTCTTCAGCATCTCATTTAGACCCCTCAATTGTCACTATGCTGTCAAACTGAACACATAAGTATTAGGAGCAGGGATGCCCCCCCCCCCCCCCCCCCCCCCCCCCCCCACTCCCCCGAGCTAACTCCACCATGTGATAAGACCATGGCTGATCTGATCATGGCCTCCGCTCCACTTTCCTATCTAATCCCTGTACCTCTCGACTCCCTTGCGGGCCAAAACTCCAACTCCCCCTGGACTATGTCTGGTGACCCAGCCTCTCTTGTTCTCTGGGAAAGGGAATTCCACAGACTCATGCCACCCTGAGAGAAAAACAGTTTTCTCATCGCAGTCTTAAACGCGAGGCCCCTCATTTTTAAACTGTCTGATAGAAGCATTGGGGCAAGTGGAGGCTACACATCCCCTCAAGCCTGCGCCACCATCTAATGGCTCTATTTACTTCCTTGGTTCCTATGCTTTAATGCCCTTGCCAAGCAAAATTCTAATCAACCTCAGTTGTGAAATTGGATCAGCCACAATTTCCTCCACTTAAATATTGGGAAAGGTTTAGTCATTGGCTTCAACCTTCGCCATCAGAAACATATCCATCCCACCGACCCGAACACTGTCTCACGTTGAACTAAACTGTTTGCAACTTTTGGTCCTCACTTGGCCCCAGACAGAGTTCCCAACCCCATATCCTCTCCATCAAAAAGACTGCCTGCTTCCACTTCACTGACATTACCTGCTCTGTGATGGTTGGACGCTTACTTCACAGGAATATTATTTATAGGGAATGAGCCAAAATAAGGGACGGTGTGTAGATGGATTACAGGCAATGTGGGTTCTCTATTGTGTCACTGACAGCTATGAGGGTCATCCATTGGCATCCAGCATTCATTCTGATCCCTTCCCATCACAGGCATGCATCAGTGACCAGTCTGTCACTGGTTAATCCGTCAGCGTTTGTCCCATCAGCTTGGTTTAAAAAAGGAATTGTGAAGAATCGTCCAAAGTTATCAGGGCTACTGTTATCTTATGGCCCTGTGTTATAAATAAGTTTATATTTATAGAAAAACTTCCATTCTGCTTGCCAATCAGGTGCGATCCTGTAAACATGAATTTGCTGGAAGCTGCTGATGAGGGAAGGTCAGACAGCACAAGATAGAAACTGTAGCTGTCTAAATTGGCTTTCTGTTTCCAAATTGTTATCCAAAACGTTTCTCAGAACTTATACGTAACAGAATTGTCAATATTTGCCCACCAGTTTTCATTTCTAAAGAAGCGTTCATATTCTTCAAACTTTGAGCTTCAGCAGAGTCTTGCCAGAATTGAGTGTTAGGCTCAATGCACTTTCTGCCCCTTTTCCACAGATTATTATAGTGCGGGTCACGGTGCCGAGGTCCCAGGTTCAATCCCGGCTCTGGGTCACTGTCCGTGTGGAGTTTGCACATTCTCCCCGTGTTTACGTGGGTTTCGCCCCCCACAACCCAAAGATGTGCAGGGTAGATGGATTGGCCACGCTAAATTGCCCCTTAATTGGAAAAAATGAATAAGGTACTCAAAATGTATAAAAATTTTAAAGTTATAATACAAGGTGTGGGTGGGTGGGGGGCGGGGGGTGGGGGGGCGGAGTATGTCCTATTTTGTCATGTATGGTGCGATCTGACTGGACTGTAGGCAGAACAATATCTTTCACTGTAGCTCGGTACATGTGACAAATCTAAATCTAAGCTAAATCTAACTATAGGGACAGTTGGGTTAGAGTTATACTAGTAATGCTGATATATATGTTATGTATATTTCATAAATTGATTGATTGGTTCACTTTGGAGGGGTTTGGCTCAAGTGACTGGCGTTTAACAGTGAACATGGAAAACCGTAACTGACTTTGTAACAAAGGGCGGTATATTCAGGACCCGCCTGTCTCAGGACTGGAAATTCCCACCCGAGGTCAATGGCCCTTTCAGTGGTCTGTTTGGTTGTCCATCCCGCCCACGACGATTCCCACAGTGAGCAAAATCAGAAAATTTACCCCGGAATATTGATTACCCATTCCACTTTTTGCATTTCCTTTGCAATGCCGAGTAACAACTACGAACGACCAAAGTTCACCTCACTATTACAAGGTGGCAGATTTCTCTGTTTGTGTGCTTTGACAAGATAAAGGCATTTACAAAGTATTTCTAGTTTTGTCAACCAAAGGAGTTCTTCCTCATGGTGGCCTTGGCACTAAAGAAACAGGGCCACCAGAAGGCAAGCTCAAATGTAGCTCTGGAGAAGCTAGATTCTCAGAACAGCACGGCAGCATTGTGGATAGCACAATTGCTTCACAGCTCCAGGGTCCCAGGTTCGATTCCGGCTTGGATCACTGTCTGTGCGGAGTCTGCACATCCTCCCCGTGTGTGCGTGGGTTTCCTCCGGGTGCTCCGGTTTCCTCAGGTGGATTGGACATGATAAATTGCCCTCAGTGTCCAAAATTGCCCTTCGTGTTGGGTGGGGTTACTGGGTTATGGGGATAGGGTGGAGGTGTTGACCTTGGGTAGGGTGCTCTTTCCAAGAGCTGGTGCAGACTCGATGGGCCGAATGTCCTCCTTCTGCACTGTAAGTTCTATGATAAACTGGCTCCTTAAGTTGTTAAATTTTACTCCAAGCCTGGACTTTGCATAACCTCCATTCTTGCCGAACTTGGGCTGATTTTATAGGGCCTGAAGGTACAGATGAATTCTAACTCCTGATAGACTATCTTCTGGTTGAGAAATGTTGCATTTTCATGATTAGGTAATTCAATTGCCAATGCTCCTGGTTGCCCCTTTTTTCTTCATTGCAAAATGACTAACGGAGAACTGAACGTGTTTGAGGGCTGCCCCTTCTTCCATCCAACGCACTCAGTTTGAAAGCCATTATTTGAACCAAATACATTGTCTGGTATGATACTTAGCCACACAGACCAACAAAGTGCCACATTTTGACGCCCTGGGTGAGCAGGTAGCGACTGTTAATTTGGTGTCTTCCAGGCCAGTGGGGAGAGGAAAATCAATGACAAGTCCTGCTGACCACTGTCAGATGACTAGGAGTATAGGGGGATGGGATTGGACTCAACTGTGATGGTCCCAACAACGCAACAACCTGTTAACATTCATTCCTGAGGCTCGCATGTGTGGAAAGGGCACCTGAGTGAAAGGAGCAGAGGGCCGTCAATTGCTTTGCAATTGTAACCCAGCAATAAAGTAGGAACATGGGGCAGGGTGAGGCACTGGAGTTGGGAGTTAGTTCTTGTACCCCTGGGTTTGAATGAATTTTTTGAAGGTCTCCTCCTTTTCCGGTCTTAAGGATCCATCATAAAAATGACTTCAGTTCTTCTCAATCCAGTTTCTGGTCTTTGTGAGTCCATTGTGAGTCTTTCAATAAGTTGGTGGTAAATGGACAACCAAGGAAACCCAATGATGGGCTGGGAATGAAATGGGGATATCATATTGCCCCAATAAGGGGGCCCTTCTGAGCATTGAATTAAGTTTGATCAGCAAGGTAGAGGAGGGTCAGATTTCCTGTGAATCAACCGTCTGCTGTGTCTGATTTGGGAGCATGAAGTTTCCCAACCTTCCAGAATTACTTGGGAATCCCCGGGAATTAAAGGTTTACCTCAAGAATAGTGGAAAGAGGGGGCAGTGGTGCAGTGGTAATGTCATTGATCACGTAATCCTTCAAAATTTTTTTTTAGAGTACCCAATTAATTTTTTCCAATGGAGGGGCAATTTAGCATGGCCAATCCACCTACCCTGCACATCTTTGGGTCGTGGGGGAGAAACCCACGCAAACACGGGCGAATGGGCAAACTCCACACAGACAGTGACCCAGAGCCGGGATCAAACATACAACCTCGGCGCCGTAAGGCAGCAGTGCTAACCACTGCGCCACCGTGCTGCCCTTGATCTCGTAATCCTGAGGCCCAGACTATTGCTCTGGGGACACGGGTTCCAATTCCACCAACGGCATTTAATTAAAATTTTGGAGAATATTTCAATCTTTAGCATTGGCAAAACTCGAGTTGATGAGCCCAAGCAGTCATATAGAAAAGCCAATTTAAAAATAAGAGTTGTGGGATGAGTTGTAACCACCAATTCGCAAAGGTTAGCTGGCATGCTGATACGCCCCCTCCCCTGATAAATAATGTTTGCACAAATGAGGGTGAGCTTAGCGGACAACATGGCCGTTTCGCAATGAATGTAGTGACTGTGCTGATAGTAAAAAGCACTGAATTGCTAAAAACTAACCCCCAATTTGCATCCTCACAACATGGAAGTGAGATAAGCAATGGTAACTCGCAGCAGTGCTGGGAAAAGCCGGCAATGGCTTACATTTTGGAGGCTGTCTTCACGTCACATCATTGGGGTTTCCAACACACCCAGACCAGTCCGATCAGGTAGTTAAGGAACAGGTTTTGTGTTGAACCACATTGTGTTCTGTTTTCCTAGCAGTTCAAATCGGTTCTTTGCCTGTAAGTGTGCCTGCTTCTGTCTTCCAACATTCAACTAGGGAGCCCTTTCGACTTAGCTCTGTGATTGCAGCAGCCTGTTGGGCAAGGTGCATCGGCGGTTTCTATGGTCAGGATCAGCTCTAGTAATGCCCTGCTTTGAAAACTCTGCTCTCAGTTGCCGTTACGTTGGCTGGCTTGATAAAGTTTGGAGATGCAGCAGTCTAACTTTCTTTCGTTCAACGGCGCCTTACATGAGGAAAATCACTGTCAGAAGCCAGTGGTGATGTGACAGCACCGCCAGACTGCTCATGACTGCTCTGTACATGAACTCCGCACTGACCTGTACGCACATTTTATCATGATGACCCAGGTCATCAACATGGACATAGCACTTTATTATAACAGTGTCCAAAAGTGGTTTGTAGGCTTGTTGGGGAAGGATGGGGGAACATGATTGAGTGTGCTGTTGGTTTTAAGGGAGACTTCTAATGGAGGAAAGTTTCTTGAACAGAGGTGGAGCAAAAGTTGGGAGTTCCGGAATGTGGGTCAAAGGGTTCGGTGGGGGTTCCAGCAGGTGGGAAAGGGGGAGTTTCAGAATGCGGGAAAGGATTTCACAAGGAGTTCCACAATTTGGGCAAAGTGGTTCAGTGGGAGTGCCGGAAGGTGGGAAAAGGGATTGGGGTGTTCCAGGATTTAAGGGGAGGGGTAAGTGGGACTTCCACGATCTGGGAAAGAAATTTAGGGCACGTTCCAGAGGTCGGGACAGGAGATTGGAGAGTTCCATAATGTGGAAAATGGGGTGCCCGAGTTTGGGGAAATTCCAGAATGCCGAGGCAAGCTGGCTAAAGTCTCTATCACAGATGGCGGAACAGAGGGAGAGCTGAACATGCAGTCCTTTAACAAACCCATCGAACTTTCAAAGCCAAGGACTACGGCATTTTTGCTTGCCAAAAACTGCATTTGTAACACAATCTGTTTTTAAGATTTTCTGCACGAAAGCCAGCTCTCCCACATAGTGTTTATAACTGACATGGAATCGTTCTGCTGATGGTGGTTCATCCCAGGCACTGAACAGGAACAATTATCACTGCTGGCAATTGGCTCCGCAGAAGAGATGGAGAGGGTTCGGTGGCAGGAACTGTGAGTCAAACCCATTCTCCTACAAGAAGCTTAAGCTGTCCCTGCAGTCCACCACTTCAGCTTTTACACGAAGCACAGCTCAGATTATTTACTCGCATGCCACATATCTGCGAGACTCGATTGATACCAGACTGCCCTATCAATCTGTCTTTCTTTATGTGACACCAGCAAAGCTGGTATTTAGTCTTCAAGATGCCCCTGAATTGTTTGTGTTCCAGTCTTATTTTAATAACATTTCTTTTTCATGGGTGATATGATTGCGTCATTGGGATAAGGGGGCAGGTCTAACGGTGCCATCGTTAGAATCTGGGCGAAGATAGCGCCAGTTTACAAGTGACTCCAGATATTGTTTTGGTGCAAATGACATTTGACTGCAATTCCTTTTCAATGAGGCATGTGAGTATCCTCTGTGGCTCAGTGGACAGCGCTGCCATCTCGGAATCAGATGGCTGTGCATTCAAGTCGCACTTGATACACAAGTCCATAACTGGGGATGGTGCTCCCAGTGCAGTACTGAGGGAATGCTGCACTGCAGGAGGTGTTGGTCTTTCGCGAGAGATGTTAAACCCTGTCTGCCCTCTCAGGTGGATGTAAACTATCCCATTGACAGTATTTTGAAGAAGATCAGCGAAGTTCTCCCCAGCGTCCAGGATATCCCTCAATCTGCATTGTTAAATTAAAACAGATTACAGTCTTCATCACATTGCTGTTTATGGGCCCTTGCGGTCTGCATCGTGTGTTTCATTTATTGCAATACTTCAAAAACTACTTAATTGGCTGTAAAGCACTTTGGGATATCCTTTAGGTTGGAAAGGTGCGGTATAAATGCAACTTTCTTTTCCAGTGTCAAATAATGAAGATTCATGTTTGGTAACCTTCCTGTTTATGTCTTCTGATTTGTTTTCTTTTGCTACTGAAATTTGAAGAACTGTATTAGGGGTGTAAGAGTTACCGGCTCTCATGAGATGGCACAGTGGTTAGCACTGCTGCCTCACAGTGCCAGGGTCCCGAGGGTTTGATTCCGACCTCGGGTGACTGCCTGTGCAGAGTTTGCAGGTTCTCCGCGTGTCTGCGTGTGTTTCCTCCGGGTGCTCCGGTTTCCTCAAACAGTCCAAAGACGTGCAGGCTAGGTGGACTGGCCATGATCAATGTGTGGGGTTACGGGGATAGGGCGGGGGAGTGGGCCTAGGTAGAGTGAGCAGTGTTGACACCCAACCATGTGGAGCAAAAACATTGGCATCAGTGAGTTAGGCCAAATGGCCAGTTTCTGTGTTAATATATTTTATAATTCTAAGAAAGTAAATTCCTTTAAAAACAACCTCAAACAAGAAAAATTACAGAGACAATTAAAATGATACCATACTACTATGCTAATATGGTCATTCGAAAAGTTACAGTCATGTCAAGTTGTTGGATTGTAACAGTACAGAAAGGTCACAGTTATTTTGATTCAAGTCATGTGCAGCCGATTTCTGATGTTACATGCGTCAGTCAGGCTTGTGCGTGGCTTGTCCCCCAGACAGTGTTGTGCTGCAGTGCTTTTGGCTGTTGTTTATTCATGCATCGTTAACTGGTAGCTTGTGGGTTTGTGCCACATATGGTTAGCATGTGATTGCAGCTGCCCAGTTGCAGGGCGGGGGAATGGCAATGAAATGTCAAATGCTGAGGACCGAAGGAAAGAGTCACCAGAGCAGCTCATTCCGTGGAATGTTCGCAACAGAAACATGCCGCTTGGCTCAAATGGTCCAGGCTGGTTTTAAGCTCCATACAAACATCCTCCAACTCTACTTCTAACCCTATTGGAATAACCTTCTCCCTCATGTGTTTATCTAGCTTACCCTTAAATGCATCTGTGCTTTTTACTTCAACTTCTCCATGTGTTAGCAAACTCCACCTTCTAAAAGCACTTTTTGGGTAAAGAACTCACTCCTGGATTCCCCATTGGATTCATTACTGATTAATAGTGAAGGTTCCTGTATTGGTCTCTCCATAGAATCCCTTCGGTGCAGAAGGAGGCCATTCGGTCCATCGAATCTGCACTGACCCTTTGAAAGAGAACCCTATCAAGGCACAATCTCCCCGTTCTATCCCTGTAACCCCACCTAACCGCACATCATTGGACACTAATCATTGTAGGAGGAAACCGGAGCGCCCGGAGGAATCCCACGCAGACATGTGGAGAATGCGCAAACTCCACGCAACAGCCTCCCAAGGCCGGAATTGAACCCAGGTCCCTGGTGCTGTGAGGCAGCAGTGCTAACCACTGTGCCACCGTGCTGCCCAAATCGCAGTCTCTCACAAGTGGAAATTTTTCTGCTCCTACCCAACCAACCCTTTCTTACTTTTAAAGACCTCTGCTATGGCACACTCAACTTTCCCCTCTCTGAAGAAGAAGAGCACCAAGCCTGTTGAAACTTTCCCGGTAGTTCTAACCTCAGTTTTGTACATTCCCTTTGTAATATGTGTTAATGTTTAATAATACTGTGCACAGTACTCTTTAAGTGTCACTTGTCGAAGAACAAGTGTGGTGTTGACGATGAGGGGTCAGGGTATGGCCGTGGAGTAAGATTATGAGCATCCATGAGATTCATGACTCCCAGGCTCAATGAAGCTTTGGGGGGGGGGGGGGGGGGGGGGGGGGGATTTTCCAGTCAACCGATGTTTGAGGCACTCTCCAAGTTTTCCCGTCCCACCAGCAACGATGCACTCCACTGACGGGACCATAAAGGCCGGGATTTTCCACTCCTCTCCATGTGGCAGGTTTACTGGCAGCGGAGACAGCTTGCCCATTGGCCGCCTCCAGGATCTTCTGGTCCCACTGAAGTAAATGGTCATTTGTGTTGCCCACTGTGCGGGGGGGGGGGGGGGGGGGGGGGGGGGATTACATTTGCCAGGACTGGAAGATTCCGACGACGGGAAGGGATCGAAAATCACGCCCTTTGCTTCAGAACAGATATATTTCTGGTGCAATATCATGGTGCCATCGTCCCCCTTCATTCAAATGCATGTTACGTAAATCCTAAATCTGGGATTGGAATGGAAAACCATGATTTAAGAACGGCTTGAGTCATATTGCATTATGGTGCTAAATATCACAACCCAATGTTATGTAGGACCTCCAGGAAAGTTTTGCCCTGACTCACACTCGGAGGTAATAAATAAACTTCTGAAAAAAATTTTCAAAACACAGAGCTGGAACTTTAGGCTTTGTTCAAATGTCGAGAAGTCCAAACCTGAAAGCGCTTTAATAATAATTAGATTACTTAACTTGGGAAACCTTGACTGTCAAATAAAAACGGCCATGTGTGTGGGTGATGCAAAATAATAACCTGGTCTTTATGCAAGGTTTCTCTCCCATTCTCTCCTTAAACTAAAGTGTCACAGTTGATGTGGAAGGTATATGCTGATATGTGGTTTAAAGTCTCCGACGGTTCAGTTAATGAGCTCAACCAGTTAATTCTGGGGAGGTGCTGCCATCTTCTACAACACAAAGGAAAGGGAACAAATATTCTCACACTTTGGCTTGTATCGTCAAACAATGTCTTGATTTTGAAATTCTCATCCTGGATTTTAAATCCCTCCAAGACCTTGCCTGTCTATATCTCTGTACTGTAACCTCCTAACCCTTCAAGATGCCTGTGCTCCTCAAATTCTGGCCTCGTGTGCATCCCCAATTTTAATCACGCCTCCATTGGTGGCCCGAGGTGGTACCTCGAGGCCCAACCCCCGGTAGCACAGTGGTTAGCACTGTTGCTTCACAGCTCCAGGGTCTCAGGTTCGATTCCCGGTTTGAGTCACTGTCTGTGCGGAGTCTGCACGTTCTCCCCGTGTCTGCGTGGGTTTCCTCCGGGTTCTCTGGTTTCCTCCCACAAGTCCCGAAAGACGTGCTGTTAGTTGAATTCGACATTCTGAATTCTCCCTCAGTCTATCCGAACAGGCACTGGAGTGTGGCGACTAGGGGCTTTTCACAGTAACTTCATTGCAGTGTTAATGTAAGGCTACTTAATAATAAAGATTAATATTCTCCCTGCACCTCACCACCTCTCTACCTCATTTTTCTCCCTTAAAACACTGCTTAAAACCTACCTCTTTATTCAAACTTTGCATCATAGATAGATCATAGAATTTACAGTGCAGAAGTAGGCCATTTGGCCCATCGAGTCTGCCTCGGCTCTTTGAAAGAGCACCCCCTACCCAATCCCACATCCCCACCCCATCCCCACAACCCAGTCGCCCCACCCAACACTAAGGGTAATATTGGACACTATGGGCAATTTAGCATGGCCAATCCATCTAACCTGCACATCTTTGGACTGTGGGAGGAAACCGGAGCACCCGGAGGAAACCCATGTACACACGGGGAGAACGTGCAGATTCCACGTAGACAGTGACCCAAGCCGGGAGTCGAACCTGGGGCCCTGGAGCTGTGAAGCAATTGTGCTAACCACCATGCTACCATGCTGCCCCTAACATCTTGCATCCAACCTAACATCTCCCTAAGTGGCTCAGTGTTGCACTTTGCATTATAAATCTCTTGCACAGTGCCTTGGGACATCTAGTTATGATAAAGGTGATATATAAACACAAGCTGTTGTTGTTGTCTCACGCATACCTATAAAATGGCGGGAGATGACATCCCAGAGTACTTAAGGAAGTGGCTTTAGAAATAATTTTTTAAAAATAAAATAATTTTTATTGAAAAATTTTGTATTTATATAACAACAACGAACCGCAATAAAATACCAACAGTGGCTTTAGAAATAATGAATGCATTGGTGGTCTTCTCCCAAGTTTCTATAGACTCTGGAATAGTTCCTACAGATTGGAGGGTAGCTAATGTAACCCCACTATTTAAAAAGGGGGTAGGGAGAAAAGGGAATTATCGACCAGTAAGTCTGATGTCGGTAGTGGGGAAAGTTCTAGAATCCATTATCAGAGATTTGTTAGCAGAGCTGTTAGAAAACAGTGGCAGGATCAGACAGAGTCAGCATGGATTTATGAAGGGGAAATCATGCTTGACAAATCTACTGGAATGCTTTGAGAATGTAACTAGTAGAATTGATGAGGGAGAGCCAGTGGATGTGGTTTATTTGGACTTGCGGAAGGCTTTCGACAAAGTCCCACAAAAGAGATTAGTTTGTAAAATGAAAGCTCATGGGATTAGGGGTAGTGTATTGAAACGGATAGCAAACTGATTGGCAGACAGGAAACAAAGAGTAGGAATTAACAGGTCTTTTTCCAAATAGCAGGCAATGACGAGTGGGGTACTACAGGGATCGGTGCTGGTCACAATATAGATTAATGATTTGGATGAGGGAATGAAACTTAATATCTCCAAATTTGCAGATGACACAAAGCTGGGTGGGCGGCTGAGCTGTGAGGGTGATGCAGAGATCCTTCAGTGTAATTTGGACAAGTTGACTGAGTGGGGATATGAATGGCAGATGAAGTATAATTTGGATAAATGCGTGGTTCTCCACTTTGGTAACAAAAACGGGAGGGCAGACTATTATCTGAATGGCCATAAATTAGGAGAGGGGAAAGTGCAACGAGATCTGGGTGCCCTCGTACACCAGTCACTGAAATAAGCATGCAGGAGCAGCAGGCGGTACAGAAGGCAATTGATATGTTGACATTCATAGCGAGAGGATTCGAGTACAGGAGCAGGGATGTCTTGCTGCAATTATGTAGAGCCTTGGTGAGGCCACACCTGGAATATTATGTGCAGTTTTGTTCTTGCTCTAGAGGAAGTGCAGAGAAGGTTTACCAGATTGATTCCTGGGATGGCAGGATAGACGTATGGGGAGAGATTGAGTTGGTTAGCATTGTATTCGCTGGAGTTCAGAAAAATGAAGGGCAGTCTCAAAGAAACCTATAAAATTCTAACAAAACTAGGCCAGGTCGATGGAAGAAGGATGTTCCCGATGGTGGGGGTGATCAGAACCCGGGGTTGCAGTCTGAGGATACGGGGTGGACCATGTAGGATAGAGATGAGGAGAAGTTTCTTCACCGAGAGAGTGGTGAGCCTGTGGAATTCATTACCACAGAAAGTAGTTGAGGCCAAAACATTGCGGGTTATCTGTCGACGGGAGCGTACCCACGCCCCTGTGTTTCCCAATGGCATGGGGTGGCCCACAATGGGAAAACCCCATTGGCCGCTGCCCGAATGGAGAATCCCACTACTGCTGCGTCGGAAAACGAAGCTGGCAGGACGGAGAATCCTGCCCTGCATGTTTTCGAGAAGCCGTTAGATATAACACTCAGGGCGAAGGGATTTAAGGATATGGGGGAAAGCGGGATTAGGCTATTGAGTTGGATGATCAGCTATGTTCATAACGAACGGCGGAGCGGGCTAAAAGAGTCTAATGGTGTCTTCCTGCTCTTATATTCTATGTTTCTGTGTCTAAGGGGCCATTTTAACCTATCTGACTTGGTGGGAAACCATGGGATTGGCTGAAATGATGATGTTACATCCCACCCTGATACTGCCCTCCATTGACTTCAATGGGGATTAAAATTAGGTTGGGTGTTAAACCTGTGTCGTACCTGACCCTATCAGTTTCTAGGCGTGCGGGGCCCCAAGTACCAGATGATGTCGTTTTTCTGGGGTGGGGTGGACGTGGTGGGGGGAGGGGGTGAAGGGAGGGTAGGGAAAGAAAATGCATAAAGGCAGATTAAACACTCCAGATGCAGTTTTGAAAAGATTATACGGCAGAGATACAAGAAAGAACCTGATTTTTTTCGAGCAAGTGATAAATGCGTGTGCCTAATGGCGATTTGACTCGACTGTCCTTCCCAACAGACACCGGGGTAACAGCCACTCGTGGTGTTGCCAATTTGGGTTGGAAGTATTTCGAGATGTTTCATGACTCCCAACTGTCAAACAGCATTTCTCCCCAGCTCTCAATATTTTACCGCCGGATTTTCCATCCACGTCGTGGCGTGTTTGTTTGGCAGGAGAGGCAGACTGCCATTGGCTGGCAGTGGGATCTTCCAGTCATAGAATCATAGAATAACATTTACAGTGCAGAAGGAGGCTATTTGGCCCATCGAGTTTGCACTGGCCCTTGGAAAGAGCACCAATCTCAACGGGTGCACCCGTAGTCCACCTATGATCAATGGGATTCCCCGTTGTTCACACCCTCTGCCGCCAGAGGACCCGCAGAGGGGGTGGGGTCGTCATCGGCGGGACAGGAAGATGCCGGCGACAGGAATGGCTGGAAAATCCCACCCTTAAGAGCCAAGAGCCTGCAGGGAAAAGGGAGGAAACCTTTTTTTTTCAATGCCCCCTATAATTTTAACGTACCAGGAGATTATTCATAAATTCCTGTAGTGTGCAGGACCATCCTGGAGGACTGGCAGGCCTGGGGGCACAATTGATGCCGTGTGGTTGAGGAAATGAGATTACAGGACTGCAGCAATGTGGAATTTTAGAAATTGAGACACACAAAGAGTGTGTGTGTTTTACAGAGAGGGAGGGAGAGAGACAGAGACAGAGCAAATGAGACCTGCAGAGACAGGCCCCCGGTACAAACTGGCACTAGTCCAGCTCATTCTTAAATATTTCACAGACAGTAATAAATTAAGCCCCTGATACCCATTGTCTCACAATCCCAGCCGTTTCTGCCTCTGCGCTTGGTGACTCCCAAGTAATTGTCCCGCTTTTTCCCTTACATTTTTTAATTGTCTGTATCTGTCGACAAATCTGTGGCTTTATAATGAGTGCCGTCAATCGGCACACCTCACTGTACAGCGGGGGCTATTTCGGATTAATTTATTGGGAGTTTCCACGTTGTATCGCAGACAGAAAGATGAACATTGAATCAATAGTTCATAATCCCCTATATAGCTACTTGGGCCATTCGATCTCCTGGATTTGTTGTGGTTCCCTGAGGGGGTGAGAGAGAAATTTTTCAGTTATTTTTCCCCTTTTTGGTGTTTTATTTTAACCCCCCCCCCACCCATCCCACTTTGGAGATGTATGTGCGACTGCAGGGAATGGGAAGCTGGTGGGAGAAGGATGTAACTTCTTTAGGCGCTTAACCATGATATCCCGGCCAACATTGAGTGGGACAGGCAGGAAGGGCAGCTCGTCTTTTCCTGTCATCAGCCTCTTTTGTTTGTGTGCAGTACACCAGAAAACCCTGCACAACATGCTGAGTGTGTGACACCAGCTGAGCAAACCTAATAACGTGGCTGTAGTTTACAGCGCTTTAAATTCATATAAACCTGTGGTACAATCTGCAGTGAGTACAGAGTTCAAAGTTCAACCTGGTGTCTTTCGAAACTTATTGTTCGACCTACCACGACATTGCTCATGGGGAATGAAAAGCAAAACCAAATAAAGAGTGCAGCGGAAGGGTTAGGTGATTAATATGCCGGTAAGTTGGGTGGGACAGAAGCCAGCCCTCATTTTAAAACCACGAGTTCCTCCTTTATTTTTAGACAATATTTTGATTTTGTGCGATCAACTTACAGTTAAGTAACAATTTGGGATGCAGGGAAATACATTTTGTTGAAAGTTCTGTGCAGCGCTGAGGGGGGAGCAGCACGGTAGCACAGTGGTTAGCACTGTTGCTTCACAGCGCCAGGGTCCCAGGTTCAATTCCCAGGTTTGGGTAACTGGCTGGGCGGAGTCTGCATGTTCTCCCCGTGTCTTCCCTCCGGGTGCTCCGGTTTCCTCCCACAAGTCCCGAAAGACGTGCTGTTAGGTGAATTGGACATTGTGAATTCTCCCTCAGTGTACCCGAACAGGTGCCGGAATGTGGCGACCAAGGGTGTTTCACAGAAACTTCATTGCAGTGTTAATGTAAGCCTACTTGTGAGAATAATAAAGATCATCATTATTGGATAGAAAGCTTGAGGCGCAATAGTGCCACTACTAGTGGGGAGGTGTAATTACAGTGTGACGAGTTTACATAGGCAGATCCCAGTGTAAATACAGATGTAAAAGTTTATAATGAAAAGTGTCTGCTGACATGCTTTTACTATATTATTGCTTTCCCCAAAACATTCTATTTATCTATGTTTTATCTATATCTTATTAAAATGTGCCATTCCTACACAGATTTCTCTTACTTCCTGGATCATAATTTTTCAGTAATTATGTCAGGATTTACACAAAGCATACTTATTAAGTAGATATTTTGAAGGAGATTTAGCAAATTTAGCAGCCGCTGGTCTGTCACAATTTAAGCAGGTAACTTGCCACTAGATGCTGCTGGAGGTCCTTTCCCTCCAACTCCCACTCTGACACTCTTCTGGCCACAACTCGGACCCTGCAGCCTCTCCTCCAAACCATCCTCAGCTACAAGCCTTCAAATTACTGTCTTCTGAAATTTCTGCCTTCAAAATTGTAGTAATCCACGGGAGGCAGGAGTTCCGTCACCACACCAATATTTATTTACAATAACGATATTACAGGAACTGCTACAAACAGTGCTGCTAGCAGTCCAGTCAACTTAAGACTGGCTCACAAAGCCTACACAGGTGATTATATGGGCCCCCTCAATGAGCTATCATTGAGGGAGCTTATACTTCAATTGGCCAACCAATAAAGCCAATTGGGGTTCATTACAAAAATTCTGCCTCTTTAAATATTAGTTCTTTATTTTGATTGGCTGCCAATTTTAGCCTGCCTCTGACCTTGAAAGTGTCCCTGTCTGGGGTCTTACACCTGTCCCATTTCTTTGGCCTTGAGCTAATTACTTCCAACTAATTTCCAGCTCTTTGGTGCCTTAATCCTGCATGCGCTACCTCATTAGGCTCCATTGCCTCCTGTCCGTTTCTGCCCTGATAGTGCCCACCGTTTATGACTTCCTTTGGCTTCCAATTCAGCAAACGTTTGAGTACCTCCTTCTCTGGCTTCCAAATTTTAATTCCTCCTTCTGTCTGCCATCCAATTTTAATGCCTCTCCCCCTTTTCATCTTCAATTCCGTGCTCCCTGGCACCGGTAGGGCAGCACGGTAGCACAATGGTTAGCACTGTTGCTTCACGGTGCCAGGGTCCCAGGTTCGATTCCCAGCTTGGGTCACTGCCTGTACGGAGTCTGCACGTTCTCCCCGTGTCTGCGTGGGTTTCCTCCGGGTGCTCCGGTTTCCTCCCACAAGTCCGGAAAGACGTGCTTGTTTGGTTAATTGGACATTCTGAATTCTCCCTCTGTGTACCCGGAGGTGTGGCGTCTAGGGGCTTTTCACAGTAACTTCAAAGCAATGTTGATGCCAGCTTACCTGTGACGATAAAGGTTATTATTAATGCAAGAAACCTTCTGCCTCATTCAGATCTGAGTGCTTCGGTCCCTCCCTTTCTTGCCATTCACCACCTCCGATCTTATGGAAAGTGCCGAGAGAGAAAACATACCCAGAAACACAAGATGGCAGGCCCATCCTCAGTGAAGGGGGGAATGGGAGACAGATACACAAAAGACAAAATGGGGGGGAAGTAGAGAATAACCCAAACTGGAGAGCAGTGGGACATTGAAGCAAAGACCCCCTCGTATGAGAGCCCGCTGCAAGAATGAGCATATTTTCCAACTTAGTGTGGCATTGGATAGATATATGTCTTAAGACTAATATATGCCTGATGGAACCATCACATTCACCACAATGCCTATCTTACTTCAGAATGCCAACAGTTGGGGGGAACAAAAGAGAAAGTGAGAAAGTCACTTTGGTGCAAGCTTTCCCGGCCATTTGTTTTGTCTTGTCCATTTGCAAGCAGCTTTCAATCTAGACTTCTTCCTTTGGTAGATAACGATACTATTGACCTCAAGATGTGTCTCTTTCAACTATCAACCCCAGCAATTTCCTCAAATGGATAGGTTGAATGTATCAAATCATAGAATGATACAGCAGAGAAGGAGATTATTTTATCCCATCGTGCCTGTGATGATCAGGTTAGTCCAACTCTCGCGCTTTTTCCTCTATCCCTGTAAATATTTCCCTTCAGGTATTTACCCAATTCCCTGACCTTGACGCGCAATATTGCGGACTGTGCACAGAACCACATCGACGCGGCTAGTGTGTGCGTACGTGTGAACGTTTAAGCCCCAGCACACCACTGTCACGTTGTAGATGTTGCGCTCTGCTACTGAGGCAAAACAATCTCAAAAGTCAAGGACAGAGCAACTAGTCACTTCTTCCAGTGACCTCCCGGCCAAGAGCTTAGATTTTACAAGTCCGTTCTAATCTGTCAAAATTCCCTCATCAAACTAGTTCGGTTTTAATGTGAGGTTGTGCTTACTTAATAAAAATTAGACATTCCAGCTTTAAACATTAAAGCTGTGCTGCAGCAGAATAATAGTACATTTTGTACCACATTGATATTTAGGGCAGCACGGGAGCATTGTGGTTAGCACAATTGCTTCACAGCTCCAGGTTCAAGATCTGGCTTGGGTCACTTTCTGTGCGGAGTCTGCACGTTCTCCCCGTGTGTGTGTGGGTTTCCTCAGGGCGCTCCGGTTTCCTCCCACAGTCCAAAGATGTGCAGGTTAGGTGGATTGGCCATGCTAAATTGCCCTTAGTGTCCAAAATTGCCCTTAGCGTTGAGTTGGGTTTTGGGGATGGGGTGGGGGTGTGGACCTTGGGTGGGGTGCTCTTTCCGGGGGCCGGTGCAGATTCGATGGGCCAAATGGCCTCGTTCTGCACTGTTGCTTCTATATTGCTATGTTTTCATTATGGAACTGTGTGCTATCCACCTTCCGCTGGGCAACAGCACAGGGAAATCCACTCATACACATTCATAAAAATTTTGCCTTTTTTTATTTAAAAAAAGTCTTTCATTCCCAGTCCCTTCAGGAACTAACCAGGAGGTCAATAAATTCCAAGGTGATAACAGTGGATAATTTGAGAATGGACCCAGGACTACTCTCAGACAGACACACATAGTCACAATCTGCTGATAATCATTTCTTCACCTTTAAATCTATTTGTGGACGAGGCCAGGATGAATTGAGTACCTAGTTCACCTAAATGTTGCCCAGCCCCAATGCCAGTTTGGCAAGAACCTTGTAGCCCCTTCAAGTCCGCCAATCTGTGATTTATTTTTTTGTCAATCTCGGGAACTTTAGTATCATTGTTGTTGTTCAAGCGCCGTGCCACATGGCATTGATGGTCATGGTATTCCAAACATTCCCATCACAGCAACAGTGGATGCTGTCGTTGTTGGGAGTTCTGCTTTAATGTTGCCTAGTCGCACGCTTTGCCGTCAGCCTCTTTTTCTCGTATGGGGTGAATATTAATCACTGCCCTGGGAGCTTGCTCAAGTGCCAGACCACAGCATTTGGACTTGTTAAGGAATCTTGGGGGAGCAAGGCCCAAGTGGAGACATGTGGCTTTTGGGCACCACTTGTTTTTTTTGTTTATCTTACCTGATATTGCTGTTTGCAATTGTAATAACTCCCAATAGGTCCACGGGGATACCCTGCTTGATCTCCCTATGGGACTCGTGGAATATGAGCTTCCCCGCTAGTTGGCAGAGGCCTGCCCAGCTGGGGCTTATAAGAACTCAGTATAAGGCCGGCCCGGACAGGAAAAGGCATGTTGGTTGTGCCAGCGGGTCTGTACTCTGTAAATATATTCGCCGCCGTGGGCAGACCTATGCTACTGTAAATAAATCAACACTCACTGGTTGGCTGGTTTAGCACATTGGGCTAGATTGCTGGCTTTTAAAGCAGACCAAAGCAGTCCAGCAGCACGGTTCAATTCCCGTACCAGCCTCCCCGAACAGGCGCCGGAATGTGGCGACTAGGGGCTTTTCACAGTAACTTCATTGAAGCCTACTCGTGACAATAAGCGATTTTCATTTTCATTTTCATTTCATTTCTAATCGTTTCCCTGGCACTTAATAGCAATGAAGACCTATTGGTAGATGGGGACCTGAGCTAGCTACAAATGATGTCTATAATGACATGTTTACCAACAGAGACCCAACAGCAACTTCGGGGATCAGGAAAATCTGGACATCCAGTGCTGTCATATCACAGCAACATGTCGTTTTGTAATGCCGTTCACATTTTAAAAAATGTGGGTCTCGCTGACAAGACCAGCATTTGTTGCCTATTTCTAATTGCCCTTGAACTGAGCGTCTTGCTGGACCATTTCAGAGGGCCAGTTAAGAGTCAACCGCAGTGCAGCACTGTGGCGCAGTGGTTACCACTGCTGCCTCACGGCGCTGAGGTACCAGGTTCGATCCCGGCTCTGGGTCACTGTCCGCGTGGAGTTTACACATTCTCCCCATGATTGTGCAGGGTAGGTGGATTGGCCACGCTAAATTGCCCCTTAATTGAAACAAAACATGAATTGGGTACTCTAAATTTATTTTAAAAAGAGTCAACCACATTGCTGTGGGCCTGGAGTCCAGATGAAGGACATTAGTGAGCCAGATGGGTTTTTACAGCAATTGATGATAATTTCATAGTCACCATTCATAGAACATAGAACAGTACAGCACAGAACAGGCCCTTCGGCCCTCAATGTTGTGCCGAGCCATGATCACCCTACTCAAACCCACGTATCCACCCTATACCCGTAACCCAAGAACATCCCCCTTAACCTTACTTTTATTAGGACACTACGGGCAATTTAGCATGGCCAATCCACCTAACCCGCACATCTTTGGACTGTGGGAGGAAACCGGAGCACCCGGAGGAAACCCACGCACACAGGGGGAGGACGTGCAGACTCCACACAGACAGTGACCCAGCCGGGAATCGAACCTGGGACCCTGGAGCTGTGAAGCATTTATGCTAACCACCATGCTACCATTCCTGAGATTAATTTTCAATTCTAGATTTTATGAATTGAATTTAAATGAGTGCCACGTGGAATTAGCCTGGGCCTCTCGATTACTAGTTCAGTGACATTACCAACCTGCCATTGTCTTTTCCCCAAGATGATGTCTAACAAAGAATTGCCAGGAGGCTGTGCATAAATTTTGGGGGACTCGCACAGGAAGAGGGATAGAAAGGTGGGGGAGTCACTGATGGCAGAGTTAAGGAGGCACTTTTTTGATGGGGAGGAGGAGAAGTTTGCAAGGCAAAGGGGCTTAGCGAGATAATTCTGAAGTGCATGGTGGCCCTGAGCTTTGCTGCCAGTAGTGGGTTGGAAGTGGCGTGGCGGGCGGGTGTGCATCATCAGGATGGTACGTGTTGGGATGTAGAGGGCGAAGAAGGTTGGCGAGGTGGGGAGCAGTGAGGCCCCTGATGAATTTGAAATTGAAGATTGGGATTTTAAAGTTGATGGGTTGAGAAGAGGGCTTGAAGAGGCAATGGAGGTTAATAATGCCAAAGCCGATTCGAATTGTTGGGCCTAAAATGGATTAGGACTTGATTGACAGAGTCCGAGATCAACTGGACTTTACGTAAGACGGAGCTGGAGAATATGATGAGTTGTCAAGCCCAGAGGTGACAAAGGTGCGGTCGGTTTACAGGTGGGTGATGAAGCAGGATGCTGGTCGCCTTGGCGATAGATTTGAATGTGGGATTTGTAGCTCAGCTCAGGGTTGACCAGGACACGGGGATTGTCAATAGTCAAGTGATCACTGACTGCCAATCGGGTAGTTGGCATTTACAAGTACAAGAGAAATGCCGGCTTGCGCTCTTGCAACTTAACATTTTGTGGACTGAGTTAGGTGGATTGGCCATGATAAATTGCCCCAGTGTCCAAAATTGCCCTTAGTGTTGGGTGGGGTTACTGGGTTATGGGGATAGGGTGGAGGTGTTGACCTTGGGTAGGGTGCTCTTTTCAAGAGCCGGTGCGGACTCGATGGGCCGAATGGCCTCCTTCTGCACTGTAAATTCTATGATAAAGAAATGAAAGGCATCCTCATTTTGGACACGATTTCATGAAATAACCCGCACATTATTTATCTCACATGTTCCAGCTCATTTCTCCTCAATGAAGACTGGAGACCAGGGGTCCCCGCCGGGTCTTTCCATAGAGGCTGGAGTGCAAAATCACTGGAACTCCATCTCGAGGCCCTTATTCAAGATCTCAATCCTTGCTGACATTCACTCTCGACTTCCCCTCAACATATTTGTTTTTGTCTCTCTCTAAGCAGCCTGGACATTTGGAGCATTTGTGCTAGTGGAGAGGTCTACCTCAGGGTGTGGGGAAAGCCTCACCCAGCCTAAGACAATGTCCGTCACCCATGTGTTTTTGCATCTGGGTTGCAGCTTCCCTGTATGATGTGGGGAGTCATCCATCTGCTGCACAAACAATCATTTTCTAGGTGTTGCCTCAGCTAACTTCTGGGAAACAGGTAACTTAATTATATCCAATTGTTCCTTTCTCGACAGAGAGAGAGAGAGAGAGGGGGGGGGCGCTGACGAATAAAGGGAAGCTGCATGATAATTCTGCGAGTGAATAATCGAACCCGACGCTGCGTTAAAATTCAAGGGTAGGGACTGGGAAACACAATGTGACAGCTGTTACACAATGGAAAGGGTGGTTGATTTGTGACAATGTTGCAGATAGAGAAGAAGGAAAACTGGTTCCATTTTGCGGCCCACTGTATTTGCGTTGACATGACGAGGTGTCCAAGTAAGGAAGACTTGCATTCATCTAGCCCCTGACAGGACCACAGGACATCCCAAAGCACTTTATAGCCAATGATGTACTTGAGTGGCATTGTCGCTGGTGACATAGGGCACACGGCAGCCAATCTATGCACAGCTAGCTTCCACTGACAGCAATGTGACAACAGCCATTGTCAGGAGTTTTGTGACCGGGCCTATTTAAGATTGAGAAACCCATCCTGAGTGCTGATGCAAACAGCAGCAAGGTGGAACGGGTGAGGTAAATCAGTAAATAGCTTCCATTGATGCTGAGTTTGCGAATTGAAGGAGGAAGAGTATTGGCAGACCCCATACACAACACACACCATTCTTTCTCTCTCTTCCTCCCCAATCCCCCTAACTCTAAATGTACAAACTATTATTCAGAAATGCTCTGAAATCCATGTCCATTTCTTCCTAGCTCCATAGCCTCATCGCTGGTTTGGAAATATTTTCTTTTCTTTCCATTTGCTCGCCTGCCTTTGATTTAAATCAGTATGCTTGGCTGAGCTTGCTATTGAGATTTTGTTGGGGGGGGGGGAGGGGAGGGAATTGTGGAGAAGGGTGGGTGTGGGGAGGTTGGGGAGGCGGAGTGAGGGAGACAGAGCTGTCCTGGTTTGGATGTTGGCAGGAAGGGCAGTTACAAAAATAGCTGCCACTCAAGATCTTTAGGCCTCTGAGAAATGAGGGAAGTGTGTCTCCATTTGGAGACTGAAGGCTCCTGTTCGCCTTAATCTTGACTTTTCTTTATCTTGTCTGTCGCCATGCTCCTTAAGAATCGGGGAGTCCTGTGCAATGCTCGAGTGGGATGTTTATCTTGCACAGAACGCCATTCAAAATCACATCTGGAATCCATTGGAATTTTTTTTTGGGAAGATCACTGATGTAATGTTTGGCTTGTGTGCTTGATGACCGAGAGGTTTAAACCAGATGGGCTGTGACCAAAAAAAAAAAAAATTTTTTTTTTACAGATGTGTTTTTAAGATGGTTTGATTTGTTTTAATTACCAGCTGTTTAGGAAAACTCTCTTTGTTCGGCTGTGAAAGTCCTGACTGTGCAGTAAACAAACCTCTCGGCTCACCATCAAATTGTAAATTTGCTTCTCCAAAACCTATGATTTTCATTTTTTGCTTTGTGGGCAAGTTGGTGAAAGAGTCTCCATCCCGTACCCATTAGCTGAACTCTTGGATCCTATAGGAAGGCTTCCAAAGAAGTGCATTTATTTAATTTTTGGAATGAGTCTATGCAAAGCACGCTTCAAGAACATTATAAGCTGTAATCCTCTTGCCTTCTGGCTTCCCTCCACATGTATTTATTTACTTGTTTCACCACCTTCACACCCACACATCCAGACCTCACCCAAAGCCTTCGCTGCAGGCCTCATGTCACCCAAGGACAGGGCGATGTTAGCTATTGAAGGGTGCGATGTTGCCTTTTTGACATTGTGCTATCCACTTTAGAAAGGGGAAAAAACTTCCCTTTATATCGCACCATTCATGACCCCCCCCCCCCGACATCCCAAAGTACTTCACCACCGTTGAAGTGTTGTCTCTGTTTTACAACAACCAGTTTACGTACAACCAGCTCCCACAAACAGCAGTGTGAAAATGACCAGATAATCTGTTCCTTTCAAATAAACATTGTTCAAAGTAGCGGCGTATTGGGCGGCACGGTGGCAGAGTGGTTAGCACTGCTGCCTCATGGCGCTGAGGACCAGGGTTCGATCTTGGTTCCGGGTCACTGTCCGTGTGGAGTTGCACATTCTCCACGTGTCTGCGTGGGCCTCACCCCTACAACAAAAAGATGTGCAGAGTATCTGGATATACCGTGCTAAATTGCCCCTTAATTGGAATTTCTTTTTAAAATAAGCGCCATATTTTTAAATAACCTGAGGTAGATCTTGGGCCACTTTCCTAAGTTATTTAAAAAAAAAAAAAATTTAGCGTACCCAATTCATTTTTTCCAATTAAGGGACAATTTTAGCATGGCCAATCCACCAAGCCTGCACATCTTTTGGGTTGCGGGGACGACACCCACGCAAACACAGGGAGAATGTGCAAACTCCACACGGACAGTGACCGAGAGCCGGGATCGAACCTGGGACCTCGGCGCCGTGAGGCAACAGGGCTAACCCACTGCGCCACCGTGCTGCCTTACACTTTCCTAAGTTATAGGTTTTGTATAAATGCACGTTGTTCTTGTTTTATAATGCAGTACTGCTTGAACTATAAATAGTTCGGCATTGGATAATAGGCCATCAGGTATCTAGATCTTAAGATAGCCTTTTAAAAAAATATTGTGTAAATTGTTTTCAACTGAATTTTGTATTAATTTCTAATCCTTTATACCTGTGAAATAAATTCTCAAACTGTCTGAATAAGCTATGAACAAATGCCTTTAATCTAGTTCCAGTGTGTGCCTGAGATGGGGCTGTATGTCAGATTCTTTTTCTGCAGTTGCCAATCAGTTTTGGTTCAATAACACTCTGTCTGTGGTCGATCTCCTCTTAACCTGTTGTCGAAAATCCTTGCCTTCTATTCTTGACTTCTAACAGCTTCCTGTATAGCTTGTTGACTTCCGGTATAATTTGTGTTCCAATGTGCTGGCTGTCAAAATGCTGGCTGTGAGGAGAATTAATAATTTCTCCTTTTTCATGCAGTGATTTTCTTTTGAGAGCAAAATGCTCCAATGACATTCTGGCCTGAAAGCCTCCATGGATTAACTAATTATAATCAAGTCGTAGCGTGCTCCAGTTTCCTCCCACAGTCCAAAGATGTGCAGGTGAGGTGGATTGGCCATGCTAAATTGCCCCTTAGTGTCGAAAATGTTAGGTGGGGTTACTGGGATAGGGTTGTGCCTAGGTAGGGTGCTCTTTCAGAGGGTTGGTGCAGGCTCAATGAGCAGAATGCCTCCTTCTGTACTGTAGGGATTCTATTGTTCTACGTCATTGTGTATTTACAGCACAAAAAGAGGCCCCCCCCGCCCATTGTGCTGGCCATCAAGCATCTATCTATTCAAATCCCATTTTCCAGCGTTGGTCCATAGACCTGTGTGCTATGGGGCCGATGCTGATATCTCAGGGGCTGGGGGCACTGTTGGGGGATGTTCCGGGGCTCAAGAGCCGGCCAAAGGGGGGCACTATTTTGCAGGCCGGGTCCACGCACAGCTGCCGCCATGTTGCACAGTGGAGCCGCTGCCGTGCGCATGCATGCCTACGGATCCGGCAATTCTCCGGGCCCTATCGGCAGCTAGAGCCGGGTGCTCTATGCTGCCTTGCTGCTAGCCGCCAGCCAAACAGAGGATGGGTGGCCGTTTAGCACCAAATGTTTGGTCATTAAACGCTACCGTTTCCACACCGGCGTCACGACAAAGCCACAAAATCGGAGATTCCAGCCCACGGTGTTTCAAATGCTCATCTAAATGCTTCTTAAATGCTGTGAGGGTTTCCACCTCTCCCTCGCTTTCAGACAGTGACTTCCAGATTCCCGTCACCCTCTGGGTGAAAAGGTTTTTCTTCAAATCCCCTCTAAATCTATGGCCCTTTTTAATTGATTCAAACAACCCCATCTCTTTTTTTCCATAAATTTAGATTACCCAATTATTTTTTTTCCCAATTAAGGGGCAATTTAGCGTGGCCAATCCACCTACCCTGCACATCTTTGGGTTGTGGGGGTGAAACCCACGCAGACACGGGGAGAATGTGCAAACTATACACGGACAGTGACCCAGGGCCGGGATTCGAACTTGGGTCCACAGCGCTGCAGTCCCAGTGCTAACCACTGCGCCACGTGCTGCCCTCACAACCCCATCTCTAATAAGCTTTCCCCAAAGGTGTTAAATCTTGCTAGGGTCTGGGGACTAGTTTAGCTCCCTTGGCTAGACAGCTGGTGTGTGATGCCGAGCAAGACCAGCAGCGTGGGTTCAATTCCCACAGTGGCTGAAGCTATTCATGAATAACATGAATATGCCTTCTCAACCTTATGCCTCGCCTGCGGTGTGGTGACCCTCAGGTTAATTCACCCGCAATCAGCTCTCCCCCTCAAAGGGGAAAGCAGCCCATGGTCATCTGGGAATATGATGACTTTGCCTATTCCTTTCTCAAGCTCCTATTCTAGACCTCCTCTTGCCATCAGGTGTTCTCGAAGAATTGTGTTCCTTCAATCAGGAGGTTCTTCCAAATAGGTTTCTTCCGTGCAAGCATCCCCAAGTATTGACGTCTATGTTGCATCTCTTGAGATAATCCTTCAGGGTGTTTTTGTAGTGCATCTTTTGTGCTCCATGTATTCGGGAGCCTGCCTTGGGTTGGCCGAATAAGATTTGCTTTGGTACTCGGGACTCTGGCATCCTACGCATGTGGCCAGCCCAGCGGAGTGGTTTTGGAAGATCATGGCCTTGATGCTGGTGTTAGTACATCTGTCCTCCCAGCTGATACGGGAACTGGACCAACCCTCTGTCAAGGACACCGACATTCCCACGTTGAAAGATGTCCCGCACAAGGCATCTATCTAGAGGAAACCAACACTCCATCAGTACTGCCAAGCCAAATCTGTGGAGTGGAATATCAATCCAAAATCTTCTAACTCAGGTATGAGTGCTACACACTGAGACATGGCGAGGGTTATTCACAAGTGGTGGCGATGGTGCACCTCAAAGTGGTTAGTTAGTATTGCCATTTAATGTGTGGTATTTGTAAGCAAATGAAAATATTTGTCAAATGTCACTTCTGGGAAAGTTGTGGCCCTTTAATGACAGTGCAATGTATAAACTTTGTGTCTTCATATTCTTAAAGATATTTAATGGTGAATCCAGAGAAACTCCCATTTGAGGACTTGCTGTGCCATAGCACTGCTGACATTTTACTGCGGCGGGAGTTCCCTGGCTCACTCTCTCTTCTGCCACTGTGCCGCGTTAGAGTTCCTGCCACTGCAATTTGTGGGTGTTAAAACCAAACGAAAGGCAACAATAATTCATTTGTGTTTTTATAAAGCTGGTGAGGCTTGGGGCAGAATCCCCCCCCCCCCCCAATCTTCCAATCCCACTGATGCCTATGGGGCTTTGCGTTCCCCGCATCCTCCGTCGCCGGGAAATGCGTCACAGCGGGTCACCACCGGCGGTACTGGAAGATCCTGCCAACTGGAAGGGCCGGATGATTTTGTCCTCACTCTTGAAACTCATCAGCGAATTGCTATTTTGGGGAGGCAACTACATGGCTGTGAGATGTTTGAAGGTGATTCCAGCATCTCTTTGGGGTAACTATCCATTTTGATTTCGTTTTCTTTTTCACGGTCATCATTCAACTTTTGATTCCAGATTTTTATTGAATTCAAATTGAATTCAAATTTCACCAGCTGCCCTGGTGCGATTGAAACCTGAGGCCCCTGTCCATTATCCTTGGGTCTGTGGGTTATTAATCCAGTGACAATACCACTATGCCACTGGATCCCCTATCGGTGTTGACATTCTATCCTGTCATGGTGGGGGCCGACATCACAGTTTAACAAGATCCTATTTTCGCATCAACGGCGTGGCCCCTTGAAAATCCGAGATGGTGTATGTCTGGCTTGGTGAATCTTCAGATGAAAAAGGAGCCCAATTCTGGATCCACAAGTTCTTTTGCAGTGGGGCCATGTTGTTGCGGGTTGTGGGGGTGGGGGTGGGGGGTTCGCAGCCGCGGGTTGGCTTGCCTCTCCTTCCTCTGCCACCGCCGTCCTGCCCTGCTGTCCAGTCGCTGTGCCCCGAAGTGACTTGCCCTTGATGGACCAGGTGGAACCATACCCAGCTGTCCGCAGCCTTTTCCTTTCCGTCGGTGGTGTTAATGCCTCTGTGCTACAGGGTAGCCTTGAGCGTATCCTTTGGCCCCTCCTTAGAGTGTAGGCCAATAGAGAGCTGGGAGAAGACGACCCGCTGAGGGAGGCAGTTTCCGGTCATCCGGACTCATTGGTCCATCCATTGTAGTTGATTCCGCAGAATCAGAGCTTTGATACAGCTTCCTGAAGGATTCTAACGGTCTGACATTCCAGTATCAACCACTCAATTGGAAAAGTGATCAGGAGGAGAAACCCTGGCTGAGCTTTATTATCCCTCTTATCAATGGGTACAATAGCCTGCAGTGGGCGCCAGTGAGGCACCCTGGAACATTTTATCCTGCTCCAGGTGCTATGTAAATGTTACTTGTTGCTTACATTGCGACATTGACAGTCGGAATCAAGTTTTTATTTAAGTTGTTCAGCTTCCTTTAAGAAATGTTAACAATCAGTTTATTGATTGGGCTCCTTTAAGAAGGAGGTACACACTAACCCCTTAATTGATCCCTGTCAATCATCATTCATACGAAATAGGCAGAAATGTTGTTCTCCAGTAACTGAGGGTGTTGTGGATGTGCGGACCAGGACAGAAAAGCGATTAAGCACAACAAATTTGCTGTCCACACTCAAATCAAGGAGGGGAGGAAAGAAAGGAATCGAGAAATAAGAAAGGGTGCATGAGAATAAGGAAGGATTTGTTGATTGATTGAATCCTCAGCAGCAAGAATTGCCAGGGTGTGGCTTGGTGCTGCAACAGGCTTGTCCTTGTTGTAATAATCCCAGTGGCGAGCTGACAGATCCATTGTTCTCTGTGTAAAATGTGCTGGGAGATTTGCTGTGCCCTAGCCTTGCGCAGATAAAGCCAGTCACTCTCCTGCCCGGCACCACCCCCCGCCCCCCCCCCCCCCCCTCACTCCACTACAGTGATCCTGCTTGCAATTTCCTGACAAGAACTGCAAAGCTATTTTTGGACTGGCTGAGAGACTTGGGGAAGGGAGCGGAGCTTATTATTATTTTCGTCATTGCCGGCGCAACTCTTTGTAACCTGAATCCTTTGGGATTCCTGCAGCCTTGGTTGGGGATAAAGTTTGCTGGCGGGAGTCATCCCAACTTGTTTAACGATGCCCGGTTTTAGCACAGGGAATCTTGGGAGCTACTGAAAGCAAATCAAAACTCTCTGATTTCTTCCCTTCCCTCTGAGTAGATCACTCACGTGGCCATTCCTAATCGGTGTGTTTTGCCAGCCCTGCTCTGGCATTTCTAGTGGCCAATCTAAATGCTTCTTAAATATTGTTGACTCGTAATCCAGAGGCCCAGGCTAGTGCTTTGGGGTCACGGGTTCCAACCCCACCACAACAACTGTTGGAATTTAATTTAATTTATTTAACAGATGTGGAATATAAAGTTAGTCTCAGTAATGCTGACCATGTGACTATTCATTGGTTGTAAAAACCCATCTGGTTCACTAATGCCGTTTAGGAAAGGAAATCTGCCTGCCTTGACCTGGTCTGACCAACATGTGACTCCAGGCTCACAACTCTTTTCAAGGGGCAATTAGGGACGGGCAACAAATGCTCGCCTTAGATCCCATGAATGAATAAAGAAAAAAAAATCACATTGCTGTTTGCGGGAGCTTGCTCTGCGCAAATTAGCGGCTGTTTTCTACGGTTGGTACAACACTGTCGACGTTTCAAAATGATTTCACTGGCTGTAAAGCATTCTGGGGTATTCTGTGATCGTGAGAGACGCTGGCTGAAGTTTTCCAGCCCTTTCCACCAGTGGAATGTTCCGGTTCCGCCAACGGTGCCTCTAGAGAGCTTGGTAATGGCCAAGAGTGGTGCTTGTAGAGAGCTCGGCAACACTGCGGTGAGAGCAGTGCCTGTGGAGAACCCGGTAACACTGGGTGAGAGCAGTGCCTGTGGAGAACCCGGTAACACTGCGGTGAGAGCAGTGCCTGTGGAGAACCCGGTAACACTGCGGTGAGAGCAGTGCCTGTGGAGAACCCGGTAACACTGCGGTGAGAGCAGTGCCTGTGGAGAACCCGGTAACACTGCGGTGAGAGCAGTGCCTGTGGAGAACCCGGTAACACTGCGGTGAGAGCAGTGCCTGTGGAGAACCCGGTAACACTGGGTGAGAGCAGTGCCTGTGGAGAACCCGGTAACACTGCGGTGAGAGCAGTGCCTGTAGAGAACCCGGTAACACTGCGGTGAGAGCAGTGTCTGTAGAGAACCCGGTAACACTGCGGTGACAGCAGTACCTGTAGAGAACCCGGTAACACTGGGCGAGAGCAGTGTCTGTAGAGAACCCGGTAACTCTGGGTGAGAGCAGTGCCTGTAGAGAACCCGGTAACTCTGGGTGAGAGCAGTGCCTGTAGAGAATCCGGTAACTCTGGGTGAGAGCAGTGCCTGTAGAGAACCCGGTAACTCTGGGTGAGAGCAGTGCCTGTAGAGAATCCGGTAACACTGCGGTGAGAGCAGTGCCTGTAGAGAACCCGGTAACACTGGGTGAGAGCAGTGCCTGTAGAGAATCCGGTAACTCTGGGTGAGAGCAGTGCCTGTAGAGAACCCGGTAACACTGGGTGAGAGCAGTGCCTGTAGAGAACCCGGTAACACTGGGTGAGAGCAGTGCCTGTGGAGAACCCGGTAATTCTGCGGTGAGAGCAGCCTGTGGAGAACCCGGTAAATCTGGGTGAGAGCAGTGCCTGTGGAGAACCCGGTAACACTGCGGTGAGAGCAGTGCCTGTAGAGAACCCGGTAACTCTGGGTGAGAGCAGTGTCTGTAGAGAACCCGGTAACACTGCGGTGAGAGCAGTGCCTGTAGAGAACCCGGTAACACTGGGTGAGAGCAGTGTCTGTAGAGAACCCGGTAACACTGCGGTGAAAGCAGTGCCTGTAGAGAACCCGGTAACTCTGGGTGAGAGCAGTGTCTGTAGAGAACCCGGTAACACTGCGGTGAGAGCAGTGCCTGTAGAGAACCCGGTAACACTGGGCGAGAGCAGTGCCTGTGGAGAACCCGGTAACACTGCGGTGAGAGCAGTGCCTGTAGAGAACCCGGTAACTCTGGGTGAGAGCAGTGTCTGTAGAGAACCCGGTAACACTGCGGTGAGAGCAGTGCCTGTAGAGAACCCGGTAACACTGCGGTGAGAGCAGTGTCTGTAGAGAACCCGGTAACACTGGGTGAGAGCAGCCTGTAGAGAACCCGGTAACACTGCGGTGAGAGCAGTGCCTGTAGAGAACCCGGTAACTCTGGGTGAGAGCAGTGTCTGTAGAGAACCCGGTAACACTGCGGTGAGAGCAGTGCCTGTAGAGAACCCGGTAACACTGGGTGAGAGCAGTGCCTGTGGAGAACCCGGTAACACTGCGGTGAGAGCAGCCTGTGGAGAACCCGGTAACACTGCGGTGAGAGCAGTGTCTGTAGAGAACCCGGTAACACTGCGGTGAGAGCAGCCTGTGGAGAACCCGGTAACACTGGGTGAGAGCAGTGTCTGTGGAGAACCCGGTAACACTGCAGTGAGAGCAGTGCCTGTAGAGAACCCGGTAACACTGGGTGAGAGCAGCCTGTGGAGAACCCGGTAACACTGCGGTGAGAGCAGCCTGTGGAGAACCCGGTAACACTGGGTGAGAGCAGTGTCTGTAGAGAACTCGGTAACTCTGGGTGAGAGCAGTGCCTGTAGAGAACCCGGTAACACTGGGTGAGAGCAGTGCCTGTGGAGAACCCGGTAACTCTGGGTGAGAGCAGTGTCTGTAGAGAACCTGGTAACTCTGGGTGAGAGCAGTGCCTGTAGAGAACCCTGTAACACTGCGGTGAGAGCAGTGCCTGTAGAGAACCCGGTAACACTGGGTGAGAGCAGTGCCTGTAGAGAACCCGGTAACACTGCGGTGAGAGCAGCCTGTAGAGAACCCGGTAACACTGCGGTGAGAGCAGTGCCTGTGGAGAACCCGGTAACACTGGGTGAGAGCAGTGCCTGTAGAGAACCCGGTAACACTGGGTGAGAGCAGTGCCTGTAGAGAACCCTGTAACACTGCGGTGAGAGCAGTGCCTGTAGAGAACCCGGTAACACTGGGTGAGAGCAGTGCCTGTAGAGAACCCGGTAACACTGGGTGAGAGCAGTGCCTGTAGAGAACCCTGTAACACTGCGGTGAGAGCAGTGCCTGTTGAGAACCCGGTAACACTGCGGTGAGAGCAGTGCCTGTGGAGAACCCGGTAACACTGGGTGAGAGCAGTGCCTGTAGAGAACCCGGTAACACTGCGGTGAGAGCAGCCTGTAGAGAACCCGGTAACACTGCGGTGAGAGCAGTGCCTGTAGAGAACCCGGTAACACTGCGGTGAGAGCAGTGTCTGTAGAGAACCCGGTAACACTGGGTGAGAGCAGTGCCTGTGGAGAACCCGGTAATTCTGCGGTGAGAGCAGCCTGTGGAGAACCCGGTAACTCTGGGTGAGAGCAGTGCCTGTGGAGAACCCGGTAACACTGCGGTGAGAGCAGTGCCTGTAGTGAACCCGGTAACACTGGGCGAGAGCAGTGTCTGTAGAGAACCCGGTAACTCTGGGTGAGAGCAGTGTCTGTAGAGAACCCGGTAACTCTGGGTGAGAGCAGTGCCTGTAGAGAACCCGGTAACTCTGGGTGAGAGCAGTGCCTGTAGAGAACCCGGTAACTCTGGGTGAGAGCAGTGTCTGTAGAGAACCCGGTAACTCTGGGTGAGAGCAGTGCCTGTAGAGAACCCGGTAACACTGCGGTGAGAGCAGTGCCTGTAGAGAACCCGGTAACACTGGGCGAGAGCAGTGTCTTTAGAGAACCCGGTAACTCTGGGTGAGAGCAGTGCCTGTGGAGAACCCGGTAACTCTGGGTGAGAGCAGTGCCTGTAGAGAACCCGGTAACTCTGGGTGAGAGCAGTGCCTGTAGAGAATCCGGTAACTCTGGGTGAGAGCAGTGCCTGTAGAGAACCCGGTAACTCTGGGTGAGAGCAGTGTCTTTAGAGAACCCGGTAACTCTGGGTGAGAGCAGTGCCTGTGGAGAACCCGGTAACACTGCGGTGAGAGCAGCCTGTAGAGAACCCGGTAACTCTGGGTGAGAGCAGTGCCTGTAGAGAATCCGGTAACTCTGGGTGAGAGCAGTGCCTGTAGAGAACCCGGTAACTCTGGGTGAGAGCAGTGCCTGTAGAGAATCCGGTAACACTGCGGTGAGAGCAGTGCCTGTAGAGAACCCGGTAACACTGGGTGAGAGCAGTGCCTGTAGAGAATCCGGTAACTCTGGGTGAGAGCAGTGCCTGTAGAGAACCCGGTAACACTGGGTGAGAGCAGTGCCTGTAGAGAACCCGGTAACACTGGGTGAGAGCAGTGCCTGTGGAGAACCCGGTAATTCTGCGGTGAGAGCAGCCTGTGGAGAACCCGGTAAATCTGGGTGAGAGCAGTGCCTGTGGAGAACCCGGTAACACTGCGGTGAGAGCAGTGCCTGTAGAGAACCCGGTAACTCTGGGTGAGAGCAGTGTCTGTAGAGAACCCGGTAACACTGCGGTGAGAGCAGTGCCTGTAGAGAACCCGGTAACACTGGGTGAGAGCAGTGTCTGTAGAGAACCCGGTAACACTGCGGTGAAAGCAGTGCCTGTAGAGAACCCGGTAACTCTGGGTGAGAGCAGTGTCTGTAGAGAACCCGGTAACACTGCGGTGAGAGCAGTGCCTGTAGAGAACCCGGTAACACTGGGCGAGAGCAGTGCCTGTGGAGAACCCGGTAACACTGCGGTGAGAGCAGTGCCTGTAGAGAACCCGGTAACTCTGGGTGAGAGCAGTGTCTGTAGAGAACCCGGTAACACTGCGGTGAGAGCAGTGTCTGTAGAGAACCCGGTAACACTGGGTGAGAGCAGTGCCTGTGGAGAACCCGGTAACACTGCGGTGAGAGCAGCCTGTGGAGAACCCGGTAACACTGCGGTGAGAGCAGTGTCTGTAGAGAACCCGGTAACACTGCGGTGAGAGCAGCCTGTGGAGAACCCGGTAACACTGGGTGAGAGCAGTGTCTGTGGAGAACCCGGTAACACTGCAGTGAGAGCAGTGCCTGTAGAGAACCCGGTAACACTGGGTGAGAGCAGCCTGTGGAGAACCCGGTAACACTGCGGTGAGAGCAGCCTGTGGAGAACCCGGTAACACTGGGTGAGAGCAGTGTCTGTAGAGAACTCGGTAACTCTGGGTGAGAGCAGTGCCTGTAGAGAACCCGGTAACACTGGGTGAGAGCAGTGCCTGTGGAGAACCCGGTAACTCTGGGTGAGAGCAGTGTCTGTAGAGAACCTGGTAACTCTGGGTGAGAGCAGTGCCTGTAGAGAACCCTGTAACACTGCGGTGAGAGCAGTGCCTGTAGAGAACCCGATAACACTGGGTGAGAGCAGTGCCTGTAGAGAACCCGGTAACACTGCGGTGAGAGCAGCCTGTAGAGAACCCGGTAACACTGCGGTGAGAGCAGTGCCTGTGGAGAACCCGGTAACACTGGGTGAGAGCAGTGCCTGTAGAGAACCCGGTAACACTGGGTGAGAGCAGTGCCTGTAGAGAACCCTGTAACACTGCGGTGAGAGCAGTGCCTGTAGAGAACCCGGTAACACTGGGTGAGAGCAGTGCCTGTAGAGAACCCGGTAACACTGGGTGAGAGCAGTGCCTGTAGAGAACCCTGTAACACTGCGGTGAGAGCAGTGCCTGTTGAGAACCCGGTAACACTGCGGTGAGAGCAGTGCCTGTGGAGAACCCGGTAACACTGGGTGAGAGCAGTGCCTGTAGAGAACCCGGTAACACTGCGGTGAGAGCAGCCTGTAGAGAACCCGGTAACACTGCGGTGAGAGCAGTGCCTGTAGAGAACCCGGTAACACTGCGGTGAGAGCAGTGTCTGTAGAGAACCCGGTAACACTGGGTGAGAGCAGTGCCTGTGGAGAACCCGGTAATTCTGCGGTGAGAGCAGCCTGTGGAGAACCCGGTAACTCTGGGTGAGAGCAGTGCCTGTGGAGAACCCGGTAACACTGCGGTGAGAGCAGTGCCTGTAGTGAACCCGGTAACACTGGGCGAGAGCAGTGTCTGTAGAGAACCCGGTAACTCTGGGTGAGAGCAGTGTCTGTAGAGAACCCGGTAACTCTGGGTGAGAGCAGTGCCTGTAGAGAACCCGGTAACTCTGGGTGAGAGCAGTGCCTGTAGAGAACCCGGTAACTCTGGGTGAGAGCAGTGTCTGTAGAGAACCCGGTAACTCTGGGTGAGAGCAGTGCCTGTAGAGAACCCGGTAACACTGCGGTGAGAGCAGTGCCTGTAGAGAACCCGGTAACACTGGGCGAGAGCAGTGTCTTTAGAGAACCCGGTAACTCTGGGTGAGAGCAGTGCCTGTGGAGAACCCGGTAACACTGCGGTGAGAGCAGCCTGTGGAGAACCCGGTAACTCTGGGTGAGAGCAGCCTGTAGAGAACCCGGTAACTCTGGGTGAGAGCAGTGCCTGTAGAGAACCCGGTAACTCTGGGTGAGAGCAGTGCCTGTGGAGAACCCGGTAACACTGGGTGAGAGCAGTGCCTGTAGAGAACCCGGTAACTCTGGGTGAGAGCAGTGCCTGTAGAGAACCCGGTAACACTGGGTGAGAGCAGTGCCTGTGGAGAACCCGGTAACACTGGGTGAGAGCAGTGCCTGTAGAGAACCCGGTAACTCTGGGTGAGAGCAGTGCCTGTAGAGAACCCGGTAACTCTGGGTGAGAGCAGTGCCTGTAGAGAACCCGGTAACACTGCGGTGAGAGCAGTGCCTGTGGAGAACCCGGTAACACTGCGGTGAGAGCAGTGCCTGTAGAGAACCCGGTAACTCTGGGTGAGAGCAGTGTCTGTAGAGAACCCGGTAACACTGCGGTGAGAGCAGCCTGTGGAGAACCCGGTAACACTGGGTGAGAGCAGTGCCTGTAGAGAACCCGGTAACACTGCGGTGAGAGCAGTGCCTGTAGAGAACCCGGTAACTCTGGGTGAGAGCAGTGCCTGTAGAGAACCCGGTAACACTGCAGTGAGAGCAGCCTGTGGAGAACCCGGTAACTCTGGGTGAGAGCAGTGCCTGTAGAGAACCCGGTAACTCTGGGTGAGAGCAGTGCCTGTAGAGAACCCTGTAACACTGCGGTGAGAGCAGTGCCTGTAGAGAACCCGGTAACACTGGGTGAGAGCAGTGCCTGTAGAGAACCCGGTAACACTGGGTGAGAGCAGTGTCTGTAGAGAACCTGGTAACTCTGGGTGAGAGCAGTGCCTGTAGAGAACCCTGTAACACTGCGGTGAGAGCAGTGCCTGTAGAGAACCCGGTAACACTGGGTGAGAGCAGTGCCTGTAGAGAACCCGGTAACACTGCGGTGAGAGCAGTGCCTGTAGAGAACCCGGTAACACTGCGGTGAGAGCAGTGTCTGTAGAGAACCCGGTAACACTGGGTGAGAGCAGTGCCTGTGGAGAACCCGGTAATTCTGCGGTGAGAGCAGCCTGTGGAGAACCCGGTAACTCTGGGTGAGAGCAGTGCCTGTGGAGAACCCGGTAACACTGCGGTGAGAGCAGTGCCTGTAGTGAACCCGGTAACACTGGGCGAGAGCAGTGTCTGTAGAGAACCCGGTAACTCTGGGTGAGAGCAGTGTCTGTAGAGAACCCGGTAACTCTGGGTGAGAGCAGTGCCTGTAGAGAACCCGGTAACTCTGGGTGAGAGCAGTGCCTGTAGAGAACCCGGTAACTCTGGGTGAGAGCAGTGTCTGTAGAGAACCCGGTAACTCTGGGTGAGAGCAGTGCCTGTAGAGAACCCGGTAACACTGCGGTGAGAGCAGTGCCTGTAGAGAACCCGGTAACACTGGGCGAGAGCAGTGTCTGTAGAGAACCCGGTAACTCTGGGTGAGAGCAGTGCCTGTGGAGAACCCGGTAACACTGCGGTGAGAGCAGCCTGTGGAGAACCCGGTAACTCTGGGTGAGAGCAGCCTGTAGAGAACCCGGTAACTCTGGGTGAGAGCAGTGTCTGTGGAGAACCCGGTAACACTGCGGTGAGAGCAGTGCCTGTAGAGAACCCGGTAACACTGCGGTGAGAGCAGTGCCTGTAGAGAACCCGGTAACTCTGGGTGAGAGCAGTGCCTGTGGAGAACCCGGTAACACTGGGTGAGAGCAGTGCCTGTAGAGAACCCGGTAACTCTGGGTGAGAGCAGTGCCTGTAGAGAACCCGGTAACACTGGGTGAGAGCAGTGCCTGTGGAGAACCCGGTAACACTGGGTGAGAGCAGTGCCTGTAGAGAACCCGGTAACTCTGGGTGAGAGCAGTGCCTGTAGAGAACCCGGTAACTCTGGGTGAGAGCAGTGCCTGTAGAGAACCCGGTAACACTGCGGTGAGAGCAGTGCCTGTAGAGAACCCGGTAACTCTGCGGTGAGAGCAGTGCCTGTAGAGAACCCGGTAACACTGCGGTGAGAGCAGCCTGTGGAGAACCCGGTAACACTGGGTGAGAGCAGTGCCTTTAGAGAACCCGGTAACACTGGGTGAGAGCAGTGCCTGTAGAGAACCCGGTAACACTGGGTGAGAGCAGTGCCTTTAGAGAACCCGGTAACACTGGGTGAGAGCAGTGCCTGTGGAGAACCCGGTAACACTGCGGTGAGAGCAGCCTGTGGAGATCCCGGTAACACTGCGGTGAGAGCAGTGCCTGTAGAGAACCCGGTAACACTGGGTGAGAGCAGTGCCTGTGGAGAACCCGGTAACTCTGGGTGAGAGCAGTGCCTGTAGAGAACCCGGTAACACTGCGGTGAGAGCAGTGCCTGTAGAGAACCCGGTAACTCTGGGTGAGAGCAGTGCCTGTAGAGAACCCGGTAACACTGCGGTGAGAGCAGCCTGTGGAGAACCCGGTAACTCTGGGTGAGAGCAGTGCCTGTAGAGAACCCGGTAACTCTGGGTGAGAGCAGTGCCTGTAGAGAACCCTGTAACACTGCGGTGAGAGCAGTGCCTGTAGAGAACCCGGTAACACTGCGGTGAGAGCAGTGCCTGTAGAGAACCCGGTAACTCTGGGTGAGAGCAGTGTCTGTAGAGAACCCGGTAACTCTGGGTGAGAGCAGTGCCTGTAGAGAACCCGGTAACTCTGGGTGAGAGCAGTGCCTGTAGAGAACCCGGTAACACTGCGGTGAGAGCAGCCTGTAGAGAACCCGGTAACACTGCGGTGAGAGCAGTGCTTGTAGAGAACCCGGTAACACTGCGGTGAGAGCAGTGCCTGTAGAGAACCCGGTAATTCTGCGGTGAGAGCAGCCCGTGGAGAACCCGGTAACTCTGGGTGAGAGCAGTGCCTGTGGAGAACCCGGTAACACTGCGGTGAGAGCAGTGCCTGTAGAGAACCCGGTAACACTGGGCGAGAGCAGTGTCTGTAGAGAACCCGGTAACTCTGGGTGAGAGCAGTGTCTGTAGAGAACCCGGTAACTCTGGGTGAGAGCAGTGCCTGTAGAGAACCCGGTAACTCTGGGTGAGAGCAGTGCCTGTAGAGAACCCGGTAACTCTGGGTGAGAGCAGTGTCTGTAGAGAACCCGGTAACTCTGGGTGAGAGCAGTGCCTGTAGAGAACCCGGTAACACTGCGGTGAGAGCAGTGTCTGTAGAGAACCCGGTAACTCTGGGTGAGAGCAGTGCCTGTGGAGAACCCGGTAACACTGCGGTGAGAGCAGCCTGTGGAGAACCCGGTAACTCTGGGTGAGAGCAGCCTGTAGAGAACCCGGTAACTCTGGGTGAGAGCAGTGCCTGTCGAGAACCCGGTAACTCTGGGTGAGAGCAGTGCCTGTAGAGAACCCGGTAACACTGCGGTGAGAGCAGTGCCTGTAGAGAACCCGGTAACTCTGGGTGAGAGCAGTGCCTGTAGAGAACCCGGTAACACTGCGGTGAGAGCAGCCTGTGGAGAACCCGGTAACACTGGGTGAGAGCAGTGCCTGTAGAGAACCCGGTAACACTGCGGTGAGAGCAGTGCCTGTAGAGAACCCGGTAACTCTGGGTGAGAGCAGTGCCTGTAGAGAACCCGGTAACACTGCGGTGAGAGCAGCCTGTGGAGAACCCGGTAACTCTGGGTGAGAGCAGTGCCTGTAGAGAACCCGGTAACTCTGGGTGAGAGCAGTGTCTGTAGAGAACCCGGTAACTCTGGGTGAGAGCAGCCTGTGGAGAACCCGGTAACACTGCGGTTAGAGCAGTGCCTGTAGAGAACCCGGTAACTCTGGGTGAGAGCAGTGTCTGTAGAGAACCCGGTAACTCTGGGTGAGAGCAGTGCCTGTAGAGAACCCGGTAACACTGCGGTGAGAGCAGTGCCTGTAGAGAACCCGGTAACTCTGGGTGAGAGCAGTGTCTGTAGAGAACCCGGTAACTCTGGGTGAGAGCAGTGTCTGTAGAGAACCCGGTAACTCTGGGTGAGAGCAGTGTCTGTAGAGAACCCAGTAACAGTGGGTGAGGAACTGGTGGTGACGTTGGCAAGTGTGGGAACCTTTAAAAAACAAATTCTCTTGTGCATAACGGTACCAATCTGCTGAATAAGCTGGTGACAGCTCTCCGACTCTTTGTGTTCCAGGTTTCTAGGCTATAGGTCATGTTTGTCAGCAGAAGGATGTGTTTTGTATGATTGCTTTGGTACCGTGATTGCACAGGGAATTATCAGCAGACACGACCACCAGTGCAAAAGCACTAATTTTAGGTTCCATCTTGATGGTTATAATTTTAATAAGAGTGTGTTTGTCTATGTGTGCGGATGGAGTGGGGCCTGGGGAATGGAAAAGGGCATATTCTACATTAAAAAAAAATGTGGTTGCAAATCTTTAGGTCTGACATAAGCACGGTCTTTATTAGCACCAGGCCCTCCAGCACTTTGGTTCTTTCTGTGCATAAAACACTTGCAGTGTTCAGACTGGCTTGTGAAACAGGGGCTCGGGCGGACTGAAGCAGGACCATCTGTTGAACGGCAGTGATGAATGTGTCCCTGGTGAGAGCAGCCAGACTGGGATTCAGACTGATGCATCCTCTTATTTTGTACATTTCCACCTCCCCATCCCCCCCCCCCCCACCCGACAGCAATGTCTCCTCCATCCCTCCCCCCTCAAATCGTTTTCCTTCTGGAAGAGCCAATGGTGGGACCTGACTCATTTCCTGCTTCCAGTATAACTTGGAAAGGACTAAAAACCTGTTTATTTCACTCATCTTGCTCAAGCTCTTAGCCACAGTGCTAATATATCCATACATGGGGTTATTATAGGACAACAGATCCTTTGTAGCAGGGCACGTTCTGTATTCAGAAAGCTGGCGTGACTTGTACATATAAATTGTATGGAAGCAATTAAAGCTGAAGGGAAATGTCATGTGGGTTGCATTTAAACCTCCCGACTTATTGCACGGTTACTTTTTTTTCCTCTTGAACCGAAAGACTGAGTTTAAATCTTTGTTCGGACAAGGCGGTCAGATTTTAACAGCAGCCGCGTGGTGAATATACACACATCGCATGCTTACGCCCATTCTGGCCATTCTCTCCATTCTCTCTTCCCCTTGCACCCCACAAGGGCAGGATTATTGGCAGACTTTCACTTACGTTTGCCGTGGTGGGTTAGATCTTAGATGCAGCCCGGCCCCGGAGAGATAAAGACGCGCTCTTGTTTCAAGATGCTCTCCACAATTCATAGTCGGGGTGTGTGGCGACGGAGAGGAGCTATTTCTGTTGACATTGTGAACAGTGGGTGCCAGGCTGGCTCGATGAGCTGCTTTTGTTGTGCAGATGATGCTGTTGCTTGATGGCCATGAGGACATATTATCTTCCATCCTTTACAAAACGGACTGTAGTAAATGTGTCCCCCCCACCCCCCCTTCATGATTTACAACTAAAATTGCGGGAACATGTGGCTTTTGCAATGTATAGTTTCCAGGAATGTGACTGTTGGAAGCTGGGGGGAAAACAGCAGCTAATCACCACACAGCTGTAATAATAATGTCTCGGACAACTACAGGACTGCTTTGCGGTGTGGTTGTCAGGTGGATGGAAAAGATCCCATGGCTCTGTTTTGGAGAAGAGTCGACTCCTGGCCAACCCCTAGAAACAGATGATCTGGTCATTATCTCAGTGCTGGTTGTGGGTGCTTGCTGTGCTAAAATTGGCCACAGAGTTTCCTCCATTCCCAGAGTGACTACATTTCAAAAATACTTTGGCTAGAAAGCACTTTGGAATGTTCTGTGGACCTGAAAGGTGCTGTATAAACAGCTGCCCACCCTCCCTCCCTCCCTTCCTTTACTTTTCCTTTCCTTCTTTTCTTTTCCTTCCTTCTTTTCTTTGCCTTTCCTTCATTCTTTCTTCTCCTTTCCTTCCTTCTTTTCCTTCCCTTCCCTTCTCAACCCCTGAACCTTCCTTCCTGTCAAATATTTGTTACTCTGACTGGAGCGCAGGCTCTGGGGAGAATGGCTCATTCACCAGTTTCGTAAAGTTTTAAGGGGTAACAATTGGTCTTTCTCCTGCCTTTCCACCATGCCCACTGCTCCATTGTTGGAGCGATCAATAAAAAATAGAGACTAGTAGTTCATTAGCTGATATTAATCGATATTGCACCACTTTTTTATGACTTGGGTTTACATTTTAAACCACAGAATTACAGACTTGTTATGGCGCAGAAGGAGGCCATTTGGCCCATCGCTCTCCTGCACCGGCTCTCCAAACGAGCATTCTGGCTTCGTGCCATTTCCGTGTCATAGACTGACACCTTCAGATGAAGATCCCATGCAAAATGTTTGAAACATGTGCACATGTGTTGTGTGTTCATGTGCTAATATGTGTCATGTGCTGTTCTGCGTGTGGGCATACCATGCATGTGTGTGTTGACTGTGTATGTGTTGTGCATGTATGTGTTGTGTTGTGCGGTTTGTACATGTGTCACATATGTACCATAGGATTGATCTTACAGATTTGAATGTGCGACTCTCATCGCCAACCATCCATAGCAGAAACGAAAGGACTAGCTTCCCACAATTTTCTTTCCATTTAAGCTTCTGAATTGAAAATGAAGGTCAGTGATCCTCATAAGTATTTCATAGAATTTACAGTGCAGAAGGAGGCCATTTGGCCCATCGAGTCTGCACCGGCTCTTGGAAAGAGCACCCGATCCAAGGTCAACACCTCCACCCTATCCCCATAACCCAGTAACCCCACCCAACACTAAGGGCAATTTTGGACACTAAGGGCAATTTATCATGGCCAATCCACCTAACCTGCACATCTTTGGACTGTGGGAGGAAACCGGAGCACCCGGAGGAAACCCACGCACGCACGGGGAGGATGTGCAGACTCCGCACAGACAGTGACCCAAGCCGGAATCGAACCTGGGACCCTGGAGCTGTGAAGCAATTGTGCTATCCACAATGCTACCGTGCTGCCCTTTAAGTGGAACTGGCAGACAGGTATTCAAGTTAGTTGCACATATTCATGAAAAGACAGCCCTCGTTGTGTATAGATTTTCACTCTACCTTTTTGGACCCGCGACTTTCCCTGACTGTTGCTCCTAGCTGCTCCAGTCACGAGGAAATATATTTAAGCTTAATATTCTGGTCAATGGCACACGCAAAGAACTGGGGTTTCTTAGCCCCGAGGGCAGGGTTTTCTTGTTGGCTTTCGGGTCCCCAATGTCAAGGCCAGGCGGGGATCCTGAGCCTGCACTTGTCAGCACCGCGGCAGGCTCAGCAAAGCTCCCCAGGGAAGGCCTCCTGATTGGCCGCCTCCAAGCTCACTGTCGAGTATATCTAAGGCAAATTTTAGTTTTGCAAAGATGTTGTGAACCAGAGTGGCTAGGCTGGGTGGGTTGCTATGGAGCCCCAGATCAAGAAAGGAAAGGCACACTGCACTCTCCACGCAAATACTCAGTCAATCTCCAGCTTGCCTGAGCAGTGGCAGGTGATTTAGGATCTGCTTTATCCCTCGCGAGGCAATTCCACTGATCGAGCAAAGCTCTCAGAAAGGAGCAACCGTTGTGTAGCCAAAACCTGCCCATAGAAAAATGCAGCTCACTGCAATAAAAACACCACCACTGCCCACACCCCCTCAAAGTTTTTGTTTGACTAAGAATAAAAGCAGAAAGGGCACATGAAACCTGGAGCCAAGAGCCACCGAGTGAATAGCAATACATTACCCAGTGATAGCCCTATGCTATTGTACAACTGAGATGACTAATTAATGTTCAGTAATAAAAATCTTGAAACCTATAATCTGTTGGAGGATTTATTTTTGTTGTTGTCAAGGAATGACGAGAAGACATATAATGGAGAGTTCCCATTCTCAGCAATCATCTAACATGGCTGCCTGGAGAGTCCTGCAAATCATTTCTTCTTGTCTGCACCCCATTTTGTAATAAGTTCGAACTCATCCAGCAGGCCAACCAGGGGCCCCTCTCCGTCCTTTGTTCAACTGAACCGTGAGGCAGAACGTTCCCAGTGGCAGGAGTGGAGGTGGGGGAGCGCAGGTAAAATAGCAGGAGGCCACATTAAGATAGCTGTTCACAAACACAGTGCTGCAGTCAGAGAAGTTTCCATGGAGACCTGGGAAACAAATTATGGTGGTGGGCAGTGAGTTTGTGGTCATTACGGCCTCAACTGGGGACGATTTTAACCCCATCCCACCCACTGCATGTGGACGCACGTGGGCGCCGCCATGTTGATAGAGGAGGGCAATCCAGGGTTGAGGTTTTGGGCAATCATTGGCAGAGGCTCCATCGCACACAAGGAGGCCACAGGGCAGGAGAGGTCTGCCCCCATAGCCCAAATGAGCCAACTGGAAGGTTTACCCTGCCGTCTGGGTATACTGCCACCTTGGCCCCTTTTGATTATTTAATTTTACTCCTCCGAGGTATACTCCATTTTGAGATGCCCTCGTGGTTCCCTACCTGCCTCAGCTGGGCCTACCCCTCTCGTTGAGGCTGCTGAGGCTAGCGAGCCCTCCGATGGCGTTGGCAACATCTAAATCCGGCCACTGTCCTTATTAGGACAGCAAGCTTGAAGGTGGCCAGCCTTGTGAAGATTTCTGAGCTTGTTGCGCTGCTGACAAGTGTGGACTCGGGATCCCCATTTTGTTTGGACATTGGCAGACTGTCCCATACAGGAATATCCTGCCCGTGAGTGTGTTTGTGTGTGTGTGTGTGTGTGTGTGTGTGGGTGGGGGGGGGGGGGGGGGGGGGGGGGACGTCCTCAGAGCTAAGGCATTTCCCCAATTCTTTGGCTTTGCAGTTGACCAGAATATTGAGTAGGTTGACTGCAACCACTCATAATTATGATTCTTTGGTCACCATAGCCCTGACTCCTGTTTGTACTTCTACTGCACAGTCTCCAGAGATTTTCTGTTTGCTGCTTGAATGAATAGCAATTAAATAGTAATTCAGTTAAAGGTGGATTTGTATTACAGATTGAATTGTATAAGCTGTTCGAGAACAAAAGCACGTTGGCTGTTTAATCAAAGGAACATTGGAACAGGAGTAGGCCATTTCGCTTCTTGAGCCTATTGTGCCACTCAGTGAGATCATGGCTGATCGATATTGCCTTGGCAGTTAAGCTATTGCTGTTGCAGGAAGGTTTTTTATGGTTAGCTTTCTCTTATAATCATTATCACAACATGACATTTCCATTGGCAGATGACAACCTCATCTGAATCAAGACGCCTTGCTTGGTTGAAATCAATGGGCTACCCATCATACAATTAACAATGAGCTTTTTATCAAGTTATTTTGCACTGGTAGAATTTCAGATGCCCACCCTATGCTTCTGGCTGATTTTGAATGACAAATACACCACACTGATAGATCGCATAATTCAGGTCAAGGTTGCAAGTTAAATCTATTTCTGAAGCATAAATTTATAGCGAGAAAAAGAAAGGACTTGTATTCTGATGCAAAGCAAATCAACAGATAACAGTAAAAAAAACTATTCAATTTCCACCAACACTTTAAACTATTTTCTGGAATAAAAATATCAAAGATCTTTGAATTCTTATGGCACTAAACTTGTAGATCCCTCTCTTGAAAGGAAGTTGACAGTGAGTCAAAGGCTACTATAGAGTGGCCATTCTTTGATCCTTGCTTGTAGGGTTTAGAGAACACCAAAGTATATCATGGAGTTCACCTGACCCACAACTTTTAATAGATTTTGGTTATGGAGAGCACAAGGGCCCACTTTATAGGTGTGATGCAACATAGATATAAAGTATTTTTAAACAAAACAATGTTTATTCTATGAATCCAGTTAACATTTCATAAACACACAGTAAACATCTTATCAACTGATAATCCCCTCCAAAGATACAGTACTCTATAGATAACCCTTAGTAACTTTCCTAACAACATCCATAAGTCAAAGACCCTTTTTAACAAAAACAGTAGGTTTGCATTCCTTACAGAAACGGGTATTACTTTGAAATCATCAAGTGATCTGGAGACATTCTTTAGCATGCAGAGAGAAAGACCAAAATACACCTCCTTGGTTTGAATGCAGCTCCCCAACTGAAAACGAAGCTAAAACTCAGAGCCAAAAACAGCTTCCAGCTCAAAACGAAAGTAAAAAGCAGAGCCAGCGCCCAGCTCCACCCACACACTGACATCACTGCGACCACTTGAGAAGACAAACATTTCTTAAAGTGACATTCCCATGACACTGGTTTTGAACATAGCCCTCTCTCCACCCTTCTGGAATTGTAGGATCACTGAATTTACTCTCCGGAATTCATCCCTCTGGAATTTTCGCTCACCGTTTTGACATTGAGTGAAATAGTTGGAATAAAAGAACCAAGGAACAGAGAGAGGTGACAGCATATATCTCTCCAGGCAACTTATTACAGTTCAGATCAAAGGAGACCTTTCACAATAGGGGAGTAGCTATGAAGAAAACCCAACCTCTTTCTCAACAGACGAGAGATCAGCATTAATTATTTCCTGTCACCTGGTTGGATGTGAAGAGGGAAGCACCTCTGCTCACTCTGGGTTGAGTTTCTACCTGAAACACGACCTGGTGGAATATTCTTATGGCATGACATCACCTCTTATGGATACGGAAATTACAATCAACACTTAGTGCTCCTTAGCCAGCGTTGTATATTCAGTCCATCTGCTGGCACACAGACACACAGAATAAATCTCAGAATGAGCAATTCCCGCTTTAAATCCAATCACCTGGACTTAGCGACGATTGTAGAAAGGGCACCTTTATCTTACAGGAAGGTTATAACTTCAGGTAGGATAGATTTCAGTCTCCATCAAACGGAAAGGCCGAGACCAGGAATCCGTTCCATCTTGACTAGTTCAGATGTTTCAGGAGCAAACATTTTGCAAGCTGCGTTAACAAAAATATATGTTTTGTCACTTTATACACTCGGTTAACATTGATTTCAATAGTATGTGGGCAGAGCACTTAGAAATTACTGTTTGCAACTTTAGAGAGCAAACTGTTTTCACATGTCAATCCTTTGCTATTTTACCAGTGGTATTAGCCCCTGTAAAGTTAATAAATTAGCATTTGAATGTTGGTGTGTTGAATGTATTTGTTTGCTAAAAATGGCTACAGTAAATGTATTAATTTGGGTTTTTTTCGTTCGGGTTCTTTTTAAACCCCTGAGCCTGGCAAAGTGCAGACTGCACCCCTTAAAATGTTGCCATTGCAACCTCTGATCTTCACAGCCATCTGCACTTTATAGAATGGTTTTAAGTACTGGCTACAGTTGAATCACTTCACTTCCTGTTTAGGCTGCCTGGTTGTGAAGTGTGAGTTGGAAGTGGATTTAACTTTGCGCAGTCCTGTTTGCCAAGGATTTGCAAAAAGTAAATTTGCTTTCTGTTTTTTTTCTGAATCTCAATCTAAGCCCCCCCCCCCCCCCCCCCAGTCCCATTATCAAGTATTATGCTTGTTATCATGATATGGACGTGATGTACCATCAATCTGACACGAGTCGTAGCGAGGATTTAAATATTAGGCTTTAATAAGCTAGATGTGAGCCCTGCAGTGGTCGTACAAGGAAAGGCCGACTGCTGCATGGTACAAGCTTTTATAACCATCCTCTCGGCCAATCGGCGGGGAGTCACATGACTAGCCACAGCCAATTGGCAGAGAGGCACATGACTTGCCTGGGCCAATGGACAGCGGGACTGCTGTACCAATGGCAGCCTGGTTCTAAGGTAATGTGATCTCCCTAGCCATACTACCACAGGACGCACCCAGTATGGTGACACTGCATGCAAGCTGTCTTCACCCCACAGCTTAGCATGGACATCTTGGTGCTTTTCTTCTGCAGCTGAGACTTTTTGAGGAGGCTCAAGGCGGGGGAAATATAATAGAACGGGAAAGGGAATATTTTTTGGCCCTGTAAACAAAATGGGCAAAATTGTATGGATCACTCCGCTTGTGATGAGCTGAGTGTCAAGTTCAAGAGAAACACCCAATGCTACCTTCTCAGGGGTAACTGCAAAGGGGCAATCAGTGCTAGCCTTGCCAGTGTTTCCCACAGCCTGAGAGTGAATTACAAAAAGCCTGCCGATTGTCATTCTATTGATTTCAACAGTGAAAATGTACTCCATATGTTTATTTTTTTGATTTGTTTTGCTGATTGCAATCTCAGTTACAGTTCTGAGAAAATTAGTATTTTGTTTTCACCCAGCCCTAGGATAGAGCACGGTCAATTCAGGTATAATATGGGTTAGATCAAGAGTAGAGTTGACACACTCTTCTCTCAGTGTAGAGGGTTGTAGTTTGAAGCTCCACTCTCCTTTCCCCCTCTTAGTCTGTCCCTAAGGATGGAGGATGACTTGCGTCTACTCTGGCTCATTGGGTTCTGAGATGGCGGCTACGTCCAGTTGCCGATCTTCAGACTCTGCCGCGTGCCTGATTGGAGGTTGGGGCAGATGGGTTGTTGGGAGGTTCGCTTGCTATCTTTGCTGTCTTGACTTCTCCGCTTTGAGTTCCGGATGAAGTCTTATACAGTACAGAAGGAGGCCATTCGGCCCATCGAGTCTCCACCAGCCCTTAGAAAGAGCATCCTAACCCAAGTCCACACCTCCATCCTATCCCCGTAACCCAGTAACCCCACCCTTTTGGACACTAAGGGCAATTTATCATGGCCAATATACCTAAGCTGCACATCTTTGGACTGTGAGAGGAAACCGGAGTACCCGGAGGAAACCCACGCAGACACGGGGAGAACGTGCAGACTCCGCACAGACAGTGACCCAAGCCGGGAATCGAACCAGGGACCCTGGAGCTGTGAAGCAACTGTGCAAACCACTGCGCTATCGTGCAACCCAAGTCTTCTCAGTGTGCCTTCCTGAATGAACCTTCTCCATTTTGGTCGGACACGGGCCAGGGACGCCCATGAGGCAGTGGGGATGTTTGATCACTTCGGGTTTGCTCTCCGATTATCCCTAATGAGTTTCTGCTGTCCTCCGGGAGATTGAGTGCTGCTCCGTTCATCGACCTGAGCACACTATCTTGGCCAGTATTCCTAACATCGCTGCATTAGTGCAGTGGTGGCCCTTCTGATGTTAAATTGAGGTCAGTATTAAGGACGCTCATGTTGATTTTGTATGTAAGGTGGACATTATGTTTGTCCATGTGACATCAGTTACTGCACTTGAAAGAAATAGATTGTATGTGCAGTGATTAGAGATGTGATACAGTATTCTATTAACACAAGTCTTTCTTTGAAAACGCCCTCTGCTCTGCGCTGATCATGTGCTTTAATCCCAATATCTGATTAGGGATGACTTTGTACTGTGGGCTTCTTAACCCATTGGCGAATGAATTCAAACAACACCACACGTTTCATTTTGGGATCCTTCTAAACCTTTAAATCTGGAGAACTTCCTTTTGTCTCTATGAGTTAAACCAGAATCCATCTTTCAGAGGCGAAAGGAGAGTTTTCTCTGCTGTCTTCCTGGATTAGCTTTCATCCAGTTTTGTTGAATTGACGGTTTGTCTTGCCTCATCACTTTGCTGTTTCGTTAAGTGTGGTACAAGAAACACATGTGAGACTTGTATTACTGTTTGCATCCAGTTCCAGGCAATTTACAGAAACCAGCTTCAAACTAGAAGTTGAGTAGACAGGATTTTTTAATTCTTGGCAGTGCAGTTGAAACTGCCCATTTATTAGCATCTGATTTGGATCTAATACTGAGTTTTAAAAAAAAATGAAAGGCAGGGCAGTGAAGTACAGTATCATTCTGTCGAATGTTTGCCGTCTGTATTTGCACAGCTGGAAGGGGAACTCGATGAATGCAGAGTTTGCACAAATGTGCCCTTTCAGAGAACTGGGGAGCGGTGGGGGTTGGTGGGGTGGGAGGGTCCGGGGGGGGGGGGGGGGGGGGGGGGGGGGGGGGGGGGGTTGGTAGGGGGATGATCGGTGCTGCTGCTGATGTGGCTGTGCCAGAGGTGAAATGTCGCCAGCTGTTTTGGCTGTGGAAGGGGGCTGTTGAGTTTCATTGAAGCGGCAGAGACGGGCAGGTCTCATTTGGCATGCGAACAGCACAGATGGTACTGGCCGACATTCCGATATGTTGGAGTTTGGAGCAGTAACAGTACATTGGATGTTATTCTTAGAACTAGACAACCGCACCGCGACTGGCAAGTCACACATACACACACACCTTGCCAAAGCTCCTTTTGTCTGCAGCTTGTGAAGGGAGGCAGTACCATCCTGGGTCTATACAACCAATTATTACCTCAGGGCCAAGTCAGTTTGCTTAGGCTAATAACCAATTAATTTGTGTAACATTATGGTACCATATCGAAAAGTATCCCTGCTCTCCCATTTGTTTTTTTTTTGTAAGTTCAATCACCTTTGTTTATGTACTCTTAGCCGGGCTACAGTTATCTTTGGCAGAGGTGCAAATCAGGTAACAGACTGCCTGTCAGAAAGAGTGAACAAAATAAACTTTCCCGCCTTACCCCACCCTGCGCATGTTTTCCGAGACGGCTTTTCATTGGCCATCGGCTGGATTGTCCAGTCCCGCCGATGTCAAAGGTGTTTTCCGTGGCTCGCTTGTCCCACCGAGAATCCGTTTGGGGGGGGGGGGGGGGGGGGGGGGGGGGTTGCAAGGGCGGTATCATGACCAGTACAGGCTTGGAGGGCTGAAAGGTCTGATCCTGTGCTGTATTGTTCTTTGTTCTTTGTTCACACGATCCTGACAGCGGGAAGGGCTGGAATATTCCACCCACTGGTGATTTCCAGAGCAAGGCATGCCTGATGTGATATTCGCACGGACCTTGATTTAAATGTGCAATAAACAGGACAGGAGTGTTCTTAATATATTTAAATCATATCTCCAGGGTCCCAATGCCGCACTTTGATTCATCAGCTACGAGGTGGCTGCTTCATGTTTAACCCTCCCTCCTTCTGGGGCAGTTCTTCCAGATTGAGGTTGACTTGCTTCCACTGTGGTCCAATACACGACCGGAAGACTGTGCTGCCTGGGCACGTAGTGCTTGAAGGTTCGAGCATTTGAAGTGTTTGGAAGCTTGTGCGGTCTCTCTGATGCCCTGATATCCATTAGTGATAAGCAAACGAAAGGCAAAAAGTGCAAATTAAAGAGACCCGTGTGGGAGAACTGGAAGTAGGACAGGCATTATTCTTATGCCTTTGGGAGATCTGAGCCATAAGGTGGACGCCATGCTTCCACTTAGAGTTTCTCAACCTTTTAAACAGGTTTGTTGTCCCAATCAGTGATCGATTCCCTTTTAAGATACTGCTGCCCCACCATGCCGGTGCCTATCCAGCCAGCCAATCAAATTGGGCGGGCAGCTCATCAATGAAATTCAAATGAGAGCTCGGTGAGTCCTCCCCAATTTTCATGAACACCTTTGGTGGATCATTCCTATCAAGTGCCTTTTTGCCACGCAACCAGCTAACTTTATGTCAACCGTGGCTCACCGTTAATGCCGCTGCAATGTCAGAGTTGGGCCATCTCTCAGATGTAACGTTAAATCCGAGGCCCCATCTACTCTATCAGGTGGACATGAAAGATCCTGTCGAAGGTACAAGTGTTGCCCTGGCCGACACCAAACTCAGAAGAAAATCATGGAGATGTACCTCAGGCTTCTCTTTCGCACTTCTTGGTGTCCAATCACAGAATTGAAACTGGAGAGCTGATTCCTTTGGCCCCCTTGACCAGAGATTGTTTATATTTTGCAAAAACAAATCCAAAAAGAAGGGAAATAATAACAATAAATCCAATGTGCGTACATTGGAGCGATGCCAGTCACTAAAGGTTATGGGTTTGTCTGCAATTTGAACCCGCATCACGTCACTGGTGTAAGAAGCTCTGGATTTGACCCTCAGATCCAACTGATGTCTTAAACAACATGAACAAGGTTATTGGGTGCTTTAGAGTCCCATGTTCAAACGAAGATTGAGAAGAAAAAAATGTTCCTGATTGTTTTGCGCACACGCCCCTACAAGTTGAGTGTCAATGAACGTTTTCGAGCTGGACTATGGGCATTGTTTGTAGTGTTTACCGTGCTTCACCTACTTTAACTGTGGGCGTTGTGAGAAAAGCAGAGTGCAAAAAGCTCAGCCTGCGCCACCAAAACATCAATTACTCTGAATTCCAGCCTGACGTGTTTACAGTGTGCACTTCTTTCATTTTCAATTGTCGCTGGGGCCAACATTCTATCTTGTCATGGGGAACTGCAGCCAGGGAACTGATGCCTTTGTACAGACACACAGGCCTCTCCTGTTAACACTTAACCAAATTCTGCTAAGAACAGACACTTGGTGACAAAACACCCTCTGCTCCCATATACCCATTATACCAACAACCACAAAAACTAATGGAGAACCGAAGACCTCTGTTAACCTATTGGAGAACCACACTTCCTGTGGCAAAATAAATTCCATTCTTAATGCAGTTAATAGCAACTTGCACTACCGAGCAGCAGGGTGGCACAGTGCTTAGCACTGCTGACTCGCGGCGCCGAGGTCCCAGGTTTGATCCCAGCTCTGGGACACTGTCCATGTGGAATTTGCACATTCTCTCCGTGACTGTGTGGGTTTCGCCCCCCCAACCCAAAGATGTGCAGGCTAGGTGGATTGGCCACGCTAAATTGCCCCTTAATTGGCAAAAATTAATTGGGTACTCTAAATTTATAAAGAAACCAACTTGCAGTGATACATTTCCCTTAACAATTCAAAGGCACCCCAACGGATGCAGAATCAGAGGGAATTGTGACTTTGAGCTACATCATGAGACGTGTTTCTTTTCTCTTTAAATTTTTAAAAAAGTACCCAATTATTTTTTTTCCGACTAAGGGGCAATTTAGCGTGGCCAATCCACCCACCCTGCATATCTTTGAGTTTTGGGGGTGAGACTCACGCAGACATGGGGAGAATGTGAAACCTCCACGCGGAGAGTGACCCGGGGCCGGGATTGAACCCGGGTCCTTGGCGCCGTGAGACAGCAGTGCTAACCATTGCGCGACCGGGCTGCGCCAAACATTTTTTTTAATGCAACGTCGAACATTGACCATTTGTGATGGCATGCAATGGGCTATTTCTTGACTATTACTGAAAAGAGAGACATGTTGCTGAAGCTTTTCATCCGACAATCATCAGGACAAATGCAAGAATACCAAATTTCAAAGCATCCCAATCAACCACGTATAGATTATTGCGATTATTTGAAATTTGAAATTCTTGCATTTGACCTGATGAGTGCAACACAAAAAACTTCGGCAACATGTCTCCCTCGTAAGCGATATTCAAGTTCTGTACTACCCAGCATCTATTTCTTAACTGGTCATTTGGTGCCAAAATGGACTCCTTCCTTCTTCCCTTTTTACTGAAAGTTGTAACCTTTTCCTTCGACGTATTCAGGAGGAGGGGGAATAGATTAACCAGCACAGAACAGCATGATCCTAGTGATAAAATCCAAGTAGTGGAAGTAGGCCAGCTCCGTGTGCTGTGATCATTGCTAAACCACAAACATTTCATTAGCCAGTCTCAAAGTTAATAATTTTTCCTTGCAAGCATCTGGATCCCAATAATAAATTCCAGGAGCCAAAATTAAAATTCCCAGTTCGAGCTGGTTGGAAATGTTGCAACATGCGGTAAGTGAAGGGGCACAAATAGCAATTCAGATAATTGAATCGTGGCAAACAAACATCAGCGGTCAAAATGGTGGCTGATCGCTGAAGGGTTCTATTGGGGAGGCAGAGGGAAATTGTATCCATTGCTGTGAGGGGGTTCCCAAATTTAAGATAGTTGGCACAAGGACCAGTGTGAGAAATGAGTATAATCTGGCAAGTTCTTACCTGAGAGGGTGACGAAAGCAGGTTTGACACCAGCTTTTAAAAGGAAATTTGATAGATACACAAAGGAAACATTCACAATGCTGTGGGGAAAGTACAGGAAGTTGGGAGTTATTGGGTAGCTTTTTCAAAGGTCCAGCACAGACAGGATGGGCTGAATGGCCTTCAGCAATGTTAAATCTTTTTGATTGCAATGCATGGAAATACTAAGACACAAAGTAGTGGTTTCCCCACAGTAGCATTTTGGCAAGAAGAATGGGAAGAGGCGATATAAAATAATGGGTATAGTTCTAAAAGGGTGCAGGAGCAGAAAAGCGTGGAGGTGTATGTGCACAGATCATTGACGGTAACAGGGCGGGTTGATAAAGTGGCTAAAAGGGCATGGGCTTTATAAGGAGGGTTGTGGCTGGATTTTCATGGTCCCAATAAGGACCGAAATGGAGGCCTGTGCCAGATCTGGAGATTCCACTTCCATTCCTAGCGCCGGATGTTTTTCCCGGCACGGAAAAGGGGGAGGGTCATGACCTCCAGCTGCCTGTCGCTTTAAGTTTTTTAAAAGATTTAGAGTACCCAATTCATTTTTTCCAATTAATGGGCAGTTTGGCGTGGTCAGTCCACCTACCCTGCACATCCTTTGGGTTGTGGGGGCGAAACCCACGCAAACACGGGGAGAATGGGCAACTCCACACGGACAGTGACCCAGAGCCAGGATCGAACCTGGGATCTTGGCGCCGTGAGGCAACAGGGCTAACCCACTGCGCTACCGTGCCCCCCCCCCCCCCCCCCCCCCCCCCCCCGGTCACTTTAAGTTGATGGCTGCTTCAGGTCTCTCTATGATTTTCACGGAGGCAGCCATGGCCCGAGAAGGGCTCCTGATTTCCTTCAGGTGAGTGTCCCTGGAGGTGAGAAGAATGTTTCCTGGTTAGCATTTCATCAGGAAATTCTGCAACCTGATGCGTATCTGTGTCACCCATAGTCAGATGGCAGGTCGCTGGATGGAAAGTGTAACCAACAAATTGCCAGACCTGGTGAGGGTGGGTTTGGGGGGGGGAGGCTGTGGGGGGTGAGGTGTGAGTTGAGGTGGAGGTTGAGGGGGATCTGAGTTCGGGGGGTGGAGGGGCTAGTGGGACCATAAAACTGGCCTGCATCGCTTTCTGTATTGTTTAGAGCTGCCCATGTTTGCAATCACGAAGACAGGGCTCGAAACCGGATCACATCAGCATTGACCTGCCTCCTGCCCTGGGACCCGCCATCTGTGCCTTAATCATCCTCTGATTCTATGGGTATGTCTGTCTCTGCTCAGTTTAGCACCTCGCTCACAATGTGTTGGAGGACTTATGAAACCACCCTCTAAGGCAGTGTTCTTCAAACTTTTTTTCTGGGGACCCATTTTTACCAACCGGCCAACCTTTGGGACCCAACCCGGCCGACCTTCGCGACCCACGCCGGACGACCTTCGCAGCCCACGCCGGCCGACCTTTGCGACCCACGCTGGCCGACCTGCGCGACCCACCATTTTCTCTTACCTAGTTTCCTGCTGACAAAAATAGAGGAAATGGTTTTGGTTCCTTTGGCCCTTGTACATGCTCCTCCAATGGAACCTGTTGGATGAAGGTGAAGCCTTCCGGTGTCGGAAAGTATGGAGTCTCCATCTGTCCAAAGTTCTGAATTTTGTCCTGTAAAATTTTATCAAATAACATCCTCCCCGCAAACTTGTAAAAATAATTTAAAAATAAAATGAGTAAAATAAATGAAAAAAATGATTAAACCCCCCCACCCCGAACTTGTAAAAAAAATAAAATGAATAAAATAAATGGAAAAAATAAAAATTAAATGAATAAAATGCGCATTCCGCGAACATGTTTAAAAAATTTGGCCACATTGCGCATGCGCGCATGATGATCACACGCATGCGCAGTGCGGCCGAATTTTTTTTTTACCTGTTCCTGCCGCTTGCAGCCAGCGTCATGAAAAGCCGGCTGCTGCGTGGGGACTTGCGCATTCGGCAGCGCCGCGGACCACAGCTCCGCGACCCTCCCGACACCTGCCCACGACCCACCCGCGGGTCGCGCCCCCGACTTTGAAGAACACTGCTCTAAGGCGAAGGGAGAAAATATTTACTACTCTGCCGCTTTTACGAGTTAACCAGGCTGTTGATAACCAGGCTAAAGATAGAACTGGTCTAAGAGGGTTCTTCCCTTTCTCGCCCTCAGACTGCAAGGACTATAGATAGAACTGAAAGCTCCCAGGTAGAGGAGGCGTGGGTGTTGGGGGACCTTTCCCACCCCTCATACAAAACCAAACCATTACACTCTGCAGCTGGAACGGTCTTGTCAACAAGGAAAGCAGACTGGTTCATATAGTTTGTGGCAACTGCCAATCCGAAAGATGGCATGCCTTCCAGTTGCTACTCTCTTCGTGTTCATGCTCAACCATGACATGCCCATGTTAAGCCAGAGGGCAGAAAGATTCGTGTCGGCTGCGCAGTGGTGCAGTGGTTAGCACTGCTGCCTCACGCCGCCGAGGAGCCGGGCCCGATCCTGGCCCCGGGTCACTGCCCGTGTGGAGTTTGCACATTCTCCCCTTGTCTGAGTGGGTCTCACCTCCCACAACCCAAAGATGTGCAGGTTGGTAGATTGGCCACGCTAAATTTCCCCTTAATTGGGGAAATTAAAAAAAAAAAAATTTGTGTCAAAGAATATATGGTAGGGGTGGGAAGGGGCCGGGGGTGGGATGGTAGATTTACAATCTCGCCTCCCAGGCAGCAATTTGAAAATCAAAACTCCATAACATGTAACTCCAAGGTGTTACTTGTTCCTTTAAGGCAGACACTGTCTAATTATAAATCTGGCACGCCCCTTCGGCCTTTAGCTCACTGGTTCCTCGGTATATCCTGTGGTTGATTGGAGGGTAAATGTTTTCCACATTGAGTCAGAGATCGATCTTAAAATATTGAGGTAGCAAGGTGTACGTGTGTTCTTTGTTTTAACATGCACTTAAACCGCATCATCTTTTTGTACTAATTCATGCTGGCACATGTCATGGATGGTAATCTGAACCAGGAACCAAGACTGTCTTTAAAAAAATAAATTTAGAGTACCCAATTCATTTTTTCCAATTAAGGGGCAGGTTAGAGTGGCCAATTCACGTGCTCTGCACATCTTTAGGTTGTGGGGGCGAAACCCACGCAAACACGGGCAGAATGTGCAAACTCCACACGGACAGTGACCCAGGGCCGGGATCGAACCTGGGACCTCGGCGCCGTGAGGCAGCAGGGCTAACCTACTGAGCCACCGTGCTGACCAAGACTGACTTTTACCCAACCCCCAAGCCTACTGAAGGGCACAAATCGAAACAGAAGGTATCCAAAACACAAATTAGATTGAAACAGACTGTCTGGTCCATGAGGCTCAGTGAGATGCTATGTGGTGTCTGTTTTGTCTAGCCCACTGGAGGGAGCCTTTCTTTCCAATTTATTTTCTTGTCCAAGGTCGCTGGGGTTGATGGAATTGACGCCTCAATCAGATCTTACTAATTGGCAGAACAGGCTTGAATGGACAAATGACCTAATTCACATGTTCGTATGTCCCAGACTAAACCTCATTGTGACAAAGCAAGGGAACAACTTCTCCATGTGCAATCCCCATTTCCTGGGTTACCAACCCTCCCGGGTTATCCTGTAATCTCCAGGAGACTGCTGCCAATATAACCCAGGAGAAAAAGCATAGGGACATTACAAAGAAAGATGTTCCCACAGTCCTTGTACAGTTGTTGACAATTAATTTATAGTTTGACAGAATCACAGAATGATACAGTGCAGAAGAGGCCCTTCGGCCCATCGAATCTGCAGCGACACATGAAAAACACCTGACCTGTCTACCTCATACCATTTGCCAGCACTTGGCCCATAGCCTTGAATGTTATAGAACATAGAACAGTACAGCACAGAACAGGCCCTTCGACCCTCGATGTTGTGCCGAGCAATGATCACCCTACTTAAACCCACGTAACCCGTATCCCAACAATCCCCCCATTAACCTTACACTACGGGCAATTTAGAACGGCCAATCCACTTAACCCGCACATCTTTGGACTGTGGGAGGAAACCGGAGCACCCGGAGGAAACCCACGTACACACAGGGAGGACGTGCAGACTCCACACAGACAGTGACCCAGCCGGGAATCGAACCTGGGACCCTGGAGCTGTGAAGCATTGATGCTAACCACCATGCTACCGTGAGGCCCCATATTATGACGTGCCAAGTGCTCATCCAGGTACATTTTAAAGGATGTGAGGCAACCCGCCTTTGCCACCCTCCCAGACAGTGCTTTCCAGACTGTCAGCATCCTCTGGGTAAAATTGTGTTTCCTTAAATCCTCCTTAAACCTCCTGCCTCTTACCTTGAACTTGTGTCCCCTTGTGACTGACCCTTTAACTAAAGGGAACATCTGCTCCCCACCCACCCTGTTTATGCCCCGCATAATCTGGTACATTTGATCAAGTCTCCCTCAGTCTTCTCTGCTCCAGTGAAAACAACCCAAGCCTATCCAACCTCTCTTCATAACTTAAATGTTCCATCCCAGGCAACATCCTGGTAAATTGCCTCTGCACCCCCTCCATTGCAATCAAATCTTACCTTTAATGTGGCGACCAGAACTGTACACAGTACTCCAGCTGTGGCCTCACCAAAGATCTGTACAGCTCCAACATAACTTCCCTGCTTTTGAAATCTATGGCTCGATTGAAAAAGGCAAGTGTCCCACATGCCTTTTGCACCACCCTATTAACCTGCCCTTTTGCCTTCAGAGATCTATGGATAAACACTCCAAGGTGCCTTTGTTCCTCAGAACTTCACAGTGTCAGGCCGTTCATTGAATATTTCCTTGTCACATTACTCCTTCCAAAGTGTATCACCTCAGACTTTTCAAGGTTAAATTCCATCTGCCATTTTTCTACCATTTGACCATCTTCCTATATCTTCCTGTAACGCAAGGCCTCCAGCCTCACTCATAGCCATGAAGTGGTGATAACCTCACTGTTAATTAGCTAGCCAATCTTTGTGTCATCTGCAAATTTGCCGATCCTACTCTCCACATAGTTATGTCGTTTATATAAATGACGAATAATAGGGGTCCCAGCACAGATCCCAGTGGTACGCCGCTGGACACTAGCTTCCAGTCACTGAATTTTACTTTGTAATCTTTGATAACATTATTCATTTATTTTGAGTTTGTTAGCAATAGAACTATTGGAGATGGATAGTCAAATATTAGTCCAATTGGGTCGTTAATAGCTGAGTAAATAGTGGTGTCACCTGACCAATGGCAAGACTATGGGAGTGGAGCGACATATAGAATCAACAGTGCAGAAGGAGGCCATTTGGCCCATCGAGTCTGCACCGGCTCTTTGAAAGAGCACCCTACCCAAGCCCACACTTCCACCCTATCCCCATAACCCAGTAACCCCACCCAACACTAAGGGCAATTTTGGACACTAAGGGCAATTTAGCATGGCCAATCCACCTAACCTGCACGTCTTTGGACTGTGGGAGGAAACCGGAGCACCCGGAGGAAACTCACGCAGACACGGGGAGAACGTGCGGACTCCGCACAGACAGTGACCCAAGCCGGGAATCGAACCTGGGACCCTGGAGCTGTGAAGCAATTGTGCTAACCACCATGCTACCGTGCTGCCCAAACATGGTGCTGCCCACAAGAGTTGTGTCCTGGAATCTGCAAGTAGGGGTGGATTTCTCCGGTTTTGTCCTTGGTGGGACCAGTCACGGAGAACGAGAATGGAAAATTTGGCATTCCCACCAAAACGACATTCACTTTCAGCGGCACCGGGAAAACCCAGCTGCGAAGAAGGATGGAAGATTTTGGCCAAATGTCCAAACAGGGTTGGCAACTCTCTGACACCCAGAGACAGTTTCTTGAAGGTGTGTGGGAATAAGCTGTGATGTTTTCCCATTTGTTTTCCCCAGAGGGCTCCGAGCTTCTGCTTGCCATCCCACCGTTGGTTGAGGACTGGGAAATTCCCACCTCAGTTCCGATCTCTTAGCTCTGTAATCGCAGGCATGCCATTCTGCGCTCAAATCAAATACCATTGGACAAATGCTGGGGCTATTTTTGTGGAGGATGATTTACAAATATTCACAGAGCTCAGACCATTCTAACAAATACCAAAAGTCAAGCTGACAAATTGGACCCCAGCCACCTCTTTCTGAATAAGAAACGCTATGAGCGCGAATCTCCAGGAGAGTTTCTGGCTTGTTTTAAACTTTTGGTCTCCAGTACGCTCAGGTACTAAATTGATATACGGACATCATCTGAAGTTCTTTCAGGGTATTTCAAAATGCAGATAATGGGCTGGATTTTCCTTCTGAGAAGGCGATGGGTTCGGAGGCAGGCCTGCTGGATAGTTCTTGCTTCCAGCATGTTCCTGTCTCCAGTCTACTTTCAGTAAGGCTGCTTTGTGGTAGCTGATGACTATCACTGGCAGGTAACCATTAAGAACATTTAAAATGCCAATTGAGGGCACTCATCACATGTAGTTTGGAATTTTCCGAATGGCAGACAAGCACCCAGCTGAGTTTGAAACCCAGATGGATGGAGGGGGCCACCTTGCGCAAGGTGGGTTGAGCGGTGGGGGAGTATGGAGTGGGCCGACCAGGCTTCATTTAATTCCAAACCCACCCCAGAGCCAGCATAATAATAATAATTGTTATTGCCACAAGTAGGCTTTCATGAACACTGCAATAAAGTTACTGTGAAAAGCCCCTAGTCGCCACATTCCAGCACCTGTTCGGGTACGCAGACGGAGAATTCAGACTGTCCAATTCACCTAACAAGCGCGTCTTTCAGGACTAGCGGGAGGAAACCGGAGCACCCGGAGGAAACCCACGCAGACACGGGGAGAACGTGCAGACTCCACACAGACAGTGACCCAAGCCGGGAATCGAACCTGGGATCCTGGAGCTGTGAAGCAACAGTGCTAACCACTGTGCTACCGTGCGTCCCACATTGGGCCGACACGCTGGCACAGTGGTTAGCACAGCTGTCTCACACCTCCAGGATCCCAGATTCAATTCCAGCCTTGGGTAACTGTCTGTGTGGAGGCTGCAGTTTCTCCCTGTGTCTGCGTGGGTTTCTTCAGGGTGCTCCAGTATCGTCCCACAGTCCAAAGCTGGACAGGTTAGGTGGATTGGCTGTGTTAAGTTGCCCCTTAGTGTCCAAAAGGTTAGGTTACTGGGTTACGAAGATAGGGTGGAGACGTGTGCTTAATTAGGGTGCTCTTTCCAAGGGCCGTGCAGACTCAATGGGTCGAATGGCCTCCTTCTACACTGTAAATTCTATGATTGAAGTAGGATCACAGCTGTGAATGCAGACCATCCTGCAGAGGGACTCCTGGTGTGGCCACACTCTATTTCTTTAAAACTTTCTAGAGCCTTCAGAGAGTACTTCTATCCTTCTTATTTCCCATCCGCATTGACAATGCTCACCTCTCCTCGTGGGGCTGTCAGTTACCCAGAGCCTTGGGCACTTCCATTGACACTCCCAGCTCTGGAACCCACCCTCTGTCCATCCGATGCCTCCTCGAAAAACCTCCCTCGGGGCACGTCCGCCGCTATCTCTGGCTTTCTGATCCAGAGGGTTGCTGGCCCAATGGGGGGGTTTGGGATCCAGTTTAAAAAACAAATCCAACTCACTTTCTCCCTACTGTTTCCCCAATTGTGGTGTGATCATGGGATGACCGCACCATGTTGCTGCTGTGGCCTCATGGCCCTTTACAAATAACGAAACTTTGCAAACTGCCCAGAGCAGCGAAGGGGGCATTTCGAGTTCTGGGACAGATGCTGTTTGGTGGTTGATTTGGCCAAGACGAATAATTATCTTAAAGACAGAAACCAAAGAAACGTTTCCTGATGAGGAAACTGATTGATTTGGGACTGAAAGTAAAGTCTTTTCCAAATAATCACCCAATTGCAAGTTTCAACAACCAAGGGTAATATATATGTAAAACCCTGTTTTACAACATTGAATCAAAGCAGAAATCAATCTGTTCTTTTTTTAAATGTTGTTTTTTTTGCTCAATCAACAACACTTGGTCCTACCCGCCAAACCAAACAAGCAAACAAATCAAAAGTGGTATTGAGCTTTTGTGCAACCAGTTTGTTTAGGAGACTGTCACTGTTTGGATTGGCTGCAAATTGTTTGATGTCCGCTTTGAGAACGATTCCTCGTCTTTGGGCTCCTTATTTTAATTTTAAAAAATCACTGAGCTGCACAACAAACTCCTCCTTTGTGAAAGAGTTAAAGCGAGTGGAGACTTTGGCCAGGAGACTCGCCGTGGTCTGTTATTCATGGCAGAGGACCGTTTTATTCCAGCCATATGCAAACAGCAAGTGTCTGACAGGATTTCCTGAATATTCCTACATTCTAGACGGTAAAAGCAGGGCTGTGGATATTTTTGCAGATCTGCCTGAATAATCTTGCTTTGTTGTGTGGAGGTCTAGAACAGGCGACCATCTCAATCGCCAATAAGGCCCTTGGTCACCCAATACCCGTCCCTCCAACATACCTTTCAAAACCCAGCTGTCTCAAGACTTTATGTCCCCGGATGGAAATTCCAGACCCTCGGGATACCTGCGCATTTTATTGCAGGAAAAATATCCTTCCTACAGGAATAACGCTGGCTGTTAGGCAGGTATTTCAATTTCTGTAATAGAGGTCAACTGAAAGGCCACACTCCAAATGGCAGAACAGAGGTCAGCAGAATGAACACGTGGACCACACTTTGTTGAATTTGACAGCAGAGTCAACAGAATGGAACAGCATGATGTGTGAAACTAGGAGGAACAGATTGCAAGGCTGCTGCTTCCTCCAAACGCCTGTTGGGGAAACAGAGAAGCATAGAAAATAGAAGCATGTGGAGGCCTTGCGGCCCTTCGGGTCTGCTCCGCCATTCAACATGGCCGATCATCCAACTCTATAGCCTGATCCCGCTTTCTCCCCCCCCCCCCCCCCCCCCCCCCCCCATATCCACATCTGGAGAACCTCACCAACCTTGCTTGCGATGGTTTGGACCACATAGCTCCACCAATGTTATCTTCAAATAACAGTCTCTGTCTTCTTCAGCCTGCATATACTGCTCCACTGGACTCACCACCTACTGAGCTCCTGAAGGCTCTGTCTCCTTTTAGATAATTTGAAATAGACGTTTTGTTGTCCAATCTCGGTTTTAATCTCAGTTTCCTTAGCAAATGGGAGGGTCAGTTCCCTTTTGCTGTTTCCCTTTTCATAGAAATCATAGAAATTACCAGGCCAAAGGAGGCCATTCGGCCCATCTAGTCTACACCGGCCCCTGAAAGAGCACCCTACCTAAATCCACATCTCCACCCTATCCCCGTAACCTATCAACCCCGCCTAACTTTTCGACACTACGGGGTAAATTAGCGTGACCAAGCGACCTAACCGGCACACTTTTGGAATGTGGGAGGAAACCGGAGCACCCGGAGGAAAACCCACGCAGACACGGGGAGAAAGTGCAGACTCCGCACAGACAGTGACCCAAGCCGGGAATCGCCCTGTGAAGCAACAGTGTTAACCACTGTGCTACCGCACCGCCCCACTTAGGGTGTGTCTTAAGATAATAGTTTTGAAGTTTTAGAAGCACTGTGATGAATTTTAGTCGCTATCCAGAAAATATTTATCACAGGGTTTGTGCAGGACATGGGCGGGATTCTCCGACCCCCCGCCGGGTCCCCTCCGGCGTGGATTGGACATGGTCCCACACGGCGGGACCTGGCTGGTAGGCCGGCTTGTGCGGTCCTCGGGGGGCGTGGTGGGGATCTGGCCGTGGGGGGGGGGGGGGCACGGTGCCCTGGCCCGCGACCGGACCCACCAATCTGCAGATGGGCCTGTGCCATGGGGCACTCCTTCCTTCCACGCCAGCCCCGGTAAGGCTCCACCATGGCCGGCGCGGAGAAGAAACCTCCTGCGCATGTGTTAGAATACGCCCGCCGGTCTGCGCATGCGCAGAACCAACTCCTCCGGCGCCCGCCTAGCCCCGGGAAGATTCCGCAACTTCCGGTCGGCCCGACGCCGGAGTGGTTCGTTCCGCTTTTTACGCCGGCGTCGGGCCATCGCAGGGATTCGGGAGAATCCCGCTGATGATCTGGAATGTGAATGTATGCAGCTTGGGCCAAAATATCTGATACAGTGTGTAATCCTGGCAAAAAAAAAACACATATGAAAAAATGTAAAGAGAAAATATTTAATCGATAGGAATTAAAAACAGTGGATAGCCAGTGAATGACCTGCGCTCACCTATTCTGGAAGGTCGACTCCTCAAGCAGTTGATGCTGACATGTTAAACTTATGAACAAACTCACTTTTTTGTACCATGAAGGCTTATTGCATGTGCTTTGTAAGTGGGACAGAAATCTGCTGACGCCAGACACAAGTGCTTTTCAGTTCAGTTCCAGTTGTTCCTGCCCTCTTTCTATGAATGTTGACTCTTGTCCCTGCTGTCATACATTTGGACCTCTTACCTTCAGAGGCAAACCCTGCTTACAGTCAGACCAGGCAGGCTGGGTGGAATATTCTTTGCTGTCATTATTTCTCTTTAACCTGTGCCCCATGCAACAGCACAGATCCAGTAAACAATGCCACCTTCGTTCATGAGTGGCTCAGCCTGTACCCACACAGGGCCAATGCGATGTTATGTGAGTCTCTCTGTAATTACATGTTCCTCCCTCTCCGACTCACCACACCATTGTGGTAGTTCTTCAGTGTGGGAAGAACATAACAAGTTTGGTAACAAAGCCAGTAGTGTTTTCAGACTGCTGTTTTTCTCGTTTACAAGTCAAGAGGAAGCACAGTGGTTAGCACTGTTGCTTCACAGCACCAGGGACCCGGGTTCGATTCCCGGCTTGGGTCACTGTCTGTGCACAGTCTGCACGTTCTCCCCGTATCTGCGTGGGTTTCCTCCGGGTGCTCCGGTTTCCTCCCGCAAGTCCCGAAAGACGTGCAGGTTGGGCGGATTGGACATTCTGAATTCTCCCTCGGTGTACCCGAACAGGCGCCGGAGTGTGGCGACTAGGAGCTTTTCACAGTAACTTCATTGCAGCGTTAATGTAAGCCTACTTGTGATAATAATAAAGATTGTTATTGTTAGTAGTAGTAGTATGCTGCAAAAAGAAAGCGGCCATTTAATTAATGTTAAAAAGTTTACAAACTAAAAATTGATTTTGTAGTTCACAGAAAGGAACACAAGCTTGATCTCGATCTCAATCAGAAATGTAGTTGTGTCAGTCCGATTCCTGAGACTTGAGCACGAAAGGCTGATACTCCCAGTGCAGTACTGAAGGAGTGCTGCTCTCTCAGAGGTGCCCTCTTTCCGATGCGACATTAACCTGATGCCCCGTTTCCAATCTCAAATGGAGGCCCAAGATCCCACGTCAGTATTATAGACAGAAAAGCGGGGAGTTCTGCCCGGTGCCCTGGCCAATATTTATTGCTTGACCATCGTGACTAAAAGCCGCTGGTCTGGTCACTCATCTCAGTGCAGTGCAAGGAGGTGTGCCCCCTTGTGGGTCAATTTAGACCAAGAAGCCATAGTTTTAGGATAAGGGACAGCAGATTTAAAACAGAGATGAGGAGAAATTACTTCTCTCAAAGGGGTTGTGAATCTGTGGAATTCGCTAACCCAGAGTGCGGTGGATGCGGGGACATTGAGTACATTTAAGGAGGAGATAGATGGATTTTTAATTAAATGATGGGTTGAAGGGCAGGAAAGTGAAGTTGAGGCAGAGAGGAGATCAGACATGATCATATTGAATGGCGGAGTAGAGGCTAAATTGTCTATTCCTCCTCCTAGTCCTTACGTTCTTATATTTGTGCGATTATGCTGTGGACTAATTGGCTGCCACATTTCCTCACATGACAACATTTCACAAAGGTACTTCATTGGCTTGCAACCATTTTGGAACGTGCTGAGGTTGGGAAAGGCGCTATCTAAATGCTGTAACCTTACCTGGTAACCTTACCTGTTGCCGAGGATTAACTTTGAGGTTGTGCTCAGTATTAACCTTTTCCTCCAGCGAGGGGAAAAAACAATCAACAAACTGAGGAGGCAGCTTTGATGTTTATAATGCTGCGGTTGTCAAACAACTTTAATGTTCTCTGTTGTGTTGTTGAAACTTTGAAACTGATAATTGTCAGATGTGGAATATTCTGGAAGCTGGAGGCTATGTTTAATTAATGGAGACATTAAAGATGAATATGAAAAGGAAAAAAAAAACTGCTTTGAACTACAATGTAGGTAAGGAACGGGAGTGGAAAGGATATGGTTCCTTTCTTAATTTGTGAAACAAACCCTTGGGATATATGTCTGTTGGCGTCGAACAATTTCAAAACCTCACATACCTTTTTATTGAAAAATATCTTTGTAAGTGACCCACGTTGCGAATACTCAGGCACCAAATGTACATTTGATCTCCTGAACTTCTAACAGAGCTGTCAGAAATTCCTCTGCACTAATTGCAACGGAGTAACGAGGCCATTTATTTTAAAGTCTGTTAAAATAATGGAGATAGGAATTTCAGAGGAGCATGTTTGCTGTTTGAATATTTTCCCACATTCTCTCTCTACCACCCCGCCCGCCTCCCCCCTCTCCCTTTCTTTCATACTGTCCGATATTTGTACAGTTCTGGAGTGGTAGGCTTGATCCCTTCCCCGGTATCTAAGATATATATAGATATATGTATATATAGAGAGAGAGAGAATGTTTTAATCTCCCTTGACCGGTTGCCTGGTTCCCTGTCTGAGCTCGCAAACCTGCTGGTGTCTGAATTGATTCAACAAGGAAAGTGAGACATGCAATTATCGCAACCACACAAGTCTCATAACAACTGCCATCCCGTTAGATGCTGCCCCAGCTGTCTGGTGGGATGGGACGAGTGGCGAAATCCACATTTAAAAAAAACTTAGCTGGAAGACTAGAAGTAAAGAGGAGGTGGGATCAAATCTTTACATTGCTTACAGAGCGAAGGAGAATTTTGAAATACGATTCCTAAATAGGGGGTAACCTTAACCTCCCATTGGGCAAACTTGCCAGGTCAGGTGAAACATAAGTTTTGTTAGCCTGCCCCATTTTCCTTCCTGTTGAGGGTCAATGGCAGGTAATATTCGGCCGGGCATTAAAAAAAACATGTTCTATAATACCCTGCGTTCGTGCCCAGCATTTTAGGTTAAAATGACCCCCTTAATCTCTCCAGTTGACGGTTTTACAGCAGTGGTGAGCAGCCTGCGGCCTACCTGGGTTCTGAGTGCAGTCCACGAGATGTTTTATTGACCACTGCCCATGTGCAGGGTTGCCACATTACACTGATTTCCATCCATGCAGTTTTTTTTTCCTGCTGGTATAACTGAAGTTATTCGCATGTAAAGCAAGAGCACATGAAGTGAGGTGCGTGCTGATTGCTCCCAACGTTGACTGTGAGAGCCGTGCGCTCCATCTGCGTCCAAAGTGTAAATTTTTCTTCTGTTTTTACCGTTTGAATTCAATAGTTCTATTCATATATAAATGATTAAGCATTTTCTATAACTCGTTATGAAATACTTGGCGTGTCATGGTTAGTGAACAGACCCGATTGCAATCTTGCGGCCCACTGAGATGAAGGAGGGTCACTCTTGCGGCCCGCTCACCAGCCTAGGTTGCCCATCACTGTTTTGAAGCCTGCTTTAGCAGGGGTGTCGTGCAAGTTTGTGAGTCTGAAGGCTGCTTTGTGAAGTAAGTTTATTGTGCTCAGACCCATTTACGTTGATGCCAGAAGACTTTAGCTGAAAAGGGGGCTGCTCCAGGGGCTGTTGTTGTTCCAGGCCCTGTGTGGTACGAGTGGGCAGTACTCCAGGCTGGTAGTCATTCTCTGTTTTCTTGTTCTCTTTCTTTCTCTTCGCCCACCCCTCCGACCTCCTCCTCCCTGAATGCCTGGAGCATTTTGAAGAGATGACCTCTACGTCAGGACCTCCTGTTATCAGCTGGAAACTGTAACAGGGAGCCGAGAATTGCTTTCCCCTGGAAAGAAATTTCGAGTCAGCCAGTAATTGCTTGCTGCTCGTCCATTCCATAAGCTTGGGAAACCTTTTTTTTTGAGAAATGAATTTAGCATGGTACTGTCAAAGATTAAACCGCATTGACAATAATGGATGGCACAGCAGTGTTGTGTTATTCAACGAGAGGAAAAATAGCAGCCTAGGGAGGATGACCAGAGAGGTGCAAAATTAGCAGAAAAACGAAGACACACAGAGGAGATGGGGGTTTCATAGTTGATTAAAAAGTTCAAAAATTCTTGAGTTGATATCCAGCAACCACTCAGGCAGCTAAAGAAGCTAAAAAGGCAGGTTGACAGCCTGTTAGTCTGTCCAGTAAATTAAACATAGGAATATGGACATTAAAAACTGGGCAGTTTCTGTAACAGGCAGCTCACTCACACCATACGCCTGGGCAGCAAGTTTAATATCTCTCCGTGTATACCTTCCCAGCATGCAGTATTCTGTCATAATAAAATGGTGGCTTGACGCCCCACCAATACTGAATCTGAGTACAGCACGTGAGGCCAATCAGCCCTTACTGGACGACCTTTTGAACAGAGGTCAATAGGGACCCCGGGTAGCTCGTACTTCGCAAGGGCCATGGGGAAGACAATCGTTCCCACCCTGTAGACCCCACGCGGACTATTATATAAAGTATACATTACAGCAAATTTAGGGCCTGCCCCTGATCCCTTTCCCCCTCCCCACACCCCCATTACACCTGTCTGCGCTTACACCCATAAGGGATAGTTGGCAGACTCAGTGACCGCCCAAGATCTTTGCAGAAGAGAAAGAGCTTGCATTTATATAGCGTCTTTCACCACCTCAGGATGTCTCAATGTGCTTTGCAGCCAATGAAGTGCTTTATGAAATGTAGTCACTGTTGTAATTCAGGAAACAATTGCTCCTTCAAACAAGCAACTTACACTCCATTTTCCACCAAACAGGCTTTTCATTTCAGTTCAAAAATTATAGGTTTAGAATTGGATGGATTTTGGCCCTCGTCCCTCCAAACCAACAAAGGAGATTCTGTCTCTCTTTACGTGGAATGTATGTGTGCGTTCAGTCCGTTTCATTATTTGGGAACATTTTATGCAGAAATGGTTATGTGAACGCACCGTTATGTGAATGACTGTATTGTATTGTCTGCATGCTAACTTTCTCATATTCCACAAAATGATTCAGTTACAAAGCACTGTGCATGCAGGACACATTTCCTAAGTATGTGTTTTTGAACATTTTCTCCGTGATTCCCTGATCGGCCCTGGACCAGTTGAAGGGAAGAGCGGCTTAATTGATCCTAGATTTCTGCCAGTGGGAGCCAGTCAGAGGTGGCCTAACCTCCGCGTGAGAGCAGTCTGCAGTGAAGGAAGGGCCTGAATTTCTATAGCGCCTTTCACAACCGTAGAATGTTCCGAAGCACTTGTGACCGGGGTCATAGGATAACTCCCCCTGCTCATCCCTAAAATAACGTGATGGAACTTCTTACCTCCACCCCAAATGATAGAAGGGACCTTGCTTTAATGCTTCACCTGACGGACATGACCGACAGTGCAGATTTACGAGTGTCGTGTCTTCTATTTATAAAATCGCAAGGTAAAGGAAGCCGGTTGAATCATGTCAGCTCACCTACAGAAAATATTGGGTGGGATTTTCCAGCCCTTCCCACCAGTGGGATCTTCCTGTGCCGCCGAAGGTGCCCCCCCCCCATGGTGAGCCATGCAAAATGTCGTCGACATCGGTGGGACTGGAAGATCCTACTGAAGACCAATGGCGAACCTTCTCCATCACTGGAAAACACACCGCATGGGGCTGGAAAATCCTACCCCTTAATGTCAACCATCCCAAAATACACAGCATTCCACGCAATGTCTGAGGATTTTTCCTCTTTTATCCCATCTGGAAATTTTGCTCAGTCATTGCCGACGAAGGACCTCCTCAGCCTGGCCCCAAATTTGGCTCATACGAGTTTGAACCTTGCATAAATCTGGAGTACTACTTCTAGATATACCACGCGGTATCTTCTGTTCCTTGTTTTGAGGCTGAAGCAGTGAGTTGTTACAATCTGGAACTAATTCGATAACTTTTTCAAAGAGGTACAATGGGCCGCAAGACTCCACTCTTGGCTGCGTGATTCAATGCCTCATTGATTCTAAATCGCTCAAAATGTATTCAAATGAAAAGAAAACTTCAAATCACCAGCCCGCTGAGGGTTTCCAGCCTGCGATGAGCTGGCTGTAGTCTTGGAAACGATGCACAGGAAGAGTTTGACCACATTCCATGCAGGCCCAGCCCTAAAGTCGAGCCCACTGGCAGCGAATGATTTACACTGGGAGATAAGCGAGTGGCTATAGATAGCTTCGATACAGCAGCTGTACCCAGTGACTGGTGCAATGCCTCCCACCAGTTGTTCAGGGATGGAGAAAGGGAGCCACCCATAGTACTTTGCAACAGCTGTTAATACCGAGGAGAGATTACTCTGAATTATTGTTGCAAATAAGTATTTTAGGCGCACACTAATAATAGACTTGTAAAACTGCCATGAATGTGGAAAACTTTTCACATTTGCTAATAAGGTAGGAGATTGCACTCAAGAGTTTGTGCACAGTACAACTTTTGACTAATTTTGGATTTACGTTTAAATCATAGAATCATAGAATTTACAGTGATCTGTGAAAGGAAATTCGGGATTGCTTATTGAGAAATAATTTGTATTTCATGAAACTATTATTAAACATGTGCGTGTTGAGATTTATGAATGTTTTAAAAAATAAATTTAGAGTACCCAATTGATTTTTCCAATTAAGGGGCAAGTTAGCGTGGCCAATCCACCTACCCTGCACATCTTTGGGTTGTGGGGGCGAAACCCGCGCAGACACGGGGAGAATGTGCAAACTCCACACGGACAGTGACCCAGGGCCGGGTTCGCTGAGGGACCTGGGCTACACGTGAGCGGGGCTGGGATGGGGGCCGGGTGGAGCTGACTGGGAGAGGGGTTGGGTGGAGTGCAGATGCATGACTCTTGGCGGCTCCCCCTTTACTGGTGCTGATGACAAGGGGACCTCCTGAGAACCCATCTTTGGGCTTCCCATGTGGCAACTGCCCTGTCTGCCACTCCATGAGTACCTGTGGCGGGGTGGATGAGGCCCTCAACTGGGGTTAATTGGGGCAGAGGCGGGAAGGCGGCACTGTTCTTACCTGACAAACCCCCGCCCCCCCCCCCCCCCATTAATTTCCATCCATTCCAAGTGGTAAGATTGCCAACTTTGAAAGTTTGACGAAAGTAAGGAAAGGGAAACTGTTTCTCATAGCAGAACGGCTGGTAACCAGAGGACACAGATTTAAAGTGATTGGCAGAAATAAGAATGGAAAAGAGATGACACAGTGAGTTGTGATGATTCGGAGTGATGCCTGGGAGAGTGGTGGAAGCAGGTTCCCTTTCAAAGGGGAATGGGATAAGAAACTGGAGGGGATATTTATGCGGGACTGTGGGGAGGGAACAGGGGCTATTGGAGCTAATTGAGCAGCTTTTTCAAAGGACCATTACAGCAGAGCAGGATGAACAGCACGCAGTATCATTGACTGTTTCCAAGATAAAAGTTTAAAGTGGCGGCTCAGCTTATGCAAAGGAATGTTCAGTGTATTTTCAGAGCTGCAAACTAAGATGCCACTTTGAGACCTCATCCCACCACAGCTTCCCCGTCTGTGCAGACATCTGCCTTGCTTCAAAAATAAAGCGAGATGTTGTTTTGGAAATAAGAAGGTCTCACCAGTTTGTGGCCCGCCTTTGAAAACAGGGTAGTGTCTGTGTTTATCCTTGAGAAACAGCCAAGAAATGTTAAAGGGAATGTTGTGCCGTTTTGATCTTTCTAATGGCTGCCAAGTTAAAGGAGGCTGGGGTTTGGGGGGGGGGGGGGGGCAGAAGGGAGCAGTTATTTTCCCCTAGTTCCCATTGTCAATAAGGAGACCGCACAGTGCAGAAGGAGGCCATTCGGCCCATCGAGTCTGCACCGGCAACTAGAAAGAGCGCCCCACTTAAGCCCACACCTCCACCCTGTGCCCGTAAACCAGTAACCCCACCTAACCAAGGGCAATTTAGCATGGCTAATCCAACTAACCTGCACATCGTTGGACTTGTGGGAGGAAACCAGAGCACCCACGCAGGCATGGGGAGAACGTGCAGACGCTGCACAGACAGTGACCCGAACCTGGGACCCTGGAGCTGTGAAGCAACTGTGCTAACCACCGTGTGTGACGGCGTTTCCGACGGCGTCAACACTTAGCCTCAGGATCAGCAATTCTGGCCCCTACAGGAGGCCAGCACGGCACTGGAGCGACCCAACTGTTGATCCTGGCGTGAACTGCACGTCGCGGGAGAGGCGCCATTTCTCCACTCTGCATCCCGGCGCCGGGGCGGCGTGTCGCGATTCGCGCCAGTTGCGGGGATTCCCCGGCCTGGCCCCGGGTTGAGAGAATCCCACCCCCTGTGAGAGAATCCCGCCCCCTGTGAGAGAATCCCGCCCCCTGTGAGAGAATCCCGCCCCCTGTGAGAGAATCCCGCCCCCTGTGAGAGAATCCCACCCCCTGTGAGAGAATCCCACCCCCTGTGTCCATGATTTTCTGACTCCTTCAAATGATCATTTGTGTGTGAATTTGCAATACCATTCTCTCAATCCCTTCACCAATGCAAGGGCAAAGCCTGAAAATTGCCCTTTGGATGACAACACTCTTGACCTCAGCCGCGATTTGCCAGCCTCTCCCGGGATTCCCAAGGTCGTTACACCGTGCGAGATCTAACAAGACGTTGCGAACTGGATCCCGCCCACAGTGGGCGGGGCCCAGACTCACAAAGCTAAAAGAACTTAAAAGCTCACGTAGCTACGGTGCTGTTGGATCTAACGGCCACCCGGCATTTATCAGCCTCACCATGGAGACCCCAGCCGGTTGCCGTTCGCAGCGCTCAATATGTATTTTATTGACTGCAGAGTGCTTCGGATAGCATGAGGTTGTAAAATGTGCCACAGAAATTTGTTTCTTCCTTCCTACATCTCTCCTGAAGCACTTGCTGAGGCTTGGTGCCATGGCAACTAGCTGCTCCCTGCTACCTCGATCAGCTAGCCTTTCTTCTCCTGCCACCATTGGCAAGCTATTCAACTGTGGTATGCTATATGTGGCCTCCATAGATGTTGGGCGCGATTCTCCGCCCCCCACGACGGGTCGGAGAATAGCGGGAGGGCCTTCCCGACATTTTTCCCGCCCTCCCGCTATTCTCCCCCCCCCCCCCCCCCCCCCCCCCGCCCAACTCCCGACACGAATCGCTGCCGCCGTTTTTTTACGGCCGGCAGCGATTCACAGCTGTTCGATGGGCCGAAGTCCCAGCCCTTTACGCTGTTTTTACGAACGGCAAACACACCTGGTCTGGCCGTTCGTAAAAACGGCGGGAACAACTCGCTTTTTATAACCATGGCACCGATTGGCACGGCAGTACCACGGCTGTGCCAAGGGTGCCATGGGCCCGTGATCGGTGGGCACCGATCGCGGGCAGCGGGCCCGATGCCCGCACACTATTTCTCCTTCCGCCGCCCCGCAGTATCCATTCGCGGGGCGGCTGAGGGGCATCCCGGCCCGCGCATGCGCGGGTTTCGCGCAAATACGCGATGACGACATCCGCGCATGCGCGGGTTGGAGTCTTCCAATCCGCGCATGCGCGGCTGACGTCATGTGACGCGTCAGCCGGCGCTAACTCCGGCAAGCGGGCTTAACGAAATTCGTTAAGCCCGTCATGCCGGAGCTTACAGCGTCGGGCTGCTAGCCCCGACCGGGGACCAGAATCGGTTCCCGGTCGGGAAGGGGCGCGCTGGCGTCAAACCGCCCGGGTTTGACGCCAGCCTTACGATTTCTCCCGTTTTGGGAGAATCGCGCCCGTTGAGTTTCCAGGAGGGCCTCACTGGAGTAGGCTCAGAAGTGGGAATCTTGACTGGTTTCCTCCCCCCCCACTTTTTAAGCCCCGGGGCACTGAGGTCAACTCTGCACTATTTGAGGCGCTAATCAGTTAGATGTACATCAAATTCTGCATTCAGATACACGTGCTTGTCATTCACGGTACAAAGCCCAGTATAACTGCTGATTCAGGTCATCGGTCAGACCGTGAATGGAATAGTTGTACCTGACATCCTGCATCTCGAGTTGCTTTAAACCTGCAACTAATTGTCAAGACAAGCATGCCTGGAATGTACACCTGGGGACTCTGTACCATGAGAATTAGACCATGCTAGTTTTATTTATATATATTTCCCAGTTTCCTGCTTGAAAGTGGCCACAGTGCAGAGTGATGTGAGTCATAGAGTCACTGAAGGAGACCATTCAGCCCATCAAGTCCATGTTGGTTCTCTGTAAAGAAATCCATTCCCCACTCGATAGCCGTGCTCCCTCAACTGCCCCTTTGAAGTCATTGGGTGCAACGTTTTGGTTGTGTGGGCCTCAGGACCGGCAATCCCCACCCGAGGTCAACGGACCTTTTTGCTTGTCTGTCAGATTCCCCGTTCCACCCACGACGATTCTTGAGGTGAGCCGGATGGGAAGATGTGGTCCATTGTCTCCTTTTTTAACCACCCCTCATTGTTAGCGGGTTCCAGGTCGTTGCCACTTGCTATGTAGTACACGTTCGCCTTCACATTCTGCCACCCCTCTCCTCACTCACATCACCACATCCCTTGTCCAAATGCCTTCAACCTGTGTCCCCCTCATTACTGTACTAGCAGCTAATGGGAACAGCTGCTCTTTGCCCACCTCAACTCATCATCATGTGACCCCCCGCCTGAAGGCTGGACCTCGGCTCGTAGTCTTCTCCAAGTCGCTCTGTTTTATGCTGGTCTGTTCATTTTTCAACGACTTTCCGTAGTTCCCAAGCCATCCAGCATTCTCTTCCTTTCTCTTCTTCCTTGGAAGCTCCCCACCGCCGCATCTCTTCTAAGTCAGTTTCTTCTCAAGATGTGTCCCACCTAGTTTCTCTGCCTTTTCCTCATTGCGTTCAACAAATCTATTACTCTGTTCTTTCTCCTCAGCATTTGTTACTTCGACTGCCCAGCCGATTGTTTTCCATTCTCCTCCAAACCAACATTCCAAAGCTATTTAGCAAGTTGGCCTCCTCCTTCCCATGAGATCTGAGTCTCACATACTAAACAACACTCCAAATCGAGCACTATACAAGTCTCTTCTTGAGTTGTTTATTCAGCTTTCTGGCTAGTGACTGTCTCTTCTTTCTAAATACAGCCTTTCCCATTGCAACCCTTCTCCATTTTTCTTTGTTGTACCTTCCATCTGCTTCTTAAGGTACGGGAATCGAACCGTGCTGCTGGCCTGCTTGGTCTGCTTTAAAAGCCAGCGATTTAGCCTGGTGAGCTAAACCAGCCCCGTTACCCCTTAAACAGTGCTACTCAATACAGTGAATACAATACCCTTACTCGCTATCTTTATTCCACTTAAACAAGAAAAAAATCAGTTTCTGCTCTCAATCCACGGTTAACTACCAATGGCACTCAGCAATACTTGCTTTACAGTGTTATTCTTTGAGAAAGAGAGATCTCTTAACACTTCTTTAAAGAAAAGATCTGACTCCTGTCAGACCCAAGCAGAAACTCTGGACTGTACGTCTTCAGAAGATGCTTCTCAGCTTGTTTCTGCTCCCCCTTGTTCTCAGACAAGTCTGCATTGCTTTAAAGACCGTTAATCTCTTTTAACTGAACTGCTGCAGGAGCAAAACTGCTTTACTTCTGGTCACAGCTTCATTCAGATCAGAACTGAACTGCTTCCTCAAAATGCCTAATACTGGCTCCACCAAATATTTGTCTAATCAAGCTGAAATCTAATTAGCTCCACAAGGAATCCCCTTATGCTTTAAAAAAAATAAATTTAGAGTACCCATTTCATTTTTCCCAATTAAGGGACAATTTAGCATGGCCAATCCACCTAGCACATCTTTGGGTTGTGGGGGCGAAACCCACGTAAACACAGGGAGAATGTGCAAACTCCACCCGGACAGTGACCCAGAGCCGGGATCGAACCTGGGACCTTGGCGCCGTGAGGCAGCAATGCTAACCACTGTGCCACCGTGCTGCACGGAAACCCCTTATTGAAAACAATATTCCATTAGCCCAAGCTTTTAACAACGCTTTAATTTCACCCCTTGCTCCCAAACTAGGATTTATTTTAAAACAGGATTGCAGCAGTCAAATACACTAATCCAGGATCTTAACCCTTTCTGCACCAAATAACTATAAAACAATATAGCTGAAACTCGTATATTCATCACACTCTCCCTCTCTGGAATCTAACCTGGCCATCTTCCACCTGTTGTAGTATGGCTCCTTTAAGGGGCGCTATTTCACAGGCCACGTGACAGACCACGGGCCTATGGGAGCGGAGCACTTGAAAGTTAACTTATCCGGTGTATCGCTACAAATCTGGCTATTGGGGTGTGGTCAGAATTAGCTTGGGAGTTGTAGGAACTGGCCCTGTGTAGTCATTGTGCTGTCCTGTGTATATAGTTTTTCTTAGTTAAATAAATCACTGTTGTGATTGTAGACTGACTCGACGATTGCCTCGCAACATAACACCACCCAACCTTCTTTGTTGCAATTCTCAACACAACCTTTGATGCCTGGATGATCGGAGTAATTGTTTGAAAGTCAGAACATTGGCAAGCCTTTAGCCTCTCTGTTAGGGTGATCATTATTGTCTACATGATGTCCTCTGGCCATTCTCCTGAGAAGTAAATGCCTTTGCACAACTTTGTGGACATTTCCATTATGTTCTTTCCCAATTTTTTTTATTAAACTCCGTAGATCTTTAACCTATTCCAGCCGCACTTCCAGTTTTTATCGCATTTATTGCTGCTCTTATCTCACTCTCTCGTATTTCTGGTCTCATGAAATCAATGTCAACATTACTCTCTTGCAACTCAATCATTCCAGGTTTTACATTTTAAGGCAAGTAGGATGTGATTCAGCGGCCCTGGTCTTCTCCTCTGCCCCCCACCCCCACACGTTTAGGCCCCCTCCCCGCTTTCTTGAGCCCCCTCTCACTTCCTTCCCAACCTTTTGTAGGCCCCATGAACCCCCCCCCCCTCCCCCCCCCCCCCCCCTCCCCCAATTGGCAAGGCCCCTGCCGGGCCTGATCCCTTGCAGTGCCAACCTGCTATCTGGGCACCCTGTCACCCTGGCAGTGTCCCTGGAAACCTGGCAATGCCCAGGTTCCCAGGTGCCAGGGGATGCAACCCTGCCCTGTCCCTGACCACCTGGGTGTCTCCAATGGCCTGGAAGACCGTCCCCCCCCCACCCCAAGGTAATGCAACGCCTAGCCCACGTTTTTGTGGGACCAGTACTAAACAATGTCTTGGTGAGGTCCCCCATGTGCGACTGGTGAGTCCTGGACACTGGCTCACCTAAATATCCAGATCGCGCAGGGTGGAGTAAGTCGGGTGACTCACGATCAGCCGGGCGCATTGCCCGATTTGGGGTTCACGCGTGACTGACCTGTAACCCGGATCCAAGCCGGTTGCAACCTGATCGCTGAATCAAATTTCAAAATGCTCCTTCCATCTTTTTCTTACTTAATGAGTGTTAATAAAACACCTTCCCTATTCTCAATTTCAGTTTGTTATGCTGAAGGCCATTAATCCCCCTTGTATTTGCACACAAAGCCTACCCTTCCTTCCTAGTCAATCCAATTTTTCGGGCATATCACACAGCCCTTTTAAGCATTGTTCTTCTTAACCCGTTACTCAGATGTTGGTATCCCAACTTGCCTGTTTTAATATTGATACTCTGCTATTTTCACCACTTGGCCCATCTTCTGCAACAGTCAGCCGTAACCCATGATTCTTTGATCCTTTTTCCTCTAAAGAACCTTATGCCCTTTCCCCCTCCTTCCTTCATGGATTCTTTAATCTGTTTCTATCGTTCATACACGTTAATGGTATCCGTATCTTTTACAGCTAGTGCTTTGTTTTCTTCATTTAGAAATTTTAATTTACTTCTTTCAGCCTCTCCAACTTCCACCATATTCTGCGTATTTCACCTTGGTTCTCCTTCTGTCGGAATACTCTCTCCATTTTCACTAGATTGTGAGCTTTGGCTACCAGCTGAGTTATTTACACTATTGCTGTATCTTTGTCTCAGTATTAGATACTCCAGTTGAAATCTTCCTGTGTTGTCAAACATTTTCCACATATGTTGTCTTCTTTTATGATGCCTAAACCCCATATTTGTTGTCATGAGTCCTGTTTTTCTGCAAAAATCGAGCAGCTTTTGGCCTCACTCATTTCTTTCTTCAGGTCACGTGGCCCTACGTCTTTGTCATCTTTATCTTCTCCTACAACACTGTTCCAATCTCAGAACAATCGCGTAGCTCTTTCTAATCTCCTGTTCGATTAGATTTTCAATTCTGTCATATGTTTCATATGGGAGTTGGAGACATGGTGGTATTGTCACTAGATTAGTGACTCAGAGACCCAGGGTAGGGGTCTGGAGGCCTTGTCTTGAATCCCAGCTTGGGGAATGGTGAAATTAAACGACTAATGACGACCCTGAATCTAGTTCACCAATGTCCTTTAAGGACGGAAATCTGCCGCCGTTAACTGACCTGGCCTGCATGTGACTCCAGATTCACAGCAATGTGGTTGATACTGGGGCGGGAAGTTCTGGCCCTTCACACCACTGGCAGGACCTTATGCAGGTCTTGTGGCGGCAAGGGTCGCTTTCAGCGGGAAACCTCGTTGGCATCGGCGGGACCAGAAGATCCTGCCACTGGCGAGCCACCTCTTGCTGCTGCAGAACACACTGCGGAGGGGGAGGAAAATCCCGCTCTCTGCAATGCCACTCAGTTCAAGGGCAATTAGGGATGGGCAATAAATGCTGACCCACACAGTGATGCCTGCCTCCCATGAATGAATTATCTGAATGAACTCTGTGCCCTTGGCGCCGTGAGGCAGCAGTGCTAACCACTGCGCCACCGTGCCACCCAATTTCATCACTCCTAACGTCGCCCGAGGATGTTTAATTTCTTCTTTTCAATTTATTGATTTTGGTTTCTGCAGCATTCCTTTCCTGCTATTGTCCTTTTATTTCAGGTTTCCATTCTTTTGACACTGCCAAGCTTGTATATGTGAGGATTTTGTTTGATGGTGATCTGGGAGTCCTCACTCCCTCCCTGGCAGAGCCGTGACAGTGCTCATCCTTTGAGAGGATCTCCCGTTCATACTGTTGGTGTCTGTTAGTGCGGGTTCCATCCTGACCTGCCTTCCTGGCTGTTTTCAATGATGGTTTGCCATTGCCTTCCACTGGTGCCAGTTTAATCACAGATAGCTTGCCTATTGCGAAAGGCAGCACTGGGCAACAATAATACAAGTAGCATGCCTCACATGACTGAGCCGTCTGACCTACCTCATTTACACCTCTATCGAATCTTCCCTCAAGGTCCTTTGCTACAGGGAGACCAGCCCCAGCTTCCCAAACCCGATCCCTCATCCGTGGAACCATTCTGGTGAATCTCTTCTGCACCCTCCCACGAACCCTTGTGTCCTTGCTGTAGACTCCCAGGTTCAATTACCGGCTTGGGTCACAGTCTGTGCGAAGTCTGCACGTTCCTCCGGGTTTCCTACAGGTGCTCCGGTTTCCTCCCACAAGTCCTGATAGACGTGCTGTTAGGTGAATTGGACATTCTGAATTCTCCCTCTGTGTACCCGAACAGGCGCCGGAGTGTGGTGACGAGCGGCTTGTCACAGTAACATCCTTGCAGTGCTAATGTGAGTCTACTTGTGACAATAAAGGTTATTAAAAAATGTCCAACAAATAGCAATGCCTTAATGGCCAGACCATCTATTTTCACCTGGTAAACCATGGCCCAGTGGATAGCACTTTCATGGGCGACACAGTAGCACAATGATTAGCACTGCTGCCTCACAGTGCCAGGAACCCGGGTTCAACTCCACCCTTGGGTCACTGTCTATTTGGAGTTTGCACGTTCTCCTGTGTCTGCGTGGGTTTCCTCGGGATGCTCCGGTTTCCTCCCATAGTCCAAAGACTGGATAGGTAGATTGGCCACTGTAATTGTCCCTTAGTGACCAAGGATGTGCAGGTTAGGTGGGGTTACGGGGACAGGGCAGGGAAGTGTGCCGAGGTAGGGTGCTCAATCTGAGGATTGGTGCAGACTCCATGGGCCAAATGGTCTCCTTCTGCACTGTGGGGATTCTGTGGATTCATTTTGGAGGCAGAAGGTTGTGGGTTCAAGTCTCCCCCCCATGATCGTGGTTGATATTCCAGTTTCACCATCACTTGATTTCCAATGGCATTGTTAGAAATAAAAACAAAGCAAAGTCGCATTAAAAAAAAGATAAAATGAATAAAACAAAAATGCTCGAAATGCTGAGCTAGTCAGGCAGCATCTGCTTACATTTAAGCTTTCACCACTGGCTTCAACTGGCCCAAGGGTGCCCCCCATCTATCCAGGCGCTGGTCAAAGAGTTTCCTGAGAAACTACAATCCCTACGGATTGGGGCAACTCAAGGCAGCAGCTTGGCACCATCTTCTCAAGAGTTATCATTGATGGGTAATAAACGCTGCCCTGGTGACGCCCATACCCTGGGAATGAATAAAAACACTATGCTAATTATGCTCGGTAATATAAATCACACAATCACATTCCCTGTCATTGAGGAAGCGAAGCAAAAGCCCAATTAGGGTTGCCAACCCTCCAGGATTGGCCTGGAGTTTCCACGAATTGATGATCCATCTCCAAGACACTGCCTTGTGCAACCCTGGAGAAAAATCATCGGGACGTGAGATAAGATTGCTTGTTTGTCACTGACTTTGAGGATTTATTTTTTGCTCGATATGCAAATATTGAAAATGTGAAGGGAAAAGCTGGTTGGTTGATAGACAAGCACCATCCTGTTGGGTATTGTGTCTTTTTCCAATTGGCGTAGGGAGGCAGTATGTCACAAAGATAGGTGTGTTGACCAACTGGAGTGTGGGGGAAAGTCAGGTGCTGAATCCTGCAGGAATACTGTTAACTTCAGTCAGTATGTCTGAGCCCAGCTTCATGTACTCCACCACAGTTGAATTATCTTTTGGTAATGGTTTGAAACTGGCAATATTGGACTGGTCGCTGGTCATGCGCTCCCGCTAATTCTCCTTTCCATTGACTTCAAGGTGGGGTGAAGAACGGCAGTCAGTTGGACATCACCCATTTTGTGCTATCGTCAAAAAGTCACAATGAGCCCAAGGAGAGGTCCCTAGGTAGACCAGAAAAGCACATGCTGGTGGGAACCCACAGCACTGGCTGCAGCTTGGAGTCCCATTGTGACTGAGGAAGTTGTTAAATAAGTTAATTCCCAGAAAACTAAAGCCAGGTGGGCTGATTATGATAGACTTGGAGGCTTTGCTGCATCCTGTGGCGCATGGAGCAGACAAAGCAGGTGGCTCACGTCTGTTTCCAAAGTGGGTTTTTCCTGGAGCAGGCTGCTTGTCTGTTACCATAGCCGACAGCTCGAGGACAGCTGACCAGGGGACTCTCCCACTGGCCACACGCAGGATCCACAAATTGATAATCTACCTGTTTGGCCCCGTTATGAACGCACCGTCCGTGGTCATTAAGTCCTGGAGGGGGACTCGAACCTGGAGCTTCTGGCTCAGAGGCATGGACGTTACCCACTGCGACACAAGCCCCCCCTCCCCCTCCATTACAACGGATAAAATGTCCATGAACCCAGGTATGAGGCCGGACGTGGTGTCAACTGTTGGCACAGACTGAGACCAATAAACTCTTGCAATTCCTGGCATCAGAACGTGCAACAGTGCACTTCCTCGTATTGACTGTATTCGGCACAGCACACCTCAAAGTGGAGCTAAGAGAGAGTGAGGCATCTGAATAGGAGTACATAATGGGAGAAAGAGAGGTGAAGTGGATCATAAAAGATAGGTCTGTTTTACTGAGCTAGACTCAGGCCTGGATCGCACAGTATCCCACTGCTTAGATTACAGCTTGTTCTGCTGGGTACGGTACATTGTGTCTCCTGGTGTTACAGTGGCCGGGAGCACTGCCAGGACTGTCTGCACAATGCTTTATTCCACCTATTTTCTTTGCCAGGCTACCTCCAAACATGTTCAGTGTCACTACCACAGCAAATAACAGACGAGGTGAAATGAAATGAAAATGAAAATCGTCGCTGATTGTCACGAGTAGGCTTCAGTGAAGTTACTGTGAAAAGCCCCTAGTCGCCACATTCCGGCGCCTGTTCGGGTAGGCTGGCCTGCCTTGGTCTGCTTTAAAAGCCAGCGATTTAGCCAAACCAGGGTACACCAACCAGGTGTACCCCCGTGATGTGACAAACTGTTACATCCATGACGTAAAAATGTGGGTGAGATGCGGGACGTACGTGAATTGAAGTGGCGGGGGGGGGGGGGGGGGGGGGGGGGGGGGGGGGGGAGGAGGGTTGCGGGGGGGTTACCTAATCTGGTTGGGTCAATCCTTGAGTTTTTTTTCACATGGGTTCTTGTCTCAAAATATCCCCACCTCTGAACTCCCGTCATTCTTTCATAGAATTTACAGTGCAGAAGGAGGCCACTCGGCCCATCGAGTCTGCACCGGCTCTTGGAAAGAGCACCCTACCTGAGGTCAACACCTCCACCCTATCCCCATAACCCAGTAACCCCACCCAACACTAACGGCAATTTTGGACACTAAGGGCAATTTATCACGGCCAATCCACCTAACCTGCACATCTTTGGACTGCGGGAGGAAACCGGAGCACCCGGAGGAAACCCAGCACACACGGGGAGGATGTGCAGACTCCACACAGACAGTGACCCAAACCGGAATCGAACCTGGGACCCTGGAGCTGTGAAGCAATTGTGCTATCCACAATGCTACCGTGCTGCCCATTCGTCCCAGCATACTGCCTTTAAACAGCAAATTGGAAAGCAAAGAGACTTTTCACTAGCTGATTGCTCTAATCTGCTCTGACTGTTGATCAAACACATCTATCTCCTCGTCTCTGATATTTGTATAATTGGTAAGTTGCTAAAAGCAATGGAAAAGAAACACCTTTCAGTTTAATGGCCCTGTGGAGTTTCACCTGGGTCACTCTTGGCGGCGACCAGGAAAGTAATCTTCAGTGCCTAGGCCACCCATCCCGGGAGCTTGGTGGGTATCAGGAGGCTGGTTATTCAGACTGCCTGAACAGGAAAAGTAGGAGGGACTCTGAATTTCTGTCTTGTAGGCCCATGAGCAGATGTGCTCCAGCAGGGAGGAGCCAGCCAGTCAAGAAAAGTGTCAAGTTCTGAGTAGGATTGTGCTTGAAGCTCAGTAGCGCAGGACATTAAATATTCCGAACATGCTCCCAACCACATAGGCTGATCGTGGACATAAGCCGCTCCCTACAATACTCGAGTTGCTCTCCGAGATTTGACTATTCCAGTGCCATCCTCCACCCTCTGTATACTTGATGTACCATCAATTGGACGTGAGGCACGATGAAGGTCCAAACTTAGGCTTTAATCAGCTAGATGTCGACTACAGAGAAAGGCCGACCGCCGGGAACACTGGGTACTTATACCCCGCCTCGGAGGTGGGGTCTACTTGCCTCTCGACCAATTGGTGAGCAGTCACATGACTAGTCCCAGCCAATCAGATGAGAGGCACATGACCAGCCAGAGCCAATGGGATACCAGTGCTCTGCACCAATGGCAGTGCTCCCATTCATACCACCACAATACTAACCCATACCGTCTCAATACCCCATCATCCCTCTGCGTTTGCGCCAGTCCAGCAAAGCCTCTTATTTAAAATTATCATCCCCACCTTCAAGTTCATCCATGATCTCGAACCTCCTTATCTGTGAAACTTCCTTCAGTTCTAAAATCTCGAGACCTCGGGCGAGTGCTGTTCAGCGCTGGTCCCCACAAACGGAATGGCACTCGTGGGGGTCTCCCAGGGGATTGGAGGCCTTCAGCTATGTTCCCCTTTGCCAGGGTGGTACCCTGGCACTGCTGGTGCCACCTGGCAACCCTGGCAGGGCCAGCATGGCACTCTATGTATATAATGGAGTGCAGACAGGCAGTGATTGACACACAGGATGACCAGTAAGCACACAGAACACAGCAGCCAATCACCAGACAGGACACAACCACTATAAAGCCAGAGGGCACCAGTTTTCCCGCTCTCTCGGGACCAAGCCTCTGAGACAGTCAGAGCTCGTGAGCTAGCCAGTGCAAACACCATGTGGTAGCTAGTAAATCTGGTCAGGCTAGTGTCAGGTCTCCATTCAAGTCAGCATAGTGTCAACCCACAGTTGAACATGTATTATCGTTTAGATGTTAAACAAAACCGCGTTGCATCTCATTGAGTGTTAGAAGTCTGTCTCTCGCTACACTGCATCAAGTGCAGTCCACATCGACCCAGCCAGCCCAACACATCAGCTTTGTTGGCAAGTGTGTTCGTGGCAGGGTTGCCTGGTGTGGGTGTTTGGGGGGCACCCTACCTCGGCCCACACCTCCTGCCCTATCCCCGTAACCCCACCTAAACTAAGGTGGGTGAGTGGGCCCTGGTAGGATGCTCCTTCAGAGGGTCGCTACAGACCCGATAGGCTGAATGGCCTCCTTCTGCATTGTAGGGATTATACGGATTCTATGGATCCACATCACTGCCGTCCCTTAAGACTCTACCTGAAACTGACCACTTTGACTGGACTTTTAATCACCCCATCTCTTACCTCCTTTGACAGTGTCAAATCTTTTTTGTCAAGTTGCTTTGAATGTCTTGGGACGTTCTCCTAAAGGTGCGATGTATTTGCAAATTATTGCTAATGCAATAAAGCAAAATGCTCTGATTTCTGAAGTGCCCAATGCCTCCAAAATACCCTCAGCCATGCCAGCAATGTGTTGCCGTGAATGTGACTAACGTGTATCACTGTGCAGTGTGGAAATTGTGCGGTGTACTGGTGTGTACAATGTACTGTTGCTTCCTGTGTAAACTTGTAAAGGAGGCATATCCCAACCAAATTTATAAATGTTTGTAAATCGTTATAATCAATGGAAAGTCAAAATAATCCAGGCTGTAATGTGCAGGATAGCAGAAGTTCACAAAGGGATGGGGCTGACTAGCTTGGCCCTAGTGATTTGTGATACCATTAGATCAATAAATACTCTTCGCTCTGGTTGTAATACAAGCCGAGAGAAAATGATGACGCTGTCACTGTCTGTCTTCCCGAATTTGAGAAGTAGAAGCTGTAAGTAATTTTGGAGAAAGAGAAATATGGTGTTGCACCATCTATAAAATGCCTTCTCTAGCGCTTGTCTGGTCTAAATTTCTCAGCATAAATATTTTAGAATATAAACATTAAATAAAAGCCAAACCACTCTCCACCGCCATATTGGACATACCAGAGGAAGATGAGGCTAACCAATTGATTCCTGTTGAGGTTTAGTGGATGGGGTCTTCTGTTCGGCAGTCAGTGACGGAGGCCATAGCTGCTATCACCCTGACAGGTGCTCAGGATAGGGTGACCCACTGTCAGCTGCGGAGGTGATGACATAGAACATAGAACATAGAACAGTACAGCACAGAACAGGCCCTTCGGCCCTCAATGTTGTGCCGAGACATGATCACCCTACTCAAACCCACGTATCCACCCTATACCCGTAACCCAACAACCCCCCCTTAACCTTACTTTTATTAGGACACTACGGGCAATTTAGCATGGCCAATCCACCTAACCCGCACATCTTTGGACTGTGGGAGGAAACCGGAGCACCCGGAGGAAACCCACGCACACAGGGGGAGGACGTGCAGACTCCACACAGACAGTGACCCAGCCGGGAATCAGTGATGGGAATTGACCACCTGCCTGATGCCCCACCTCCCCTCACTCAGGCTCCCCTCACTCAGGCTCACTCCGTGAACGCAGAGAAGAAGAATAGTTGTCCCCCTCCCCCCAGTCAGCTGCAGGCAGCTTGCCGTAAGCCTTCGGTTCCATTTCTTTCCAGGACTGTGGTGTCCCTTTTCTGGAGCTTTTTATAGACTTCCTTTGAAATCTGTTACCACGCTTCTGCACGCAGAACCTTCCACTCCCAAATTCAAGCCCCTGCGCCCTTGTCGCATGAAACAGCTGTCTACACAGGTCTGCTTCATCTTACCATCAACTCAGTCAGTGGGTGTGTGAGATCAGTGATGCATACCCATTGTCTATCAAGTTACAGAGAGACAGAAATAGACCATTCAGCCCCTTGAGCCTGTTCTGCAAGTCAAATAGAGGACAGAGAATCTGTACCCCTGCTCCATTTACCATAGTTGTCACCACCCAACCCTTTGCTTCATCTTTCTTGATACTTCAGTTATCTGACAAAAACTTTAGTTACAGTAGTTTTCCAACGTTTTTAAAAAATAAATTTAGAGTACCCAATTCATTTTTCCCAATTAAGGGGCAATTTAGCTTGGCGAATCCACCTAGCCTGCACATCTTTTGGTTTTGGGGGCGAAACCCACGCAAACACAGGGAGTATGTGTAAACTCCACAAGGACCCAGAGCTGGGATCGGACCTGAGACCTCGGCGCCGTGAGGCAGTAGTGCTAAGCACTTCGCCACCGTGCTGCCCGGTTTTCCAAAGTTGGCCCTTAGACTAAAGGGACCGGGACTTAAATATAAAAGCAACAGAAAGGAAAAAGTAAAGTCACTTTTTCATTCACTGGGGGAGTATGTTACCATGAAAGACTTTGGAGTAAATATTAAAATGAGTTTATGAACTTCTAGATACGCTTCTGGGAAAACTTCTAATGTAATATATAGACCATATTGACTTCATGTAAGTATCGAAGACTTCTGATCCTTCCTGATATCTTCAACTCTGCCACCTTCTTCAACCTGAAATGTTGACTCTTTCTCTTTCCATAGATGCTGCCTGACCTGCTGAGAATTTCCAGCATTTTCTGTTTTATTAAAGAAAGGATTCATTGACCCATTACTGGCAGCTCCCTACTCCCTCTCAGGTTGAACAGACCAAGAACAAAGAGATCGATACTGTACCGTGGTCACCAGGTCTGCTCAAGATCCTGGCTCATGTTATATGTAGTAGACCTGTTGAGTACTCTTTGTGAACATCACCACATGTGCGGTGGGCCAGCTGTGTTAAAGAAAGTACCCCCCCCCCCCCCCCCCCCCCCCCCCACCGGCCGCTTTTCCCCTTCATAAGTTCGCACATTTTATACATTTAAAAATTATTGAGAACCGCGATTAAATTCATACCTATGCTTTAGTAGCATGGTTTGTTGTAGACTGTATTTCATCCACGGGGCTGATTTGGCACACTGGGCTAAATCGCTGGCTTTTAAAGCAGACCAAGGCAGGCCAACAGCACGGTTCAATTCCTGTACCAGCCTGTCGGCATGTCCACATTAACCCTTACCAACTTTTACAGATGCACTATAGAAAGCATCCTATCGGGCTGCATCACAGCCTGGTATGGCAACTGCTCGGTCCAGGACTTCAGAGAGTCGTGAATACCGCCCAGTCTATCACGCGAACCTGCCTCCCATCTATTGACTCCATCTACACCTCCTGCTGCCTGGGGAAAGCGGGCAGCATAATCAAGGATCCCTCCCACCCAGCTTACTCACTCTTCCAACTTCTTCCATCGGGCAGGAGATACAGAAGTCTGAGAACACACACGAACAGACTCAAAAACAGCTTCTTCCTCACTGTCACCAGATTCCTAAATGACCCTCTTATTGACTGACCTCATTAACACTGCACCCTGTATGCTTCATCCGATGCCAATGCTTATGTAGTTACACTGTATATCTTGTGTTGCCCTATTATGTATTTTCTTGAATTTTGTTTAATTCCCTTTTCTTCCATGTACTGAATGATCTGTTGCGCTGCTTGCAGAAAAATACTTTTCACTGTACCTCGGTACACGTGACAATAAACAAATCCAATCCAATCCAATCCAACCTTGAAGCAACCTCCCAGGCTCCCCATAACATTAGTTTATCCATCCCTTTGGCATATATAACCCCACGTTTGAAACGCTCCGTTTGTTTGTGCCACAGGACTAGGGTGAGCACTTTATGCACTTGCTCAGTTTCAGTCTCAAGGCAGAATTCTCCCATCAGGGACTAGGTCCCGTGCCAGAGGCAGCAACGGGGAGGACTTCCCACTGAGGAGTCTGAAGGGGAAAGCACGCCGTATCATCTGGCCGTGACCTCATTAATTATGCATTCAGGGGTTTAGTGCTGTATTCCGTGACGGAGCGGGATTACTTGTGCATGTCATGCCGTCACAGCTGGGTGCTATATTTAAAATGCATTCAATATCACTGATCCACCATTGAAGAAAGGTGATGGGTCTCCAAGAACACTCTGAAACTGGAGAAAGGACCTCCTCGATGACACTGAAGCTAGAAGATCCACATGATAGATGCTCCCCCCCCCCCCCCCCCCCCCCCCCACCCCCCCCATACACTGCTGCATTTCTCCAGGATGACTGGTGGCCTTCAGCCCGAACTCCAGAGGCAGCCCCAGGCATTCTTCAGGTGAATCCTGACTTCCGCAGTCCACCTTGTTCCAGACATGTTCTGGACTGCCGTGTTTTCCCGTAAGGGTGAATTACACATTACCGGTTTTAAAGAAAATCCTTTTTTACGGAATAAAAAGTCTTCCTGACCCATTTCGTAAAAACGGGATTTACCTGCATAACATTTAGTTTAAGGACACTTTGCTACAATGCTACGGTGGAATAAAGCGACTTGGTGGCATTACTGCAACATACACCCATGTCAGTATTGAATTTAAAGATTGGAATTTCCATGGGAAATCCTTATATTGCAGGTTTCAGTGCATTGTGAGAGTACAGCGACTCTGTACTCTGTCACTGACCAGAAAGGTGCATGGTAGCACAGTGGTTAGCACTGTTTCACAGCAACAGGGGCCCAAGTTCGATTCCCAACTTGGGTCACTGTCTGTGTGGAGTCCGCATGTTCTCCCCATGTCTGCCCGTGGGTTTCCTCCGGGTGTTCCGGTTTCCTCCCACCAGTCCCGAAAGACGTGCTGTTAGGTAACTTGGACATTCTGAATTCTCCCTCCGTGTACCCGAACAGGCGCTGGAATCTGGCGACTAGGGGCTTTCCACAGAAACTTCATTGCAGTGTTAATGTAAACCTACTTGTGACAATAAATATTATTATTATTGGGAGCAGTTGCACATGCGGCAATGTGGGCCGACTACGCATGCAAACTGTTCCTGAAGACTTTCTGGTCGCCATCCGGGATTAAAGTGAGTTTGAAACCCAGTAAAACCCAAAGCCACCAGCTATTCCAGGTGCTGACTCATTCCTGTCCCTTGGTGCAAATGCAGTCCTCCAGTCATACGGGGGCCTGTGTAGCGAACTGGCATTCCCTGTGGGGGACAGCACACTAACTCTTCTTGCACATCCTCACCAAGTTCAGAGTTGCAGTTTGGCAGCTGTGCAACACCCGTTGAGGGAAATGTGGATGCTGGAGCGGGGGAGCATCAATGGGCTTGTGGAGCAGACCCAGTTGCCACGTGTGATCGTAGCCGTTCTCTCTTTCCACATAAAAGTGATACCTATCTTGGTTGCAGGGCGAGGGTGGTTTGTAATAAGATGTAACTAGAGATGTTCTTTGACACATTGCAGGATATTGTTTGAGGCATTGATAATGAAACATTGCAAACAAATCTGTCTTTTCCCTCATGTAGGCCCCTCGAAATTTATGTTTGACTATTTGAGTCGTGTTATTAAAAGAGGTGCTGATTTGTTGCCTCGACAGGTGGCAGTTCTTTGCTCACATACCACAAGCAGTCCTGTTAAAATATTACTTTAACTTGACCCATACGCTTTGTGGAATTTGATACTTTTATACTTCAATGCCAGTGGTTTCCATTCTTTCTCTGTGATCTGGGTCAGTATGACCAGGTGTCACCGGATGGGGGTGGGGTAGGCAGCAAAGAGGACATTGGAAAATCTGGGCCCAGAGGCGAGAAAGGTATGCAGCTTGTTTCTGTGGCAGAGAGGCTAATGTAGAGCCAGGGAGGACTGCATTGTACTGGAAGGAATTTCACATCAGTCGGTCTGTTTGCTGGAGATGGACTCCAAAGCTTTCCTATGAGATACACAATTGCGGACCCCAGGCACAGGCAGCGGAACCAGAGTTAAACCGCTGTAATAACTTACGAGAGCCACCATATGCAGCTTACTTGCACAGCTCACATCCAGCCACCTTACCATCCAGAGAAAAGTGGAAGAATTGGAGGCGTCAGTGAAGCTGTAAGTGTACAGACAGTTCAGACAGGTACAAGAAATAGCTCAATAAAAGGTTCAAAGAAATACCTCAATAAAATGTTTCTTTAAAGAAAAAGACAGTTCAGACAGGTAGCACGTACAATTTGCCCTTTACGTATTAGGGAACCGTGTGATTGACCGGCTCCCCTGCTTTTTGGAAGTTCAGACACTTTTGTCCGAGGTTTGACTTTGCGCTGCACTGTGGATTTGGAGCTGCCTTGTTTCAGGGTCACTGCCTGTATGATTTACAGTCTTATGAGTCAGCCAGTGTGGGCAGCAGTCGATGGCCAGTGACTCACTGCTTCCCGCTCGCTGACACTGAGACACCTTTGATGTGTGTGTATGGGAGTTGTGGTTTGTGTGTGGATGGGTGGGGGGAGGGGGGGGGTCAAGAGAAAAGGTCATAAAAAGTTGAGGAATACATTAGAAACCAGCCTCCTGAGCAAAATCCATGGCAAAATGCCTGCATGTATACACACACACACAAACACTATTTTTCTTTGCAGCACATAATTCTGCAGAGGTGGTGAAGTTGAGATTGACTCTAAAGGATTGTTCAGCCAAATTGGGCAGGATGATCTGAGCATTAGACAAATGGCGGGGCAGGCTTCTTGTGCTTACAGGTTTCAGTTCTTGCCTTTGGTGGGACTTGAGATTGAACAGATTTCTCCAGCTTGACATTAAAAATCATCGCAATCTTGGCTGGTCTTTGCAGATTTTTGAAGGTGCTTTAATTCTGCCCTTACAATGTGTCACCAGAACCTGAAGTAAGGGGACAAATTCTGACCCGATCTATGTTAACTGTTTAAATACTGGATTACAGCAATTCCTAGCGGGAAAGGAAAATCTGTTACCTTCGCTCTCCCTTTTCTCTTTAGAAATTGTCCTGCTTAGATCCTTTTGTAGTTGCTGTTTTTATGATCCCAGTTGTTATTATAACCGGATAGGACGATTCTGGGATGGAACCCAGGCTCAAAAGACCGTGGGCGGGATTCTGCGTCGGCAGGAACCTCTGCTTCGCCGGCATCGCGCTGGCACCTGCGGATTTCCTGACGGCGTGGGGGTGCCCACGATGGGAAACCCCATGTGTCAGCCACCAGGATGGGGGGATCCCGCTGCTGGCCGGGGTGCACCGCGCCAGAAAACGGGTCTGGCTGGACGGAGAATCCCGCCCCGTAACTTTAATTATTTTGGTAAAACGTGGAGGATCAGAGTCACAGGACTACTAATTAGTTTCAACACCAAGGAAAAATCATTTATTAAACATGGAAAAATTGGAATATAGTACAAAACTCCTTTACTTCTCCCTGAGTTTAACAAATACACGCAAATATAAAGATTAACATGGATTTCAAAATACACTTTAAGCTACAAAGGCCTCATTAACACAAAAAGTCCCTTTTAAGCAGACAGATTGGCTGTGGCCATTAACGCACTCTGTTCTGAACCCAAGATAGTGTCCGTCCGTGCCTTTCTCCTCAGAATCCCCCCAGATGATAATTACATTGGAGCGTCCAAACTTTACTCCCAAAAACACGCCTTAACTTTTTCAGTCCAGGTTTTGCAAATTACTCTTTTAACCCAAGCTACCACTCCCTTTATAACAGCGAATCCAGTCCAGGATTTTACACCACCCCCTTTTAGGTTTCCTTTGCCTTAACTGCTTTTACACAAACTCATGATTCAGCCACTGAATTTCATTGTTAATTCAACACACATTCCACGGGCTCCAGTAAAACCCCACAGTCCCGAAAGTCACTTCAGACATCTTTCTGGTTTCTTTTCAGCTCTGCTCTGTTCTAGCAGTTTTAACTTCAGATTTCATGGAAACTTTTCTTTGTTTCTCTAGTTTCCTGAACTAACTTCTCTTCAGATCCCTGCACTTGTTTTCTTAATCATTACTCCATGGTATGGCTTTTCTCCTAGCAAAGCTGAGAGAGACATTCCCTCTCTAGCCTTCTGAACCAACTGCTTCTTGTGGAGCTGTGAGAGCTGTCTCCTCTCTCACGAACTGTCTCCAACTGCAATCAAATTAGCTAAACCAAAGTTTAAAAGAAATATAATCATAGGGCAGCAGTAGGTTAGCCCTGGTGCCTCACGGCACCAAGGTCCCAGGTTTGATCCCGGCTCTGGGTCACTGTCCATGTGGTGTTTGCATATTCTCCCCGTGTATGCGTGGGTTTCGCCCCCACAACCCAAAGATGTGCAGGGTAGGTGGATTGGCCACGCTAAATTGCCCCTTAATTGGAAAATGAAATGAATTGGGCACTCTAAATTTATAAAATAAAATAATTAAATATAATCTTTTTTAATGTCACAAGTAGGCTTACATTACACTGCAATGAAGTTACTGTGAGAATTCCCTAGTTGCCACATTCCTGTTTGGGTACATAGTAGGAGAATTTAGAACGCCAAAACTACCTACCGGAGCACCCGGAGGTAACCCACGCAGACACGGGAAGAACGGAAAACCTAAAAGCTTCTCTACCTCAGTTGCTAAGTAACACCCACATGCTCATGCCTTTTATTTATTCTTCATTCCGTAGCTCTTCTGAGCACAATAAAAACGCAGTTGAAATTTAACACATACAAACACCTTTGTCTAGCATGAATCTAACTACAGATTTAACCCTCTCAGGTGCAGAAACATTAAATTAAACACACTTAAAACAATACCTTATTTCTAATGTTTACCGTTACAAATATAAATCCCTTTAAACCACCTTTGTTTCCGAACACCTATCTCAAAATTGCCTTTCCTTCTCCCTACAGCAAGGGAAAAGCTAGGGCTGCTGCCTAGGCATGCTGCAATAGAGTTGTGTCATGGATCATTAGAGAAGAGAAATGCTGTTCAGTAACAAAAAGCAAACAGAAAATATTGTAAACTCAACGCAGGTTGTGCAGTATCTGGGGAGGAAGCAGATGAGTTAACATTTCAGATTTAGATTGCTGATCAGAATTTATTTTCTGTTTTTGTTTCAGATTTCCGAAATATGCAGTGTTTTGATTTCTTGTTTTCTTTTGTAACTTGAACTGTTCGCCGAAAGCCCTGTTCTCCATACTTTCCACATCATCGCTGCTGATAACGAGCATTTCACAGCCAAACCTTTTTTTTTGGCCCCCAGAGGAACATACCTCCAGTTCCATGATGCAGCCTGCCTTGTTAGAAACCCAACCCTAACCCTAATGCAGATAACTAAACTGCACACAATTACTTTCCTTGTTCCAGAACAAAATTGTCACTGCACGACACAGACCCAGACTCCTCTGGCATCCTATGAGAATGTCAGATGTTGCCATAAAATCCATGTCACTTTCATTGTTTTTCATTTAAATTTTTACCAAAAATTATTGAGCAATAAGAATGGACATTCACCCATCACCACATTACCACTGACCTGCGATAGTTCCTGGTGCCTTAACACCACAACTTTAAGATTCTCATATTCGTTCTCAAATCTCTCCATGCCCTCCCTATCTCTAAAGCAGCCAGCAGCTGTACAAACTATTCTGTTCAAGAAACTAGTCGGTGAAGGGTACATAGAACATAGAACAGTACAGCACAGAACAGGCCCTTCGGCCCTCAATGTTGTGCCGAGCCATGATCACCCTACTCAAACCCACGTATCCACCCTATACCCGTAACCCAACAACCCCCCCCTTAACCTTACTTTTATTAGGACACTATGGGCAATTTAGCATGGCCAATCCACCTAACCCGCACATCTTTGGACTGTGGGAGGAAACCGGAGCACCCGGAGGAAACCCACGCACACAGGGGGAGGACGTGCAGACTCCACACAGACAGTGACCCAGCCGGGAATCGAACCTGGGACCCTGGAGCTGTGAAGCATTTATGCTAACCACCATGCTACCCTGCTGCCCCAGGGTAGGCAGCTCCAGGGTAGATCTGGAGCCTAATTTTTACACACTTTGTAAACTTTTATTGACAGAAATGTACATTACAAACATGCGCCTCCAAACCCAGAACCACAGTTTCAGTCTGTTCCTATATATTGGAGCACAACTGAATTCTCCCAGTTAATCACCAGAATACAATTAATTACTCAATTGCTATATAATTAACACAGCCCTCTCAAGACTTCTGTACTCCTCTAATTCTGGTCTTGCGGACACCCCTGATTTTCATTGCTCCACCATTCGGCCTGGAGCTCCTGAGGCCCTCCGTTCTGGAATTCCCTCTCCCAAGTCCCTCTGCTTCTCTCTTCTCTTTTCAAGTGCTTTTCAAAAACCTGCCACTTTGGCAATATTTTTGTTCACTTGCCCCGATATTGGTGCCCAGACTGTGTTCGATGACGCTCCTGTGAAGTGTCTTGGACGCATTTCACTGTGTTGAAGGCACAATATAAATGCAAGCTGTTATTGACATTGAATAGCCCATTTATTTATTGTCATGAAGTTAGGCAACACAGGATGGAATACTCAAGCCAGTGACAACGCTTTTGTGTTCTGGTAATCGAACACTATTATTAAGTGCAGCTTTTGAGATGTTTTCGTTTTTTTGTTGCTAACCTAACCTTCAGCCCAGTTATTGCAGCATGAAGGAGACCCTTCAGGGCATGTTTTGCTTCTTTGGGGTCCCCCGGGGTAAGGCTGTTGCTGAGCGAGATTAGGAAGTGTTGTTTTGCCGTACCATGCAGAAGCTTCCATAAATAAGTTGATGGGACGATCCCCGCTAATGGGTCTCCTCCATTACTTGAGGGATCAAAAACCAAAGACCATAATTAAAAGGCGGTAACCAAGCATCTTATAGGGAACTCAGGAAATCTTTCTTATCACAGCTTAGAATGTGGAACTCACTCCCACGGGTAGCACTTGAGGCGAACTGGACGGATGCTTTTCAGGAGAAGCTCGATAAATATATGGAGGAGTGAGGAATAGAAGGATGTGCTGATGGGGTGAGAAGAAGATTGGCTTGAGGCGGCTGTTACGTAGCATTAACAAGGGCACAGGCCATTTACGCCAAGGGGCCTGTTTCAGTGCCATACATTCAAGGTAATTCTATGTTATTTTGAAGGAAATGTGTGATGCACAATCAATGGACACGAAACATAGGTGAAGTCCGAAATGAAAGGCTTTAATCAGCAAGAATGAGCCCGGCAGCAGACGTACAGAAATGGCCTGGCTGCTGGGGAACACAGGTTATTATACCCCGCCTCATAGGCGGAGCTACCTTCCTCTTAGCCAATAGGAATACAGAGAACACGATACTTGGGCCAATGGGCAGCGAGCCCTCTGCACCAATGGCAGCTCACACTCCCAGGTACCGTAATACCCCTAATCATACTACCACAATGTGCAAACCAAAGACACCTTATTCTCCAAACTAGAATTGACCTGTGTCTCTCTCTGGCAAGGATTTTGTCGGCACGCCCGTGAGTCCTGAAGTCGGGTCTGGATTCGAATCCTGAACCCTTGTGGCAGATGGCGGGACAGCAGCAGCACTTTTACAGGGGACAGCCCATTGCGAGGCTGTCGTTAGGAACTCCTGTGTCGTTAAGGATGGCCACCTGATATGTGCATATGAGTGACGTTGCCTGTGGATGGGGGAGTGCGAGGCGCTCTCAAGCTCACTTAGAGATCTGGGCACCCTTTCAAAATGGCGGCCCAATCTCTGAGGAGCTGGTCTCACCAGCGAGTTCCGCTCCCCGCTGCTGAAAAAATTTCTAAGTTAGGGCTAGACTGGGGGAGAAACTCCCCAAGGCCCCAAAAAATGACTTAAGTATGGGTAAATATCGGTGTGGATCTCACCGGAAAAGCCAGCGAAAAACACCCCAACCCTAACCTGCCCAAAACGGCACTTAGAAATTTTTCCATTAAATTGTGTCCCGGTGAGATGTGAAACTGAGACCGTGTCAGCTCTCTCAGGTGAATATAAAAGGCGCTATGACACAAAACGAAGAAAAGCAGGAGAGTTCTCCCCATTTTCCTGGCCAATATTTATTCCTCCACCACCATCACTAAAACAGATGTTCGATGTCATTATCACATTACTCTTTGATGAATGTTTAAATGGGCACAACATTTAGCTCAGTGAGATACTTCATAGCGCTTCAAAACGCACTGGCACGCCCTGAGGTCATGAGAGACATTAATGGAACGGAAGTCTTTCGATTTTAGATCGGGATCGTTCAGTTGTAGACAGGTGCAGTTGGAAATGAATGTTCATTGCTTGTTCTCTCAGAGGTGGAACGCTTGCTGGACACAGTCTGGAAACGCCGTCGAGGACAGTGCAGTTGCTATGGCAAGTTGCTGTGTTTCAAGAGGTCATCACAGTGCTGATCATAGATTATCATAGAATTTACAGTGCAGAAGGAGGCCACACGACCCATCGAGTCTGCACCAGCTCTTGGAAAGAGCACCCTACCCGAGGTCAACACCTCCACCCTATCCCCATAACCCAGTAACCCCACCCAACACTAAGGGCAATTTTGGACACTAAGGGCAATTTAGCATGGCCAATCCACCTAACCTGCACATCTTTGGACTGTGGGAGGAAACCGGAGCACCCGGAGGAAACTCACGCAGACACGGGGAGAACGTGCGGACTCCGCACAGACAGTGACCCAAGCCGGGAATCGAACCTGGGACCCTGGAGCTGTGAAGCAATTGTGCTAACCACCATGCTACTGTGCTGCCCAAACATGGTGCTGCCGACAAGAGTTGTGTCCTGGAATCTGCAAGTAGGGGTGGATTTCTCCGGTTTTGTCCTTGGTGGGACCAGTCGCGGAGAACGAGAATGGAAAATTTGGCATTCCCGCCAAAACGACATTCACTTTCAGCGGCACCGGGAAAACCCAGCTGCAAAGAAGGATGGAAGATTTCGGCCAAATGTCCAAACAGGGTTGGTAACTCTCTGACACCCAGAGACAGTTTCTTGAAGGTGTGTGGGAATAAGCTGTGATGTTTTCCCATTTGCTTTCCCCAGAGGGCTCCGAGCTTCTGCTTGCCATCCCACCGTTGGTTGAGGACTGGGAAATTCCCACCTCAGTTCCGATCTCTTAGCTCTGTAATCGCAGGCATGCCATTCTGCGCTCAAATCAAATACCATTGGACAAATGCTGGGGCTATTTTTGTGGAGGATGATTTACAAATATTCACAGAGCTCAGACCATTCTAACAAATACCAAAAGTCAAGCTGACAAATTGGACCCCAGCCACCTCTTTCTGAATAAGAAACGCTATGAGCGCGAATCTCCAGGAGAGTTTCTGGCTTGTTTTAAACTTTTGGTCTCCAGTACGCACAGGTACTAAATTGATATACGGACATCATCTGAAGTTCTTTCAGGGTATTTCAAAATGCAGATAATGGGCTGGATTTTCCTTCTGAGAAGGCGATGGGTTCGGAGGCAGACCTGCTGGATAGTTCTTGCTTCCAGCATGTTCCTGTCTCCAGTCTACTTTCAGTAAGGATGCTTTGTGGTAGCTGATGACTATCACTGGCAGGTAACCATTAAGAACATTTAAAATGCCAATTGAGGGCACTCATCACATGTAGTTTGGAATTTTCCGAATGGCAGACAAGCACCCAGCTGAGTTTGAAACCCAGATGGATGGAGGGGGCCACCCGATCCCCATAACCCAGTAACCCCACCCAACACTAACGGCAATTTTGGACACTAAGGGCAATTTATCATGGCCAATCCACCTAACCTGCACATCTTTGGACTGTAGGAGGAACCTGGAGCACCCGGAGGAAACCCACGCACACACGGGGAGGATGTGCAGACTCCGCACAGACAGTGACCCAAGCCGGAATCGAAACTGGGACCCTGGAGCTGTGAAGCAATTGTGCTATCCACAATGCTACCGTGCTGATCACCCTCATCGGTCCCCAGACTGCAGTCTCCTGCTCCAGCGCAAAAAAAGGGCAGCGTTCAGACTAACGTTGCCCCATGCCAAGATTTTTCATTGAGGGCAACCGGGTAACCATGGTTACCCGGCTTGCGACCCATAGCAACAATCTCTCCAGAGGAGGCTCTGTTGCCCCACCTCCGAGATTGTGTAATGTTTCCCAATTTTTGATCAAGATAAGCCTGCTTTAAACTGACTCAGCAACTCTCAACTTCATCAACCAGCAGCCAAACCTCGTTTTATCTGAACTTTATTTTAGAATGTGCTGAGCATACACACCTTAAATTGCCATACACGGTGAGCAATTATCTCCTGCACTCTGCAAATACAAAAAAAACCACACACCAGCATCTCAGACCAGTTGTACTGGCTAGGGTGAGAATGCTCCATTGGTTACTGACACAAGCATTCTTCTGGTGAGTCCTGTACAGTAATTAATTACTGATGCAACATGACAGCCGCCTGTCATGTACTCTCTCTGACACCTGCTTTACCTCGACCTATTGTGTTGATTTTGAGGTGATTGACGCGAGTGCACAATGCAAGTCACTTGCTGCCCACCTGCCCCGCCTCGAGTGGAGTGACTTCAAAACACAGTCACCGATCGGCATTTGCCTCCAGCTTCCATTGATAAAAAGAAAGAGAGAAGAAGGAAGGCTAGAGCAGCAGGGAGAAAGAGCGGGTGAGAGAGACGAAGAGCGGAAAGGCAGTGACACAGAGAGAGGAAGAAAGAGCAGAGGAAAAGTGAAAAAAGAGTGAAAGGTAGAATGAAAGAAAGAAAAAGCAGAGAGAAGAGAAAAAGCAAGCGTGAAAGAATGGAGAACGAGAAAGAAAAGGGGAAGAAAAAGAGTGAGTAAAAGAGAGAGAAAGAAAGAGCAAAAGAAAGTGAGTAAGATAATTGTGCCTTAATTGCGAATATCAATAGAGAAATTGCCTTTTTAGGGATGTTGGCTAATTGATGAATATTTGCCAGGGCAACAGGTGAACTTCTCAGTTCTTTTTGAAAGAGTGCAAAGAGGGGCTCCGTTTAAAATCTCATCCTATAAACGGAAAGGAATCGAAAACGCAAAGTACACCTTCCTGAAAATGAGCCCTGTCAGAAAACAACTTCGAGCGGTGTGAGAGTCCTTCCTGTTTATTTCCTTTGTCCCATTTCTTTTATTTTATAATCTTTGGCCTGTGGACTCTGAATCGGGATCTGCCTTTAAGCAGAGGACTCAAAAATTGAAACAGCCCGCCTGCCAGGACATTGTGTTCCCAGGTTTCGTGTTTGGGAGAGGAGGAGCCAGACTCATCGGCACCGAGTGGATCTTAGGAAGCGGCTTTGGAGGAAGTCAGTTCGATTGGTTAACTGGCAGACTGTGGGTTGGTCAGGGATAGTGTTCTGCCCAACAATGGTCAGTGTTTGATTCCAGCGTGATGCTGTCTGCGAGAACTTAGCAGAAGTGTTTATACCTTGGAAGTGAAAGGAACGTTCCCTCTCTCTCTCCCCCTCTTCCTGTTTGCTGAACTGAAAGCACTGCCCTATTGTTCTGAAAGCAGTGAGTTCCTGGCCCACCCTTTGCTGTGAGCCTGAAATGATGCTGAGTCAGCAGAGAAGATAAAGACAACCTTGCCAGAGAAAGCTACCTTAAGCCGAGAAGGAATAAGTACCAAAACAAAAGCCGGAACTTCAGAAAGACATTGACTGGAAGTCATCCTGGTGCATCAAAGATCCTTAACCTTTTATTTCCATGAACATTTGCTTTCCCTTTCCACCACACTTATCCCTCTGTGTTTGTCTCTGTGTGTGTGTGTGTAGAGAGAGTGATGCTGAGATATGGGGGGGGGGGGGGGGGGGGGGGGGTGGGGGGTGGGGGGGGGGGGGGGGGGGGGGTTGGGAAAGGGGTAGTAGATAATCACTTACGTTTTCTGTCCCTTTATTGATAATACTGTACACAATAGAAGGTCACTTGTGTTTTAAACTCACAGACCTGGTGACTGTAATCTATTTGGCTCAACCAAGGACCTCGGGTCTTTTAAATAAAATCTAATTTCACCTGTGTCCCGACCCGCCATCAAGGGGGGCTGGAATTGACCAGGCACTGGCCCAGGGTGCCGTGACAGAATAAACATTGTTTTATTTTCAGGTAGAATTCTTTCGTTACAATCGACACATTGCTGGATGTGTGGTTGGAAGGACAGATAGATGGTCAGTTGCGAGGCATTATGCACATTTCTACTTTATTCGTGTTTCTTCAATTGCCCTCCTATCCATCTATGCGCTTTCTTATCAAGAGGTCAGGCTAAACACTGGATGGCACATTTGGTTCTGCCAGCGAGACTGCTAGAACTCAAATTGGCTAATGCCTCGTCCTCTTCAGACTCTCCAGAGTGGACCGCTTCAACGAAAAACAGCAGAAAATCATCATTGCAGAAAAAAAATCTGCGTTCCATCTGTCAACACTGAAGGCTGCTCGGAAATGTTTATGGAGCAGCTGATAATTGTGGTCAGGTCTTTACGTTTGTGGCTCCTGTACTGCCTGAGCTGCTGTCAACCGGAAAGTTTTCCAACGAGAAAGTTATTGTGTAACTATTTCTAAAATATTTAAACTTTCATTCCATAAGTGTGCAATGTTTTCCCTTTGGTTTGTGTGAACATGATGTGCTGGATCGAGCAGGGAATAGAAGGATAGAAATAGAGAAAATAAGAGCAGGGGTAGACCATTCGGCCCTTCAAGCCTGCTCCGCCATTCATTATGATTATGGCTGATCGTCCAACTCAATAGCCTGTTCCAGCTTTCCCCCTCATATACTTTCATCCTCTTCACCCCAAGTGCTATACCTACCTCCTTGAAAACATATAAGGTTTGATATTTCGGCCGCGCCCACCGCAGGATCACCACGGACAGGCCGGAACCATGTAAATGTCTGTTGACCTCTGGCGGGAATTTCCGGTCGGCGGGCGGGCCCGGCTGAAGAATCCCGCCCACGATGTTTTGGCCTCAACTACTTCCTGTGGTAGTGGGCAGCATGGTAGCACAGTGGTTAGCACAACTGCTTCACAGCTCCAGGGTCCCAGGTTCGATTCCCGGCTTGGGTCACTGTCTGGGCGGAGTCTGCACGTTCTCCCCGTGTGTGCGTGGGTTTCCTCCGGGTGCTCCGGTTTCCTCCCACAGTCCAAAGATGTGCAGGTTAGGTGGATTGGTCATGCTAAATTGCCCATAGTGTCCAAAATTGCCCTTAGTGTTGGGTGGGTTTCTGGGTTATGGGGATAGTGTGGAGGTGTGGGCTTGGGTAGGGTGCTCTTTCTAAGAGCTGGTGCAGACTCGACGGGCCGAATGGCCTCCTTCTGCACTGTAAATTCTATGAAATAATGAATTCCACAGGCCCGCCACTTTCTCGGTGCAGAAACTTCTCCTCCTCCTAGTCCTAAATTTCTCCTCATCCCAGTCACCTCAGACTGTGATCCCTAGTTCTGGACACACCCACCATCAGGAACAGCCCTCCTGCACCTACCCTATCCTGCTTTATTTGACAAACTAATCTCCCATGTGGTACTTTGTCGAAAGCTTTCTGAAAGTCCAATTAAGCCACATCCCCTGGCTCCCCCTCATCAACTCTACTAGTTACACCCTCGAAGAATTCCAGTAGATTAGCCAAGCATGATTTCTCTTTCATAAATCCATGGAGCAGAAGTAGACCAGACGGCCTGTTGAACCTGCTCCACCATTCAGTATGATAATGGCTGATCTTCAGATTTCATTTCAGTTTGCTGTCCACTCCCCATTTCCCTTCATTCTTTGAGTGACCAAAAATGTGACTGTCTCAACCTTAAATATATTTGATGAATATAGTGAATTTTCATTCCAATCTTTGTACTTTCTGTATAAAATGTTAGTTGTTAGGATCTGAACCACTGTTTCCTTTACTTATTCACTCTGATGTTCCCGGCCTCTATCCACTCTTCTTGGGGCAGTCTTGTGAACACCCCAGTACGTTGACACTATCCGTTATTTCACATGTGAACCTTGGTAGCAAGTAAATGGAAGACACATCTGCATTTATATAGCACCTCAGGATGTCCAAAAACATGTTACAGGCAGTGGAATACATTTTTCCTGCAACGCGACGAACGATTCGCACCGAGCAAATTCCCATAAACAGCAAGGAGGTGATGGGCAGATAGTCTCTTTCAGGGATGTTCGTTGAGGAGTAAATACTGGTCAGGACGCGGGAGGACTGCCCTACTCTTCTTTGAAATTAGGCTATGGGGTCGTTTGCGTTTAACTAAAGGGGCAGATTGAACCTTGGTTGAATATCTCATCCGAATGACACCCCATCTACAGTGTCGCACGTTAGTGGTGTGTTAATTGTATTATTAAGGTTGAGGATATATAGGTGCCGGACATTGATTGAGAAAGTTCCTTGAGCACATATAAAGAGAGACTTCCCTGTAATTTCTGTTGAATTTATTGATTATTGTTTTTCTTTAAAAAAGTATAAATAGAGACGCCTCGAACAATTGGTGTTGATTAGGGAGGAATCAGACATTTCTAATGTTGCATTGCTGAAATAAATCTAGTATTACTGTGGATCTCGACGAATAAGTCAACTCAGCATAAAAAAGTGTTTGTTCGGTACTAAACATCATTATTTTGCATATGCTCAGAGTATAAACTGATCCCACTTTACAGCCACATAAGTCGTCAACCAAATTTTTCAATGCATGTTTTACTCCCCAATACCCTATAACTGGGTAGAAGGGAATATGCAGACGATAGGGGCTGTGTTGCAAAGGTGCGTGGGAGTTTAATACGTGCTCACGCTGAGCACACCACATGGGGAGGGGCAAAAGTAGAGCCCACCCACATCAGCGGTTCACTTTCACACTCAGTGTTATCTGTCAATCCCTATTTTTGGAGGGATTTTCTGAGGCTTCAGGGGGCAACCTATATGCCGACATCTTTGGTACCTACTTCACCATCTGGCTATCAGACGTTTTAACACAGCGCTCCCTCAGTATAAGAATGTGATTCAATCATGGTGGAAGGCACAGTTCAGCTTACTCTTGTATAAGACGAGGAGAGGAAAACGCAGGCCAATTGTTTTCACTCCCTCGTCAAGAAATCCTGAAGGCTATTGAAGATCCGTCATTGCCACCCCATAGAACCATAGCGTTTTACGGCACAGAAAGAGGCCCTTCGGCCATCATGTCTGAGACAGCCATCTAAGCTAGATGTGAGAAGTGGGCCGGTGTGGTGTGGCTTGCTGCGGGAATGTTTTGGTGTGTGCAGTCCTTGAATGTTGAGGCTCAATGGGCGCATGCAGGAGCAATCAGTATCCAACTCCTACCATGCTGGGGGCTCGACGGACATGCGCTCGTAGTGTCTGGTTCCTTTCCCTCACCAACACCATTCTCCACCTCCCCAGAACTCGCATAACAAACTCTGGTTAACAGTGCGGGGATGGATGAAAGGATGGAACGGTAGCTGGTTAAGGCCATTCGCAACAGCTGGACTCACTGTGGTTTTGTGTTGTGATTTTGTGAGTAACCTGTTAAAGATGAAAGACAAATTTTTTAACTGCATGGAAAGGAAAGGACACGGGATTCTCTGATCCTGAGGCTAAATGGTGACGCCGTCAGAAACGCCAACGCGACAACACGGCCCCAGGATCAACAATTCTGGCCCCTGCAAGGGGCAAGCACGGCGTTGGAGCGGTTCACGCCGCTCCAGCTGCTGATCCAGCCGTGGAATGGGCGCTGGGGGATACAAGCATGCGCAGTGGTTCCGGCGGGAACCCGTGCATGTGCAGTCCCACCGGCACGATTTCCGCGCATGCGCGGAGTCTCCCTTGTCTGCGCCGGGCGCCCCAGCGCAACATGGCGCAGGAATACAGGGGCTGGCACAGAAGAAAGGAGGCCGGGAGACAGATAGGCTGGCCCACGATCAGTGGGCCCCAATCGCGGGTCAGGCTACATCGGATCTATTCCTGCTCCTTGTTTCTATGTAGCCATCACGGCGTGCAAGTGGGGGAGTCATTTGTGCCACCAACACTATGCAAGCGATCTGGTGTACGTAGCCCAAGATATGCCATCAGCGTTGGCCGACCAGAGAGGGCTCTTATACTTGGGCTTATGGCTGGAGTCAGGAGGAAACCCATGGGGATATAATTCATGGGCATGGTACCATGATGCTGCCAGACACCATGCAGCAAGCCTTTAGGAAGGCTAATGCAATGCAAGCCTTTATCGCAAGAGGATACAAGTGCAGGAATAGTGAAATCTTGCTGCAGTTGCATAGAAGCCTGGTTAGACCCCACCTGGAGTACCTTGTGCAGCTTTGGTCCCCCTACCTCTGAAAGGTATTATTGCCATAGACTAGTGCACAGGTCTGTCCCGGATATGGTGGGACTGACCTATGAAGAAAGATTGGGCAAATTGGGCCTGTATTCCAGTCTAGTAAGACTATAGCCATAATAAATGTGACAGTTGTGAGCAATTGATTGAGTTGAAGAGAGTGTAATTGCTTGTCTATTTGAAGAGTGCAGTGTTACTGAAAACATTGTACACAGCCGAAAAGGGTGGCGCTGCCAGGGTGTCTGGGTGACAGTGCCAACATGCCTGGGTGCCAGAGGGAGTGCCACACTGCCTGTCCCCCACCACCCAGGGGCCTCTAATGGCCTGGCAGACCCCCCTCCCCCAGGTGCCATTATGACTGGTCGGGCGCGATTCGGCCATTAAAACGCGCCTGTTAAGTCCATTAACGTCTTTACCCACTGATGTTCAGAGAATCGGCATCAGATATTGTAAATGCTTTTGTCATTTAAGTTTAAGCTCCAGAGCAGGAAAGGATGCTTTGGCTGTACTCATTGCCACAGATTTCATTGGTTATCAGAGTCAGTCACCCATAGCCATGTTGAGCTTCCATCTGTCAGTACTTTAGACCTTTGCTGGGCACGAGCATGAGAGGACACTGGTGTTATTGGAGGCTTATATCCCTGACAGGGGTCCTTGGATCAAAGCAGGTGCGATTTAAATAAGAGCATTTTGGAGTGATATCAGAACTGAGGATATACTTATTCTTAGGAAAGGCTGAATGGGCTGGAACTCTTGTCTCGGCTGAGGGGTGACCTGATGAAAATCTTTAAAATCATGAAAGGCTTTGATAAAGCAGCACGGTGGCACAACGAGTAGCCCTGCTGCCTCACAGCGCCGAGGTCCCAGGTTCGATCCCAGCTCCGGGTGGAGTTTGCACATTCTCCCCGTGTTTGCGTGGGTTTCGCTGCCACAACCCAAAAGATGTGCAGGTTAGGTGAATTGACCATGCTAAATTGCCCCTTAATTGGAAAAGATGAATTGGGTATTCTAAAATGTATTTTAAAAAATGAAAGGCTTTGATAGGGCAGATGTAGAGAAAATGCTTCGACCATTACGGGAGAGTCCACAACCAAAGGTCATAAGTGCAAGAAGATGCAACTAAATCCAACAGGGAATTCAGGAAACATTTCTTTAATCAGTGATGAGAATGTGGAATTCACTACCACATGACATTGTTGCTGTACCTGTCCAATTCAATGGTAACCCCCAATTAACATCCTGGGTATTACCATTGATTAGAAACTGAACTGGACGAGCCACATTAATACTGTGGCTACCAGGGCAGGTCAAAGGCTAGGAATCCTACGGTGAGTAAATCACATTCTGACCCTCCAAAACCTGTCCATCAACTACAAGGCACAAGTCAGGAGTGCAATGGAATACTCTCCCTTTGCCTGGATGAGTGCAGCTCCAACAAGATTCAAGGAGAAGTTTGACACCATCCAGGGCAAAGCAGCCCGCTTGATTGTTCCCCATTCCACAAATATTCAAACCCTCCACCACCGACGAACAGTGGCAGCCGTGTGCCCCATCTACAAGATGCACTGCAGTAACTCACCAAGGTTCCTTAGACAGCACCTTCCAAACCCACGACCACTACCACCTGGAAAGGACGAGGAGCAGATATCTGGGAACCCCACCACCTGGAGGTTCCCCTCCAAGTCACTCACCACCCCAACTTGGAAATATATCGCCGTTCCTTGACTGTCGCTGGGGCAACATCCTGGAACGCCCGCCCTAACAGCACAGTGTGTGTACCTACACCTCAAGAACTGCAGCGGTTCAAGAAGGCAAGTCACCACCACCTTCTGAAGGGCAACTAGGGATGAGCAATAAAAGCTGGCCTAACCAGCGACGCCCACATCCCATAAATAAATTTTTTAAAATTTGGATACTTTCGACCAGTTTATTTCCTCAAAGGTTTTACCTCGGCATCTTTTAATAGTGAGGAGAACAAAGGACAAACACAAGTATAAATTCAACAATCTTTATTAAACACTCAATTAACCCATAAATTAAACCAAAATATAAAACACTAGAAAGACCCAGGATTTGATTATACTACCCACAAAGATGGCTTAATTGAATTGTGTGTCCGATTCTTGAGTTCCCCTTGGTCCGTCGTCACGAAGACGGGTCTCGTTGGCACCTTCTTTCTTCCATCCTTCCTTCTCAGATGTCCCGATTGCCTCTGCCTGGAGTCTTCACCGCTGATGTGCCTCGGGTGCCTGTTTTTATCCCCCCTCCCTTTTCGCCCTTTTTCCATTCCCCCTGGTTTCCTGCCAATGATGCCTCGGAACGGGATCTCAACACCCAATAGTCCGTTTGACAGGACACGTGAGCCGGTCCCAGGTGTCCCATCTCTGGTGGTGTGTGCTGCACTTAACCTGTTCCCATATAACGTAACGGCAGAAACACTGGGTGCCTGAGAGTCTGGCTCGATCTGGGCTGCTGACCGATGCATATCAATAGAGTGCGATGTTCTCCTGGTGGATGATTGACGGGTGTGTTCCAGACATGTTTCTGTGTATTTGACTTTGACCAAGTCGGAATTCTCCACAGCCCGCCTGAACATTGACTGCAGTTTGAGTTAAAGCAATTCTTTAATTTAAAATATCCAATTTAATTGGGCTCAAAACTAGACCCTGTCAGGTCATCACATAGCCAAGCCAAATAGTATAGATGTTTTTAAGGAGAAGTTAGTGAAACATCTAAGGGGTACAAGAATAGAAAATATATTGATAGAGATATGCTGCCTCACAGTGCCAGGGACCTGCGTTCAATTCCAGCTTTGGGTAACTGTCTCTGTGGAGGTTGTATGCTCTCCCCACGTCTGCGTGGGGTTCCTCCGGGTGCTCCGGTTTCCTCCCACAGCCCAAAGATATACAGGTTAGGTGGGTTGGCCATGCTAAATTGCCCCTTAGTGTCCAAAAGGGGATAGGGTGAGGGCGTGTTGCCTAAATAGGGTGCTCTTTCAGAGGTTTGGTGCAGACTCGATGGGCCGAATGGCCTCCTTCTGCGCTGTAGGGATTCTGAGTTCAGTGAAGGGATACGGGAGGCGGCTCTTGTGAAACATAAAGGCCAGCATGGATCAGTTAGTTGGAAGGATCTGTTTCTGATGCTTTAGGCTCTGTGGTCTGATGAGTGATCCCATTGCTGACCCTCCCCCCTGGGAAATTGCTGGAGACTGTCTGGGTTTACGTAGTCTACCCCACTGCAGCGGCTCCACACTACAGCATAACATTCCAGCAGGGGTTGGCAAGTGGCCCTAAACTTGGCACTTGATGAACCCAATTGGCTAACCCCCTGAATTCCACTGCTGGCAATATTGTGGAGTGGTGGGAAGGTATTGGGACTTGCTTCTTGTCACCTTCCACCACCATTTTACCAGCCCAGCTACCCCCAGCCTGCCTCCAAAGTGCTGGTGAAATTCACCCTCTGTAACTGCTTACGTATAGAGAAATACAGCACAGAACAGGCCCTTCGGCCCACGATGTTGCGCCGAACTTTTGTCCTAGGTTAATCATAGAATTTTGGACAATTTGTCATGGCCAATCCACCCAACCTGCACATCTTTGGACTGTGGGAGGAAACCGGAGTACCCGGAGGAAACCCACGCAGTCACGGGGAGGATGTGCAGACTCCACACAGACAGTGACCCAAGTCGAAATCGAACTTGGGACCCTGGAGCTGTGAAGCAATTGTGCTATCCACAATGCTACCGTGCTGCCCTTAAGAAGTTAACCTACACTCCCTTTTTAGGCTATATTAAGAGGCTTAATTATGCGCAAAGTGACAAAAGTAAGTTGTATGTAAAACAAATTGTCCTTGCAGTCTGTCTGCATGGGGTACAGTAAATTTCTAATGGACAGCATAGGACAGGAAGACCTCTCAAGCAGTTTTCAGCTGAATGGGTATGAGTTAATTGGGTGCAACCCTGGGAGATTTGTGCCTTTTTTACTGAATACACGTGTGCAGTGTTATCTCTAAGAGGAAAGAGCGAACATGTTGAGACAAGTTCTGCAGCTTGCACAATGGGGCACGTGGCTTTCACACTGCACTGTACGTTTTGTTGGGTGGTAGCTGTGCAGCCTGAATGTTTGACACAGAGATCAGTGCAGTCACAATAGATTTTTTTTAATGAGAACATTGGGGTGGGTGAGTCAGAAAACGCCCTGAAAGCTGTGGTTTCTCGGTGGTGAAAACTGCACGCATAGGAAGACTTCAACTGTGCCATGAAGTGGAAGAGAGCAAAATATCTACTTGATTACTCCAATATCATGGTGGCACGATATGTTAGTTCTCCCACCTTTCCTTCCCAGGGGTCAGTCGCCTCTCTGTTGCTAGATTGTGGATTCAAGTCTCGCCCTAGAGTTTAAGCACAAGGTCAATACCCAATCTCCAGTTGAGTGTGGCTAGAGATGCTGCCCTTTGGTGATGTTAAACCAAGACAAGGGGCGGGATTCTCCGACCCACCGCCGGGTCGGAGAATCGCCGGGGGGGGGGGGGGGGGGGCGGCGTGAATCCCACCCCGACGCAGGCTGCTGGATTCTCCGGCAGCAGTTTTTCGCCGGGGACAGGCTGAGCAGCCCCCCCCCCCCCCCCCCCCCCCCCCCCGCGATTTGATTTTCCGGCCTGCGATGGGCCAAGTGGCTGCCCGATTTCGGCGGGTCCCGCCAGCTTAAATACACCAAGTCCTTACTGGCGCCACCTGGCTCTGCAGACGGCCTGCGGAGTCCTCGGGGGGTGCACAGTGGCCTGGCTCGCGATCAGGGCCCACCGATCCACAGGTGGGCCTGTGCCATGGGGGCACTCTTTCCCTCTGCGCCAGCCCCTGTAAAGGTCCACCATGGCCGGCATGGAGAAGAACCCCCCCCTGTGAATGCGTTGGTGCTCCCGCGCATGCGCCAACTTGCGCCGGCCGGCGGAGGCCATTCGGTGCCAGCTGGCATGGTGGCAACCCCGCCCCTGAACTCCGCACCTTCCGGATGGCCCGACGCCGGAGTGATTCACGCTACTCCCTGCCACACCGGTTAGGGGAGAGTCCTGCCCCATGTCTGCCCTGTCAAATGCATGCAAAAGATCCCTTAACACAACTTGAAGAAGAGCAGGGTAGTTGTTCCAGCTGTTCTGATCAATACTTATCCCTCAGCCAAGGTTAGTACATTATTAGAATGATTACATTTCAAAAGGATTTTTAAATGGTGGTGAAGTGATTTCGGAAGTCCCCAGTTTGCAAAGGACGCTATATAAATGCAAGTCTTTCTTTTTTCTCCCGCCTCCCCTTGCTCACTGCGAGTTGCCAGTTTAGCCAGGCAACCGAGCTAAGTAGGAAATAAACAGCCCAGAGGGGAAATCTGAGGCTGTCGACTTTATGTCCCGTCAGATGTCTAGTTCAATAATGATATTTCTAATTATTGTCTAAATTTGGGGAATGGTGGAGAGCTGAGAAATGTAACAAAGGGGAGTAAAGTTGGGAGAAATTAAGGGAAGATTTCCAGTGTTACATCAGAGTGTCTTTTTAAAAATCATTTCAGGGGATGTAGATGTCACTGGCAAGGCCATCATTTGGCGCGCATCCCGAATTGCCCTTGAACTGAGTACCAAGCTCGGCCATTTCTGAGAGCAGTTGAAAGTTAAAGTCTATGCACCTGGAGTCACAAGTAGGCCAGACCGGGTAAGGATGGCCGATTTCCTTCCCTAAAGAACAGTAGTGAGCCAGAAACTCTTCACAGTGCAGAAGAAGGTCACTCGGTCCATTGAGTCTGAGCTGACTCTCTGAAAGAGCATTCTACCTCTCCCCCTGCCTTATTCCCGTAGCCTTGCCCACCGTTTTTGCAACAACTGACGATAGTTTCATGGTCACCATTACCAAGACTAGATTTCACTTCCAGGTTTGTTAATTGAAGTTAAATTCCACCGGTTGCTATGGTGGAGTTTGAAGCCAGGCCATGAGCTTGGGCCTCGGGGTTACTAATCCAGCAGCATTACCATCATTCCACCTTCTTCCCAGCTGTGCTTTCAAAGAACAAAGAACAATACAGCACAGGAACAGGCCCTTTGGCCCTCCAAACATGTACCGGTCATGATACCACCCTTGGCCAAAAATCTCAGCATTACCTCGTGCCGTATCCCTCCATACCTATCCTATCCATGTATTTGTCCAGATGTCTTTGAGCGGAATTAATGTATCTGCTTCCACAACGTCCCCTTGCAGTGCGTTCCAGGCACTCACCACCCTCTGTGTAAAAGGTCTATCTCGCATATCTCCTCTTACTTAATGATCTGTTGAGCTGCTCGCAGAAAAATACTTTTCACGTACCTCGGTACACGTGACAATAAACAAATCCAATCCAATCCAACTTTGCCCCGTGGAACTTAAACCTATGCCCACTAGTGACTGACCCCTCCACCCTGGGAAAGAATGCCTGCCCATCTACTCTATCCATGCCCCTCATAATCTTGTAGACCTCTATCAGGTCGCCCCTCAACCTCCGTCTTTCTAATGAAAACAGTCCCAGTCTTTTCAACCTCTCCGCATAGCTAACACCCTCCAGACCAGGCAACATCCCATTATGGGCGGCACGGTAGCACAGTGGTTAGCACTGTTGTTTCACAGCTCCAGGTCCCAGGTTTGATTCCCGGCTTGGGTCACTGCCTGTGTGGAGTCTGCACATTCTCCCCTGTCGGTGTGGGATTCCACCAGGTGCTCCGGTTTCTCCCATAATCCCGAAAGACGTGCTTTTAGGTAATTCGGACATTCTGAATTCTCTCTCAGTGTACCCAAAAATGGGCCGGAGTGTGGCGACTCGGGATTTTCACAGTAATTTCATTGCAGTGTTAATTTAAGCCTACTTGTTACAATAATTATATTATTATTAAAATCCTTCTTTGCACCCTCTCCAAAGCCTCTAGATCCTTCAGGTAGTGTGGCGACCAGAATTGTGCGCAATATTCCAATTGCGGCCTTACCAAGATTCTATACAACTGTAGCATGACTTGCCAGTTTTTACACTTGATGCCCCGTCCAATGACGGCAAGCATTTCATATGCTTTCTTGACTACCTTGTCCACTTGTGTTGCCACTCTCAAAGATCTGTGGACCTGTACGCCCTGATCTCTCTGACTTTCTATATTCCTAAGAGTTTTGCCATTTACTGTATATTTCCCCTCTTTGTTAGACCGACCAAAATGCATCACCTCACATTTGTCTGGATTAAACTCCATTTGCCATTTCTCTGCCCAAGTTTCCAACCTATCTATGTCCTGCTGTATCCTCTGACAATCCTCAATATTATCTGCCACTCCACCAACCTGGTCTGATTTGGGAAAATCAGACCAGCTACATTTTCCTTCAAATCGTTTATGTAGACTACAAACAACAGAGGCCCAAGCACAGATCCCTGTGGAATACCACTCGTCACAACCTTCCATTCAGAAAAACACCTTTCCGCTGCTACCCTCTGCCTTCTGCGACCCAGCCAGTTCTGTATCCATCTTACCACCTCATCTTGTTTCCAGGTTGTTTCCACTAGGGCAGGTTGTTTCCACTGGCGGGTGAAAGCAGAACTAAGGGGCATAGCCTCAAAATAAGTAGATTAAGGACTGAGTTTAGGAGGAACTTCTTCACCCAAAGGGTTGTGAATCTATGGAATTCCTTGCCCAGTGAAGCAGTCGAGGCTCCTTCATTAAATGTTTTTAAGATAAAGATAGATAGTTTTTTGGAGAATAAAGGGATTAAGGGTTATGGTGTTCAGGCCGGAAAGTGGAGCTGAGTCCACAAAAGATCAGCCATGATCTCATTGAATGGCGGAGCAGGCTCGAGGGGCCAGATGGCCTACTCCTGCTCCTAGTTCTTAGGTTCTTATCTCTGATCCCGCGTGACTTCACCTTGTGTACCAGTTAGCCATGAGGCGCCTTGTCCTCCGAGCACTGTGCATGTGGCATGATTTCTGAAGTTCTTTCAGAAGCACTGTCGAGTGCGATGGAGGCAATCGCAAAGGAAGTTGTATCTTAATGGTCTCTCCGCCCATGTTGCATATGTTGAATTGCTACGGGGGAGGAAAAGATTATGTTGAATCTAACCTTTTGCTCAATCTTCTTATTTTACAGCCATGTAGACAGGATGACAACATGGCATGATCCACGAAAGACCATGAGTCAGATGAACCTGAACACAGCTGGTACCTCGAACCAGATGCAGCAGAGATCCATGCCTGTCACCCATCCAAATTCTGGTCAGTTCTTATTACATGAGCACAATGAGTAGCAGTTGTTTTTAAAAAAAAATTTGAGTACACACTTTTTTTTTCCAATTAAGGGGCAATTTTAGCATGGCCAATCCACCTAACCTGCACACCTTTGGGTCGTGGGGGTTAAACCCACGCAAACATGGGGAGGAACTTCTTCACCCAAAGGGTTGTGAATCTAGGGAATTCCTTGCCCAGTGAAGCAGTTGAGGCTCCTTCATTAAATGTTTTTAAGATAAGGACAGATAGTTTTTTTGAAGAATAAAGGGATTAAAAGGATTATGGTGTTCGGGCCGGAAAGTGGGGCTGAGTCCACAAAAGATCAGCCATGATCTCATTGAATGGCGGAGCAGGCTCGAGGGGCCAGATGGCCTACTCCTGCTCCTAGTTCTTATGAATGTGCAAACTCCACACGGTCGGTGATCCGAGGCCGGGATCGAACCTGGGCCCTCAGCGCCGCGAGGCAGCAGTGCTGACCACTGCGCCACCTTGCTGCCTTAACGAGTACCTTTTGTAAACCAGGTTTCAGACACTGCTGTAGGGCACTCAGCTTTAACAACCAAAGCACAATGATCGGACCATTTTGAGTATCTCCCAGACTGAGTTGCTGCTTCCTTGCTTCCTTTTATCTCTGGTGTATTGATTTTACAGGACATTGAGCGAGCTGCTGGAATGCAAGATGGCAATGGCTCCAAGCTCCATTTTTCTCAAAACAAATATCTGTTGACATCCACTTTGCTTCAGCTCCCGGGTGCCTGTCTTTGGCTGGACGGGACATCCAGATCCATGGGGCGGGTTATCTCCGTCCCGTGACACCTGTTTTCGGGCACAGTGTGCCCCTGCCGGCATTTCCCATTCTGGGCACCCCCACGCCATTGGGAAATCCGCGGTCGAGAGTGCGCTGCCGGCGAGACGGAGGATCCCGCTGACTGAGAATCTAGCCCATGTTCTTTGTTGCATGTCCCTTTAATCCTGGAACTTGAATTGCTCTCAGCAACGTGCCAGTAGGTTGTAACCATTTGGCCTGGTCATCAGCCACTTCTGGATCGACTGAATCCAGTGGGGTGACCCCTACATTCTTGTTGCGGTTTAATGGTCTGCGGCTGTTGGCATTTGCTCTTTTTACACTGTGCAAGAAACAGGCAGCAGCTGATAGACCCCCCCCCCCCCCCCAAAAAAAACACACCCCGCAGTGATAACGCGTTGCCAACGAGCTAAACAGGCTGAGAGTCATAGAGCCATACAGCAGTGAAACAGGCCCTCGGCCCATCATGTCTATGCCGACCACCAAATACCAATCTATACTATTCCCATTTAACAGTCATACAGTGACTTAGAGTCTTGAGGGTGGAATGTCCGCCCCCCCGGTGAGGGGAAGTTCTGCCCTCGAGAGCTGCCGGCCAATCTGATTGGCCAATCCAGCTGCCCCAGCGGTGCCAGTACTGAATTGTAAGTGGATCCACGAAAACGTGAAGATTGGCATCGGAATCAGATAAGTTGGGTCTTTGTGGGTGGCAAGGGATCATGCTGGGGGGGGGGGCAAGCGGGATGGGGGTTGCAGGTTTTGGAGGCCAGATGGGGAGATATAAAGGGGGAATGTAACATCATTGTGTGTGTATATGCCCGGGGGGGGGGGGACCCTCTGATGTGCAAAGGCCACCCCACCCGGATGCCCCACCATTACAACATTTGTTTTTCAAAAACAGCCTGTCCACCCCTGCCCATGGCAACTGTTCAATGGCGTGGACAGTGTAAAATCCAGCCTGTTGTGACACCAACTCAGCAATGTTTTTCATGTTCTTTCTGCTAGGCATTGTTTGTTGTCTTGAGTTTTGTTTCTTTATGTTTAGTTTTTTTTTCCTGAATGAACAAAAAATTGGGTGTCAAATGTATTTGCTTGATAATGATTGTGTTGTTGAGCTCCTCGCTGTATACCAACCTGGCCTTTTACGGAATAACAATGCTATTGGCTGTTTCCTTTGTACCTGTGATTTAACAAGGGGTGCCTGCACCAGCAGTGAAATTTGAGAATTCTGTTGTGTGCCAGTAAAGACTCTAGCCACTAATCCACTGAGATAACAGAGAGCTGTGTTGCTGGGGTTAGTAATTATCAAGGCAACCCAACCCTCTAACATTACCATGGGGTCTCCAGGAATTGAAAATTAATCTTCTGGACTCGGCTGTGAGCAACTTGGGGCAATAATCATAAGATTGCATCCGATATATGGCACAGGAGCAGGCCATTCAGCCCATTCTGTCCATTCAGGGGTTTATGCTCCACATGAGCTCCCCGCTATTTTCTCCCATCTAAATCTGCCATTGTAACCATCTATTCTCATCTCACTCGTGTGTTTATCTTGCTTTCCATCAAATAGAGTCTTAGAGTTTTACAGCACAGAAAGAGGCCCTTCGGCCCATCCGGTCTGCACCGGCCTTCAAGCACCGATCTATTCTAATCCCATTTTCCAGCATCTGGTCTGTAGCCCTGACTGCTATCCAGATTTGACAAAGAGTCATTGGAGTCGAAACATTCGCTCTTTTCTCGCCCTACAGATGCTGCCGGACCTGCTGAGATTTTCCAGCATTTTTTCTTTGGTTTCAGATTCCAGCATCCACAGTAATTTGCTTTTATCCAGTGTATGCTACGGTGTTTCAAGTGTTCGTCTAGATGCTTCTTAAATGTTATGAGGGTTCCCGCTCTACCACCCTTTTAGGCAGTGAGTTCCAGATTTCCATCACCCTTTGGGTGAAAAGGTTCTTCCTCAAATCCCCTCAAAATCCCCTGCCCTGGCCTTAAATCTATGCCCCCTGGTTATTGACTCATCTACGAAGGGGGAAAGTTCCTATCTACCCTATCTATGTCCTTCATAATCTTGCACACCGTAATCAGGTTCCTTCTCTGCGCTAAGGAAAACAAACCCAGCCTTCAAAGCTGAAATCTTTCAGCCCATGCAACATCCTGGAGAAGTTCCTCTACTCTTTCTAGTACAATCATAAAATACATCCATGCTGTTTGCTTCACCCATTTTGGATAAAGTAAGTTTCTTCTGAATTCCCTATTGGATTTCTTGATGAGTATCTTATATTGATGGCCTCAATGGTCTTCCTCCAAAACAAGACACTCTCTCTTCATCCACTCTATTGAAAGATTTTGAAGACCTCTATTAGGTCGCCCCCTAATCCTTTTCTCCACCCTGCCAGTTCGAGCAGCCAGACATCCGGTTTTAGCCGTTGCCCACCACTGGATGGCTTCACATCCATTAATTTGACCCTTAGTCCACTCAGCTTAGTAAAGCACTGGCAGGGGCCTGCATTCGTTCTGTTCCCTGCCTGGGGCAGTCTCAATGCAATTGGGGATGCAATGGTCAGCTCAGTTTTGATACTTCTTTGTAATTTCTACACAAACCCACCACCACCATCTCCCCCCCCCCCCATCATGTATGTGATTATGTCACCGAATGGCACCACAAAGGGGTCCAGTTTTGATGGCCCGACCTCATGCTGGCCACCCTAACTCTACTGTCAACCCTTTTTGATATTTGTACCCATGCATTTCTAGTATCGTACTTGTATATTTTCTTGGCATCCTTTCCAGTCAATGATGTAAATACCTTTTATAACATGGTGACCGACCTGCACGCAGTGTTCTTAAGTGTGGTCTAACCTGGGCGGTGGCAGCCTTTCCTGGACTTCCTGGCGGAACGGTAGGGAAATAGGCCGGCAGCAGCAGCAACCCGGGAAGGGTGGGGGGGTTTGGATCGGTGGGAGGGAGAACTGTGTACATGGGTTTGTGGGATGTGGCGGTGTTATCTCTTTCCCTTTTGTTGTTTGGGTGTTCTCTAGTTTTTTTTCTTTTGTTTGTAGTTGCTTTTGAAGTTGGGTGGGTATTGTTCTTGGGGGGTTACCGCGGTTGTTTTGTTAATAGAGTTGGGATGTTTATATTTTGTAAAAATTTCAATAAAAATTATTTTAAAAAGAAATAAAGTGTGGTCTAACCAAGGTTCAGCACAATGTGGCCTTCCCACCAACCCCCAAACAACCCTCAACAATTTAAGTACAAACATCAAAGAAAAGGATTCGGGAATCCACCATCCATCCATACATAGTCACCAACAAAATACACAATCCAACCCCCCCCCCATGTCCGATGTCATCCAATTCTTCAAAGTGCATAATAAACAAAGCCCATGTATTGTAGAACCCTTCCATCTTTCCCTTCAACTCAAACTTCACCGTCTCGAGTGTTAAAAACTCCACAGATTCCTCCCTGCCCGCCAGGGCACAGGGTGGAGAAACTGACCTCTACCCCAACAGGATCTGCCTTTGGACCTGCATATAATTAAACATTTGCCCCTGCCCCAACCCATATTTCGCCCCCAGCTCCTTCAATCCTGCAAACCGACCCCCAAGAAACAAATCCTTTAGGGTAGCACGGTGGCACAGTGGTTAGCATTGCTGCCTCACGGCACCGAGGTCCCGGGTTTGATCCCGGCCCTGGGTCACTGTCCGTGTGGAGTTTGCACATTCTCCCCATGTTTGCGTGGGTTTCGCCCCCACAACCCAAAGATGTGCAGGGTAGGTCAATTGGCCACACTAAATTGCCCCTTAATTGGAAAAAATGAATTGGGTACTCTAAATTTAGTTTTAAAAAACAAATCCTTTAATGCCCTGACTCCCTTCTCATCCCATCTCTGAAAACTCCCATCACACTTCCCTGGGTCAAATCTGTGATTCCCTCGACTCGGCATTTCCCTTGGCCCCGCCACCCAGCCTGAAGTGCTGACGCAACTGCCTCCAGACTTACAACGTCGCTACGACTACCGGACTCCCTGAGTATTTCCCCGGGGCCATCGGGAACGGTGCTGGTGCCAACACGATCAGCCCCGGCCCCTGCACAGACTTTCCTCCGAAAATCAGATAAATTACATCTACTGCATCACCATTGTCTACGCTCTCTGTTACCTCCTCAAAAATTTCATTAAGGTTGCTGAAGCAAGATTTTCCCTTTTGAAATCCATTCTGGCTATTCTCCTCATTTTTAGATGTCCTATTCTTTCTTTTAGTAAGAATTCCATTACTTTTCCTACCACTGATGTTAACCTCAATAGTCTATAATTCCCGTGTCGTGTCCTGTCCCCCCTCTTAAATATAGAGTTTGCATTAGCTGTCCACTAGTCCCTTGGTGCTACAATTTCTTCTAATGAATTATTAACAACAGAGAGTAAGTTTGCTCCAGGCGCTCTGACAGTATAGACAACAATTGGCAGGGGTTAGCATACTGTCTCATTTAAACTATGAGAATGGAACACTGGCTCTCGTTTTAAAAAAAATTTAGAGTACCCAATCTTGTTTTTGTTCCAATTAAGGGGCAATTTAGCATGGCCAATCCCCCTAACCTGCACATCTTTGGGTTGTGGGGGTGAAACTCACGCAAACACGGGGAGAATGTGCAAACTCCGAACACAAATCCTCAGCACTGTAGGCAGCAGTGCTAACCACTGCGCCACCGTGCCGCCCACACTGGCTCTCCTCAATGAACTCCCATCCCTCCTGTTGATTTTCCCTGTAGTTAAGGATTACAAAGGTTGAATGGAATAAAATATAAATATTGTGCTGTATGGGTTAAAGTGCCAATTAGACCCACAGTCCTTGCTTTCATCACAGGTATGTTCCTATGTGACTCGAGAGTAAATTTTGCAAGTCCAGCTTCTGACGTGGAAGCTCGCTTGTTGGGAACGCTATATGGAGGGAACAAGGCACAGCCTTTAATGTACTATTAGTTAAAAAGGGGAAGTGTCAAAAATGAGCTGCGTTCACCCTCTGGCTCACTGTCCAATCTGCGCTTGGAGATAAACCCTCACAAAAGCCACCTTGTGATGTGCTTACAACCAGAAATGTATTTTTCCAGACCTGGCGTGCAGCAGCCAGGAAAGATTTGGAGTTGGCTCCGCGGCAGCTCTCGCACCTTTGGGGAAGGAGCCGACAGATCAAAACATAACACACCAGAGGCTCGAGCAAATAACCGAGACTCCGGAGCAGCACTGAGAGAACGCTGCTCTCTCGGAGGTGCTGCATTTCCAATGAGAACCTGAGAGTCTGCCCTCTCAGGTGGAAGTTAAAAAAAAAATCAAAGGATGAGCAGGGATATTGTTTGTGGTTGACGTATCCCTCAGTCAACATCACAAAAAAATCTCGTCATTTGCTGTCTGTGGGATCTTGCTGTGTACAAATTGCTCTGTTTTCTTTATTTCGACGGTGGCTACACTTCAAACGTACTTATTTGGCTCTCACATCTTCTGAGATGTGCTAAGGTCATTAAAAGGTGCGCTGTAAATGCAAGTTCTTTCTCACCGGGGCTGGGATCAAATGATCTGTCTCTGCCCAGCCTGTTGGTTGTGTGTTCCAGTAAGTGCAACGCCAGCACTGGGTCTGCCTGCCAAAAGAGGCGGAAACCAGCTTAAATATTAACAAAGGTTTCTAACTTGAGCAGCTCATCCCTTGGGTTTAGATCCTTGCATTGCTAAACACTCATCTGTCTGTGCAGCCAGTGTTTCTGAGCTATTTGTTGCTTAGAGTTGGCTAGCAGTAAATCATTTCCAAATGTGAGTTCAGTTCTGGGGCTCCTGTGATGAAATGGAAAATGTGTTAGCTGGCCTGTTTGTTTTTCATACACTTTACTTTTCTTCTTTCTCTGCCAAAGCAATGGAAGGCTCCCCACGGATACACAGGGAGAAGCTTTTAAAAGCTTTCTAAGGCTTATCAGGAACATTTGTCTTTCTCATGGCAAATTGTTATGATTGGGAAGGCAGCTGTCTGAAAGGATGATGGAAGCAGACTTAATGGTGACTTTCATAAAGGGAGATGGTTAAATACCTGGAAAGGAAACATTTGCGGGGCACGGGGAGAGGCAAGGGAGTCGGGCGTGGGGCTAATCGAATGGCTCTTTGAAAGAGCTGCGACAGGGGCAATGGGCTGAGTGGCCTCCTGATTTGTGAAGCAAAGGGGCAGCCAGCAGAAACAAGGCAGAGGAAAAGAAACCTTTGCTTATTGAGGGTCTGATTCTGTCTCCCAGAAATGTTTCCAATTGACAATAGGTTGGTTTGAAATGCTACTGTTGAGTTTGCAAGCAAACGTGGCCACCAATTTTCACACAGCAAGACACCCATAAGCCGCCAATTTGAAGAGTCATTCTGTGATGTTGCCTTAGGGAACAATGTTGGCCAGGGTAGCATCCTTGGTCTTCTTTGATGCGTGACTTGAGGGGCGCGATTCTCCGCCCCCCACGACGGGTCGGAGAATAGCGGGAGGGCCTTCCCGACATTTTTCCCGACCTCCCGCTATTCTCCCCCCCCCCCACGGCCGCCCCATGACACGAATCGCTGCTCGCCGTTTTTTTATGGCGAGCAGCGATTCTCCCCTATCCGATGGGCCGAGTTCCCAGGCCTTTACAGCCGTTTTCACGAACGCCAACATGCCTGCTCTCACAGTTCGTGAAAACGGCCGCAAAGTGCCGTTCTCGAGAATCATGGCACCGATTGGCACGGCTGCACCACGGCCGTGCCAAGTGTGGCATGGGCCCGCGATCGGTGCCCACCGATCGCGGGCAGCGGGTCCAAACCCTGCGCACTCTTTGTTCCTCCGCCGCCCCGCTGGATCAGTCCGCGGGGCAGCTGAGGGGCATAACGGCCCGCGCATGCGCGGGTTTCACGCATATGCGTGATGACGTCATCCGCGCATGCGCGGGTTGGAGCCGTCCAATCCGCGCATGCGCGGCTGACGTCATCGTGCGCGTCAGCCGCCGTTACCCTTGGCGCACGGGCTTAGCGAAGTTCGCTAAGCCTGCGATGCCGAGGTTCACGGGGCCCCGCTGCTAGCCCCGACCGGGGAGCAGAATCGGGTCCCGGGAGGGGGCGCGGAGGCTGCCGTGAAACACGGCCAGTTTCACGGCAGCCTTCACGACTCTCCGCATTTGCGGAGAATCGCGCCCCTTTGATACTTCATTCTGAAGACAGGTCCATATCTATAATAACAATAATCTTTATTAGTGTCAATATAAGTAGGCTTACATTAGCACTGAAATTAAGTTACTGCGAAAATCCCAGAGTCGCCCGTTCGGGTAAACAGAGGGAGAATTCAGAATATCCAAATCACCTAACAAGCACGGTCTGTCGGGACTTGTGGGAGGAAATGGGTGCAACCGGAGAGAACCCGCACAGACACGGGGAGAACGTGCAAACTCCGCACAGACAGTGACCCAAGCTGGGAATCAAATCCAGGTCCCTGGCGCTGTGAAGGGATAGTGCTGACCACTGTCAGTGGTACTGTGCCGCCCTTTTGTTTCATTCCTAAGGAAGCTACCTCTGACAAGCGTACTCCCTCACCATTTCCGTGCAGTGCTGGGCCAGATCATGCAGGGTTTGAACCAGCATCCTCCTGATTCAGAAGCAAGACCAAACCAAGCTAAGAACATGCCTAACAACCCACTGTTTATTCCCTTCGCCCACAGATGCCCTGTTCTAATCCGTTCTTGAGATGTGGTTGTCATCAGCAAGAACAGCAATTAGTGCCGACCCCGAACTGAGAAGGTGGTTATGAGCCACTTCTTGAACTTCTGCAGTAGGCACACCCACTGTGCCTTTGTCCTGTAGTGATTTGGTGCAACTGAATAGCTCACTCAGCCATTTCAGAGAGGAATGTGAGTAACGACAGTACGTTGCTGTGAATATTGGGTCACCCGTAGCTTGGACCAAATGCTGATAGCAGATTACCTTCCTTCTCGTTGATGAACCAGATGGGTTTTTATGACAATCCTGTAGTTTCATGATCATTATTGTCCAGGTAAACATTTTAATAACAGGTTAATTAATTAAATTTAAATGCTCCATGCTGGAGAATTTAACTTGTATCTCCAGAGCATTAGCCCAGGTCTCTGGAAGTCTAGTCCAGTATATAGAATACATAGAACATACAGTGCAGAAGGAGGCCATTCGGCCCATCGAGTCTGCACCAATCCACTTAAGCCCCCATATCCACTCTATCCCCGTAACCCAACAACCCCTTCTAACCTTTTTTGGTCACTAATGGCAATTTATCACAGCCAATCCACCTAACCCGCACGTCTTTGGACTGTGGGAGGAAACCGGAGCACCCGGAGGAAACCCACGCAGACACGGGGAGAACGTGCAAACTCCACACAGACAGTGACCCAGTGGGGAATCGAACCTGGGATCCTGGCGCAGTGAAGCCACTGTGCTAATCACTTGTGCTACAGATTTGAGACAATTGGCAAAAGGATCAGAGAGGGCATGAGGAAACACCTTAACCACAGCGTGTTGTTGTAATCTGGAATGCCTCAAGAATGGAGGAAGCAGATTCAACAGGAGCATTCAAAAAGAGAATTGGGTAAATAATTGATGGGAAAGAATTTACGAGACAATGGGGAAAGAGCGGGAGTCTGGGACAACTTGGATAACCTTTCCAAAGAGTCAGCAGAGGCAATACGGACCCAATGGCCTTCTGCTGTGCTGTATCATTCTATAATTCACTGTAAAACTTACACCTCTTAAGGTGCATCCTCAGCTGTCTTCATTTTATAATAATAATAATCTTTATTGTCACAAGAAGGCTTACATTAACAATGCAATGAAGTTACTGTGAACTTGTCCCAGTTCTTCATTGGTGTCAGGTTCCACAGAAAGGGCTCCCAACAATTGAGTGGCAATTGGCCATGTTTTTACAGTGCGCCTATTTAGAGTGGATTCCGAGAGCCTGTCTCACTGAAACCCTGCATCTTTATCCCAATCCTTTTGTCATAATATACATCTATGTATATAATGGAGTGCAGACAGGCAGTGATTGACACACAGGATGACCAGTAAGCACACAGAACACAGCAGCCAATCACCAGACAGGACACGACCACTATAAAGCCAGAGGGCGCCAGGTTTCCGGCTCTCTCGGGACCCAGCCACGGAGACAGTCAGAGTTCGTGAGCAGCAGCCAGTGCAAACTCCATGTGATAGCTAGTGAGTCTGGTTAGGCTAGTATCAGGTCTCCAGTCAAGTCAGCATAGTGTCAATCCACAGTTGAACATGTATAATAATATAGATGTGAAATAAAATTGTGTTGCATCTCATCAAGTGTCGGAAGTCTGTCTCTCGCTACACTGCATCAAGTGCAGTCCGCATCGACCCAGCCAGCCCAACACATCACCTTTCATGAGCAATGTGATTCTGCCCAATGGGAAGAGTGGGGTCAGATTTCGGAGATTAAATACAGTGCGAGGAATCTGGCTCCAGTCTACTGGAATAGGATGCAAATACCGGGAATACAAGCCACAGAAGGGCTGGTACGTGATTCAGAAAACCCATATCTGGATACGCTTCTGAGGTTGACAGAGTTGTAGGAGCCTGTGTCTGACATTGGCCCTGGAAATACTTCACATAGATACTGGACACCAGATGATGTGAAGTTACCGTATGACTGAAGTCCTTCACCTTGATGAGCTTAAACAAATACCTCCTAAAATGCACTGATTCTTAGAGGTGACCGGGTGACAGTTAAAAGAAGGGCAAAGGAAACAGACACAGATTCACCAGCATTAATGCACTTTGTGGTTCGAGAGGAAACAGGAATTGCAGTCTACCCAGTTACATTGTTTGAGTATTTATGCGCGTGTGTGTTTTTCAATGCACACGTGCCTCCTTGTTTGTCTGTGAACGCTGTTTGTATATGATATTAAGTGAAAACATGAGGCTGATGCTAGATCCTGGAGTTAATACCCAGGGTTTATTAAAATGGAAGGAAGGCCTCTTCCGGCTGGTTAACATACCTGAGGAAACGTGTCGTACAGCTTCGGACTCAGTCGGTCCATTATAAAAGTTCAGCTTCAGGGCATTTGTCCTTTGATCCTGGCTTTCTTTTTTCCATTTGGAAATGCCAAGAATTCTGATTACTTTCCAAAGGGAATTGACTATCTGCTCTTGTATGGTCATTGTCACCCCAATTTCACAGACCAGGAGAGGGAATTCCGTTGAATACCTACTTGCGCAACCGGATCTATTTTTTTTGCATTGCTCCCCATTTGCTGGCAGCCTTCATCTGTTGAAATCCAGCCCTCGTTAGTTGCTCCGTGTCTCAAGTGTGCCGCATCTGTTGGCCTTTAGCTTTTGTCAAAATTTGCAGCCTATGGATGACTTGTGGCTCTGTCAGTAACACTCCTTGGCCTCGCTGTGAGAGGTTCGAGGGTTCAAATCCCACTCCAGATGATGTATTTTCCCATTAGTCCGATGGAAGTCTTCAGTAAGGGAGAACAATTGTTCACCATCTAGGTGGTGTCGTCCCATACGTGATGTGAAACCGAATCTGGATTTGCCAATCCCATTGCAAATCTTGCACATGAAGTCACTTTTTTTTCCAATTAAGGGGCAATTTAACATGGCCGATCCACCTACCCTGCACATCTTCGGGTTGTGGGGGGTGAGGCCCACGCAGACAGGTGGAGAATGAGAAAACGCCACACGGACAGTGACACGGGGCCGGGATGGAACCCGGGTCTTCGCTGCCGTGAGGCAGCAGTGCTAATCACTGCGCCACCGTGCCACCCATGAAACCACTTTTGGATTACACAATCCGACTGCAGTGCTTTTAGAAAGTGACATTAATCCGAGGCCTGGCCTACCCTCTCAGGTGAATGTTAAAAGATCCTACGACACTCTTTTGAAGAAGAGTGGGGTAGTTCTCGCTCCTCGGTGCCCTAACCAATACTTAGGCCCCAAAGCAAATGATTTGGTCTCATGCTATGCAGGTCACCAGGAGCTACCCACATCTGCTGTTCTGGAGATGAGCTTGAGCACACAGATGTGGAATCGATTCCCAATAAGATGCCTGATTTATAGCCACCAGGACCAGGTAGCTATTGGAAGTGGCAATCATGATTGTTAAGGAGGCCCCACTTAAACAGATGGATTGGTAGCGTTTTGTTTCCAGAATGACAGCCATTAAAAATAAAGCCATACCTTTAACTTTTATAATTGCTACTTTCGAAGTATATGGATGAGACATCCTCATAATACTCTGGTATGCAGCAAAGTGCAATTACATTGAGAATGGCAGTGGCAACAATGTTGTGACCAATTAAAGGATATTCCATGAAACCTGACTGGTGGAGTTGCCAACTCTGGTTGCATGTATTCTTGGAGTTGCGCCATTTGACCTCCGGCCTTCAATGGTCACACCCAGTCAATACAGTTTTTTCCCCCATCTCCCAATATCTTTGTAACAAAAAGCATTCAAAAGAAACACACACAATCCTTTTTTCTTTGTGGCCCTGGGGTTTTTGGTCTGCGTCGCTCACAGCAGTGACCAGACTGCTGCTCAATACCTGGAGACTCCAGATCAATCTGGAGGGCTGGCAACTCTTCTTATCATCTATAAGCAGAGGCTGTGGTTTTACAGCTGGGATGTGAAGGAGATAAAGCCAAGTATCTCGACTATGGCATAGGGCGGTGGGGCGGGAGGGGGGAGGTGTTGGGGGAGTGCGGGGTTGAGCTATACGGCTGACGTTCAAGGAAATGAGCCCAATTCCTGTTATTTTCCCTGCTCCTGGTACATCCTGTCGAAACATTGGAACGGGGAAGCCACGTGACCTATTCCACTATCCAATGAGATTCAGCCTGACCTGTGACTCCATATCGTTCTTTGCTCCATATCCCACTTGAGGGTCGCACATGACAACAGCAACTGAAATTGGGGTAGTGCCTTCAGCATGATGAAACGTCCCAAGGTGTTTCATAGGAGCGTAAGGAGATAGAACTTAACACCACTCCATGTTGGGAGGTATTAAAATGGATGAAAGTTTGGACAGAGAGGTAGAAAGGTCCATCTTAAAGGAGGAAGGAGAAAGTTAATAATGTGAAGAACTTTATTAAGGGAATTTCAGAGCTGAGGCAACTACCAATGCTGGAGCAACTAAGATTGAAAATGAGCAAGAGGCGAGATTTTGATGAGTGCAGATCTTGTGAAGGATTGTAGAGCTGATGGTTACAGAGATAGAACATACAGTGCTGAAGGAGGCCATTCGGCCCATCGAGTCTGCACTGATCCGCTTAAGCACACACTTCCACCCTATACCCGGAACCCAATAACCCCTTCTCACCTTTTTGGTCACTAAGGGCAATTTTTTATGGCCAATCCACCTAACCTGCACGTCTTTGGACTGTGGGAGGAAACCGGAGCACCCGGAGGAAACCCACGCACACACGGGGAGAACATGCAGACACTGACCCAGCGGGGAATCGAACCCTACTGTGCAGCCCACCGTGCTACCGTGCTGCCCACACGATAAGGAGAGTTAAGCAATGAAGAGAACTATTGGATGGCTAATTATCTCGTCGGGAGCTGATTGATTTTTTTTCCTTCATTGTGAGGGTGGGCACTGCCACTGAGGGCTGGGAGGGTGAGGGCAACTCCGTCTTGAGGCAAGTTCTGAAGAGGTGCTCAATTTAATAATAAGTGGCCAGCACCGTCAGGCCATCCCTATGGAGGTGAAACACCTACACTGGACGACCAATGGCAGTAGTTGTGTGCCCCCCCCCCCCCAAACACAAGTTTCACAATGCTGTCCCTTAGGGTGGGGAAATAATGGGTGCGATATAACACACAAAAAAACATTTTGGGCACGAATATTGAGGTGTTTCTCGGTGCCGAGAATGACCCCACTATCAAATGGGACCTTTTATTTGGCCTTGACGAGGAATGCCCCGCTGAGGTTGGACTTAACTCACTTCCTGTCATTTTTAAACGCTGCCCCGATTTCTGTGCCCCCCTCAGACAACACACCACGGCCTCCGGACCTGCCTAACTTGCCTATTAGGAGGTCCTCGAGTGTCCTCTCACCCCACCTCGTAAGGGCTGGGCAACCCCGGTCCCAATCTCTGGCACGGGCAACCTGACTCCTGGGCACCCTGGCACTGCCGGTCTCGCACCCTGCAGTGTCCCTGCCAATCAGACAGTGCAACCTGGGCACCTTGGCACTGCCACCGTGGCCCTGCTAGGGTGCACAGGTGGGACGGTCAGAGTGCACGGCGAGGCAGTGCCAAGATGCTAGGTTGACAGTGCCATGTGCCCAGGTGCCAGAGGGAGTGCCAGGGTACCACTCTGCCCTGAGCCCGACCACCTGGGGGCCTCTGAATGCCTGGGACGTCCCCCACCCAGGTACCATCACGCCTGGTCCATGTCTGTGTGAACCAATGCTAAACATTGCCATGGCGAGGTCTCCCAAGCGGTCAACGCCAAATAAAAGGTCCCATTTGATAGTGGGGTCATTCTCGGCACTGAGAAACACCCCAATATTCGTGCCCAAAATGGGACTGTTTTTTTGTGTGTTTGATCGCGCCCATTTATCTCCCCATCCTAAGGGACAGCATTGTGAAACTTATGATGAGAGTGTGCACGTTAGGCCTGATTATAACCTTTCCTACACGGAGGGAATGGGCCCCCGGGGGAATTGGGTGCTGACATATTTAGATGAGTCTAATGGCTCACTTAAATATGTACGTCTGGATCTCACCCAGCGAGATCACACCAGATCACGCGAGGTGTATCGAGGGTCGCAAACCTCGTGTCACCGAGTCGGGCGTGACGTGGCCGTGCGATCGCTCCCAATATTGATTTCCATTCAAAATGAGAGCTGCTGGAATAATCACCAATTAATACTCCACAGAGTGCGTGAGGGAGGGAATTTGGAGAGTCTCTTTTCTGTTAGAAAACTCCACACACCTTCATAATAAACTCCCTACCTCACTAGTTATACACAAATCCTTTGGATCCTTGTGTTGTCTCTAAGGCATCCAGATTAAAGCCCTATGCGTACGATTTCCCAATAGTTCTGTCATCTTTGAAGAAGCAGAAAGGCTTGCTTGGCCAGTCCTGAAATAGAATAGGAGTCAGAAAGGGGAGAGGAGTCCGACATGAATGAGTGGTGGTTACAGTGCCAGATTGTCAGTAAGGTACTGCGCAATCAGGTTCATGCCCCTGTAGAAGCTGCTAAAGGTGTGTCTATTCCGATTTCTCAGTAAATTAGAATGACTTATACTTGGGGGGGGGGGGAGAAGGGAGTTGTAAGGCCAGGATAAAGTATCTCAAACTGGGGGCAGCACGGTGGCGCAGTGGTTAGCACTACTGCCTCATGGCGCCAAGGTCCCAGGTTCGATCCCGGCTCTGAGTCACAGTCCGTGTGGAGTTTGCACGCAAAGATGTGCAGGGTAGGTGGATTGGCCACGCTAAATTGCCTCTTAATTGGAAAAAATGAATTGGGCACTCTTAAAAAAAAATGGTTAAAAAGTATCTCAAACTGCGACACCAATAGCTTCATTTATGTAACGCCTTTAGCTGTAATGAAAGATTCCAAGGCGCTTCACAGGAGCGTTTGACGCTGAGCCAGATGAAATATTGGGAAGTAAGACCCGGTCAAAGACGTAGGTTTTAAGAAGCATCTGAAAGATGGAGAGAGAGGTAGAGAAACTGAAAGGCTTAGTTAGGTAGGGAGTTCCCGGGCTTAGGGCGTAGGTAGCTGAAATTGTGGCTTCCAGTCGCAGAACAATGAAAATTAGGGATGTCTAATAGGCCAGAAATAGACAGATCTGGTGGTGAGAACGGAACACGGCAGCAACCCTGCCACTGGCCCATATAAGGAAATCTAAATTAAAACCTGAAAATTTACCTTGCTGGGCATTTTCTGGCCCATGTTTCGGCTCCCAGGGAAGCTGCTCCCCTGCTTATTCGCCAGACTAAAATTCCCATTTTGCAGTTGTAAAGCAAGACTTAGCTGCCTTTTTGTCGTGTGTCCTGCTCCTTTGTTCAAATCCACCTCCTGGGACTTAGCTTCAGCCCCAAGTGGCAAGACGAGCGGCATGACTTTCGTCCTTTTCAAATGAAATATGGCAGCGAGTGGGGCCGGCTCACCGACGTAATACTAGATAGGCCCGAGGCCTAATTTTGGGCCGTCCTTTAGGGCTGACGCTCTCTGTGTAGGATGCCCACTTGAGGCTTAGAAATGGGTCTGATGGCACCTCTGCACCCTTGCTTTCAGTGCCGGCCTTTGAGAGGCCATTGTAGCCACAACGAAATGCAACTAAATGCTGTAGCATTTCTGGAATATGCTGTGGTTAGATAGCCTACAGATGTACTCTCTGCAGTCACTCGTTGGTGGGAAGTAGCAATTTAATTCTTGATATTGATCGGATTGCTGGTTAAGGTTTCCACTGTCAGTAGTTGTTTTTGCACAAATTTCTCAAAACTAGAAGAAGACTCATAGGTGATTCTCGTGGTGTTTCCGTTTAAACAGGGCCCATGCCTGAAGGGTGGGAACAAGCAGTGACACCTGAGGGAGAAATTTACTTCACCAACCACAAAACCAAGACAACCTCCTGGCTCGACCCAAGATTGGACCAACGCAGCAGTAAGAACCAATAAAACTACTCGCTGACCCCGTTGCACATTCCTGTACATTCGGACACACCATGGGTTCCGCGGCTTTGCTAGGAACCGGAACCATTCACGTTCTTGGGGAGAGATGGCTGGACTGTTCCAGGGGAAAGACAAGGAACCGTTCTTTATCTGGATGGCCAGCCACTGCAACCTGTAATGCAAGGTGGCTGTGGCAGAGGTCAAAGGTGGAGCTTCTCTTGCATTTGCACCCCTGACGATACCTCTTTTTCTTGGAGGAGCGCCTTTTTCTCCTTCTCCAGCATTTGCCTGACTCTCTGTACTCATTGGCTCCCAAAGCCAACTGTACTGACGTTTGGTCTGAATTCCAGTGTGGCATGGGCTTGTGTCCACTGGGATCTGAACTGAGAGGCAGCAAATTACCCTTCACCTCCCCACTCTTTGGAACATTGACCATCTTCAATCCCATCAGTCCAGGATCTGAATCCAAATCTCCAAGTTCAAAGGTCAATGCCCCAGTGTTCTCCCATGACATTTAGTCCCCTTCCATAAATACGATTGCATTTTCCTTGCTGTTATTAAATTTCAAATGTCACCGACACTTAACACGAAAGTTAAACCATTTATTGCTCCATGTTAGCTTGGAGACTCAGAAGTCTGGAGTGAGCAAAAATGTCTTTATATGTTGTTGGCAATATTTCCAATGGCCACTGACATCTGGCAAAGCATCTTGCTTCAAAGCCTTGGTCAGATTTAAAATGTGATGGCTGTGACTGATGTTGCAATAAAATTCTTGGGAACTGATCCTAAAAGGATCCAAGATGCACTGCAGGAACTCAACAAGGTTCCTTGGACAGCAGCTTCCAAACCGACGACCACGGCCATCTAGAAGTACAAGGGCAGCAGATACCTGGGAACCCCAGTACCTGGAGGTTCCCCTCCAAGACACTCACCACCCTGACTTGGAAATATATCACCGTTCCTTTACTGTCACTGGATCAAAATCCTGGAACTCCCTCCCTAACACACTGTGGGGGTACCTACACCTCAGGGACTTCAGGCAACTCACCATCACCTTCTGAAGACCAATTAGGGATGGGCAATAAATCATGACCTAACCAACGACGCCCACATCCCGAAAATGAATTTTTAAAAAACAGGATGGAGTGCATCCACCAAATTCTCAATGCGATAAAGGCAGACTTATTTTTATTTAATTGGGTATCTTATGTGTCTCATGTTGTCAACTCAGTCAGAGACCAGCCTGTGAGCAGATATTCTGAATCTCAGCTCCCTCCAGGGGAGGCATGAATCAGAAATGCTGCTCAGCTTTGTGTCCTTCACCGCTTCAATTTTAAACATCTCGTCCTGACGTTCCTACCTTTCCATGGCTTGCTCCTCCCTGCCCATGTAATCTCATCCAGACCTGCAAACCACCAAGAACTTTGTGATCCTCCAGCTCTGGCCTCTTCGTTCCCCCCTATAATCAGTTGTACCTTGCACCATCTAGACCCTAAGCTTTGAAATCCTCCCCCCCTCATACCTCCGCCTCCCTGTCCTCCTTTAAGATGCTTCTTCAGCAAAGCTTTCGGTCATCTGATCTAATGCCTCCTTCTTTGATTCTGGGCGAGATTCTCCTTCCGCTTCCGCCCGGCGACCAGGGATTCCCGCCCGAGGTCAATGGACTTCTCCATTGTCCGCGGCTTGCCTGTGCCATTCTTCCGGCAGGCGGTGCGGAAGAATCCAGCCCACTGTGACAGTTCTTATCTGATTACACCATGGGAGCTATATAAATGCAAGCCGTTGTTATTGTGTTGCCTCTGGATGAGATATTCCAAGCAAAAAAAAAAACATATAATGGGTGACTGAATTGATGTCGCTTTGTTATGCTATTGTCCATGGTCAAAATTATTCCCATGCTTTCCCCTATTCTACCTCTTTTATAGCCCATTAGGGGTGCTTTGTCTATGTGGCGCTGTCTAGTTCTGGGCTCATTGACCTAGGTCCATGCACTTGATGTTTACCTGTACAGGACTTCTAACCCGTTAGTTCAGCTCTATGCACTTGGTAATCTCTGGTACAGGATTATATACCTCTCATCTATCAGTGTTGTTTCATTCCTTTAGCTTCTCGATACTTTATTTTCCATGAGTTGGTGTTTGTGGTTTTTCAGTTGGATAGTTCTGTCTACCTGGTGTCCAATGAAAATTCACATCCTGGCAATGTATGTTTATCGAACAAGCTGATGGATGGGAAAGTGCATTCCCTTTCCTCTCGGCGTATCTTATTTTATATTCCAAGAGCCTAGTTATCCGAATCTAGCAAGAATCTACCAGGTTTTGTTTTCACCCAAGGGCACTAAAAATAGTTAATCGAGCCCCACACTGCGATGCTGCAACGAGAAAGAAAGACTCGCATTTCTATCGCATCTTTCGCACCCGCCGGACATCCCAGAGCACTTTACAACCAGTGAAGTATTTCTATAGTGTCACCACTGTTGTAATGTAGGAAAGGTGTGGGGCAGCACGGTGGCACAGTGATTAGCACTGCTGCCTGCGGTGCTGAGGACCCAGGTTCGATCCCGGCCCCGGGTCACTGTCCGTGTGGAGTTTGCACCATTCTCCTCGTGGGTTTCACCCCCACAACCCAAAGATTTGCAGGTTAGGTGGGCTGGACTCGCTAAATTGCCATTTAATTGCGAAAGAAAAACTGGGTACTCTAGATTTATTTTTAAAAAAAGGAAAGTTGTCAGCCAATGAGTATGACTGGAGGATGTGATTATTTGATAAGGATAAATATTGCCCAGGACTCCAGTCTCAGCAAGGCAGAAAATGCTGGATAAACTCAGCAGGTCTGGCAGCAACTGTTGAGAGAAAAACAGAGTTAACGGCTGGAATTCTCAGGTCTTCGGGATTCGCTTTTCCCGCTTGCAGCACATCCCCGCCAGCGTGTTTCCCGGCGACGTGGGATGGCTTCAATGTGAAATCCCGTTGACAAGCGGCGGGTGGATAGAATCTCGCCGCGGGCAAACGGCGTGCGGCCGGGGAACACGCGGCGGGGTGACCTGTGAAACCCGCCCAACGTTTCGAGTCCGATATGACTCTGCTGCAGAGTTCTGCAGAAGGCCCACATTCCAGCACAGTAGTGAGGGGGTGCTGTAGTGTCAGAGGTTTTTCTCCTGCTGAGCTTATCCAGTATTTTCTGAATTTATTTCAGATTTCCAGCATCGGTGGTATTTTGCTTTTATTTACACCGGAATGGCCTTGGGTTTAACATCCCCTCTGAAAGATGGCACCTCTGACACTACAGCACTCCCTCACTACTGTGCTGGAATGCGGGCCTTAGTTTACAAGCTCAAGACCTGGCGTGGAAATTGAAGCTATAATATCCTGATTCCATGTGCAACAACTGAGCGGCACTTAGCTCTTTTCGACCTGGCACCCCTTACCAAAACCACTTTCGGGTTAGGATGTAAACTGGGCCTGATGGCCTCACCCGCAGTCCAGGTTAAAGTGGGGGTAACGTTGACCTTGAGATGTGAATGTTGGGGCATCGCAGCATTCCTTCAACTGAGTTACTTGTTGGCCTCTATTTATAAAACTCGATTTCTCAAAGCTCGACATGTTTAATCAAGTCAGTTACAATCTGAGGATAATTGAGCACAAAAGCAAGCATTTTGCCGCCAATTGGCCAAACTTTTAGCCGCTGGCCCAGCAAACCTTTACCTCAGGTTTTGAATCTGGATGGGGACTGAGTGGGGACAACTGTGCATTCAGCAGCAGGTTTTTGGAAGGCTAATGGGTGTGGAGTCATTCTCACCAACTGACAGCCAACTTCATATCAAGGCTTCATATCTCCTTTATCGGTGGGGGGGGGGGAAAAAACAATTGGCTTCTTTTAAAAAGAACGCTGCATAAAGTGAGAAAGTAAAGGGAGACAAAACAAAACACTCGCTGAAAGTTTAATTACTGTACATCCGACCCCTTGCAGGGGATTCACATTTGGCGAATAGATCTTGCTAACACTACACAGGTTACTGGAGCGGAGGATGCACATAGTTAAATCCAAGATTCCTCTGATCTTCTCGTGAGTTGGGTTTTGTTCCCCCCCCCCCCCCCCCCCCTCCCTCTCGACTAACTGGAACAAGACGTTCATTGTTGGCAGAGCGAGCAGACTAACTCCTGGATGTCGTGACCAAGTAAGAAAAGTGTTGGCAGCCTCTGCCAAGCATGTGTTTTCGATCAGGCAGTTAGTGCACAACACCTGATGCTAGCTACCCCTGGAGACAATAATCCCTCGGCGCGGTGGGCTCACATGGGGCTGAAGCTCCCGAAACATTACCTCCTGCAATTGTGAACATGGCGTGGGATTGGGGGGGGGGGGGGGAGAGTGCAGTTCTTGGCCTCCTGATTGAAGTCAAGTTTACTGTGTAATGCCTGCTTATCCCATTTACTCACCCATTGCAGCCACATCAGGGGTCCTTGAGACAAAGATTTTGTTTCATTCTGTGCTAAAACCCAGATGGTTTCTTCAGGTTCCATGCAAAAATTTCATAGATGGAAAAGTTTAACATATTATGAGTTAATTTTGTTTTATAGACGTATTTCATTGTTGACCTCCTACATAGGAACAGGAGTAGACCATTCATCATCTGGAATGTGTCCCGCTATTCACTTAAGTCATGGCTGAACTTCATCTATCTGCCCTTGCCTATCAAAAATCTACCAATCTCAGTTTTGAACCTGGCAATTGACCCCCCCCCCCCTCACCCCCGCTTTAACTTGCGATTGACCCCAGGGATGCCTTGCTGCAGATATACAGGGCCTTGGTGAGACCACACCTGGAATATTGTGTGTAGTTTTGATCTCCTTATCTGAGGAAGGATGTTCTTGCTCGAGAGAGAGCGCAGCGAAGGTTTACCAGACTGATTCCTGGGATGGCAGGACTGATGCTTGAGGAGAGATAGGAATATATTCGCTGGAGGTCATGTTAAATTCTTTTTATACATTTTGAGTACCCAATTCATTTTTTCCAATTAAGGGGCAATTTAGCGCGGTCAATCCACCTCCCCTGCACATCTTTGGGTTGCGGGGGCGAAACCCACGCAAACACAGGAGAATGTGCAAACTCCACAGGGACAGTGACACAGAGCCGGGATCGAACCTGGGACCTCGGCGCCGTAAGGCATAAATGCTAACCTCAGCGCCACCGTGCTGCCCCATATTCGCTGGAGTTTCGAAGAATGAGGGGGGGGGATCTCAAAAAACCTAGAAAATTCTAACAGAACTAGACAGATAGATGCTGGAAGTCCAGAACCAGGGGTCACAGCCCAAAGATACGGGTAGAACCATTTAGGACTGAGATGAGGAGAAATCTCTTCACCCAGAGAGTGGTCAGCCTCTCGAATTAGCTACCACAGAAAGCAGTTGAGGTCCAAACATTGTATGTTTTCAAGAAAGACTTAGATATAGCTCCTGGGTCTCAAGGGATCACAAAATATGGGGGGAACGTGGGAACAGGTTATTGAGTTGGATGTTCAGACATGATCATAATAAATGGCGGAGCAGGCTCGAAGGGCCGAAAGGCCTCCTCCTGCTCCTCTTTTCTTTGTTTCTATATGTTGGGCTATGTTCAAAATGTTGCCAGAAGGAGGCCTAACCTGCCCCACTCACCTGAACTTTCAACAGCTCCTCCCAAACCTGGGACACTCGCTACCTTGAAGGGCAAGGATATTCGATACTTTGGGATGCTACAGCCTTCCGAATGGCCCATTCCTGCTGCTATTTTCTGTGTTTCTATGGTAATGTCTCAACCAAAAGTCGGCATTCATGACAGTGCGGCCCATTGTCCTGCGTTGGAGATCAGCCAAGATAATGTGCTGATGTCTCTGGAGTGGGGTTTCAACCCACTGCTGCCTGATTCTGCTACCCAATGAAGCAGAGCTGACACTCTACGGTGACTAACGGGGATGTCCACACCCCTGATTGCTCACTCAGTGAAGGGAGTATCATGCTGCAGGTCTGAGCTGCTTCTTGTTTGAGATTGCACTCAGACCATTATTCAGCCATAGTTGATTAGGATAGAAAGAGGTGTTAATGTTAAAACTCTCATACATCTGTGTCTCCCTAGAAACCTGTGATGATTGAGCTGCAAGGCTATAATGTGCCCAAATAATGGGTTTGATGCTTTTGTTTGAGACAACTGGACATAATAAAAGTCAGACACTGAATGAAACATGTGGGGCGCAATTCCCCGCGCCGGGCTGGAGAATCGCCGCAACTGCGCCACGACACTGACACGCGATTCTCCGAGGTCGGGGGCCACTGTCCGCGGACGGGCCGCCAATTCCCAGCCCGGATGGGCCGAACGGCTGCGCGGAAACGGCAGAGTCCCGGTGGCGCCGTTCAACCCTGGTCACTGCCGGCAGGAACTCTGCGTGAAAGGTCGGGGGCGGCCTGTGGGGCGGGGAACAGCGCTCCTTCACCGGGAGGGGGGGGCCTCCGACGGGGTCTGGCCCGCGATCTGGGCTCACCTCTCCCCCCCATGTCTACTTTCTTCCGCTTCCGGCCCCAGAACCCCCACGCCATGTTGCGTTCGGGCTGGAGCGTTGAAGAAGTCCCCCGCGCATGTGAGGGTTGGCGCGGCCCAACTGCGCATGCACGGGTTGGCGCGGTGCCCATTTGGCACCGGGAAGGGAGGCTGGAGCGGCGTGAACCCTGTGGGGGCCAGAATCGGTTGTCCCCGCACCCGTTTCGCGGACTCATGAAACGGGACGGCGTTCACGATGGCTCGAACACTTAGGGTGAAATTCTACGCCCCCCACGACGGGTGGGAGAATAGCGGGAGGGCCTTCCCGACATTTTTGCCGCCCTCCCGCTATTCCCCCCCCCCCCCCCCCCCCCCCCCCCCCCCCCCCGCCGAAGTCCCGACCCGAATCGCTGCCGCCGTTTTTTTACGGCCGGCAGCGATTCTCAGCTGTTAGATGGGCCGAAGTCCCAGCCCTTTCCGCCGTTTTTACGAACGGCAAACACACCTGGTCTTGCCGTTCGTAAAAACGGCGTCACAAACTCGCTATTAATAACCATGGCACCGATTGGCACGGCAGTACCACGGCGGTGCCAAGGGTGCCATGGGCCTGCGATCGGTGGGCACCGATCGCGGGCAGCGGGCCCGATGCCCGCGCACTACTTGTCCTTCCGCCGCCCCGCAGAATCCATTCGCGGGGCGGCTGAGGGGCAACCCGGCCCGCGCATGCGCGGGTTTTGCGCAAAAACGCGATGACGTCACCCGCGCATGCGCGGGTTGGAGTCTTTCAAACTGCGCATGCGCGGCTGACGTCATATGACGCGTCAGCCGGCGCTAACTCCGGCAAGCGGGCTTAACGATTTTCAGAATCGGTCCCCGGTCGGGAAGGGGCGCGCTGCCGTAAAACCCGCCCGGGTTTTACGGCAGCTTTACGATTTCTCCCGTTTTGGGAGAATCGCGCCCTTAGTCTTTATTTTGGAGAATCACGCCGTGGTAATTTCCCTTTGCCAATGGAACAGGAGAAGGCCATTCAGCCCCTTCAGCCTCTTCCGCCATTCAAATGAAATGCAGCCGATCTGTATTTTAAGTCCAACTACCCACTTTGCTCCCGTACCCGTATTTATACCCTTGCCTGACAAAACTCTTATCAGTCTTCGTTTTGAAATTTTCAAACCTTCCAAACCCACGACCACTACCACCTAGAAGGACAAGAGCAGCAGAGACCTGGGAACCCCACCACCTGGAGATTTCCCTCCACGTCCCTCACCATACTGATACGGAAATATATCACCATTCCTTCACTGTCGCTGCGTCAAAATCCTGGGACGCCCTCCCTAACAGCACAGTGAGTGTGCCTACACTCAGAGACTGCAGCGGTTCAAGAAGGCAACTCATCACCACTTTCTGAAGGGCAACTGGGGATGGACAATAAATGCTGGCCTAACCAGTGACACCCAAATTCCGTAAATGAATTTTTAAAAAATTGGCCTGAACAACGTTTTGAGGGAGAGAGTTGCCAGTTTCCACTAGTTGGTGTGTGAAGCAGTGCCTTCTGCCATCACCCTTTGTTCTAGATTCCCCACTGGAGAAAATCGACCTCTCTATTTACCTCAACAATTTTATTGATCACCTGTAACACTGTGCAGCACTTACTTTACCAGAGCGTTTGACTGGTCCTTTATAACAAAGGATTATGGGTAAGGGGCAATGCGGGGGAGCCAATAGAACAGCAGCCATTTTTTCAGAAAGTACGTGTTTGGAGAAAGTATCTACAGCCTTTAGAATTGAATTGATGTTTCAGGAGGCTGGTGCAATAGGGGTGGGTTTAGCACAGTGGGCTAAACAGCTGGCTTGTAATGCAGAACAAGACCAGCAGCGCGGGTTCAATTCCAGTTGCGGCCTCCCCAAACAGGCGCCTGAATGTGGTGACTAGGGGCTTTTCACAGTAACTTCATTGAAGCCTACTTGTGACAATAAGCTATTATTATTATTATTAATAGGTTAACGCAGGGCAGGTGGTGTCTTCCAGTCTTGTCCATTCTTCCCTTTGACCAGAGTCATAGAGAATTTCAGACCTTTTCTGTATATTAAGAGGAAACTCGAAGCATGTGCGTAAAGTCTGAGTACATTACAGCATGGGTCTGGCACACCACAATGGCCCTCCCTATTTTCTTATCCTTGTGGTGAGAAAACTCAACTTTAAACAAGCTTATTGAATGGCCCCAGAACAAACCCTACACGGAGGTGTCGCCCATCTCTTAGGTGAATGCAGTGATCATTAGACGCCAGAACTGGTCCTACTTTACCGAGAGCACTTAAAAATCATCACATCAAAGAGTGTTGCAGCACAGAAGGAGACCATTCGGCCCACTGTGTCTGTGCTGGCTCTTTGGAAGAGCTGTGTTGACAATTAATTCCCGGAGACGCCAGGATATTCCTGTAGGATTGGCACCTCTTGATATAACATGGAGTTTGAGGAGATTCGGTGGTGTAATTGTGAAAGTGCATTTACTCCGATCGGGGCACTAATGCTCAATTAGCAATAGACGAGTGTAATCCACATTGGGAAGTTGGTGCATGTGATGAATTACTGAGGTCTGGAACAGACAGGAACTTGCAATGTAAAGTAACCATTAGGCTAGTGTGAAAGCACTGAGGGATGTCTCAGAGCTTTACCTTATGGACGAACAGTTCCAGGCTGAGCCTGGCAATGCTTGATGTTAATACTGGATGCCTGATGTGGGAAATGTGTTTGTTTCCTCGAGTACAAAGGTCCCTTATCTATTTTTAAAATAATATTAGAGTACCCAATTCTTTTTTTCCCAATTAGGGGGGCAATTTAGCGTGGCCAGTCCTCCTACCCTGCACATCTTTGGGTTGTGGGGGTAGGGCCCACGCAGGCACGGGGAGAATGTGCAAACCCCACGCGGACAGTGACCCGTGGCCAGGATCGAACCCGGGTCCTCGGTGCCATGAGGCAGCAGCGCGAACCGGACCGCAGTGGGCTGCACAGTAGCACAATGTCACAGCGCCAGGGACCCGGGTTCGATTCCCGGCTTGGGTCACTGCCTGTGTATATTCTGCACGTTCTCCCTGTCTCTGTGTTGGTTTCCTCTGGGTGCTCCGGCTTCCTCTCACAAGTCCCGATTGGCGCGGGCCGAGATTCACCGCCCCCCGCCAGGTCGGAGAATCCACGGGGGGAGGCGCGAATCCCACCCCGACGCCAGCTGCCCTGTTCTCTGCCGCCTTTTTGAAATACGCCGGCCGGCTCGCGTATGCGCGAGATCATGCCGGCCTTTCCGCGCACGGGCGAACTCGCGCTGTCCCTTCAGCTGGAGCGGCGCCATCCCCTCCGGTGTCCACCTAGCCTCCGAACGTTTGGAGAATTCCGCACTTTTGGTGGCTGTTGACGCCGGAGTGGTTGGCGCCGGTTTTCCCGCCGGCCTGGGGACTTAGTCCCCAGAAGGGAGAATCCCGGCCTCGCTGTTAGGTCATTTGGAAATTCTGAATTCTCCCTCTGTGTACCCGAACAGGCACCGGAATGTGGCAGCAAGGGGAGTTTCACAGTAACTTCATTGCAGCGTTAATGTAAGCCTACTTGTGACAATAAATAATATTATTATTATTAACCACTGCGTCACTGTGCTGCCCCAAAAGATCCCTTATCTTGATGTGCTTTGTACCTTTTAAGTAAATAAGCTGCATTCCAGGGAGCATTTTGGGGGGGGGGGGGGGGGATAAAGTCTCCTTTACCCATGGAAACATGTAGCTGTCCCTAATTGTGTTGTGGCAGCTCACCCCTCACTATTTCCGTCATCTCCTTTAGCCCAACCATCCTCTGAGATATCTGGGCACCTCCAGCTCTGGTCCCTGGCCCAGCCCCGATTTTAATCACTCCACCTTCAGTTGCCTCGACCCCAAGCTGTGGAACTTCCTCCCTCGACCCCTCCACTCCTCGACCTCTCTTTCCTCCTTTAGGATGCTCTGTGGAGAAGCTGGAAACTTAAAAACAAGCTGCTTGGCCACCTGTTCTAACATCTCCTTACATGACTTGGTGTCAGGTTTGGCCGATAATGTTCCTCTGAAGCGCCTTGGGGGCTTCGTACTGCGTCAAAGGCACAATATAGCTGCCCGTTACTGTGTCGCACAAATTATAGGAATATTCCTGACAGACGCAGTCTGGTTTATTCCTGCACATCTGTTTTAACATGTCCTGAGGGGACAAAAACACACTTTGAAACAGCTCCAAGAAGTAAAATAAAATAATGCTCTCACCTCAACTTTGACCTCTGGAGCACGCCACTGCATGTTAATTTGAGTGGTGACGCTCTATTTTTCTTGACATCCTGAGGGCCGCTGACAGGTGTGTCTTCGCCCCTTTGGAGGGCAAAGGACTGATGACTGTGGTGGAGAGGGATGGGGGTGTGGGGGGGGGGGGGGATGGTGTGGGGGCTATGGGAGAAGTAAGTCTCTGGAGGGATGAAAGCCTTCATCTGTTTCCCTGTTTACTTTGTGCTGGGTAAGTGCAGAGGCAGATGTTGCTCAGAACAGAGTGGCAACCTTCCTGTTTGACAAGAATCACTTGTGCCTGGTAGTTCCGAACTTCAATGTTGCTGAGAATAGAACCGTGTTGTTGAAGCTTTTCATCTTGAACCCATCAGGGCAAAAGCAAGAATGCCAAATTTCAAATGATCACAACACGTTCCCTGTTGCTTTCTACATGACAATGCTTCAGCCAATCAGAGTTGCCTTGACAACCAATCAACACCCAATTCTCGTGTAGTACAAATTACGTTCTTGCGTTCATCTGATGAATGCGAGATGGAAACTGTCAGCAAGATGTCTCTATTCTCAGCAATATTGAAGAATATTTGGGTATCCTCGTGCATGAGTTGCAAAGAGTTGGTTTACAGGTGCAACAGGTGATTAAGAAAGCGAATGGAGTTTTGTCCTTCATTGCTAGAGGGATGGAGTTTAAGACTAGGGAGGTTATGCTGCAATTGTATAAGGTGTTAGTGAGGCCACACCTGGAATATTGTGTTCAGTTTTGGTCTCCTTACCTGAGATAGGACGTACTGGCGCTGGAGGGTGTGCAGAGGAGATTCCCTAGGTTAATCCCAGAGCTGAAGGGGTTGGATTACGAGGAGAGGTTGAGTAAACCGGGACTGTACTCGTTGGAATTTAGAACGATGAGGGGGAAATCTTATAGAAACATATAAATTATGAAGGGAATAGATAGGATAGATGCGAGAAGGTTGTTTCTACTGGCGGGTGAAAGCAGAACTAGGGGGCATAGCCTCAAAATAAGGGGAAGTAGATTTAGGACTGATCTTAGGAGGAACTTCTTCACCCAAAAGGTTGTGAATCTATGGAATTCCTTGACCAGTGAAACAGTTGAGGCTCCTTCATTAAATGTTTTCAAGAGAAAGATAGATAGTTTTTTGAAGAATAAAGGAATAAAGAGTTATGGTGTTTGGGTGGGAAAGTGGAGCTGAATCCACAAAATATCAGCCATGATCTCATCAAATGGCGGAGCAGGCTCGAAGGGCCAGATGGCCTATTCATGCTCCTAGTTCTTATGTTCTTATAACCACTGTACTTTGCAAAAGAGGTTTATACTTGGTAGAGCACCCAAAGTTCATTTCAAAATTATGAGATCGGGTTGCAGGGGTGGTGGGAAGGCGAAAACCTGCATAATTACCTGTAAACGCTTTCCGTGTAGACAGAGAATACATTCAAACCATTCATGCAAAAGTGCGTACTCTCAGACTTTTGTCTCTTAACCTCAGCCGGTATGATGAGACATTAAACAGTTTGGGCTTATACTCGCTGGAATTTAGAAGGATGAGAGGGGATTTGATCGAGGTGTATAAAATACTAAATGGGATTGATAAAGTAAACGTAGACCAAATGTTCCCCCTTGTGGGGAAATCTAGAACGACAGGTCATGGATATAGGTTGAGAGGTGGCAGATTTAGAATTGAGATGAGGAGGAACTACTTCTCGCAGAGGGGGGTGAATTTGTGGAACTTGCTGCCCCATTGTGCGGTGGAATCTGAGTCATTGAATGGTTTCAAGAAGGAGATAGATATATTTCTGATAAAGAATGGGTTAAAGGGATATGGCGAACATGTAGGAAGGTGGATTTGAGACCACAAAGAGATCAGCCATGATCTGATTGAATGGCGGAGCAGGCTCAAGGGGCTGAACTGCCAACTTCTGCTCCTAATCCCTATGTTCCTATAAACGAGACAATGAGCCATGGTGGCTGTTTCCTTCCTGTGCACAGTTTTCACAAGTGCCAGTTTATTAAGTTGACTAGATATCCCAATTGGAATCTTGACGAGATCTATCTTTGCTGACCTCATTTATATTCTGTTTATTTATTCAACAGAATTGGGAGTAAATGGACGTGATATTTGGGCTATGCATGGACCTTAGGAAGGAATGCCCCTTTTGGAACAATACCAGGTTGGGCAAACCATGAGTTCCCGATATCCACCAGCGGTTGACTAGGTTCCCTGCATCCTGCCTGCATTCCTTTGCCACCACTGACACCCGTGTCCTCAGCCATCCAGGCCCTAAGCTTAGAATCCCCTCCCTAAACCTCTCTACCTCTTTTTTCTTCTTTAATACCTTCCTTTAAAATCTACCTCTTTGGTCATCTGTCCAAATGTTTCTTTATGTGATATGAAAACATGGACCCGGGTTCGATCTCGGCTCCGGGTCACTGTCCGTGTGGATTTTGCACATTCTCCCCATGTCCGCGTGGGTCTCACTCCCACAACCCAAAGATGTGCAGGGTGGGTGGATTGGCCACTCCAAATTGTCCCTTAACTGGAAAAAAAAATGTGTTGTGTACTCTAAATGTATTTTTTTTAAATGTGATATAAAAACGTAAGCAGAAATTCCTGCTCTGCCAGGTGGATGGTAATCCATATTGACAAAGAGATGGATGTTTCATGACGTATAAACAGTTACTATTGTGTGTTGAAGGGTGGGTCAGAATCTGTACTTAGGGGCCGTCTATGTTCTACGTCCTGTCGTTCGGTTGCAACATTAAACTGAGGCTCTATCTGCCTTTTCCAATCGGTGTACATGATCCCAGGGCACTATTTGAAGAAGAGCAAGGCAGCTATAATGGCATCCTGGCCAATATTTATCCTTCAACCATCGCCACAAAGACAGATTAACTGGTCATTATCATGTAGATGTTTGTGGAAGCTTGCTGTCACGTTCTCCATATTACGTCAGTGGCTACTGTTCGAAAATAATTTAGTGTCGGTAAAGTGCTTTGGAACTTCTAATGGTCGTGCCAGGTGCTACATAAATGCTATTTATTTTGCCCTTCTCCAGTGTGGTTCAGTTGGTGCCACCCTTTGTGTCAGAAGGACGGTGGCACAGTGGTCAGCACTGCGGCCTCACAGCTCCTGGGTTCAATTCCAGCCTTGGCTGACTGTGCGGAGTCGGCATGTTCTCCCCGTGTCCGCGTGAGTTTCTTCCGGGTGCTCCGGTTTCCTCCCACAAGTCCTGAAAGACGTGCTTGTTAGGTGAACTGGACATTCTGAATTCTCCCTCACTGTACCTGAACAAGCGCCGGAGTGTGGTGACTAATGTAAGCCTACTTGCGACTCTAATAAAGGTTATTAGAAGGTTGTAGGTTCAAGCCTGGCCCCAGAGACATCTCCAGTAGATTTGGATGGATGTATTACATGGCAGGCTCTGCGTGCCCTCTCAAGTGGATGCAGAAGATCCTGCGGCACTTTGCTAAAGAAGAGCAGGGGAGGTATTTCAGCCAAATGAAACATTTATGTCAACGTGCATTGAATACGTAAAAAGTAAAACGGGAGTTATATTTCTTAGGTACTATTGCCAAAATTTGAAGTTGGCTCCCTCCCTGTCAAAGCTGTTCAGACAGGCACTTCCTGCTCAGTTTATAGTTCTCTGAGGTGAAGAGGATAAGGCACTGGGGGCCCTGGTGGAAACCAGTGCTGTGCTAAGTTTATAGTTTTTAACCAGGCTTACCTTACGGGGAGAACTCATTTCCAACCTTTCAAAAGCTGCTGAGATTCTCTTGCCAGCGTCACTCTCTGAGGACAATCCCAGTGCAGTGAGATCACCATAAACCTGAATGAGGTGGGATTCTTTGAAGAGACCAAAAGCAGATTGGACGATCGCTTCGTAGATCAAGCGCGACCCCAAACCTCCTGCTGCTGTTAATCATCATTGAAACATAGAATTTACAGTACAAAAGGAGGTCATTCGGCCCATCGAGTCTGCACTGGCCCTGACAAAGAGCACCCTACTGAAGCCCAGGTATCTACCCTATCCCCGTAACCCAGTAACCCCTCCCCACTTAACATTTTTTGGACACTAAGGGGCAATTTAGCATGGCCAATCCACCTAACCCGCACATCCTTGGATTGTGGGAGGAAACCGGAGCACCCAGAGGAAACCCACGCAGACACAGGGAGAACGTGCAGACCCCGCACAGGCAGTGACCCAAGCCGGGAATCGAACCTTGGACCCTGGAGCTGTGAAGCAACTGTGCTAACCACTGTGCTATCGTGCTGCCCCGTTAATGGATTACCTAACATCAGTTTGGACTTGTTGAGACCTCTTAGATTGTTGAAGGAAACTTTGGCCAATGAGGAGGCGGTGGCGTGGTGGTATTATCACTGGATTAGTAAACCACAGACCCAGAGTGATGCTCCGGGGACCCAGGTTCAAATCCCGCCACTGCAGATGGTGAAATTGGAATTCAGTAAAAATCTGGAATTAAAAGTCTAAATGATGTCCATGAAACGATTGTCGTAAAAACCCATCTGATTCACTAATGAAGGAAGGAAATCTGCCACCCTTACCTGGTTTGGCCTACATGTGACTCCAGATCCACAGCAATGTGGTTGAGTCCAAACTGACCCTTCAAGGGCAATTAGGGATGGGCAATAAATGCTGGTTCAGCCTGCAATACCCACCTCCCATGAATTAATTTTAAAAAATACCATCCTGTGATCTTGGTTTAAGACTTTTTTTGTGTGTGGAGACCAAGTAGGAGATCGGGTTCTTAATGTGAATTGTGGGGAGACGGTGGACTGGTTACCCAAAGGCCCAGGCTTATGCTCTGGGGACAAGGCTTCTAATCTCATCACGGTAGCTGGTGGAATCATTCAATCAATAATCTGGAATTGAAAGTTAATCACAGCAATGTTTTTTTTATAAATAATCGAGTGTACCCAAGAATGTTTGTTCCAACTAAGGGGCAATTTTAGCGTGGCCAATCCACCTGCCTTGCACACCTTTGGGTTGTGGGGGCGAAACCCACGCAGATACAGAATCAGAGCAATGGGACCGTGAAACTATCGCTAATTGTCGTAAAAATCCATTTGGTTTGGGCAGCACGGTGGCGCAGTGGTTAGCATTGCTGCCTACGGCGCTGAGGACCCGGGTTCGAATCCCGGCCCTGGGTCTCTGTCCTTGTGGAGTTTGCACATTCTCCCCGTGTCTGCGTGGGTTTCACCCCCACAACCCAAAAATGTGCAAGCTAGGTGGATTGGCCACACTAAAATTGCCCCTTAATTGAAAAAAATAATTGGGTACTCTAAATTTTAAACAAAAAAAAACAAAATCCATTTGGTTCACTGATGTTCTTTAGGGAAGAAAAGCTGCCATCCTTACCTCGTCTGTCCTACACGTGATTCTAGACCCACAGCAATGTGGTTGCCTCTTAACTACCCGCCAAAATGGCCGGGCAAACAACTCAGTTCATGGCCAATTCGGGACAGGCAACAATTTGTGGCCCTGCAACATCTGATGGAATAAAAAAAAGGTTACAAAAGAATGTTCAGCAGCAACCCCCATCCCCACTATAATATTCCATATCCAGTCAGGTCTAACTTATTCAAATCGCATCCCACTCTTTTTACAGACATGAGTTTAGATTTGCAAGTTGTGAGCGTTATGAAGCCTCATGTTTTTTTTTTAAGGAATTCAGTTTCCTCAGGCTAAACCACAGAATTAGCAATGAAAACAAGACAATGTTGGAAATACAAAGCACACATGGAAACACCTGTGACGAGAGAAAGAGAATGGCTTGAGGTTGGTGACCTTTCAGCAGAACTGGGAAAGGTTAGAGACGTAACGGAGCAAGTCCAGAGGCAAAGCACATTGGATGTGAAATGTTCGCCATATCCCTTTAACCCATTCTTTATCAGAAATAAATTTATCTCCTTCTTGAAACCATTCAATGATTCCGAATCCACCGCACTATGGGGCAGCGAGTTCCACCTTTGATAAGATGGGTCTACAATAGAACACAGAACACACAGCGCAGAAGGAGGCCATTCGACCCATCGAGTCTGCACCGACCCATTTAAGCCCTCTCGTCCACCCTATCCCCGTAACCCAATAACCCCTCCTAACCTTTTTTGGTCACTAAAAGCAATTTATCATGGCCAGTCCACCTAACCTGCACGTCTTTGGATTGTGGGAGGAAACCGGAGCACCCGGAGGAAACCCATGGGGAGAACGTGCAAACTCCGCACAGACAGTGACCCAGCAGGAATCGAACCTGCGACCCTGGCACCCTGAAGCCACAGTGCTATCTTCTTGTGCTACCGTGCTGCCCTGTAGTCAATGTAGTCTACTGATTTGGTTGACTAGGAGGTGTAGATTTTTAGTTTGTGATTGTTTAAAAAACTCATGAGTGGACTCTTGGCAATGATTCTGGTATCAGTGTATTGTACCTCACAGCTCAGGGAAAAGGTCATAGGGTAAAATACGCTTTGTTCGTTATAATGATACAGAGGCGTCAGCTTGGCTCAGTTGGTGGCACCCTTATTTCTGAATGGTGGGCCCAAGTGCCACTTTTCGAGCCGAGGTGCGACTTTTTGGAGGTGACACCAAAGTGAGGTTTGTGTGGCTGCTCAGTTGGGTGTTAAAACCTCTTTGGCACTATTTGAAGAAGAGCTGGAATTCTCCCAAATCTTCTGGCCAACATTCTTCGCTCAACCAACATCACTTGAAACACATAAACGGGCCACTTGTTTCATCGATGTCAATGTAACCTTTTACTGCGCCACTTGGGTGCTTTGTTTGATTGCATAACAAAGGTCACGTTTCAAGATAATTCGTTTTATGCCTACAAGAATGTTACCAGCCTTTTTTTTACAAGGATGGAGCCAGAACTGAGAGAGCATCGCCGCCTGGAAAGTTAGAACAGACGAGGGCTCTTTTCTACAGAAAGGATAGAAACGAGAGATGAACTAATGGAGGTCTTTCAGGTCATAAACATCGTTGAAAAGGGTAAATGGAAAGAGATTTCCATTTGTGGGAGAGACTAAACCGAGATCTATAAATATAAAATAGTCACTAATAAAATCAAAGCATAATCAGTTTTACCAAGTGAGTGTTTATAATGTAGAACTGGCTACCATCTGTGATTCTGCGCACTTGGTACTTGATTTTTGTTCCTTTGGTGGGCCAGTGCAGTCATGGTGGGCTGAATGGCCTCCTGTGGTGTAACCATTCTGTGATCTGCCATGGTTTGAGGAGAGTAGCATCGACACATTTAGGGGAAAGGAATAGCAGGATAGACTGGTGGGGTTAGATGATGAGATATGGCGAGGCTGGTGTGGAGAACAGACACTGGCTCAGACCAGTTGGGCCTGTTTGCGTGCTTTAAATTCTATGTCATTCGATGAACTGTTTCTGAGAGAGGTAGGTAGTTGCTATTCAAGCTCAAGTCTAACTTTTAGCAGGGGATCTTCTGCAGTAGGCTCAAGCTGATAACGTGGAAAGATGTACGGTCTGCCATTTTAAACGGGCAGTTTTGACTTGACCACATTTCCCAGGACCACGTGGTTGGGGCGAACAGTGTGGGAATAATTATACAGCATGCCTTATTGTCACTCGACACTCTGTAGCAGTCAAATGTGTTCCTCTTTTCTCCTCAGTGATGAACCAGCAGCAGATGACACCAAACACCGCCGTGCCCCCTCCCGTCGTGAGCTCGCAGAATCCTCGGTTGGCCATGATGAACCTGTCCAGCGCCATGACGGCTCAGCAGAAGCATCAGCAGAAGATGCGGCTCCAGCAGATCCAGATGGAGAAAGAGAGGATTAAACATCTGCAACAGGAGCTCATGAGACAGGTAACTATTTCCACCCCAACCCCATTTCCAAGCAATCTCCTCTCCAAGGTTACATACTGGTGCTGTTGAAAATTCCTTTTTGATGGCTGCGTTGGTTAATGCATTGCGGAGTTAGTGCCTTAACTGGGTTGACTTATCTTCAGTAAAATTAAAATAATGTCTGATCCTGGAACATACCAATGCGGTGCAACCAGGAAGCCTAACACCAAAAAAGTAAACCAGCCATACATTAATTGACTCACTTCTATATTTTGGTGATACCCCAGAAAAGCTAGTGGTCAGATTTTTTTTGAAGAAAGCAGATTGTTTTGATTGTCGACTTGTTTTTGGAACTTCTCGGCAAGTAAATCATTGCCTGTCATTGCAAACATGTGAAAAACAGCTTCCTCCAATTGTTTGAGCCTCTCAGTGTGACATATCGGATGGAATAACCTGTCAGCTGATTCTCGGCAGGGAGAAATCTGGTTAAAACATGATTGGTCTCAGCATCATCAATTTGGGTGGTGGGAGAGGGAACAGAAAGCAGCCATGATTGTCCTTCTGATTGGCATTAAGTGACAGACGCTAAAATGTTCACGTTTGTGGCAGCCCCCTGGGCTCTCAAAGAGCATTCCGCACATCAGATGGACTGGGGAATGTTACTTTAGCTATGATGGATTGGGACACTTTACTTAAAGGGATGGCAATGGCAACCATTCAAAGAGCGCATGGGTGAACTGCAACAATTGTTCATTCCTGTCTGGTGCAAAAATAAAACAGGAAAGGTGGCCAAACCATGGCTTACAAGGGAGATTGAAATGAAAAAATGAAATGAAAATCGCTTATTGTCACGAGTAGGCTTCAATGAAGTTACTGTGAAAAGCCCCTAGTCGCCACATTCCGGCGCCTGTCTGGGAATCGAACCATGCTGCTGGCTTGTTTGGTCTGCTTTAAAAGCCAGCAATTTAGCCAAGTGAGCTAAACCAGCCCCTGGTTACTAGAGATAGTATTAGATCCATGGAAGAGGCATACAAATTGGCCAGAAAAAACAGCAGACCTGAGGATTGGGAGCAGTTTAGACTTCAGCAAAGGGGGACGAAGGAATTGATTGGGAAGGGGAAAATAGAATGAGAGTAAGCTTGGGGAACATAAAAACTGAGGGTAAAGGTTTCTACAGGTATGCGAGAGAAAAAGATTGATGAAGACAAATGTCTCCTTAGAAACCGAGAATTGATGATGGGGGGCAAAGAAATTACTTACCAACCAAACACATACTTTGGCTCTGTCTTCACAAAGGAGAACACACGTAATATCCGTAACCAGAAATGTTGGGGAACACAGGATTTAGTGAGAGGGAGGAACTGGTGGAAATCAGCATTAATAGAGAAAGCGTGTTGGGGAAATTTAGAGTACCCAATTCATTTTTTCCAATTAAGGGGCAATTTAGTATGACCAATCCACCTACACTGCACATCTTTGGGTTGTGGGGGCGAAACCCACACAAACACGGGGAGAATGTGCAAACTCCACACGGATAGTGACCCAGAGCCGGGATCGAACCTGGGACCTCGGCGCCGTGAGGCAGCAGGGCTAACCCACTGTGCCACCGTGCTGCCCTGTGTTGGGGAAATTGATGGAATTGAAGGTCGATAGATCCCCAGAGCCTGACAATCTACATCCAGAGTACTTAAGGAAATGGCCCTTGAAATAATGGACATATCGGTGGTCACCTTCTAAGATTCTATTCTATAGACTCTGGAACGGTTATAGAACATAGAACAGTACAGCACAGAACAGGCCCTTCGGCCCTCAATGTTGTGCCGAGCCATGATCACCCTACTCAAACCCACGTATCCACCCTATACCCATAACCCAACAACCCCCCCCCCCCCCTTAATCATGCAGATTAGAAGGTAGCTAACGTAACCCCACTATTTAAAAAGGAGAGGTAGAGAGAAAGCAGGGAATTATAGACCAGTCAACCTGACGTCGGTATTCGGGAAAATGCTAGAGTCCGCTATAAAAGATTTGATAGCAAAGCACTTGAAAAACAGTGGCAGGATTGGACAGAGTCAGCACGGATTTACGAAAAGGAAATCATGCTTGACAGATATTCTACAAGGATGCAACTAGTAGAGTTGACATGGGGGGGGGGGGGGGGGGGGGGCAATGTTTGTGGTTTATTTGGACTTTCAGAAGACTTTCAACAAAGTACCACATAGGAGATTAGCGTGTAAAATTGAAGCGCCTGGGATTGGGGATGGTGTATTGAGATGGATAGAAAACTGGTTGGAAGACAGGAAACAAAGGGTAGGAATAAATGGGTCTTTGTCCACATGGCAGGCAGTTACTAGTGGGGTAATGCAGGGATCGGTGCTGGGACCTCAGCCATTCACAATATATATTAATGATTTAGATGAGGGAACTAAACGTAATGCGGATGACACAAAACTGGATGGGTGAGCTGTGAGGAGGGGAGAGAGAAGCCTCAGTGTTATTTGGACAAGTTGAGTGAGTGGGGAAATGCATGGCAGATGCAGTATGATATGGATAAATGTGAAATTATCCACTTAAGTAGCAAATATAGCATGGCAGATTATTATCTGAATGGCTATAGATTGACAGAGGAGAATATGCAATGAGACCTGGGTGTCCTTGTACACCAGTCTCTGAAACTAAGCATGCAGGTGCAGGAGGCGCAAATTGGTATGTTGGCCTTTATACCAAGTGGATTCATTTACAGGATGAAGTGTGTCATGCTGGAGTTATACAGGGCCTTGGTAAGACCACACCTGGAATGTTGTGTGCAGTTTTGGTCTCCTTATCCGAGGAAGGATGTTTTTGCGATAGCGGGAGTATAGCGAAGATTTACCAGACTGATTCCTGGGATGGTGAGGCTGACCTATGAGGAGAGATTGAGTGGATAAGGATAATAATTGTTGTAGTTTAGAAAAATGAGGTTGGACCTCATAGTAAATTCGAACAGGATTAGACAGGGTAGCTGCAGGAACGATGTTCCCAATGGTGGTGGAGTCTAGAACCAGGGGTTAAAGTCTAAAGATATGGGGTAAAACCTTGGGACTGAGATGGGAGAAACCTCTTCACCCAGAGAGTGGTGAGCCTCTCAAATTAACTACCACAGAAAGCAGTTGAAGTCAAAACATATGTTTTCAAGAAGGAGTTAGATGTATCTCTTGGGGCTAAACGGATCAAACGAATTGGGGGAAAGCGAGAAAAGGTTACTGAGTTGGATGATCACACACAAGTCCCGCGAGGCCTCGGAATCCTACCCAAAAGGGGCGTGACCAAATGGCGCAGCCTAAGTTAAGGTTTAAACCTGCTTAGGCGAGCTTATTCAAGATCTACAGGCCTCCTGGGAATTATCGTCCTCCGGGAGCCAGGTGCCTTTAGTGCTGGCCCGCACAAACATGGACCAGGTGGAACGACACCCGGGGGATATCCTGGTCCATTGAAGGACCCTGGGTGGTCAGGTTCAGTGCAGGGTGACTCCCTAGCCCTCACCCTGGAATGCGGACACCTTTGCATTGCCCAGCTGGCACCTTGGCACTGCCATCCTTCCACTACCAAGGTGCCCAGGTGGCACTGCCAAGCTGGCAGATCACTGCCAAGGTGGTAATGCAAGGTTCTCGGGTGCAAGGGTGGCACTGCCAAGGGTCAGTGCCCGAGTCAGAGTATGAAGGGTGGGGGTGTGCAGGGCAGGTTGGGTGGGTGACAGGTGGGGGTTGGGGGTCCTGGAAAAGGGGTGGCTGTAAAGGAGCATGGGGGGACCTGAAGAGGTGGAGCCCCCAGGGATCCCATAGAGGGGTGTCCTCATTTGGAGGAGGGCGGGGGGTAATGCACTTGTGTGTGTATGTGGAGGAGGTGACATTGCCCAAGGTTGGGGAGTATGTGGGGTCCTATAAACGATGAGGACACCCTTTTAAAATGGCGGCCCGATCTCTGAGTTCAGCTCCCTAGTGCTGAAATCTATCCTGGGCAGGATTTACCAGCTGTTCTCGCCAGCAGGAAATTCCGGTTCCGGTTTCCCATTGACAATGGCGGGGAAAGTAGATCCCGCTCCCGGGCCGTCTCTCCTGCCGAAAAACATGCAGCGGGCTGGTCAGTAAATCCCACCCTCTAAGTGAGGGCTAAACCGGTGAGAAACTCCCCAGGGCCCATTGTGTCATCGAATAGCGGTGGGGAAGTCAGCGGCTGGAAACTCCCAGCAAAACCTGCCACAAATGACACTTTGAAATTTTTCCATTAAATTCCACCCTATGTTTCTATATATTGAACTACATGTAAGGTGTTGCAAGAAGGAGGCATCCTAGTCAACCATGACTCCAGACACCACTCGCCTGGAACTTTCGCATCTCCCAAACAGGAACCCTGGTTGACTTTGCATCCACAGCCCACGTATGCAAGGTTTTCTAGCAGCAGATATTGAGAAGCAGAATTCCAAGGTTATTACTTTAGTTGAGCTGACCTCTCTCCACTCCACCTCACCCTGTCTCCGCCCAGCCTGGGGCCTACCCTCGTCCAATTCCTTCCTGAAAGTGATCTACACCAATTAGAGAGGAAGAATAACAGAGACCATCTCTAGGTAAACAAAACAAACACTTCCTGTTATCGATCTCTGCCTCATGATATTCAAAATAAATCCTGTTGGGAATATTGTTATTTTTTCCAGGAGGATTTCACTTCTGCTCTCTCCACAGGAAGCCAATAATAGCGGGTTGCAGCCTTACAGGCACAGTCAGCAGATTTGTCTAATGTATATAAACTGTTCTCTGATAATTTGGCAGCCAATAAATTAGCGGGCAAAGATTAACATCATCTCACACAGCTCTCTGTCTATGAGTCTCCCCTTTGGTTGCACTCACTCTCCCTCTGTCAATCTCACATCCTGTACCTCTCTCCCTCTGTCTCCCTCTCCCTCTGTCAATCTCGCATTCTGTACCTCTCTCCCTCTCTCTCCCTCTGTCAGTCTCACATTCTGTACCTCTCTCCCTCTGTCTCCCTCATCCTCTGTCAATCTCTCATTCCCTTACTCTGTTGTTTACAATCACTTGCACCAACAAAGGAGCATCCTAGTGCTTTCTGACACATATCATTAGTGACTACTTACTCATCTGGTCAAACACGCTCGACCATTAACAGTTTGCTGAAGCAACACCAATAGAGGACTTGGCTATGAGACCCTTAGTTGATGCTGGTGGAACCTGGAGTGCAGTTGAGAAAACGATGACAAATTTTAAATTAGAGGAAAAAAAACAACAGAAAGAAAGAAATCTGACTGCAGATAAACAATATAAATTGTGAACAATAGGAAACATGCCTGACCTAAACCAGTATATAAGAGATTATCTGGATGCGATCCAAAGGCCACGCTGCGCCCGAAAAGCAGCTCGCCGCGGCGCAGCCTGGCCGTTGAAAGCCAGCAGACTCCGCTCCCGGGATCTACCCGGCTTGCAACACCTCGCGAGATTCAAAGCGATCTCGCGAGACGTTGCGATGTGAATCCCGCCCAAAATGGACGAGGCATCACTTTTTAGAAAATCTGCATATTAGAGCGAGACAGTAAGTCTCACTCTAGGCTTTGAGATTCAACCCCTTTGCCTCAGAGACCTCCGGCGATACATTTATAAAGACATAACACACTATCAAAAGAAACATTACATTATAGTGCTTAATACCTTGTACAAAAAAACAAGCATTTGTAGCCACATCAAGGACCTTATAATCATTTGGAGCTGTCAATCAAACTGTGACTAATAGGCACCCCGTTGTGATAACTATAGGTTGTGCAATCAACTATGCAGCACAAATCTAAGAACAACCCCCAGGCTTACGTAACAGATTGGTTTATGTTCTTCAATTGCACCATGTATTTTTAAAGCTTAAAGACCAGGAGATTTAAATGCCTTGACAACTTGACAGTGTCCTTGAAAGCTTGACAGTATATTTGACAATCCCAATGAGTTTATCCATTTTTGAATGCATATTCACATCTACTTTCAAAAAATATAAGTTTGAGTACCCAATTCATTTTTTTCAATTAAGGGGCAATTTAGCATGGCCAATCCGCCTATCCTGCACATCTTTGTGCTGTGGGGGCGAGACCCATGCAGACACAGGGAGAATGTGCAAACTCCACATGGACAATGATCAAGAGCCGTGATCGAAACTGGGACCGTGGCGCCGTGAGGCAGCAGTGCTAACCACTGCACCACCGTGCTGCCTTTATTCACATCTACTTTTACCAATCCCAAAGGCAGCTTTATCTCCCCAAGGGGCACTTTCTCTCCCAAGGTCTCTCCTGGACCTATCCAAAAGGGTATCCTACCTAGCCAAATAACTCCAGCAGCATTAGACCTTCTCCTGAAAGGTCTAAAGTCAACACCTCGTGTTTTGGACTCCCCGCTGACAATATTTGGATCTGTTTGAAGGCAGCTACATGTTTTTTTTTCAGAATAGTTTTTATTCAAGCTTTCAACGAATTTTTGACCAACAAAACGAAAGAAAAGAGAAAAACAGTAACCCCCCCCCATACAAAAGCAATAAACTTAAAAAAATAATGAACATGAAACCATGAAACCAAATACACATCCCCTATAGCGAACAAGTAACACCCCCCCCCCCCCCCCCCCAGTTGCTGCTGAAGTTGACCACCCCCTAATGCTCCGCCAGGAAGTCTTGAAACGGCTGCCGCCACCGGAAGAACCCTTGCACCGACCCCCTTAGGGAAAACTTGACCCTCTCCAGTTTGATAAACCCAGCCATATCGTTGATCCAGGATTCCGCGCTCGGGGGCTTTGCATCCTTCCACTGTAAAAGAATCCTGCGCCGGGCTACCAGGGACGCAAAGGCCAGAATACCGGCCTCTTTCGCCTCCTGCACTCCCGGCTCCGATGCTGCCCCGAAAATTACGAGCCCCCAGTCTGGCTCCACCCTGGAACCAACCACCCTTGACAACGTCCCCGCAACACCCCTCCAAAAGCCCTCCAACGCAGGACATGCCCAAAACATGTGGGTGTGGTTTGCTGGGCTCCCCGAACACCTGACACATCTGTCCTCCCCTCCAAAGAACCGGCTCAGCCTTGTCCCAGTCATATGCGCCCTACGCAGCACCTTTAGCTGGATTAAACTAAGCCTCGCGCAAGCGGAGGAGGAATTCACCCTCCCCAAGGCATCCGCCCACATCCCCTCATCGATCTCCTCCCCCAGCTCCTCCTCCCACTTATCTTTCAGCTCTTCCACCGAGGCCTCCTCCCCCTCCTGCATCACTTGGTAGATTGCCGAGATCCTCCCCTCGCCAACCCACGTCCCCGAGAGCACCTTGTCCTGAACCCCCCTTGGCGGCAACAATGGAAACTCAGCCACCTGCTGCCTAAGAAACGCCCTAATCTGCATATACCTGAAGGTATTCCCCGAGGGAGACCCCGCCTCCCCTCCAACTCCTCTAAGGTTGAAGGCAGCTACATGTTAACATATGCATCTGCCTCCATGAAGTACGGACGTCGAAACTTCAATCCGTCCCTATCCCGGCGAAAATGTGGGTTTCGGAGGTGGGACTTGCGGAATCGGGCCTCTCGCGCCATTATGGCGAAGCCGGAGACGTGCTCTGTCTTTATGAGAATTCGGGCCTCGGGGAATCAAGTGACATGGGGATACTGTGGGAACGGTGAGTCCAAACATCTGTCACGATCTTCCAGGACGGCGGAGCCAGATGGCCTACTTTTGTACCTATTTCTCATACTCTGAATGGAAATTCGATTCTTTTCCGAGAGGTGGGAGAGAAATCAGGAAGCAAGCTTCCACTTAACGATGGACTACTTCACCAGCAGGCAGTCTTAGCTGAAGTGAAATTGAAATAAAATCACATCAGTGATGTCCGAATTCTAAATACAATGGGGTAGATTTTTACTTTGTGCGGTGTGGAATTAGCAGCGTGTTTTATATCTTCCTCGAGTTTTATTTGTGCTGACTTTAATGGAAACCCGGGGTGATGTAAAAGAGGCTGCCACACCTGTTCAAAACTATCGCTTAGGTGGTCTTAACCCCATTTCCGACACGTTTCTCGTAAGGGTGTCTGGATTGGAAAAACAGAAGAAAAAAAAATAATTGCTGCGGGAGGGGGCTGCAGAGGTTGAACCTAAGGCACATTATTGGAGTGGACAAGCAGGAAATACAGTTTATCTTCATCTCGCCTTATTGGCATTGGCCACGAAAATTGATTAATGTACCAATTGGTCACAAAGGCCCAAACCTCAGGCTCCTTCCTGCCAATTGCTCTCTCAGTGACAACAGTACTACTTCCACCCAGCTAGGGATCCCAAGCTTGCGAATCACCAATGCCAATTGAATGGAATGAATGCTTTAAAAGTGTCTTTATTAGAGCTGGCTCTGCACAATGTAGGCTTGGCTACGATGTAGCGACAGCTCAGAAAATGGAGACGCCAGCTGCACGGCTCCAGTGGACATACTCACCACCGAACTATCTGCAGCAATAATGGTCACATCACAGCAATGTATGCCTTCAAATCCCAGTCTACTGAAATGTGGCCAAAGTTTATCAGGACTGATTCACACATCGGTTTCTTGTGAGATAGGGTAAGTAGGTCAGAGGCTAAACACAGCCAGAATTCCTGAGGGTTTGATAGAATTACACTTTACAAAGGATTACAAAGAATTTACAGCACCAAAATGGGCCATTCGGCCCAGCAGCTCCCATGCTGGCGTTTATGTGCTTCACACGACTCCTCAGCATCTAACTCTATCAGCATCAAATTCTGTTCCTATCGCCCTCTTGCTTATCTATCTTTTCCTTCAATGTATCCAAACGATTCTCCTCAACCGCTCAGTGTGGTAGTGAATGGGAAGTAGTGGGGATTGGTGGCCCTAATCGGCCCGAAGCACTCCTATTTGCTAAAACCAGCTCAATGGTAAGTACTCTGTTCAACTCAAAAACAGTCCACCTGAGTGTGGGACATATGAGCTGAATGAATGTAACTGTCACTGCCACAGTAGCACAGTGGATAGCACTGTAGCTTCACAGTGCCAGGGTCCCAGGTTCAATTCCTGCTTGGGTCACTGTCTGTGCGGAGTCTGCACATTCTCCCCGTGTCTGAGTGGGTTTCCTCCGGGTGCTCCAGTTACTCCCACAGTCCAAACAGACCTGCTTGTTAGGCGAATTGGACATTCTGAATTCTCCCTCTGTGTAGCCGAACAGGCGCCGGGGTGTGGCGATAAGGGGATTTGCACAGTTACTTCATTGCAGTGTGACAATAGTAAACATTATTATTATTGTAAGTGGGAAATAAGGAGGAGCTTGGGGCGCAATTCTCCGCGCTTACGAAAATTTGGAGAATAGCGGGCGGCGTAAATTTTTACGGACACGCTGGTCCAACGCCCTCCCGCTATTCTCCCCCCCCCCCCCCCCCCACGGCCGCCTCCCGACACGAATCGCTGCCCGCCGTTTTTTTACGGCGAGCAGCGATTCACCCCTGGCCGATGGGCTGATTTCCAAGGCCTTTACGGCCGTTTTTACGAACGTAAAACACACCTGGTCTGACCGTTCGTAAAAACGGCCGTAAAGTCCCGATCTGGGGAACCATGGCACCGATTGGCACGGCAGTACCACGGCACCGATCGCGGGCAGCGGGTACTTACCCCGCGCACTCTTTCTCCCTCCGCCGCCCCGCTGTATCCATTCGCGGGGCGGCTGAGGGGCATACCGGCCCGCGCATGCGCGGGTTTCACGCATATGGGTGATGATGTCATCCGCGCATACGCGGGCTGGAGTCGTCCAATCCGCGCATGCACGGCTGACATCATCTGACGCGTCAGCCGTCGCTCACTCTGGCTAGCGGGCTTAACGAAATTCGTTAAGCCCGCGATGCCGGAGTTCACGGCCGCGGGATGCTAGCCCCGACCGGGGAGCTGAATCGGTTCCCGGTCGGGGGGGGTCGGAGACTGGCGTCAAACGCGCCCGTTTTTGACGCCAGCTTTTCGAGTTTTCGTGACTCGGGAGAATCGCGCCCTTGGATTTTGGGTCGTGGTTTTAAAAACAAAAATGTAAATTTTAAAGAAGGTTCTGTCTCCTCCCTTCTGCCAGGGCTATCTAACCTGAAATCTTACATGACAGAGCAGTGATTTGTGAGAGGTCACATCGAACGCGCATTGGCTAAGTTCATTCCAGTGCCACTGTGGGAAGTAAAACTTACATTTTATACAGTGCTCGACTGCAACCTTCGGACACTCCAAAGTGTTGTCAAAACAATGACCTTGATCTGAACGTTGTGTTACGATAGCTGAGTAACTATCGACATGCAGCCAATCTTGTTATGTAGGTAAACATTACAGCCAATTCGTTCACATAAACAGCAAATGGGTAAAAGACCAGGTAATCGGTTTTAGGCTGTTTTGGTTGAAGGTAGAGACCAGCCAGGACATCAGAGAAGTGTCAAGGGGGTGGCCACGTTCGCTCGAGCAGATAAGACAAAACATGGCCCCTTCCAATATCTTCTGACACTGCGTTGAGAGTGATACCAGTGGAAATGAGCTGATGCATTTGCTTTATTCGAAAGACTGTGCGGTGATTGCAATGATATGGCAATCCTGGTGCGGAGCTCTGTTTGATGGGAGCACATATCAAAAGTCTGGGCATAGAGACCGGATGGGAACAAAATACAGTGCCAGCTATGAATCGGACATAATACGCCATGAAAGGATTCAGCTGAACTCTGCTAGTAGTGCGGTTATCTCTAAGTCAGAAGTACAAGGATTCACAGATTTCACAGAATTTACAGTACAGAAGGAGGCCATTCGGCTCATCGAGTCTGCACCGGCTCTTGGAAAGAGCACCCGACCTAAGCCCACACCTCCACCCGATCCCCACTTCCACCCTATCCCCGTAACCTTACCGTACCTTTTTTTGAACACTAAGGGCAATTTAGCACAGCCAATCCACTTACCCCTGCACATCTGGTTTAGCAGAGGGCTAACTCGCTGGCTTTGAAAGCAGACCAAGGCAGGCCAGCAGCACGGTTCAATTCCCGTACCAGCCTCCCCGAACAGGCGCCGGAATGTGGCGACTAGGGGCTTTTCACAGTAACTTCATTTGAAACCTACTTGTGACAATAAGCGATTTACATTTCATCTTTGGACTGTGGGAGGAAACCGGAGCACCCGGAGGAAACCCCGCAGACACGGGGAGAACGTGCAGACTCCGCACAGACAGGGACCCACGCCAGGAATCGAACCTGGGACCCTGGCGGTGTGAAACCAAGCTCAGGAACTTGAGCCCATAAATTAAGCTGATACGTCAGTCCGGTACTTAAAGAATTCTGCACTGCCAGAGGTCCTGTCTCTTCGGTAAGACATTAGAGCAAGGATGTACACGGATGTAGGAGATCCTATTACACTATTCAGGGAACAGCAGGAGATGTATCTCATGCTGTAACAAACATCCAATCTTCAGCTGCCACCATCAAAACAGATACATTTGTTTGTGGGACTCTAATTGGCTGTTGCGTTTGCTTACATAGTAATAGTGACTGTACTTCGGATTCATTGATTGTGAAGCACTTTGGATGTCCTGGGATGTGAAAAGAACTCTACAAATGTAAGTTCTTTCTTTCAGTCGTGGATAAGTAGCAGCTCTCTCACCTCTGGGTCAGAGGTGGTGGGTTGTTGTTAAGACAGCAGATACTTGAGTAACTAAATTCAGACTGACACTCCAGTGCATCCCCGAGGGAGGGGTTGCTCTGTCAGGGGTTCCATCTTTTGGATGAGAGGCTAAACGGAGGTCCTGTCTGCCCTCTAAGGTGGGCATTGAGATACCCTCAGTTACAACCCGAGAGAGATGATTGGTAATACAAAGGCTTTAATTAGCAGAGAACCAGACAGCTACCGAGGAGTGTGCTCACTGCACACTGCCTACTGAACGTTACCTTGTATATGGCTCCCTGGGGGGGTGGAGGCGGAGTCCCCCAGGGTTCCAAACCCGGTCTTAAAGGGATCATTACATTAAAGGTGCAGTAATCATTCATCACAGGCATAAAATATATCACAGGACTATTCTGAAGAAGAGCAGGGGAGTTCTTCCTCGTGTCCTGGCCCACATCCATCCCTCAAGTCTAACCCTAACCATCCGATCGCACGATTTGATCACGTGCAAGGAAAACAGAAACAGTGGCAAAACACTCAGCCCGCGCGGAGAGAGAAACAGAATTAACATTTCAGGCTCTGAACAGTTCTGCCGAAAGATCACTGGCCCGAAACGTTAACTCTTGTTCCACTCTCCAGGGATGGCGCCAGAGCTGCCGAGTCTTTTGCGACATTTTCTGTTTTTATTTCAGATCTCTGGCATCCTGCAGGCGGCATTTTGCTTTTTTATTTATTGATGAGCCGATCACTTATCTCATCGCTGTTTGTGGGAGCTGACGACGTGCAAAATGGCTGCTTCATTTCCCTACCCCACAACACTGTCTACGCCACGAGAGCTGTTAAGATTGGGAAAGGCGCAACTCTTTCTTTCTTTGCTGACCCCGGTGCCTATACCCTGCGGTACATAATCCCTGTGGGGATCATAAAGCATGTATCTAGGGCTAAGCATTTTCCCTTCTGGACAAACCTATCGTGCGGTGCCCATTAAATCTTGGCGGTAATATAATATTTTGAGAGAACTGTTTACTGTGCCGGCCAGACAAGTACAGACCAGTTGGTTAAATCCAGTAAATCGACAAGCTGCAAGGTGGGAAAACACCCACCTCGCTATAGAAACCCTTACCAGGGGTGGGGGAAGGGGAGTGAGGGGGAGGGGTGAGAGTAGGGGACTGACTGACTAAAGAAATGAAAAAAAGGCACCATTTCAAATCCTTGCTGCTGTTTTTGTTCAGGCTGCCTGGGGAAAGTGCTGACGAAAGGGGCTTAGCTTCTGTTGAATGACAGCAGGAAGCAGGGCCCTGGGCTCAGGCCTGTGAGAGGGGCTTGTTAAAAATAAATGCGCCAATGTAGTATAACGGGGCTTTAAACAGCAGCTACTAAGTCGGCCCGCTCCTGTATACTCCCGAGTGAGATGCCGCAGAACTAAAGGAACTCCAGCAGATCTCTCAGTGGTGATCAATCGTTTGTCTAGCAATTGAGAAACTTGATGGGCTGATCATTTTCCAAGTGGTTCAAGGTCTGAAGGGTGAAAAAAATACATGTTCGTTTTTAAAAAAAATTTACGTTTGTAATTAATTTGCTCGATGCCACAGCAGCTTAACCCCTTTTCTCCGCACACCTCCTCGAGGCGGAAGCCTCACTGCACCGCCATTGAAATCAGTGCCCTGCAGTTAAAACCTTCCAAACTGCATGTAATTCGAGATGTTAAAGGAGGGAGTGTCACCTTTGGGACAGCTCCCAAAAGGTTACACAGTGAACTATGACTTAGTTCCTTAACTTGTGTCTGAACCTCCTGTGGTATGCAAGGTGACCCATTGACATAAAGGCGTGGCAGCGGGTTTGAGAGTGCTCCTTATAGAATTCACAGAATTTACGGTGCTGAAGGAGGCTATTCGGCCCATCGAGTCTGCTCCAGCCCCTTGGAAAGAGCGCCCACTTAAGCCTTACATAGAAAAAAATATCTGATCCTGCACCAACAAAATAAAGCGCTGGGAATCTCGGATAAGACCAGAAAGTGTCGAGAAACCCAAAACAGGGCAGAAGAACAAACTTGCATTTAGACAGCGCCTTTGGAGACATCCCAAATTACTTCACAGCCAAAGTATTTCTAAAATGTAGTCACTGTTGCAATCGGGAAATTTTGGTGGCCAATTTTCACACAGCGATGTCCCCACAAACTGCAAACCAGATCATCTGTTTTGGTGGCGGTGTCGAAAGATAAATGTTGGTCAGAAGACCCGGAAGAAATCCCTCGCTCTTTTTTAAAGTCGTGGCTTGGGACCTATGAGAGGGTAGACGGGGGCCCTCCAACCAGGCCCACAATATCTGTTATACATCCAGAAAACAGTGAGTAAATGTCCCAACCCATTCAACTCCAATCACTTTGCCCTCAAAATTCACCCCTCACACACATTCTTGTTCAAATTAACATTACTCTGATGGTGATAATATAACAGCAAAATACTGGGAATCCGAAATAAAAGCAGAAAATGTTGGATAAACTCAACATGTCTGGCAGCATCTGTGGAGAGAAAAACAGAGTTAATGTTTTGAGTCCATATGATTCCCCTTCAGAGCATATATATTATATGTGTATTATATATATTATATTTGTCGTTGGAATCATAGAAAAGTTACAGCACAGAAGGAGGCAATTCAGCCTATCTTTTCCTGCCAGCCCGAGGACACCCAGGTACCCCTTCCAATCCCACCTTCCCGCACCGGGTCCAGAGCCCTGTAGGTTAGAGCATTTGAGGCGCAGATCCAGGTGCTTTTTAAAAGAGTTTAGGGTCTCTGCTTGCACCACCAACTCGGGTAGCGAATTCCAGACTCTCACTAGCAAGACTTTTCCTCATGTCCCCTCTACACCTTCTGCCACTTATCTTGAATCTATGTCGCCTGGTTCTAGAATTCTCCACCAAGGGAAACTATTTTATCCTGTCCACTCTATCTCTCCCCCCTCATAATTTTGTGCACCTCAATTAAGTCACCCCTTCCTTGTTCCAATGTAAATAACCCCAACCTATCCATTCGCTCCCCATAGCTACACTTTTCTAGCCCTGACAACATTCTTGTAAACCTCCTCTGCGCTCTCCCCACAGTAATAGCGTCCTTCCTGTAATGCCCTGTCCAGAATGGCACACAATATTCCAGTTGTTTTGTACAATTCCAACATTCTATCCTTACTTTTATATTCTGTACCTCTGCCAGTGAAGGAGAGCATTTCATATGCTTCTATAACAGCCTTTTTCTTATGTTACCAAGGTAGCATTCTGTTTTTAAGCTTGGATTTCCCAGCATCTTTAGTTATGTCCAACCCAAGTCCAGCCGAAATTGCAACAAATCAATAATGGAATGCAAGAAATTCAGAGCAAAAATGCAAGTGCCCAGCCAGACTGCCTGCCTTGATGAATAGAATGGACCATTAAATGTCGCAGGTGTAACTTGCTGTATATAGGGTTGCCAAGTCTCCAGGATACTAAACGGTAACCTCCATTAACCTATTGCAAGCTCCACTCCCCAGCAGAAATATACTAGATGTATTAATTTTTTTTTCCTGTTTATTAGTTATGAAGGTTTGGGAGATTGGAAGGTGGGAAAAGGCTGTTTGCATTGGGTGCTCGCAGGCAAGTGATCATATGAAGCACCCCCAGAAATAAGTCGAAACGGGGTTGTCAACCCTAGACCCAAAGCAGGAATAGTAAACTGTCTTTTTTCATGCTGTGCAGATGACCAGCACTGTACCTCCAGCATTTTATGTTCATTTTTAAAGAGGAAGATAGGCATCCAGAACTAATGGTGGATTGGCCATTAATCAGTGCCCAAAGATGTGTGGGTTATGTGGTGTTTTTTGTGTTGCTAAATTCAGGATGGATGGTGTAGTGTTCACCAAGACCACAAAATAACTTTAACTTGAACAAAGCTATAAATTTAGTAACACTACTAATTTGGATTCGACACATACTCCTAAATAATACACAATTGATCATTAACATATAATCGACACTCATCTACAACTAATCTCTATACAGGGCAGCACGGTGGCCTAGTGGTTAGCACAACCGCCTCACGGCGCTGAGGTCCCAGGTTCGATCCCGGCTCTGGGTCACTGTCCGTGTGGAGTTTGCACATTCTCCCCGTGTCTGCGTGGGTTTCGCCCCCACAACCCAAAAATGTGCAGAGTAGGTGGATTGGCCACGCTAAATTGCCCCTTAATAGAAAAAATAATTGGGTAATCTAAATTTAAAAAAAAAACTAATCTCTATACTATTATAAACTATGATCTGCTCTCACTCACACTATCTTTCCTTCAGTCTGTACTCTAACTAACGCCTTCACCTCTTCCCCCCCCCCCCCCCCCCCCCCCCAAGGCTTAGCATCAATGTCTTTTATAGTTATAACTCTAGCTCCATCTGGTGGCTGATCTGGATATTTCATTAACCGTTGCAGTTGATCATACCACAGGTTAGATGGGATTAAATGATGGGAAATGGGCCTAGATTGGGTGCTCTTTCAGAGGGTCGGTTCAGACTCGGTAGGCACTGTAGAAATTCTATGGTTCTGTGATTCTAATACATATTGAGTGATAATGGGTATTAGAAACCTGACTATATTTTCACTTCCACTGATGTGATCAGACAGCAGATTCACAGCGTTAGCTTTTGCAATCAGTCAGAGAGTGGAAAATCGATCCTAGTGTCATCAACCACAGGGCATCAATAGATATGGTGAATAGGCTGGGGGAATCATACAAGTTTCCTGCGATTAAACAATGTTTGGTGGCACTACAATGTTTTGGGTTGTTTGCGCTTGTGTGTGTGTTTCAAGGAAAGTGAGTCAGAGGCCCACAAGACTTAAGCGTGACTTGTTCCTATTTAAAAGGGTGTTTGTTTCTCCAGGATTGACACTTGGTGACAGCGTTTGTATTTCTTTCAGGAGAAGGCATTGTATAATCAGATTCCCAATCAGATTCCCATTGAATCGGAGAACATCTCCACAGCCCAGAATGCAGTCTCTACACCGGCTATGACGCAGGAGATGCACGCCATCACAAATAATGGCTCCGACCCCTTCCTCAGCAGGCAAGTTGTGTTTTAATTCACAGGACAGGAGTGCTAGAATCAGCTGAGATTGACCTTTTTTTGTTACACCAGAGACTTCGATTTAATAGCATGTTAATAACAGACTTCCCTTTCTCCTCCACTTTCCCCCCTCTGCCACTCCACCCACCACCGCCACCACCTATCTTTGCTGGCTTTCATACACAGTGGACCGTACCACTCGCGACAGGCAAGTGCAGACAGTGGTTTAGGATTAGGAAGGACACCTGAAGACTTTCTGGGTCATGTGGAAGAAATGGACACAGGTGAATTCAGAGCTCACTTTCTTTCTTGACTGTATCACGCGGGACTTTGCGATTGTATGATAAATCAATGCCACTAAATCTTAAACATGTAATTAATTCATTAAGAAATGCCTCGGTGTAAAGTACACATTAAAAAACCCCCCCACAATTTATGACTCTATCTGGCCAAGCAATATGATGTAAGCAAAATGAGACACCAATTAAAACAATTAGCACCAGGAGGATATCTTCTAACACATGATGAATATCTCAATTTGAGGTAGGTGGACTGCATTTGGCATGGTAGGTGCCTAATAATCCAAAAGTCTGCACCAAGAGTTCAGTCCAATGTGAATAATGGGGCAATGGCTTAACTCATTCCAGTTCTTTACAATGTGGCTGAAGGGGAAATGGTTGGTCATTGGAAATCACACAATGAACATGAATGATAAATTGGTTGGCCGATCTTCACTTTAGACAAAGGAATTGAATGGGGATTAGATTGGTTAATTGGGTGTTTGTAGGTTTTCTGGTCTGTAAACCTCTGTTCCAAATTGGGCAGTCCACTTACCCACTGAGTCATTGGAAGAACTACAGGTTTGAACAAAGCGTGTTCAGGATATCTGAACATGCCTCACAACCAATGTTATGTGGGCGAAGCATGATTGGAAGGTTTGTTACATTTGCTGTTTTCAAGGCAGATGGTGTGGGTTGCTGCAGTTCTGCTGGTTGGAGCTTTACGTGTGAATTTTATGTGCTGACATTTCTATGCAGCTCCAAATAAGCCCAAAATGCTTTTCCCACAGGAGACATGGGGCAATCCACTATGACTGCAAATCAGCCCAGTCGCTTCCCTGACTTCCTGGACTCCCTGCCCGGAACCAACGTGGATCTCGGCACCCTGGAAGGCGAGGACCTAATGCCAAGCCTGCAGGAACCCTTCGGGTCAGACATCCTGCCTGACGTGGAGTCCAGCCTCAACCCTAAAGAGACTTTCCTCACTTGGTTGTAAGCACTTCAGGAAGTTCGAGGAAGAAAGAAGGAAAGAAAGAAAACTAAAATAAAAATTGAGACAAAGTTACCTTTTCTGCTTGGATCAGGGGCAAAGTGCCTCAAGTAGCGTTTTCTGTTTGCCTGATGACTCTTATGCTCTCCCGTACACCCCAAAGTGGTATATGCTTGTCATTTAAGTAAAGAAAAGGCGGCTAGCAGTACTTTATATGAACTATATTCTTGAACTATCTGAATGTCTTTGACCTTACACCTATTCATGGGATTAACTCCTCTAGGAGAAGATCAAAGATTTCACTGCTTATCCTATTTTGCATGGCAAATTGGATGATTTTTGTTGTTGTCCACTATTGTAATATTATTATATTATTAGCAGCCAAAGGAAGATGAAAATGAGCCAAAGAGACGAGCCATTTGTTTGTTTTTTATGTAATAGCATGGCTGAAGTCTGTTTGGTTCAAAGTTGAAAGAAACACATTGGGGAAGGGGGTGGGGATGAAGGGGGAGGGGGGTTAATGCAAATACTTATGGTGGCATTTTATCAAAAGAATGAAGTGATACCAAACATTTATCATCTATTTAACACAAACAGAGCTTTAAAATTGTTTGTACTGTTCAATATCAAAAACAAATGTACAAAGAATGGCCAGGTTTGGAGTATGCGTTTTGTCACCGTGACAATGATTAGTAGCCATTTGCACATAGGGGCACCATTGTATTCTGGTGGTTCATACTTCGGTTCTATATTACCCTATAGTATACTATTACTTAATTCTCATGGCCTAGATGGCAAAGTTGGCAGGGTCAGTAGACACAGGTTTGCCGCATTCACACGGCACTCCTTTGTCTCCTCAATTTAGCGGGGGTGTTAAATCATTTACAGCAAACAGCTTTTAATGCTTCTGTAGAGATCTGGCCAGGACAACATGGCATGAACAGGCTGAGTCCTTTACTATCACCTTCATTAGCTTCTAAGCTCATATCTTTACAAAGCTTTGAGATTATAACGTAGCTAAAATTTAATTGTATACCCTAATAGTTTGTTATGTGCTGTAAAAATAGATTTTGCAAAAAAAAAACTACCACATTTTTATCGAGTGGCTATTTAGTTCTTTTTTTTAAAAAAAACTTTTTTTTTAAGTATTATCATAATGAAACTTGGATTTTGGATTTTTATCATGTCAAGTACCCAAATTGTTATACTTGCAACAAAAAAAACGAACGCGATCCTTTCTTTTTCGCCGGTTCTCAAGTGAGAATTTGGAGCAATGAAAACTGCAATGGACTGGGGCAAGTTCAGGGTGTAACGAGCTGTGTTGCGTAAGTTGGGGGTGCAAAGAAAGGGTGCAATGGGTCGTGGCTGAAGGTCCATACAAGGATGCCCCCTTTACAAAATAATCCTTGACGTGCAGTACAAAAGAGGTTGCACAATCCCACCTGATGAACAAGCGGCTCTTTTCCCAAGGGGAGAGTGCTCCACGTATAATTTACACAGAGGGCTGCGGGGAGGGGAGAGTGCTGACCTGTACAAAATGAATTTTGTTGGCAAATATTAACCAACAATTTAAATCGCGAAAGGAGAGGTTGCACCTGATAATGCAGTCTATATCACACAGTGCTCGCCAAATGAATGAAATGAAAATCGCTTATTGTCACGAGTAGGCTTCAATGAAGTTACTGTGAAACGCCCCTAGTCGCCACATTCCGGCGCCTGTCCGGGGAGGCTGGTACGGGAATCGAACCGTGCTGCTGGCCTGCTTTAAAAGCTAGCGATTTAGCCGAGTGAGCTGCAGTGCTTGATGTATGGAGCCCAATTAATTGCTTGCGACCATTTTGTTGGCGACTCTTACTCTGGTTTCAGGTGAGCGGCTAGCTTTCAGAATCAGTCTGAGCTTGGTGCATTGAATTTACAGACACCATTTTTAGCACTCTTTCCCACGTCGCCCTCCCCCCACCCAAACTTTATTTTAGAAAAAAACACTATTGATGAGGAGTTTCAGAAAGGTTCCTGATTGGGAAACATGGAACAGATACTGAGGCTGAATTGAATGGGGAAAGAAAGCAATGAGCTTGGTTGACCCCCACAAGCCAGTTAACTCTGTAGCTTGTATGTGGATCCAGCTCTAAATCGCACATCTGAGAGACAGGCAACACGCAGTCAATGAACAGGCATTTTAACTAAAAAAGAATGTTTTTTGATGCTTGAAGGTGCTTATTCCTGATGAAATATCACATCACCTTGACCTTGGCTAATGGCTCATTCTCTTGCCTTGATTCCACATGATTCTAAAAGGTTTGTGTGAAGGGCGAAGGGTGGCGCTCCTTATGGTAGTGAAGGTTTGCAGTCCTAGAGGAAGGAATAAGGACATTAGCCCTTCTCAGCGACCCGATGTTCAGGTGGCTATTGGTGGGAGCGATGTTGGAGGGAAGACAACTCTAGACTATTATTATCTTCCACCTGAAGGAATACAGGTCACTCACTACCTGTCCTCTCCTCTTTAATAATATCATTTTAATTTATCAACATCCTTCAGATTTGGGAGGCCCTTTCCCTGTAGCATTGGCGCCCAGTCTGATTTTTCTTTCAAAACGAGATTTGAATCTTAATGTGAGTTGAGTGAATTGCACTTTTAGACTTTATTAGTTGAGCAGTTTCTATTGTGGTCAGAATTCCTGCAAAGCCATTTAGCATCTTTTAAACCAGGCTCGGCCAACACTACAGCAATATCATGGTGCACTCAAATTCAGGCGGTGCGGAGGATTTATAACAAATACTCAGAATATGAGCCACTAAGAGTGTGGTGTCACTTGGAATAGTCCTCACCGTCAAAATTTGGTTTGACCTCCTCTCTGGGGTTAGTTGGCCAAAGGGATTGACATTTATCCAAAGGGTTTGTCTGCAGTGACCATTACCTCACAGCGAGTCTAACGAATGGAGTGCGATATTTATCACAGATGTTAGTATGCGGGCAAAGTCTTTGCATCACCTCTATGTAGGGTTGCCAACCCCAACCCTCTGACCGGAGCCTCCAGGAATTGAAGATCAATCTCCAGGACACCGCTGTGTGCAGCTCTGGAGAAAGTTCATCGGAATATTAGGAAAGAGTTTTTTGTTGTCATTTTCGTTGAACATTTCTCATTACCAGATAGAAAGATATTGAAAATGGCCGGGGGGGGGGGGGGGGGGGGGGGGTGGAGAAAGGCCGTTTGACTGACAGTCAAGCGTCATCCTGGGTTATGAGGTTTTTTTTTTCAACTTTCCAATTGGCGTAGGAAGATGCTGGGTGGAATTCTCCGGTCAAGTCGGTGGTGGGACCCGTTGTGAGGCGAGAAGGGAAAATTTGGCGTTCCAGCCAGAACTCCAATACACTTTCAATGGCACCGAAAAATCCCAGCCGTGATCGCTGCCGGACGATTTTGGCCAGTGTGTCGCAAGAATGAACGGGTTGGCCGACTAGTGGCTGGGGCGTGGCGGTGGGTGGGGGGGGGGGGGGGCATGTCAGGTGATGAAACCTCATGGCTGGCAACCCTACCTCTATGGGTAATGATGAACTGCACTGAAGGTTAGATTTGGAAAATAGGAGCGCGCAAGGGGACAGATGAGAAAGCTGGGATAGTGATGACATCTTAATGTTAAATATTAGAGAGCAGTTCAAGAAGAGCAGAACTTAAAAGCGACTCAGGCATGATATGCTTGCATGAACGCGTTTGAGCTTCTGTGAACTTCTTCAGCTAAATGGGATGATTTCTTTAAAATATGTGACTTCTAGTACGGTATGAACCTATTCATAGATAGCTCGATCTATTCATAAAGCGGGAAAGTGTATCATGTATGTGTCCTTATTTTTTGAACTTGGGTTATTTTGTACTGAGATACTTTGAGCATTGCATATAGCAGGGTATGCATACAGATTTGTATGTTAACAGTTCAGTTCTGGTTTAAATCCTTGAAGTCTTGTACAACAAGCTTTTAAAAAAAATAAATATAATTGGATTTTATTCTTTTATGAGTGCTCTGTTTTTATTCTACATTTTGCCTGTTCTGCCGCGGATAATAAAACTTTCTTCGTAAAGTCTCTCCACTGTCTTGCTGCACCCTAGCTCTACCATCTTCTCCAACTCTGTGCCAGTCCTGTGCACTGAAGCAGTGTATTATGAGCCAGAAGACTTATCTCCAGAGGCGTGAGCACAAAATGGACACAGACACTCCTGTTCAGTACGAAGGGAGTGCTGCACTGTCAGAGGTGCCATCTTTTGGATAAGATGTTTGCCCTCACAGATGCATATAAAATATCCCACTGCACAATTTGTAAGAAGGGATCCCTGGCCAATACCTGTTGCTCAACCAACGCCTACACTAAGTTATCTGGTCAGTAGCCGATTGCTGTGTATTGGAGTTTGCAAATTGGCTGTTGCGTTTCTGACATTGCAACAGTGATTGCACATTAACACTGCTTCCTTGTTGGCAAAGAGCTTTGGGGTGCTCTGAGGTCATGAAAGGCACTACAAAAATGCAAATGAGAAAGCATTTCTTTTTGAACTCCAGCTTACTGTGTAGTCTATACACACATCAATGCCCGGGCCCAGCTTCTGTGGCAGAGAATTGTGCCATCACCATTGCTGAGCTCTCTTCGTACACCTTCTCCACTGTGCTGCACCTTCTCCACTGTGCTGCACCTTCTCCACTGTGCTGCATCTTCTCCACTGTGCTGCACCTTCTCCACTGTGCTGCACCTTCTCCACTGTGCTGCACCTTCTCCACTGTGCTGCACCTTCTCCACTGTGCTGCACCTTCCCCACTGTGCTGCACCTTCTCCACTGTGCTGCACCTTCTCCACTGCTGCACCTTCCCCACTGTGCTGCACCTTCTCCACTGTGCTGCACCTTCTCCACTGTGCTGCACCTTCTCCACTGCTGCACCTTCTCCACTGTGCTGCACCTTCCCCACTGTGCTGCACCTTCTCTTCTTTCAAAGATCTTCCCCCAAAAAAGCAGCTCTTTGGCCACGCCTAGTTTTATTCCCAGGATGTAGGTGACACGGGCAAAGCTACAGCCGTTGCCCATCCCTCATTGTCCTGAGGATATGGGGGCCCAAATATTTATGGGGATAGATACGGGTTGTGGGGCAGGGGGTTGCGATCTCGCTGGGTGAGATCCAGATATGTATATTTAGGTGAGTCATTAGCTCATTTGAATATGTCGCCGCCCGATGCTCCTGAGGCCCGGGAACTAACACCTGCACCTCGCAGGCCTCGCCATTGCACCTTTTAGCACTGGCCCACACAAACGTGGACCAGGCGTTACAGCACCTAGTTGGGGGGGGGGGTCGCCCATGTCATTGGAGATGCCTGGGTGGTCAGGGACAGGGCAGGGTGAAATCCTGGCACTGCCGAACTGGCACCCTGGCAGTGCCCCACCGGCCTGGCAGTGCCTGAGAGGGGCCATGCCCATGAAAGGGTATGAAGGGTGGGGAGGTGATGGGCGGCTTTGATGGGGCCTGCTAAAGGTTGGGGAGGGGGGTAAAGGGTGAACGCTGCCGTGTACATGCGCGGCCATACACCCGGCAATTCTCCAGGCCATATTGCCAGCTAGAGCCGGGTGCTCTTTGCTGCTGGCATGCTAGCCCCCAGCTACACGGAGGATCGGTGTCCGTTTAGCGCAGAATTTATGGGCGTAAAACACCATCGTTCCCACACCTCAGAAGGAGATTTCAGCCCGTGGTGCTTCCAGGTAAGTGTTACAACTGCAATTTATGTTGCTGCCTCTGTCTGGATTGCTCTTGAGCTTCCAGACAGGGGTCTTTTTTCTGGGAGGGTCTGTGGGGCTGGGGTCCCTCTATTTAGGGGGCCCCGTGGGGGTGGGGGGGGGGGGTGCAGGGGTTCCTCTAGTTAAGGGATCTATGTGGAGTCTTTTAATTAGGGGATCTGTGGGGGGTTCCTTTATTTAGGGGATCCCTGGGGGGTCTCCCTTTTATTAGGGCCCATTGGCGGGGGGGTCTTCCTATTAAGTGGGTCCCTGGGAGGAGTCTCCCTATTAAGGGTGTCCTTGTGGGAGGCCCTTCTATTTAAAGGGTAGCTATAGGGGCTCCTCTCGTTAGGGATGTCTTTGTGGGGTGCCTTTAGTTAGGGAGTTCCGGGGGGACTTGTTCAATTCCAGCCTTGGGACACTGGGATGAGCTCCCAAGATCATCTTCCAATAGTACTGCAGGATCATTAATGTTCAGCTGAGAGGGCTGATCTTGATTCATCTGAAAGGGTAAAATACACAGCACCATTTTGAAATTCAGTAATGCTCCAGTATTCTCTGTCCACATGTCTCTTTAAAAGGCCAATTCTCTTCATGTGGGATCTGCCAAGGTAAAAGAGCGAAGAGAAGATAAATGAAGGAGTTAGTGGTTAGGTGAAGCCACAGCTTTAAAAGGCTGTTTTATTACTGGGGGAAGGAACAGACAGACCTTTGCCATGTTTGACTGATGTAGGTGGGTAACTAGAATTGGAGGTTTGCTATCTAATTCCCCATGTGTCTGACAAGGTACATCAGAGGATTTTGAGATCAGAGATTCTCCACAGCGAGCATTCCTGATCTGTGTTGAACAATTAGGGAGAGAGACAGGGCAGACAGGCAATTGCTTTCTTTCCTCCAATGTTTGGGGTTTTCTCTGTCATTTTGGGAACAGTATGGGCGCGATACTCCGAGCCCCACGGCGGGCCGGAGAATCGGCGCAACCGTGCCACAACGCCCCGTCGCCGACCCGCGATTCTCCAAGGTGCAGAGAATTGGCACCATTTGCGCCGGCGCGTTTGACGTGGCGCCAGCCGCGGACCGCTGGAATCGGCCGGGCCGCCGATTCTCCAGCCCAGACGGGCCGAGCGGTCACGTGGAACAAGCAGAGTCCCGCCGGCGCCGTTCATCCCTGGTCACTGTCGGGGGGCGACCTGTGGGGTGGGGAAAAGCGCTCCTTCACCGGTGGAAGGGGGCCCTCTGATGGGGTCTGGCCCGCGATCAGGGCCCACCGATCTGCGGGCCGGCCTCTCCCCCCCCCGGGCCTACTTTGTTGTGTGGCCGGCCCCTGAATCCCCACGCCATGTTGCGTCGGGGCCGGCGCGTTGAAGAAGTTCTCCGCGCATGCGCGGGTTGGTGCAGCGCCCATTTGGCGCCGGGAAGGGAGGCTGGAGCGGCGTGTACCGCTCCAGCACCGTGCTGGCCCCCGTGGGAGACAGAATCGGTCATCCCCGTGCCCGTTTTGCGCTGTGTAGAAATGCGACGGCGTGAACGCTTCGTCTCCATTTTGGAGAATCTATGCGTCACATTGAAATCTCGACCAATTGGGTAAAATTGTGGGCCGTTGAATGGCAGATGGAGTTTAATTTAGATAAATGTGAAGTTATGCCTTTTGGTAGATTGAATCGGGCAGGACCTACTCAGTGATTGGTAAGGAGTTGGGGAGAGTTATAGAACAGCTTCATAGCTCCTTGAAAGAGGAGTCACAGGTGGGCAGGGTGGTGAAGAACGCATTCGGCTTGCCTTGTTTCATTGGTCAGAACTTTGAATACAGGAGTTGGGACGTCTAGCTGAAGTCGTACAAGACATTAGTAAGGCCACACTTGGAAATACTGTGTACAGTTCTAGTCACCCTATTATAGAAAGAATATTATTAAACTAGAAAGAGTACAGAAAAGGATGCTACCGGGACTTGATGGTTTTAGTTATAAGGAAAGGCTGGATAGACTGGGACTTTTTTCCCTGGAGCGTAGGAGGCTTAGAGGTCGATAAAATAATGAGGGGCATAGATAAGGTGGATAGTCAACATCTTTTCCCAAAGGTAGGAGAGTCTAAAACTAGAGGGCATAGGTTTAAGGTGGCAGGAGACAGATACAAAAGGGTCCAGAGTGGCAATTATTTCAAGCAGAGGGTGGTGAGTGTCTGGAATGAGCTGCCAGAGGCATTGGTAGAGGTCGGTGTAATTTTGTCTTTTAAAAATAATTTAGACAGTTATATGGGGAAGCTGGGTATTGAGGGTTATGGGCCAAATGCGGGCAATTGGGACTAGCTTAGTGGTAAAAACTGGGCGGCATGAACAAGTTGGGCCGAAGGGCCTGTTTTTATGCTGTAAACCTCTATGACTCTAAATGTGAATGAATCATAGAATCTCTACAGTGCAGAAGGAGGCCATTCAGCCCATTGAATCTGCACCTATCCTCTGAAAAAGCACCCTACCTAGGCCCACGTCCCCGCCCTGAGCACTAAGGGCCAATTTAGCATGGCCAATCCACCTAACCCGCACATCTTTGGACTGTGGGAGGAAACTGGAGCACCTGGAGGAAACCCACGCACACACGGGGAGAAAGTGCAGACTCCCCACCGACAGTCACCCAAACCAACAATGGCGGCAGTTTGGGATTGCCTTTTGCAGCTTTTAATGATTCACTTTTAAGCTGTCCGGCCCTCTCCAGTTTCCTGGGGACGGGGCCAAGAGTTAATGTTCACTTCAAAAGCTCTAATCACCTTTGGGTAATTGTGAACGAGGTGTTGATTTGAAGGAAAGCAGCCTGCCACCGTGTGAATGTCCCAGCTAACTACATAATCCACCTGCCAAACAGGTTCCTTGTGTGATTCTGAGAAACTGCTGATTACCCAATGCCACAAGTCAGTAAAGACTCGCCGGAGACGCCAACACCAAGATACACTTCAATGGATGTGGCTTGACTACTTCTTGATTTTATACTCTGATAAACATAAGCACAAGCGCAATGTTGCCACTGGTCATTGTAATCTTTTTATTATGAATTTATGGCTTCATAGGTTCATTCACAAAACAGACGCCATTTAAAAAGATGAACAGATAAGACATCCAAGTCACCTTCCAGGCTTATAATGAAAGTAGAACATGATTGTGGAAGAGCATCGTTACTTATTTGGGCTGGGTGCTTGCCTGGGACATTGTGAAGTCACGGTGCTGGTTTGTAGGAAAAGGCATTGTCCTGGAGGGCCGTTAAATGCAGGCAATGCAGGCTGCTGCCTTGGAATACGGCAAAGTGGAGCATTTACCCAGTGTATTGTTAAATATTTGGCTATACGTTAAATGTGAACCTGAGGGGCAGCAGGGTGGCACAGTGGTTAGCATTGCTGCCTCACGGCGCCGAGGTCCCAGGTTCGAATCCCGGCCCTGGGTCACTGTCTGTGTGGAGTTGGCACATTCTCCCCCGTGTCTGCATGGGTTTCATCCCCACAACCCAAAGATGTGCAGGTTAGGTGGATTGGCCATGCTAAATTGCCCCTTAATTGGAAAAAATAATTGGGCACTCTAAATTTATTTTTTAAAATGTGAACCTGAGACACAGAGGTAGATTTTAGAACGGGTGCTGTAAATCTGTAATAGAAACCAATGGATTTTAACTTCCGCTAGACGTGCTAACTGTACGGTTTCTATAATGGGGGAGGGGGAGAAATCGACAATTACTACTTCGTGACCAACTGAGAATCTAACTGAGTGCCGTGGACCAATCAAGCCGACCGGAAAGAACACTGTGAAGTTAGGAATTCATTTTGTTATTCCTGCTGCCAGTGCAAATCTGAGCACAACCTTATGTAAATGCAGAACGAGCACCTCCATATAAAATACTTGGCTGCGTTCCACCATTTGGGGGGGTGCCAACCTACTTCAGGCCGCTTTACTGGCAGTCGAGGACATTTATTATTAACAATGACCTCTTTCATTCTGTTTCATTGACTGGTTTTGAGGTTAAACGATGCAAGAGTCATTGTTAAAAGCTCAAGAAATTCCCAAACAAGCTGTAACTTTCCCTTCTCTTCCATTTTCCCTTTGTCTGCTCTCAGCAGCAGCTCTTGTGGTGGTATGGTTTCCACGGGCACTGCCAGCCCCGAGGTACCTTGCCACACTTGACCTGAACAATGAGCGTCAGCAGGGCACTGTATCACAATGGGTTTGATGCCACAGCAGGTGTCAATTCCCCACTGTTACATATAGACATACTTTCTGGCAGGCCACCAGACAGCGATCAGAAGCTGGATGACTTGGTGGCTATTTCCGCACTGCCTCTCCCCGCCCCCCTCCCCCCCTGCATCCCCTCAACCCCCCCCACCCCCCCGCAACCTGGCTGTCCTTACCACCAAGCTAATGGTCACATTCCCACCACCAGGGCCTTGTCTGAGATTGGCGAAATGAAGGCAGTCCATCAGAATAAGGACCATTCTGGTCTGCATTCCTTCGTCCAGCTCAAGATGCTACACTTTGGACATTGGAAGAGCCTTTGCTTTAATGATCTTCTGTTTAACTGTCAGCTTGACACACTCCCAGCTCCTGATGTGCCCGCCCTGGGGGAGGTGCGCCGGGCTCACGCAGTGCAACCATTTGAGAAGCAAGGAAAACTTGCCTTTAAGTAGAAGGCCAGAAATAAGGGCAGCACGGTGGCGCAGTGGTTAGCACTGCTGCCTCACGGCTCCGAGGTCCCAGGTTCGACCCCGGCTCTGGGTCACTGTCTGTGTGGTGTTCGCACATTCTCCCCGTGTTTGCGTGGGCTTCGCCCCCACAACCCAAATATGTGCAGGGTAGGCGGTTTGGCCATGCTAAATTGGCCCATAATTGGAAAAAATGAATTGGGTACTCAAAATTTATTTTTTTAAAAAGGCAGAAATAAAACAGCTTTTAAAATTCTTTCCTACTCGCAGGAATGTGAAGAGAAAGATTATCATCCTCTCTATTTCTTGGAACTCCGCACTTCCACCTGGTTGTTCCCGCGAATTGTTGCACCTCACACAACCGAATCTGACTTACACGAATTCCAAAATTGGCTGAGAGGCAGAAACCAGAGAGTGATGGTGAGAGAACAAAGAACAAAGAACAAAGAAAAGTACAGCACAGGAACAGGCCCTTCGGCCCTCCAAGCCTGCGCCGACCATGCTGCCCGTCTAAACTAAAATCTTCCAGACTTCCGGTGTCTGTATCCCTCTATTCCCAGCCTATTCATGTATTTGTCAAGATGCCCCTGCAATGCCAATATCGTCCCTGCTTCCACCACCTCCTCCGGCAGCGAGTTCCAGGCACCCACTACCCTCTGTGTAAAAAACTTGCCTCGTACATCTCCTCTAAACCTTGCCCCTCACATCTTAAACCTATGCCCCCTAGTAATTGACCCCTCTACCCTGGGAAAAAGTCTCTGTCTATCCACTCTGTCTATGCCCCTCATAACTTTGTAGACCTCTATCAGGTCGCCCCTCAACCTCCGTCGTTCCAGTGAGAACAAACCGAGTTTATTCAACCGCTCCTCATAGCTAATGCCCTCCATACCAGGCAACATCCTGGTAAATCTCTTCTGCACCCTCTCTAAAGCCTCCACATCCTTCTGGTAGTGTGGCGACCAGAATTGAGCACTATACTCCAAGTGTGGCCTAATTGATTTGCCAATTTTTATACTCAAAGCCCCGGCCAATGAAGGCAAGCATGCCGTATACCTTCTTGACTACCTTCTCCACCTGTGTTGCCCCTTTCAGTGACCTGTGGACCTGTGCACCAAGATCACTCTGACTGTCAATACTCTTGAGGGTTCTACCATTCACTGTATATTCCCTACCTGTATTAGACTTCCCAAAATGCATGACCTCACATTTGTCTGGATTAAACTCCATCTGGGGATGAGAGGGATGTTTCTGAGCCAGGAAGTCTGTTTCCAGTGGTGTTCCGAAGGGCTCGGTGCTGAGGCCCTTGCTATTTGTGGTGTACATTAATGATCTGGACTTACTGGCCGGGATTCTCCGAGCCCGCGCCGGGTTGGAGAATCACCGGGGGGTGGGGGGGTGGGGGGGGGGGGGGAGGGGGCGTGAATAGTTCTCCTCCATGAGACTCAGAGTTTCCTCATCATTGTCTTGCATTTTGATACTGGGTGGGGGCAAGTCTTCATTGCTCCTCCACCTCGATCATACCCTGTCTGTCCAGCTCACAGAGCACATTGTCTAAACTAAGGAACCAGAAAGACATGTTTCAAATTGTAGACTATGAAGTCTGTGAAGAATGATGATACTCTGAGAGCATAGTAGAGATAATAAAATTCATGGGCGGGATTCATCCCCCCCCCCCCCCACCCTCAACTCCACCAACATCAAAAGTACGAATGACACACCACAGCCTCCTCTCCTCGTACACCAAACTGCACTCATGCAGGAACCAATCGCGGATTCTTTATACCCATCCTTGCAAAGGAAAAGAAAACAATGAAAACCCCAGTTCTAAAGGGTGTTACATATGTGCCACACAACGTAACTTGAACTCAGTCTCAGGCCCTGGAACTAACATTGTTGCAAACGTTTGTACAGAGAGGACCGGCAACGACATGTTTGGATTATGATCAAAGCCCTCAGGGCCTCCCTAGAAAAACAGAGAGGGAAATGATCTCGAGCTACCAGAAGTAAACAACAGGATCATAGAACGTACAGTGCAGAAGGAGGCCATTTTGCTGATTGAGTCTGCACCAACCCACTTAAGCCCTCACTTCCACCCTCTCCCCGTAACACAATAACCCTTCCTAACCTATTTTGGACACTAAGGGCAATTTAGCATGGCCAATCCACCTAACCTGCACGTCTTTGGAGTGTGGGAGGAAACCGGAGCCCACGGAGGAAACCCACACAGACACGGGGAGAACGTACAGACTCCGCACAGACAGTGACCCAGCAGGGAATCGAACCTGGGACCCTGGCGCTGTGAAGCCACAGTGCTAACCACTGTGCTACCGTGCTGCCCTTTGGATAACAAAGGATCAGGGCTCAACCCTGATTCCATCTTTCCCCGGCGCACGCCAATCACCCATTAATGAGTGTAGCCACCTGGGGTCCCAATTCCAAAATGGACACTCGCAAAGAGTACAGGGAAAATTGGGCAGTACTAGGAAAACAAGCAGGTAAAAGGTTGTCTGTGGATTGGAACTTGCAGCTCCCAGACAGACCAATACTACAAGCCATTAGCATAGTAATGAGCTATCTCCGGGGACAAAAGAGAAACATTTAAGCAATCGGTACCAGGCCAGACTCCCCGGCGCCAAAACAAAGGCAGGCCAACGGTTACCTAGAGCACGCCCAGCGATCGAGGAACGACCCCTTTATTGGAGAGAATCGATTCAAACGATTGGGACATGGTCCAATTAATTGGAACAAAGTTCAGGAACCGCCCAGAAGGGCGCGAAACCCTTTGGGGTATAAAACCGAGCTCCCAAGGTCAGAACGCTCTCTTGAACTCTTCTTCTTCACCTGCACCTTGGCCTTTGGCTCTCAGCGACGAGAGGCCCGCCAAGCACCAGCCAAGTAAGTCTAAGGTCAACGCACGCTACGAGATAGGCGCTCCAGACTACTATTCTATACCAGTTCGAAGCCAGAAGTATCAGAACCGGACAACGGCCATTATTCCTCTGACTGAGTGGGCGCCCAAAGCTAAGTATAGGCTTTTAGTAGTAGTTGTAGTTTAGTGAGTAGAGTTTGTGCATGACTAATAATTGACTGTGTGTGTAAATAAATGTGCATTGATTTCAAACTTACTAACTGGTGTATCGAGTCATTGATCAGTATTCGGTTTTGAACCTTGTGGTGGTATCAAAAAGATACCTGGCGACTCTTGAGCAAAGGTAATTAAAACAGAGCAAATTAAGGAGAGCATAACGAGCAACATGAGGAAGAAAACAGACTGCTCATTCAACCAAGAAAGCATTAATTATTTAAACCTCCTTTGTCACCATTTAATGTCAGCAGAGACCTGGCTGCTACTGCCGGTGCCGACCCGATGGGCCAAATGGCCTCCTTCTGCACTGTAAATTCTATGATCTACGTGGAATCATAGAATCATAGTCGGAGATATAACATGTCTGCCAGCTGTGTGGTTTTCGAAAAGAAGGGCTGCCACTTACATACCGCTTCGCGCAGTCACTGGTTACCCTACAGCCAATGAAGTGGTCGCTGTTGTACCTTGTGAGACACAGCGGCAAATGTGTGCACAGCAAGCTCCCAGAAGCAGCGAATGTGATAGCGACCAGGTGATCTGTTTTTGTGATGTTGATTGAGGAATAAATATCGGGCAAAACTCCCGGGATAATTCCCCTGCTTTTCTTTGAGATATTACCACCGGGATCTTTCACATCCAACTGAGCAGGCATAAGGAAACCTATTTTAACACGAGCAGCTTCAGCAGCAAAGCATCCCTCAGTATTGAGTGCTAACATAGGTTTGCGCGCTTCACTGGAAGGGGACTCGAACTTGGAACCCAGAAGCACAGGTACTACCAGCTGTGCCACAGCTGAAACTTTGCAGATGGTGGGCCTCACAGTGACACAGGTAGTACTGCTACTTTCAAACTTCTTTGACTCAGAATCTTCCTCGAATACAAGGGACCCCTGGCAAATACGAACATCCTCCCAGGTCAACCCCTGCAGATATTAACATACTTTTCTCAATGTTAAGGTTGTGTCAGTTACATGGTTCAGGTTAAGAGAAAAAGGTGAGGGGCATTCATTGTCTGTGAGCAGGTAGGAATCGGGGATAGCTGGAACACGGAGCTGAGTGGGAGGAGAGTTGTGAGATTGAACAAGTCATAAAACTAAATAAAGAAAAGTTCAGTGTCTTGCTTTTACCAACTTAGATCTTATTAACACTCAGAAACCTTCCTCTTTGGCGAAACGCAAGGTCACCAGCTTTAATATCTCGGTGTCAAATTTGGTCCCATTTCACCAAAGTTCCTTAATAGGTTTTGTTCTACATTAAGATTGTAAGTTGTTGTTGCTGTTGATCTGGTAAAGTGAAGATAATTATGTAAACTCCCCCTAAACATTAAAATCATCTGTGAAGGATTGTGGCAGTCATTCTGTTCAAAATAATAATTTGAACCATGACCAGTTTTTAACAATCGCCAGCACCTCGGGGTCATAAGTGTTGTTTGAAGCTTTTCGTACCAATATAATAAGTTTGAAAAAAAATCTTTTAACAGCTACCACATGTGTTTTCTGTGAGATGGCAAGTGTTGTAGTGTGGGAATGTGCGTGTTGCTATTTTTAACTGACTGCTGTTGGTCAAATGCAAACCAGCTGCTAGCTCTAGACTTACGCCCGTCCGTATTAAGATTTCTCCCACTCGCTCCTCACTCCAGCAACCATTCTGCTGTTGTTTGAAAGGAGCTAGACAAAGGGGTAAATTTACTGGGCCCTTGGGGGCAGTGGGCTGGGTGGGGTGGGGGAGAGGAGCGGTGGGGGGTGGGGGCAATGCTGTACAGGGGTGAGGGAGTTGAGTGATGGGGGGGGGGTGGGGGAGCTGCGAGCAAAGTTAGAGGAGGTGAGTCCACAGTAGAAGGTCAGAGTGTATCAGAAAGTTCAATCCATTCTGGCCTTAAATGATACAAAATGATAAGCCCGAGACCCAGATGCAGATGCTTTCCATTCTACGAGTAACTCCTGGAGGTTGTACCGATAGTACTTGGAGTGATCTAATGGCTGCCACACCTGTCATATATTTTATATTTCATAGGTTCATGCAGAGATGATACTCGTTTCCATATATGTGTAACGGGCTTTAATCACAATGCTTTAAAATGTCTGTTCCGTGCTTCAGCCCTTTCTACAGTTTGTTTACTTTCCCCGGAGTCCACACCCAGACTTAGCCAATCAAACACAGGGAGCATCACATAATCAAACACAGAAAATTTGAACAATACAGCTCCCATCAATCATCCTTTTCGTGCTCCCATTTTGCCCAGACACCTCCAGCTGTAGACCCTCACCAGGACTCTCTCTGCCAAAACACCGAAGGCCAATCTTGCAATGGTACGCACTCAACCAGCCTCCTGCTTACTCAGCTCACCCGCTGAACTGATAGTTGGCTCGCCCTCTGAAAGGTTGAGCCGGAAGGTGTGCTGCCTTTGCCACCGGGATTACCGAGTTGCCAGTCCCGATGGCCACAAATATTCCATGTTGGAATAATTCAGTCCAAAATGTCTCAGTGTTTGACAGTGAATACTTGGTTGTTTTTGTTTTAAACTTAGGACTTACAGCAGAGAAACAAGGCCATTCAGCCCCACACTAGTCCATGCCAGTGTTTATGCTCCACAAGAGCCTCCTCCTGCCTGTTGTGTTATGCTATTGCTGGTAACATAAGCTGCCACTTGATGTAGGCTCTCCTGAAAGATGCTCCAGACTTGGAGATAAGTTTAACGTATTTATTGAATGATTAACAATGCTCCTAAATGAGTTCAATTCTCTACTAATCTGCCTGTAGTAACTCAGTCTATTCTGCTAACTATACAAGCTTGCTCTTGACCACATGCTAGGGTGTGATGTTGCTGTTAATCAACCCTGTCCTACTCTCTAGGTTTCTGTTGGTGGAAGAGGCAGAGCCTGTGTGCCTTGTCCTTTTTGTATGGGTCGTGTAGTGCCCCCTTGTGGTAATGCCACCTCTGGGTGTCTTGATTACCCATTGGTTGAGTGTCTGCATGTCATGACATCTCTGGTGCTCCCTCTAGTGGTTACTTAGTTGTAGTGTATTTACATTAACCTCTTTGGTATACAGTGATACATATCACTACATCCCCCCTTTTTTGTGTTACATATTTTCTGTACTTTGTTAACTAAAACTGTACAAAACAGGTAGATGAATGATGACATGCACAAGTTGTGATGATATTGATGATTATACAATACCAATTGCTATTTATGAGTCCAATCTTATGAATTTGTATGGTTGAGTTGCTTTCTTCTTCTGTTGTTGAAGTGGTGATGTTGATGTTGTCATTTCTTTGTGAACGTCAGTGTTCTTGTGTTTAAGTAACTACAAAGTCATCATGAGGTGTTCGAATGGTCGAATCACTTCGTTGTCTGATTTAGACTTTTTTTTTATGCTTGTGGTAGCGATTCTGTATGCCATCTTTCTGGAAAGCTGGCTTGCTTGTTTGTAGTGGAGCAAACGTGAATTGGTGAGATTTGTTGTCAGGCCATGGTATGTTTGTACTCTTGCCATTGTTTGGAGCTGTGCTGTTACATTGTCCTTCATGTGCAGAGTTGTACCATGTTGTACAAGTTGTTGTTTCATTGTTGTTGTTTCTGTTGTTTTTGCCGTGCTCAATGACTGTTCCGTGTCCTTTGTGGTATCTGATGTTTCATTGAGCATTTCTTCTTGAGGATTGTGAGAATGACCGGATGTTGCATTGATCTTGGTGACATCACTCTTTTGTTGTTGATATGATTTCTCTTTGATTCCTCATTGCTCCTCTTCTGGACAGTAAGAAGTCTTACAACACCAGGTTAAAGTCCAACAGGTTTGTTTCAAACACGAGCTTTCGGAGCACGGCTCCTTCTTCAGGTGAAATCTGAAGAAGGAGCCGTGCTCCGAAAGCTCGTGTTTGAAACAAACCTGTTGGACTTTAACCTGGTGTTGTAAGACTTCTTACTGTGCTCACCCCAGTCCAACGCCGGCATCTCCACATCATGGCTACCTCTTCTGGAGTCATTTCTGGTTCACTTGAATCACCTTTGGTTTCTTGATGCTCCTCACCTGGAGTCAAAATCTTCAAGATTTCATTTTCTTGTGGATAGGCTCTTGTGGATGAGATTTTAATTGACGTGGTCTCACTGGAATCACGAGTCGTTTCACTTTGATTGTTGAGTACCTCTGTACTAGGTTGTGGCCTGTTCTAATGACCCATTGGTTGCGTGTCTGCATGTCATGACATCTCTGGTGCTCCCTCTAGTGGTTACTTAGTTGTAGTGTATTTACATTAACCCCTTGTGTATATGCAGTGATGCATATCACTACACTGCCCTACTTCATCTCTCCCTCTTGGCATATCATTTTAATCCCTTCTCTCCCAAGTGTACACCCAGCTTTCTCTTAAATACATGTAATTATATTCAACTCAGCTACTCCCTGTGATAGTGAGTTCCACATTCTCACCTGTCCTTCAGGTAAAGAATTCCCTCCTGCATTCGCTATTGGATTTATTAGTGACAATCTAATATTCATGGGCCCTAACTTTAGATGCCTCAACGAGTGGAAACATCTTCTGTATGGCCACTCAATCAAACCCTTTCACCTAATGAGCCTTCTCCTTTCTAGAGTAAAGAACATTAGCCTGTTCAATATTACCTAATCATTCTCAGTTCTGGTCTCCCTCTGGTAAATATTTCATTCACCTTTTTCTGTGCCTCACTACCCTTTCAAGAATATGGAGGCCAGGACTGTGCGCATTTCTAAGGTATCATTTTTTGATTATTTTAATCGATCCCCATTTCCCAATTTCACCCTCCTCCAATCCTCTCCAGCGGATGCTGACTCATGTTGGGGTTCAATCCCGGGGCCCTTTGCCCCAACTGGGCACCAATTTTCATCTGGAGTTTAGACAGTGACTTCTCTCAGGCACCTATAGAGGGAGCACTACACCCTGCAGCCACTCCTGCATCTGAAAACAACAACTTGCTTTGGCACCTTTAATGTGAGAGCAGGTTTATGAAGCAGGCAGATCTATTTCTGACAGACTTGCTCTCAGGGGCGTTCCGAAGAGGTTGTTTTCAGAGTAATGATTGTGGGAGGCCTGGAGCAGGCTGCTTGCTGGCCCTCAAGAGATGCAGCAATGCAATGAATAAATGTGGGTTGATTATGGTCTTATTAATAAGAGCATAGTGCACAGGAAAAAGGAGGTTATGATGAACTTATACAAGACTAGACCTCAGTTGGTGCACAATTCTGGGCTCCACACTATAGGAAGGGTGTGAACGCATTGGAGGGAAGGCCAAAGAAGTGTGCAAGACTGGGTCCAGGGATGAGAAACTTCACTTATGAGGATAGATTGGAGAGATTGGAACTGTTTATAGTAATAATAATAATCTTTAATGTCACAAGTAGGCTTACATTAACACTGCAAAGAAGTTACGGTGAAACTCCCCTAGTCGTCACATTCCGGTGCCTGTTTGGGTACACTGAGGGAGAATTCAGAATGTCCAAATTACCTAACAAGCACGTCTTTCAGGACTTGTGGGAGGAAACCGGAGCACCCGGAGGAAACCAACGCAGACACGGGGAGAACATGCAGGCTCCGCACAGACAGTGACCCAAGCCGGGAATCGAACCTGGGACCCTGGCGCTGTGAAGCAACAGTTCTAACCACTGTGCTACCATGGCACCAAAGAGAAGAAGGCTAAGAGGAGATTTGATAGAGGTGATCAAAATCATGACGGGGCTGGGCAGAGTAGATAAGGAGAAACTGTTCCCGCTCGTAAAAGCATTGAGAACGAGAGGGCACAGATTTAAGTTGCTTTGCAAAAGAAGCAAATGTGATGCGAGGAAACGTTTTTCATGCAATGAGTGGTTTGGGTTTGGAATGCACTGCACGAAAGTGTGGTGGAGGCAGGTTGAATCGAAGCATTCATGTCTGTGATTCACCTATGAAGGTGGCACAAAGGAAACCATGGCTGTCCTGGTCCACCCACGTCGACGCTACCACCAAGAAAGCAGAACAGCGCTTACACTTCCTCAGGAAACAAGGGAAATTTGGCATGTCCACATTAACTCTTACCAACTTTTACAGATGCATCATAGAAAGCATTCTATTGGGCTGCATCACAGCCTGGTATGGCAACTGCTTGGCCCAGGACCGCAAGGAACTTCAGAGAGTCGTGAATACCGCCCAGTCCATCACACAAACCTGCCTCCCATCCATGGATGCCATCTACACCTCCCGCTGCCTGGGGAAAGCGGGCAGAATAATCAAAGACTCCTCCCACCCGGCTTACTCACTCTTCCAACTTCTTCCATCGGGCAGGAGATACAGAAGTCTGAGAACACGCACGAACAGACTCAAAACAGCTTCTTCCCCGCTGTTCCCAGACTCCTAACTGACCCTCTTATGGACTGACCTCATTAACATTACACCCCTGTATGCTTCATCCGATGCCGGTGCTTACATAGTTACATTGTGTACCTTGTATTGCCCTACTATGTAGTTTCTTTCATGTATTATCTTTTATTCCCTTTTCTTCCCATGTACTTAATGATCTGTTGAGCTGCTCGCAGAAAAATACTTTTCACTGTACCTCGGTACACGTGACAATAAACAAATCCAATCAAGGGGATATTAGATGATGAAATGAAATGAATGAAAATCGCTTATTGTCACAAGTAGGCTTCAAATGAAGTTACTGTGAAAAGTCCCTAGTCGCCACATTCCGGCACCTGTTCAGGGAGGCTGGTACGGGAATTGCTGCTGGTTTGCATTGGTCTGCTTTCAAAGCCAGCGATTTAGCCCAGTGTGCTAAACAGGTTGCCATGGTTTCCTTTATGCCATCTTCAAAGGCAAGTGGGCCCTCATTCACCCCTGAACCAACACCACCAAAACAGCTTAATTGTTCACTTCATAAGGAAAAGCAAAATACTGCAGGTGCTGGAAATCTGAAATAAAAATAGAAAATGCTGGAAAAACTCAGCAGACCTGGCAGCGTCTGTGGGGAGCGGAACAGAGTTAACGTTTCAAGTCTGAATGACTCTTCTTCAGAGACCCAGGTTAATCCTCTGTCGATGTGGGTTCAAATCCCCCCATGGAAACTGGTGGGATTTAAATTCAATCAATAAGTTCGGCGTTAAAAGCTAATCTCGGTAAAGGTGACCATGAAACTCTCATCAGTTGTCATAAAAACCCATCTGGTTCACTAATGTGTATTAGGGAGAGAAATCTGCCAGGCTTACCCTGTCTGGCCTATTTGTGGCTGCAGACACACACAATGTGGACGACCATTAACTGCTCTCTGCAATGGCCTAGCGAGCCACTCACTTTATGGGAAATTAGGGTTGAGCAACTAGCGATGACCACATCCCATCAAAGAATAAAAAACAGAGGCTCTGTGGAAGAAGACCAGGGACAGAGAGTACAAGAGCAAGAGGGTTATGCTGAACTTATACCAGACACTATTTAGACCTCAGCTGGCATACTATGTTCTGTTCTAGACGTCACACTATAGGCAGGATCGGGACGCATTGAGGAGATCGCAGAAGAGGCATTCAAGAACGGTTCCAAGGATGAGAAAATTCAATTATGACGATAGATGGGAAAGTTTGGGACTGTTCTAGCAAGGATGCACGTTCATAGACTTCATTAGTGAGCACTAACATTATTCATTAATAAAGATTGTACAGCAGTGGAGTGCTGCAGCTAGCACCAAAATGTCTCTTTGCCTAAGACGTCTCCACCCCCTGGGGTCATTCCCTACTCTGAGTCCCCGTTGGTCACCCAGGCCAGGTGACCCTTACTCTACTGTGTTGCCTGTTGGAGGGAAGTAAAGCTCAGAGTCTGTTCTCGACCGCGTGAAGTTGTACAAGTTGCGTTTATTTCAGAATAGCTGTGTGCACACAGGAGAGGCAAGTTCTGCTGCTAGCTATAGCTCGCAAAAGCCAGCTCTGATCATAGTCAGAATGACACGCATGTATGTTTAAAGTTCTTTCAGATTTACAATTAGGCATTCAATGTCATCAATTCGGTCAGAACAATACAAGGTGATCAGTATGCATATTTTCTGGTCCCTGTAATGGGAAAATGATTAAAGAATACAATGATTCCTTACAATCGCATGGGTTTGTGCTTAACATATTTAACTTCTAGAAGAGGTGTGAATGTGTTGGACAATGGATCCCTTCGACTTACTGGGGCCTCCTGTGTTTCCCTTTTCATATTCAAATGCTCTGTGAGATGATTGAATCACATCCAATGTGGGTGACTTTAACCCCTTGTTTGCTGGTTTTCCCTTGGTATATGTTTAACCCCTTGCCTGCTGGTTTGCCCTTGACCTGTGCAATTAAAATACTTTGAGACATGTTTATTGTACCAATCCTGACACATATAGCAATTTCTTCCGCTAACACTCCCCCCAATGGCTCTTGGTAATGTAGATAGCCAAGAAAGCCATATAAACACTCCCTTCTCTCTGTGTGCTTCCTTTGATTGGAAAAATATTTTATAGCTATCTTGTGGATTTATCATGCCTACTCGCCCATGGGTGACTTCCTACCGTTTTACTTATTTGTTGAAGACACCGACTGCACCTGATCCCATCGGGTGGCCAGCCCTCTGGTTCCATGGAACGTATCCTAAACAACATGGGTGTAAATTCCAGCTACTCCTTTCTCCTTCCCTCCCCGTCTTGGGCGAATGCCATTGGGATGCACTGAGGGGAAATTAGCCTTTCCCTGTCTTTCTTTGCTTGCAGCCCATAACTGGTGCCCATATCAGTACAGCACATGTCCCCAGGGTTATCCCTAACCTCACTGTCTCCCATGCACCTGCTGAACGAACCCCTCCGAATATGTCCCACCAGTGGTGTGCCCCTGAGAGTCCTATCTTGATGGCAGTCTGGAGCGCTAAGTGCTAAGTTCTCCTGAATTCTCCCCTTGCTAGTTTGTTCTGCAGACTGCCTGGTATAATCCTGGGCTAATTCTTTGGCGCGTTTCATTGCCTCACAAATTATACTGCCTGGTGTCTTGTCAATGTACAGGGAATCGTCCCGCCAGGCTCCGAATAAATATCCTGATGTGCTCCCTGGCAGGTGAAATTCTCTCACTGTCAATGAGCCTGTGACTTGCAAACAGAAGCTATGGCTGCTCCAACAGAGTAAACCCCCTGAGATGATCTCCATCTCCGGCGTTGTGAAGCACCACTGTGACGGCCCCACCTGTATAGCTTTTGTTTTTGAAATAATTTTTATTCAAATTTTCAACAAGTTTTAACCAACAGAAAACAGAAGAAAAAGCGAAATAACAGTAACCACCCCCCCTCCCCAAATACAGAAGCAATAAATTAACAAAAATAGTTAACATGGGAACAAATATACATATCCAATGCAGGAAGAAGAACAAGCCCGCCCATCCCCCCACCACCCCGAGGTTGCTGCTGAAGTTGACCACCCACTAATGCTCCGCCAGGAAGTCTAGAAACGGTTGCCACCGCCGGAAGAACCCTTGCACCGACCCCCTCAGGGCAAACTTGACCCCCTCCAATTTGATGAACCCAGCCATATCGTTGATCCAGGATTCCAAGCCCGGGGGCCTCGCATCCTTCCACTGCAAAAGGATCCTGCACCGGGCTACCAGGGACGCAAAGGCCAGAATACCGGCCTCTTTCGCCTCCTGCACTCCCGGCTCCGCTGCCACCCCAAATATTGCAAGCTCCCAGCCCGGTTCAACCCTGGAACCAACCACCCTTGACAACGTCACCGCAACGCCCCTCCAAAAGCCCTCCAGTGCAGGACACACCCAAAACATGCGGGTGTGGTTTGCTGGGCTCTCAGAACACCTGACACACCTGTCCTCACTCCCAAAGAACCGGCTCAGCCTAGTCCCAGTCATGTGCGCCCTATGCAGCACTTTTAATTGAATTAAACTAAGCCTCGCGCAGGAGGAGGAGGAATTCACCCTCCCCAGAGCATCCGCCCACGTCCCCTCATCAATCTCCTCTCCCAGCTCCTCCTCCCACTTCTATTTCAGCTCCTCCACCGAGGCCCCCTCCCCCTCCTGCATCACTTGGTAGATTGCCGAAATCCTCCCCTCACCAACCCACGTCCCTGAGAGCACTCTGTCCTGAACCCCCCTTGGCGGCAACAGTGGAAACTCCGCCACCTGCCGCCTGACAAATGCCCTTAACTGCATGTACCTGAAGGTGTTCCCTGGGGAAGGCCCAGCCTTTCCTCCAACTCCTCTAGGGTTGCAAACTTCCCACCGGGAAAGAGGTCCCCATCCGCCTGATACCTGCCCTGTGCCAGCTCAGAAACCCTCCGTCCATCTTCCCTGGTACAAACCGGTGGTTCCCCCGTATCGGGGACCAGACTGAAGCTTTCACCTCCCCCCCATGCCGCCTCCACTGCCCCCAAATTTTGAGGGTAGCTGCCCCCACCGGACTCGTAGTATACCTTGTTGGGATGAGCGGCAACGGCGTGTCGCCAGCGCCTCCAGGCTCGTGCCCACACAGGACGCCGCCTCCATCCTCTTCCATGCCGCCCCCTCCCCCTCCATCACCCACCTACGTATCATCGCCACATTGGCGGCCCAGTAGTACCCACATATGTTGGGCAACGCCAACCCGCCCACTTCCCTATTCCGCTCCAGGAATACCCTCCTCACCCTTGGGGTCTTCTGCGCCCACACAACCCCCATAATGCTCCTGCTGACCCTCCTGAAGAAAGCCTTAGGAATCAGGATAGGGAGGCACTGGAAGAGGAACAAGAACCTCGGGAGCACCGTCATTTTGACAGACTGGACCCTGCCCTCTAGGGAGAGTGGCAACACATCCCACCTCCTAAACTCCTCCTGCATCTGCTCCACCAGCTTCGTAAAGTTGAGCCTGTGCAGGGCCCCCCAGCTCCTGGCTACCTGGACCCCCAGGTACCTGAAACTCCTCTCCGCCCTTTTCAGCAGGAGCTCCCCAATCACTCTCTCCTGGTCCCCCGGATGCACTACGAACAGCTCACTCTTCCCCACATTGAGCTTATACCTGGAGAAGTCCCCAAACTCCTCAAGCATCCTCATCACCTCCGGCATCCCCCCCAGCGGGTCTGCCACGTACAACAATAAATCATCCGCTTATAACGACAGCCGATGCTCCTCCACCCCCCCCGCACTATACCCCTCCAGTTCCTCGACTCCCTTAGTGCCATGGCCAATTATTGCCAACGCGAACAGTAGGGGAAACAGGGGGCACCCCGCCTCGTCCCCCGGTACAGCCGAAAATACTCCGACCTCCTCCCATTCGTAACCACACTTGCCACCGGGGCTTCATACAGAAGCCTCGCCCACCTAATAAATCCCTCTCCAAACCCAAACCTTTTCAACACCTCCCAAAGGTATCCCCACTCCACCCTATCAAAGGCCTTCTCCGTGTCCATCGCCGCCACTATCCCCGCCTCCCCCTCCACTGCCGGCATCATAATGACATTCAGCAGCCTCCCCACATTAACATTCAACTGTCTCCCCTTCACAAAACCCGTCTGATCCTCGTGTATTTAAAAAAAAAATTTAGACAACCCAATTCATTTTTTCCAATTAAGGGGCAATTTAGCGTGGCCAATCCACCTACCCTGCACATCTTTTGGGTTGTGGGGGCGAAACCCACGCAAACACGGGGAGAATGTGCAAACTCCACACAGACAGTGACCAGAGTCAGAATCGAACCTGGGACCTCGGCGCTGTGCGGCTGCAGGGCTAACCCACTGCGCCACCGTGCTGCCCTTGATCCTCGTGTATGACCTGTGGCACAACGTCCTCTACCCTCCTGGCCAATATCTTTGCTAGCTGCTTCGCGTCAACATTCAGGAGCGAAATCGGTCTATATGATCCGCACTGAAGGGGATCCTTGTCCCGCTTCAGAATCAGTGAGATCAGCGCCCTAGACATCGTCGGGGGCAAAGCCCCACCCTCCCTTGCCTCAATAAAGGTCCTCACTAGCAGCGGGCCCAGCAGGTCTGAAAACTTCTTATAGAATTCAACCGGGAACCCATCGGGTCCTGGTGCCTTCCCTGTCTGCATGCTCCCCATCGCTTTAACCAGCTCCTCCAGCTCAACTGGTGCCCCCAACCCCTCCACCTGCTCCTCCTCCAGCCTCGGAAACCTTAGCTTACCCAGAAAGCGGTCCATCCCTCCCTCCTTCACTGGGGGCGCTGACCGGTATAGCTCCTCATAAAAAGTCCTGAACACCCCGTTGATGTCCGTCGCACTTCGTGCCAGACTCCCTCCTCCATCCCTGACTCCCCCTATCTCCCTAGCCGCCTCCCACTTGCGGAGCTGGTGCGCCAGCATCCGACTCGCCTTTTCCCCGTATTCGTATACCTCCCCCTGCGCCCTCCTCCACTGCGCCTCCACCTTCCTGGTGGTCAATAGATCGAACTCC